>NC_134083.1:59727653-60927653 GCF_000715075.1 Nicotiana tabacum
AGAAACGGTCATGACGGGGCGGTGACCATGGTTCTTTATCTCGTATTTGATAGCTTGGAAAAATTAAAAGCGATCCGGGTCTGGAGGGGCCCGATCCAATTGGAAGGCGGCACACGAAAATATGGTAATCGGACTGAATTCTAGTTTTTTGGTCGTAAAATGCAAAAATATGAGGGACGGTCATGGTGGTGTAGTGACTATGGTTCCTTAGGTCGTATTTGATGGCCTGGAAAAATTTTAGGCGGTAGGGGTCCGAGGGGCATGGGCCCACTCGAAAGACGTGGGCTATAGAACACGAAAATATGGGAATCGGGCGGAATTCTAGTTTCTTGGCCGTAACACACAAAACAATTAGGAACGCTCATGGCGGGGCGATGACTCTGGTTCCTTAGATTTAATTTGATGGCCCAAAAACATTTTAGGCGATCAGGGTCAAGGGGCCCGGGCCCACTCGGAAGGGGTGGGCTATAGCATACGAAAATATGGGAATAAGGCAGAATTCTAGTTTTTTGGCTGTAAAACGCAAAAACAATGAGGAACGGTCATGGTTAGGTGGTGACTATGGTTCTTTAGGTCGTATTTGACGGCCCAAAAAAATTTTAGGTGATCCGAGTCCGGGTTGCCCAGCCCACTCGGAAGGCATGGGTAGCACACGAAAATATGGGAATAGGGCGGAATTCTAGTTTTTTGGCTGTAAAACGCAAAAATGAGGAACGGTCATGGCGAGGCGGTGTCTATGGTTCCTTAAGTCGTATTTCGTGGCCTGGAAAAATTTTAGGCGATCCGGGTCCTGGGGGCCCTGCCCACTCGCAAGGCGTGGGCTATAGCACACGAAAATATGAGAATCGGACGAAATTCTAGTTTTTTGGCCGTAAAATGCAAAACAAACGAGGAACGGTCATGGTGAGGCAGTAACTATGGTTTTTAGGTTTTATTTGATGGCCCAAAAATGTTTTAGGCGATACGAGTCCGGGGGGCCGGCCCACTCGAAAGGCGTGGGCTATTGCACCCGAAAATATGGGAATCGAGCGAAATTCTAGTTTTTTTGCCGTAATATGCAAAACAAGAGGAACGGTCATGGCAGGGCGGTGAAAATTGTTCCTTAGGTTGTATTCGATGTCCCGGAAAAATTGTAGGCGATCCGGTTCCGGGGGGTCCGTGTCCACTCAGAAGGCGTGGGCTATAGCACATGAAAATATGGGAATCGGGCGGAATTCTAGTTTTTTGGCCGTAAAAGGCTAAACAACAAGGAACGGTCATGGCAGGGTGATAAATATGGTTCCTTAGGTCGTATTTGATGGCCCATAAAAATTTAAGGATATTCGGGTCCGGGCGGTCCGGGCCCACTCAGAAGGTGTGGGATATAGCACACGAAAATAAGGGAATCTGGCAAAATTCTAGTTTCTTGGTCGTAAAATGCAAAAAGTCAAGGAAAGGTCATAGAGGGGTGGTGACTATGGTTCCTTAGATCATATTTGATGGCCAGAAAAAATTTAATGCGATTCGGGTCTAGAGGGGCCCGACCCACTCGGAAGGTGGCACACGAAAATATGGTAATCGGGCTGAATTCTAGTTTTTTGGCCGTAAAACGCAACAAAATGAGGAACGATCATGGCTAGGTGGTGACTATAGTTATTTAGGTTGTATTTGACGGCTCGAAAAAAATTTAGGCTATCCGAGTCCAGGGGGCCTAGCCCACTCGGAAGGCATGGGCTATAGCATACAAAAATATGAGATTCGGGCGAAATTCTAGTTTTTGGCTGTAAAATGCAAAAAATGAGGAACAGTCATGGCGAGGTGGTGACTATGGTTCTTTAGGTTGTATTTTATGGCCCAAAAAAATTTTAGGCGATCCGAGTCCGGGGGGCCCAGCCCACAAGGAAGGCGTGGGCTGTAGCACACAAAAATATGGGAATCGGGCGGAATTCGAGTT
This sequence comes from Nicotiana tabacum, assembly GCF_000715075.1. Taxonomy (NCBI): domain Eukaryota; kingdom Viridiplantae; phylum Streptophyta; class Magnoliopsida; order Solanales; family Solanaceae; genus Nicotiana; species Nicotiana tabacum. Next base: position 59,729,587 of record NC_134083.1, read on the forward strand.
TTTTGGCCGTAAACGCAAATAAACAAGGAATGTTCATGGCGAGGCAGTGACTATGGTTTCTTAGGTTGTATTTGGTGGCCCTGGAAAATTTTCAGGCGATCGGGGTACAGGGGGCTCTGTCCACTAGGAAGGCGTGGGCTATAGCACACGAAAATAAGGGAATCGGGCGGAATTCTAGTTTTTTTGCCGTAAATCGCAAACAAGCGAGGAACGGTCATGTCGGGGTGGTGACTATGTTTCCTTAGGTAGTATTTGATAGCACACGAAAATATGCTAATCGGGCAGAATTATAGTTTTTTGGCTGTAAAACAAAACAAAACGAGGAACAATCATGGCGGGGCGATGACTACGGTTCATTAGGTCGTATTTGATGGCCCAAAAGTTTTTTAGGCGATCCGGGTTTGGGGGGCCGGGCTCACTCGGAAGGCGTGGGCTATAGCACATGAAAATATGGTAATCGGGCGGAATTTAAGTTTTTTTGCCGTAAAACGCAAAACAATGAGGAACTGTCATGATGGGGCGGTCACTATGGTTCCTTAGGTTGTATTCTATTGTCCTATAATATTTTAGGCGATCCGGGTTCGGGGGCCCGGGACCACTCGGAAGGCGTGGGCTATATAGCACACGAAAATATGGGAATTGGGCGGAATTATAGTTTTTGGCCGTAAAACGAAAATAAACGAGGAATGGTCAAGGCATGGTGATAACTATGGTTCCTTAGGTCGTATTTCATTGCTCGGAAATTTTTTAGGCGGTCGTGGTCTAGGGGGCCAGACCCACTCAGAAGGCGTGGGCTATAGCACTCAAAAATATGTGAATCGTGCGAAAGTTTAGTTTTTTGGCCGTAATACGCAAACAATGTGGAACGGTCATGGCAGGGCAGTGACTATGGTTCCTTAGGTCCTATTTGATGGCCCGAAAAAGTTTTAGGCAATCCGGGTCCGGAGGGGCCGGGTCCACTAGGAAGGCGTGGGCTATAGCACACGAAAATAAGGGAATCGGGCGGAATTCTAGTTTTTTAGCCGTAAAACGCAAACAAATGAATAACGGTCATGGAGGGGCAGTGAATATGATTCTTTAGGTCATATTTTATGGCCCGGAAAAATTTAAAGTGATACAGGTCCGGAGGGGCCCGACCTACTCGGAAGGCGTGGGCTGTAGCACACGAAAATATGGGAATCAGGTGCAATTCTAGTTTTTTGGCCGTAAATGCAAAAAAACAAGGAAAGGTCATAGAGGGGAAGTGACTATGGTTCCTTAGGTCGTATTTGGTGACCCAGAATAATTTTAGGAGATCAGGGTCCGGGGGGTCTTGGCCACTAGGAAGGTGTGGGCTTATAGCACACGAAAATATGGAAATCGGGCGGAATTCTAGTTTTTTTGCCGTAAAACCCACAAAAACGAGGAACGGTCATGGAGGGGCGATGACTATGTTTCCTTAGGTTGTATTTAATGGCCCGAAAATTTTTTAGGCGATCGGGGTCCTGGGGTTCCGGGCCTTCTCGGAAGGTGTGGGCTGTAGCACACAAAAATATGGGAATCGGGCAGAATTCTAGTTGTTTTTGCCGTAAAACTCAAAAAACGAGGAAAGGTCATGGCAGGGCGGTGACTATGGTTCCTTAGGTCGTATTTCGTAGCCCGTAAAAATTTTAGGCGATCAGGGTCCGGGGGCCCCAGAGCACTGGGAAGGCATGGGCTATAGCAAACGAAAATATGGGAATCGGGCAGAATTCTAGTGTTTTGGCCGTAAAATGCACAAAAGCGAGGAACGATCATTGCGGGGCGATAACTATGGTATGTTAGGTCATATTTGATGTCCCAAAAATATTTTAGATGATCGAGGTCCGGGGAGCCTGGGCCCACTCGGAAGGCATGGACTATAGCACATGAAAATATGGGAATCGGGCGGAATTATATTATTTTGGCTGTAAAATGCAATAAAACGAGTAACGGTCATGGAGGAGCGGTGACTATAGTTCCTTAGGTCGTATTTGATGACCCAGAAAAATGTTAGGCGATCCGGGTCCGGGGGGGGGAGGGGCTGCCCACTAGGATGGCGTGGGCTATAGCACACGAAAATATGGGAATCAGGCAGAATTCTAGTTTTTTGGCCGTAAAATGCAATAAACAAGGAACGATCATGGCGGGGTGGTGACTATGGTACCTTAGGTCATATTTGATGGCCCAAAAAAATTTTGGGCGATCGAGATCTGGGAGGCCCGTGCCCTCTCAGAATGTGTGGGCTATAGCACACGAAAATATGGGAATCGGGCAGAATTCTCATTTTTTGGTCGTAAAATGCAAACAAATGAGGAACGGTCATGGTGGGGCGGTGACTATGGTTTCTTAGTCCTATTTGATGGCTCGGAAAAATTTTAGGCAATCCGGATCTGGGGGCCCGGGCCCGCTCTGAAGGCGTGGGCTATAGCACACGAAAATATAGGAATTAGGCGGAATTCTAGTTTTTGGTCGTAAAACGCAAAACAATGAGGAACGGTCATGGCAGGGCGATTACTATGGTTCTTTAGGTCGTATTTGATGGCCCATAAAAATTTTACGCGATCCGAGTCAGGGGACCCAGCCCACTCGGAAGGCGTGGACTATAGCACATGAAAATATGAGAATCGGGCGGAATTCTAGTTTTTTGTCCATGAAATGCAAAAAATGAGGAACGATCATGGCGGGGTGGTGATTATGGTTCCTTAGGTCGTAGTTGATGGCCCAGAAAATTTTTAGGCGATCCGGGTCTGGGGGGGCTGGGACCATTCGGAAGGCGTGGGCTATAGCACTCCAAAATATAGGAATCAGACGGAATTCTACTTTTATGATCGTAAACCGCAAGAAAACGAGGAACGGTCATGGTGGGGCGGTGACTATGTAAACTTAGGTCGTCTTTGATGGCCCAGAAAAATGTTAAGTGATCGGGGTCTGAGGGACCAGGCCCACTCGGAAGGCGTTGGCTATAACACACGAAAATATGGGAATCTTGCGGAATTCTAGTTTTTTGGCCATAAAATGCAAAATAACGACGTAAGGTCATGGCGGGGCGGTGACTATTGTTCCTTAGGTCTTATTTGATGGCCCAAAAAAATTTTAAGCGATCCGTGTCCGGAGGGCCCGGGCGCACTCGGAAGGCGTGGACCTATAGCATAGGAAAATATGGGAATCGAGCGAAAATCTTGTTTTTTGGTCGTAAAACGCAAAAAAATGAGGAACGATCATAGCGGGGCAGTGACTATGGTTTCTTAGGTCATATTTGATAGCCTGGAAAATTTTTAGGATATCCGGGTCTGGGGGGTCGGGCCCACTCGGAAGGCGTGGGTTATAGCACACGAAAATATGGGAATCGGATGGAATTATGGTTTTTTGGCAGTAAAATGCAAAAAAAGTGGAACGGTCATGGTGGGTCGGTGATTATGGTTCCTTAGGTTGTGTTCTATGGCCCGAAAATATTTTAGGCAATCCGGGTCCAGGGGACCCAGTACCACTCTGAATGCATGGTCTATAGCACACAAAAATATGGGAATCACGCGGAATTCTAGTTTTTTGGTCGTAAAATGCAAAAAGTAAATTGAGGAACGGTCATGGTGGAGCGGTACCTATGGTTCCTTAGGTCGTATTTCATGGCCCGAAAAATTTTTAGGCGATCGGGCTCTGGTGGGCCCGGGCCCACTCAGAAGGCGTGGGCTATAGCATATGAAAATATGGAAATCAGGCGGAATTCTAGTTATTTGGTTGTAAAACTCAAACAAACGAGGAATGGTCATGGCGGGGCGGTGACTATGGTACCTTAGGTAGTATTTGATGGCCTGTAAAAATTTTAGGCGATTGGGTTACGGGGGTCCGGGCGCACTCTGAAGGCGTGGGCAATTGCACACTAAAATATGGGAATCGGGCGGAATTCTAGTTTTTTGGCCGTATAACGCAAACGAATGAGGAAAGATTATGGCGGGGCGATGAGTATGGTTTCTTAGGTCCTATTTGATGGCCCGAAAATATTTTAAGCGATCCGGGTCAGGAGGGCCTGGGCCCACTCGGAAGGCATGGGCTATAGCATACGAAAATATGGAAATTGGGCGGAATTCTAGTTATTTGGCTGTAAAACGCAAACAAACGAGGAATGGTCATGGCGGGGCGGTGACTATGGTTCCTTAGGTCGTATTTGATGGCCCGAAAAATTTTTAGGCGATCGGGTTCCGGGGGTCCGGGCGCACTCAGAAGGCGTGGGTAATTGCACACTAAAATATGGGAATCAGACGGAATTCAAGTTTTTTGGTGTATAACGCAAAAGAATGAGAAAACATTATGGCGGGGCGGTGACTATGGTTCCTTAGGTCGTATTGGATGGCCCGAAAAAATTTAAGGTGATCCGGGTTAGGGGGCCCTGCCCACTGGGAAGGCGAGGGCAATGCACACGAAAATATGGGAATCAGGCAGAATTCTAGTTTTTTGGCCGTAAAACGCAAAAACAACGAGGAACGGTCATGGCGGAGGGGGTAACTATGGTACCTTAGGTTGAATTTGTTGGCCCAAATATTTTTTAGGCAATCTGGGTCCGGGGGTCGGGCCTAGTCGGAAGGCGTGGGATATATAGCACATGAAAATATAGGAATCAGGCGGAATTCTACTTTTTGGCCATAAAATGCAAAAACACGAGGAACAGTCCTGGAAGGGCAGCGACTATGGTTCCTTAGGTCGTATTATATGGCCCGAAAAAATTTTAGGTGACCGGGGTCCAGGGGGCTTGGGCCCAGTTGGAAGGCGTGGGCTATAGCATACGAAAATATGAAAATCGGGCGATATTCTAGTTATTTTGCTGTAAAACGCAAACGTACAAGGAATGGTCATGGTGGGGCGGTGAATATGGTTCCTTAGGTCGTCTTTGATGGCCCATAAAAGTTTTAGGCGATCGGGATCCGGGGGTCCGGGCCTACTCTGAATGCGTGGGCAATTGCACACTAAAATATGGGAATCGGTCGAAATTCTAGTTTTTCGGCCGTATAACGCAAACGAATGAGGAACGATGATGGAGGGGCGATGAATATGGTGCCTTAGGTCCTATTTGATGGACTGAAAAATTTTAAGGGATCCGGGTCAGGAGGGCCTGGGCCCATTCGGAAGGCATGGGCTATAGCATACGAAAATATGGGAATTAGGCGGAATTCTAGTTTTTTTGCCGTACAACGCAAAAATAACGAGGAAAGGTCATGGAGGGGCAGTGACTATGGTTCCTTAGGTCGTATTTGGCTGCCGGATAAATTTTAGGCGATCGGGGTCCGGGGGGCCCTGTCCACTGGGAAGGCGTGAGCTATAGCACAAGAAAATATGGGAAAAGGGTAGAATTCGCATTTTTTGTTCGTAAAATGCAAAAAAACGAAGAACAGTCATGGAGGGGCTGTGACTATGGTTCCTTAGGTCATAATTTGTGGCCCGAAAATATTTGAGGCGATCTGGGTTCGGGGGGCCCGGGCCCACTCGGAAGGCATGGGCTATAGCACACGAAAATATGGCAATCGAGCAGAATAATAGTTTTTTCGCCGTAAAACGCAAACAAACGAGGAATGGTCATGGCGGGGCGGTAACTATGGTTCCTTAGGTCGTATTTCAGGGCCCGAAAAATTTTAGGCGATCGGGGTCCGGGGCCCGAGCCCACTCGGAAGGCGTGGGCTAGCACACAAAAGTATGAGAATCAGGTGAAATTCTATTTTTTTGTCGTAAAACGCAAAAAAATGAGGAAGGGTCATGGTAGGGCCATGACTATGGTTCCTTAGGTCGTATTTCATGACCCGAAAATTTTAAGGCGATCCAAGTCTGGAAGGGCCCGACCCACTCGGAAGGCGGCACAAGAAAATATGGTAATCGGGCAGAATTCTAGTTGTTTTTGGCAGTAAAACGCAAATAAACGAGGACTGTTCATGGCGGGGCGGTGACTATGGTTCCTTAGGTCATATTTGATGGCCTAGAAAAATTTTACGCGATCCGGGTCCGGAGGGCCTGGGACCACTCGGAAGGCGTGGACTATAGCATACGAAAATATGGTAATCGGGCGGAATTCTAATTATTTTGGCTGAAAAATGCAAATAATGAGGAAAGGTCATGGCGGGGCGGTGACTATGGTTCCTTAGGTCTTATTTGATGTTCAAAAAAAATTTAGGCGATCCGGGTCCGGTAGGCCCAGGTCCACTCGGAAGGCGTGGACTATAGCACACGAAAATATGCGAATCGGGAGAAATTCTAATTATTTGGCCGTAAAATGCAAATAACGAGGAACGATCAAGGCGGGGCGGTAATTATGGCTCCTTAGGTCATATTTGATGGCCCGAAAAAATTTATGGCTATCCGGGTCCGGAGGGGCCCCGGCCCACTCGGAAGGAGGCACACGAAAATATGGTAATCGGACGGAATTCTAGTTTTTTGGCCGTAAAATGCAAAAAATGAGGAAAGGTTATGGCGGGGCGGTGACTATGGTTCCTTAGAGCGTATTTGATAGCTCAGAAAAATTTAAGGCGATCCGGATCCGGAGGGGCCCGACCCTTTCGGAAGGAGGCAAAAGAAAATATGGTAATCGGGCGGAATTCTAATTATTTTAGCCAAAAAATGCAAATAATGAGGAAAGGTCATGGCGGGGCGGTGACTATGGTTCCTTAGTTCTTATTTGATGTTCCAAAAATTTTTAGGCGATCCGGGTCCGGTGGGCCCGGGCCCCCTCGGAAGGCGTGGACTATAGCACATGGAAATATGGGAATCGGGCGAAATTCTAGTTTTTTGGCCGTAAAACACAAATAATGAGGAACGATCATGGCAGGGCGGTAACTATGGTTCCTTAGGTCGTATTTGATGGCCCGAAAACATTTATGGCTATCCGGGTCCGGAGGGGCCCGACCCACTCGGAAGGAGGCACACGAAAATATGGTAATCGGACGGAATTCTAGTTTTTTGGCCGTAATATGCAAAAAATGAGAAAAGGTCATGGCGGGGCGGTGACTATGGTTCCTTAGGTCGTATTTGACAGCTCGGAAAACTTTTAGGTGATCGGGGTTCGAGGGGCCCTGCCCACTAGGAAGGCGTAAAAAACGAGGAAAGGTCTTGTTTTTTGGCCGTAAAACGCACAAAAACAAGGAACAGTCATGGCGGGGCGATGACTATGGTACCTTAGATCGTATTTGATCGGGGTCCGAGGGCCTAGGCCCACTCGGAAGGCATGTGCTAGCACACGAAAATATGTGAATCAGGCAGAATTTTAGTTTTTTGGCCGTAAAACACAAACAAATGAGGAACGGTCCTGGCGGGGCGATGATTATGGTTCCTTAGGTCATATTTGGTGGCCCAGAAAAATTTATGTGATCGGAGTCCGGGGGTTTGGGCCCACTCGTAAGGCGTGGGCTATTAGCACACTAAAATATGGGAATCAGGCGGAATTCTTATTTTTTGGCTGTATAACGCAAGCAAATGAGGAAAGGTCATGGCAGGGCGGTGACTATGGTTCCTTAGGTCGTATTTGATGTCCCGCAAAATTTTAGGCGATCGGGGTCCGGGGGGTCCAGGCCCTCTCGTAATGCATGGGCTATAGCACACGAAAATATGGGAATCAAGCGAATTCTTGTTTTTTGTTTGTAAACGCAAAAAATGAGGAAAATTCATGGCGGGGCAGTGACTATGGTTCCTTAGGTCGTATTTGGTGGCCCGAAAAACTTTTAGGGGATCGGGATCCGGGGGGCCCTGCCTACTAGGAAGTCGTGGGCTACAACACCCGAAAATATGGGAATCGGGCGGAATTCTAGTTTTATGGCCGTAAAACGCACAAAAACGAGGAACGGTCATGGCGGGGCGATGAGTATGGTACCTTAGGTCGTATTTGATGGCCCATAAAAATTTTAGGCGATCGAGGTCCGGGTGGTCTGGGCCCACTCGGAAGGCGTGGGCTATAGCACATAAAAATATGGGAATCAAGCGGAATTCTAGATTTTTGGCCGTACAACGGATAAAAATGAGGAGCGGTCATGGCGGGGCAGTGACTATGGTTTCTTAGGACATATTCTATGGCCCGAAAATTTTTAAGGTGATCCGGGTCCGGGGGCCCGGGCCGACTCGGAAGGCGTGGGCTATATAGCACACGAAAATATGAGAATCAGGCGGAATTTTAGTTTTTTGGCCGTAAAACGCAAACAAACGAGAAACGGTCATGGCGGAGCGGTGACTATGGTTCCTTAGGTCGTATTTGATGGTTGGGAAATTTTTTGACGATCGGGGTCCGGGCCCACTCGGAAGAAGTGGGCTATTAGCACACTAAAATATGGGAATCAGGCGGGATTCTTATTTTTTGGCTACATAACGCAAACAAAATGAGGAAAGGTCTTGGCGGGGCGGTGACTTTGGTTCCTTAGGTCATATTTGATGGCCCAGAAAAATATTAGGCGATCGGAGTCCGAGGGGTTCTGGGCCCTCTCGGAAGGCGTGGGTTGTAGCACACAAAAATATGGGAATCGGGCGGAATTCTAGTTTTTTGGCCTTAAATGCAAAAAATGAGGAAAGGTCATGGCGGGGAGGTGTCTATGGTTCCTTAGGTTGTATTTGGTGGCCCGCAAAAATTTTAGGATATCGGTGTCCGAGGGGCCCTGCCCACTAGAAAGGCGTGGGCTATAGCATACGAAAATATGGGAATCGCGCGGAATTCTAGTTCTTTGGCCGTAAAATTCAAAAAATGAGGAAAGGTCATGGCAGGGCGGTGACTATGGTTCCTTAGGTCATATTTGGTTGCCCGGAAAAATTTTAGGCGATCGGGTTCTTTGGGGCCCTACCCACTTGGAAGGCGTGGGCTATAGCACACGAAAATATGGGAATTAGGCCTAATTCTAGTTTTTTGGCCGTAAAACGCACAAAAATGAGGAACGGTCATGGCGGGGCGATGACTATGGTACCGTAGGTTGTATTCGATGACCCGGAAACATTTTAGGCGATCGAGGTCCGGGTGGTCCGGGCCTACTCGGAAGGCGTCGGCTATAGCACACGAAAATATGCGAATCGGGCGGAATTCTAGATTTTTGGCCGTAGAACGCATAAAAATGAGGAACGATCATGGCGGGCAGTGACTATGGTTCCTTAGGTCGTATTCTATGGCCCGAAAAATTTTAAGGCGATCCGGGACTGGGGTAGCCGGTCCCACTCGGAAGGCGTGGGCTATAGAACACTAAAATATGGGAATCAGGCAAAATTCTAATTTTTTGGCCATAAAACGCAAAGAAACAAGGAAAGGTCATGCCGCGTTCCGAGTGGGTCGGGCCCCTCCAGGCCTGGATCGCCTTAAATATTTTCGGGCCATCAAATACGACCTAAGGAACCATAGTCACCGCCCCGCCATGATCGTTCATAGTTCTTTTTCTTTTTCCGACCAAAAAACAAGAATTCTGCTTGATTCCCATATTTTCGTGTGCCGCCTTCCGAGTAGGCTGGGCCCCTCCGAACCCGGATCGCCTAAAATGTTTCTAGGCCATCACATACGACCTAAGGAACGATGACCGTTCCTCATTGTTTTTGCGTTTTACGGCCAAAAACTAGAATTCAGCCCAATTACCATATTTTCGTGTGCCGCCTTCTGAGTGGGCCTGGGCCTTCAAGTCCCGGATTGCCTTAAATTTTTTCGGGCCATAACATACAACCTAAAGAACCATAGTCACCGTCTTTCCATGAACGTTCTTCATTTTTTTGCGTTTTACGGCCAAAAAACTAGAATTCCGCCTGATTCCCATATTTTCATGTGATATAGCCCACGCTTTCTTAGTGGGCATGGCCCCCCGAACCCGAATCGCCTAAAATATTTTCTGGCCATCAAATACGATCTAAAGAACCATAGTCACCGCCTCGCCATGACCGTTTCTCGTTTTTTTGAGTTTTACGGCCAAAACACTAGAATTCCGCCCGATTCTCATATTTTCGTGTGATATAGCCCACTCCTTCCCAGTGGGCAGGGCCCCCCGTACTCGGATCGCCTAAAAAAATTTCGGGCCATCAAATATAACCTAAGGAACGATAATCACTGCCCCGCCATGACTTCTCCTCTTTTTTGTGTTTTACGGCCAAAAAACTAGAATTTTGCCCGATTCCCATATTTTCGTGTGCTATAGCCCACTCCTTCCGAGTGGGCCCGAGGCCCCCGGACCATGATCTCCTAAAATTTTTTTGGGACATCAAATACGACATAATGAACCACAGTCAACGCCCCTCCATGACCGTTCCTCGTTGTTTTACGTTTTACGGCTAAAAAACTACGATTTCGCCCGATTCCACTATTTTCGTGTGCTATAGCCCACGCCTTCCGAGTGGTCACGGGCCCCCACGAACCGGATCCCCTAAAATTTTTCAGCGCGATCAAATACGACCTAAGGAACCATAGTCACTGCCCCGCCATGATCATTCCTAGTTCTTTTGCATTTTCTGGCCAAAAAACTAGAATTCCGCCTGATTCCCATATTTTCGTGTGCCGCCTTCCGAGTAGGCCGGGCCCCTCCGAACCCGGATCGCCTTAAATTTTTTCGGGCCATCAAATACGACCTAAGGAACCATAGTCACCGTTCCACCATGACCTTTCCTCCTTTTTTTGCGTTGTACGGCCAAAAAACTAGAATTTCGCCCGATTCCCATATTTTCGTGTGCTATAGCCCATGGCTTCCGAGTGGGTCCGGGCCGCCCGGATTTGGATCGCCTAAAATTTTTTTGGGCCATCAAATATGACCTAAAGAACCATAGTCACCGCCTTGCCATGACTGTTCCTCATTCTTTTGCGTTTTACGGTAGAACACATAGAATTCCGCCCGATTCCCACGTTTTCGTGGGCTATAGCCCACGCCTTCCGAGTGGGCCCGGGGCCCCCGGACCCCGATCGCCTAAAATACTTCTAGGCCATCAAATATGACCTAAGTAACCATGACTGTTCCTCATTATTTTGCGTTTTTTTACCAAAAAACTAGAATTCACCCTGATTACCATATTTTCGTGTGCCGCCTTCTGAGTGGGCCGGGCCCATCAAGACCTGGATTGCCTAAAACAATTTCCAGGCCATAAAATAAAACCTAAAGAACCATACTCACCATCTTTCCATGACCGTTCCTCATATTTTAGCATTTTACGGCCAAAAAACTAGAATTCCGCCTGATTTACATATTTTCATGTGATATAGCCCACGCCTTACCAGTGAGTAGGGCCCCCTGAACCCGGATCACCTAAAAAAAATTTGGACCATCAAATACGATCTAAATAACCATAGTCACTGTCTTGCCATGACCGTTTCTCATTTTTTTTGTTTTACGGCCAAAAAACTGGAATTCCGCCCGATTCCCATATTTTCGTGTGATAGCCCACGCCGTCCCAGTGGGCTGGGCCTCGCGAACCCGGATCGCCTAAAAAATTTTCGGGCCATCAAATATGACCTAAGGAACGATAGTCACTGCCCCACCATGACCTCTCCTCGTTTTATTGCGTTTTACGGCCAAAGAACTAGAATTCCGCCTGATTCCCATATTTTCGTGTGCTATAGCCCACGCCTTCCGAGTGAGCCTGGGGCCCCCAGACCATGATCGCCAAAATATTTTCCGGGCCATCAAATACAACATAAGGAACCATAGTCACCGCCCTGCCATGACCGTTCCTCGTTGTTTTGCGTTTCACGGCCAAAAAATTGGAATTTCGTGCGATTCCCATATTTTTGTGTGCTATGCTCATGTCTTCCGAGTGGGCGCGGGCACCCGGACCCTGATCGCCTAACAATTTTCCGGGGCATGTAATACGATCTAAGGAACCATATTTACCGCTTCGCCATGATCGGTCCTCATTCTTTGCGTTTTACGGCCAAAATATTTGAATTCCGCCTGATTCCAAAATTTTCGTGTGCTATAGCCCACGCCTTTCGAGTGGGCCGGCCCCCCGGACTCGGATCGCCTACAATTTTTTTGGGCAATCAAATACTATCTAAAGAAGCATAGTCACCGCCTCGCCATGACCGTTCCTGGTTGTTTTGCGTTTTACGGCAAAAAAACTAGAATTATGCGCGATTCCCATATTTTCATGTGATATAGCCCACGCCTTCCCAGTGGGCAGGTCCCCCCGAACCCGGATCGCCTAAAATTTTTCCGGGCCATCAAATATTACCTAAGGAACCATAGTCATAGTCCCTTCACGACCTCTCCTCTTTTTTTTGCGTTTTACGTCCAAAAAATTGGAATTCCGCCCGATTCCCATATTTTTGTGTAATATAGCCCACGCCTTCCGAGTGGGCCCGAGGCCCCCGGACCCCGATCGCCTAAAATATTTCCAGGCCATCAAATATGACATAAGAAACCGTAGTCACAGTCCAGCCATGACCGTACCTCATTGGTTTGCGTTTTACGGCCAAAAAACTAGAATTCAACCCGATTATCATATTTTCGTGTGCCGCGTTCCGAATGGGTCGGGCCCCTCCAGACCTGGATCACCTAAAAAAAATTTGGGCCATCAAATACGACATAAGGAACCATATTCACCGCCCCTCCATGTCCGTTCCTCATTTTTTTTGCGTTTTACGGCCAAAAAACTAGAATTCCGTCCGATTCTCATATTTTCGTGTGCTCTAGCCCACGCCTTCTGAGTGGGCACGAGTCGGCCGAACCCGACTAGAATTAAAAAATTTTGGGCCATCAAATACAACCTAAGGAACCATAGCCAATGCCTCACCATGTCCATTCTTCGTTGTTTTGCTTTTTCTGGCCAAAAAACTAGAATTCCGCCCGATTCTCATATTTTCGTGTGCAGCCTTCCGAGTAGGCCGGGCTTCTCCCAACCCGAATCACCTTAAAGTTTTTCGGGCCATCAAATATGACCTAAGGAACCATAATCACCGTTCCACCATGACATTTCCTTGTTTGTTTGCGTTTTATGGCCAAGAAACTAGAATTCCGCCCGATTCCCATATTTTCGTGAGCTATAGCTCATGCCTTCCGAGTGGGTCCGGGCCGCCCTGACTCGGATCTCCTAAAAAATTTTCGGGCTATCAAATATGACCTAAAGAACCATAGTCACCGCCTTTCCATGACCGTTCCTCATTCTTTTGCGTTTTACGGCAAAAAAACATAGAATTCCGCCCGATTCCCATATTTTCATGTGCTATAGACCACGTCTTCCGAGTGGGCCCGGGGCCCCGAACCCCAATCACCTAAAATATTTCTAGGCCATCAAATACGACCTAAGGAACCATGACCGTTTCTCATTTCTTTGCATTTTACGACTAAAACACTAGAATTCACCCCGATTACCATATTTTGGTGTGCCGTCTTCTTAGTGGGCCAGGACCCTCAAGACACAGATCGCCTTATATTTTTCCGGGCCATCAAATACAACCTAAAGAACCATAGTCACAGCCTCTACATGACCGTTCCTTGTTATTTTGCATTTTACGGCCAAAAAACTAGAATCCCGCCTCATTCCCATATTTTCGTGTGATATAGCCCAAGCCTTCCCAGTGGGCAGGGCCATCCGAACCCGGATCGCCTAAAAATTTTTCGGACCATCAAATACGATCTAAAGAAATATAGTCACCACCTCTCCATGACCGTTTCTCATTTTTTTGCGTTTTACGGCCAAAACACTAGAATTTCGCCCGATTCCCATATTTTCGTGTGATATAGCCCACGCCTTCCCAATGGGCAGGGCCCGCCGAACCCAGATCGCCTAAAATTTTTCTGGGCCATCAAATATGACCTAAGGAACAATATTCACTGCCCCTCCATGACCTCTCCTCATTTTATTGCGTTTTACGGCCAAAAAACTAGAATTTCGCCCGATTCCCATATTTTCGTGTTCTATACCAAGCTTTCCGAGTGGGCAAGGGCCCCTCGGACCCTGATCGCCTAAAAATTTTCCGGGCCATCAAATTTGACCTAAGGAACCATAGTCACCGCCACACCATGACCGTTCCTCATTTGTTAGTGTTTTACAGCCAAAAAACTAAAATTCAGCCCGATTACCATATTTTCGTCTGCCGCCTTGCGAGTGGGTCGGGCCCCTCCAAAATCGGATCGCCTTAAATTTTCCGGGCCATCAAACACGACCTAATGAACCATAGTCACTACCCCGCTATGACCGTTCCTCGTTCTTTTGCATTTTACGGCCAAGAAACTAGAATTCCGCCCGATTCCCAAATTTTCGTGCGCGATAGCCCACGCCTTCCGAGTGGCCACGGGCCCCCAGGATTCGGATACCCTAAAAATTTTTTGTGCCATCAAATACGACCTAAGGAACCATAGTCACCGCCCTGCCATGAATGTTCCTCGTTCTTTTGCTTTTTCTGGCAAAAAAACATAGAATTCCGCCTGATTTCTATATTTTCGGGTGCCGCCTTCCGGGTAGGCCGGGCTTCTCCGAACCCGGATCGCCTTAAATTTTTTCGGGCCATGAAATACGACATAAGGAACCATAGTCACCATTCCACCATGACCTTTCCTCATTTATTTGCGTTTTACGGCCAAAAAACTTGAATTCCGCCCGATTCCCATATTTTCGTGTGCTATAGCCCACACCTTTCGAGTGCCCCCCCCCCCGGACTCGGATCGCCTAAAACCTTTTCGGTTCATCAAATACGATCCAAAAAACAATAGTTACCGCCTCGCCATGACCGTTCCTGGTTTTATTGTGTTTTACGGCAAAAAAACTAGAATTCCGCGCGATTCCCATATTTTCGTGTGATATATCCCACGCCTTCCCAGTGGGCAGGGCCCCTCGAACCTGGATCTCCTAAAAACTTTCTGGGACATCAAATATGACCTAAGGAACCATAGTCACTACCCCGCCCCGACCTCTCCTCTTTTTTTGCATTTTTCGGCCAAAAAACTAGAATTCGGCACGATTCCCATATTTTTGTGTGTTATAGCCCACGCCTTCCGAGTGGGTCTGGGCCTCCTGGACCTCGATCGCCTAAAAGTTTTTCGGGCTAACAAATAATACCTAAGAAACTAAAGTCACCGCCCCGCCATGACCGTTCCTCATTGTTTTGCATTTTACGGCCAAGAAACTAGAATTCCGCCCGATTCCCATATTTTCGTGTGATATATCCCACGCCTTCCCATTGGGCAGGGCCCCCGGACCGGTATCGCCTAAAATATTTTCGGGCCTTCAAATACGACCTAAGGAACTATAGTCATTGCACCGCCATGACCTCTCCTCGTTATTTTGCGTTATACTGCCAAAAAACTAGAATTCCGCCTGATTCTAATATTTTCGTGTGCTATAGCCCACGCCGTCCGAGTGGGCACGGGCCCCCCGGAACCGGATCGCCTACAATTTTTCCGGTCCATCAAATACGACCTAAGGAACAATAGTCACCGCCCCCACCATGACCGTTCCTCATTTTGTTTTGCGTTTTGCGGCCAAAAAACTAGAATTCCACCCGATTCCCATATTTTCGTGTGCTATGCCCACGCCTTCCGAGTGGCTGCGGGATCCCGGACCTCGATCAACTAAAAATTTTCTAGGCCATGAAATACGATATAAGGAACCATAGTTACTGCTGCGCCATGATCATTCCTTTTTTTTTTGCATTTTACGGCCAAAAAACATGAATTCCGCTTGATTCCCATATTTTCATGTGCTATAGCCCACGCCTTTCGAGTGGGCCGGCCCCCTGGACTCGGATCGCCTAAAAAAATTTTGGTCCATCAAATATGATCTAAAGAACCATAGTCACCACCTCGCCATGACCGTTCCTGGTTTTTTGGCCTTTTACGGCCAAAAAACTAGAATTCCACCCGATTTCCATATTTTCGTGTGATATATCCCACGCCTTTCGATCCCCCCTCCTCCCCGGACTCGGATCGCCTCAAAATTTTTTGGAACATCAAATACGATCTAAAGAACCATAGTCACCAACTCGCCATGACCGTTCCTGGTTGTTTTGCATTTTACAGCCAAAAAACAAGAATTCCGCCTCATTCCCATATTTTCGTGATATATAGCCCACGCCTTACCATTGGACAGGGCCCCCCGGACCCGTATCGCCTAAAAATTTCCCAGGCCATCAAATACGACCTAAGGAACCATAGTCACTGCCCCGACATGACCTTTACTCATTTTTTAAGTTTTACGGCCAAAAAACTAGAATTCGGCATGATTCCCATATTTTTGTGTGCTATAGCCCACGCCTTCCGAGTGGGTTCGGCCCCCCAGGACCCCGATCGCCTAAATTTTTTCCGGGCTATCGAATAATACCTAAGAAACTATAGTCACCGCCCCGCCATCACCGTTCCTCATTGTTTTGCGTTTTACGGCCAGGAAACTAGAATTCCGCCCGATTCCCATATTTTCGTGTGATATATCCCACACCTTCCCATTGGGCAGGGCCCCTGGACCCGTAACGCCTAAAATTTTTCCGGGCCATCAAATACGACCTAAGGAACCATAGTCACTATACCGCCATGACCTCTCCTCATTTTTTTGCGTTATACGGCCAAAAAATAAGAATTCCGCCTGATCCCCATATTTTCGTGTGCTATTGCCCACGCCTTCGAGTGGGCAAAGGCCCCCCGGAACCAGATCGCCTACAATTTTTCCGGGACATAAAATACGACCTAAGGAACCATAGTCACCGCCCCGCCATGACCGTTCCTTTTTTTGCATTTTACGACCAAGAAACTAGAATTCCGCCCCATTCTCATATTTTCGTGTGCTATAGCCCATGCCTTCCGAGTGGGTCCGGGCCGCCCGGACTCGAAGCACCTAAAAAAATTTCGGCCATCAAATATGACCTAAAGAACCATAGTCACCGCCTTGCCATGACCATTCGTCATTTTTTGCGTTTTACGGCCAAAACAATAGAATTCCGCCCGAATCCCATATTTTCTTGTGCTAGCCCATGCTTTCCGAGTGGTGACATGCCCCTCGGACTCTGATCGCCTAAAATTTATCTGGGCCATCAAATTCGACCTAAGGAACCATAGTCACCGCCCAAACATGACCGTTCCTCATTTGTGTTTGATTTACGGCCAAAAAACTAAAATTCAGCCCGATTACAATTTTTTCGTGTGCCGCCTTTCGAGTGGGTCGGGCCCCTCCAGACCCGGATCGCCTTAAATTTTACGGGCCATCAAATACGACCTTAGGAACAATAGTCACTGCCCCGCTATGACTGTTCCTCATTTTTTTGCATTTTACGGCCAATAAACTAGAATTCCGCTCGATTCCCATATTTTCGTGTGCTATAGCACACGACTTCGGAGTGGGCCCGAACCCGAATAGCCTTAAATTTTTATGGGCCATCAAATACGACCTATTGAACCATAGCCACTGCCCTGCCATGACCGTTCCGTGTTATTTTGCATTTTATGGCCAAAAAACTAGAATTGTCCTCGATTCCCATATTTTCGTGTGATAAGCCCACGCCTTCCGAGTGGGCACGGGCCCCGTAGAACCGGATCGCCTACAATTTTTATGGGCCATCCAATACGACCTAAGGAACAATAGTCACCGCCCCGCGATGACCGTTTCTCGTTTTCTTGACGTTTTTCGGCCAAAAAATTAGAATTCTGCCCGATTCCCATATTTTCGTGTGCTATGCCCACACCTTTCGAGTGGGCGAGTGCCCCCGGACCCCGATCGCCTAAAAATTTTCTGGGCCATGAAATACGATCTAAGGAACCATTGTTATAGCTCTGCCATGATCGTTCCTCATTTTTTGCGTTTTACGGCCAAAAAACTAAAATTCCGCCCGATTTCCATATTTTCGTGTGCTATAGCCCACGCCTTCCGAGTGGGCCGGCCCCCCGGACTCGGATCGCTTAAATTTTTTTGGGACATCAAATACGACCTAAAGAACCATAGTCACCACCTCGTCATGACCGTTCCTTATTTATTTGCTTATTATGGCCAAGAATATGTAGAATACCGCCCGATTCCCATATTTTCGTGTGTTATAGCACACGCCTTCCGTGTGGGCCCGGCCCTCCCTGACCCCGATTACCTTAAATTTTTTCGGGCCATCAAATATGACCTAAGGAACCATAGTCACCGCCCTGCCATGAACGTTCCTTTTTTTGCATTTTATTGCCAAGAAACTAGAATTCCGCCCCATTCTCATATTTTCGTGTGCTATAGTCCATGCCTTCCGAGTGGGTTCGGGCCGCCCGGACTTGAAGCACCTAAAAAATTTTCGGGCCATCAAATATGACCTAAAGAACCATAGTCACCGCCTTGCCATGACCATTCCTCATTTGTTTGTGTTTTACGGCCAAAAAACTAGAATTCCGCCCGATTCCCATATTTTGGTGTGCTTCCTAGTGGGCCCGGGCACCTCGGACCCTGATCGCCTAAAATTTTTCCGGAATTCTAGTTTTTTGGCCGAAAAATGCAAAAAATGAGGAACGATCATGGCAGGGCGGTGACTATGGTTCCTTAAATCATACTTTATGGCCCGTAAAAATATTAGGTGATCGGGGTCCGGGGTTCTCGGGACCACTTGGAAGGCGTGGGTTATAACACACGAAAATATAGGAATCAGGCGGAATTCTAGTTTTTTGGCCGAAAAATGCAAAAAATGAGGAACGATCATTGCAGGGCGGTGACTATGGTTCCTAAGGTCGTATTTGACGGCCCGAAAAATTTTTAGGCGATCCGAGTCCGGAAGGCCTGGCCCACTCGGAAGACGTGGGCAACAGCACACGAAAATATGGGAATCACGCGGAATTCTAATTTTTTGGTCGAAAAATGCAAAAATGGGGAACGATCATGGCGGGGCGGTTATTATGGTTCCTTGGGTCTTATTTGATGGCCCGGAAAAATTTTAGGCGATCGGGGTCCGGGGGTACCGGGACCACTTGGAAGCCGTGAGCTATAGCACACAAAAATATGGGAATCAGGCGGAATTCTAGTTTTTTGGCCGAAAAATGCAAAATATTAGCAACGATCATGGCGGGGCGGTGACTATGGTTCCTTAGGTCGTATTTGATGGCCCAAAATTTTTTAGGCGATCCGAGTCTGGTAGGCCCGGCCCACTCGGAAGGCTTAGGCAATAACACACGAAAATATGGGAATCGGGCGGAATTCTAGTTTTTTGGACGTAAAATGCAAAACATGAGGATCGATCATGGTGGGGCGGTGACTATGGTTCCTTAGGTCGTATTTGATGGCCCAAAAAAATATTAGGCGAACAGGGTCCGAGGTTCCCGGGACCACTTGGAAGGCGTGGGCTGTAGCACACAAAAATATGGGAATCGAGCGGAATTCTAGGTTTTTGGCAAAAAAATGCAAAAAATGAGGAACGATCCAAGTGGTCCCGGGACCCCCGGATCCCGATCGCCTAAAAATTTTTCGGGCCATAAAATACAACCCAAGGAACCATAGTAACCACCCCGCCATGATCGTTCCTCATTTTTTGCGTTTTTCTGCCAAAAAACTAGAATTCCGCGTGATTCCCATATTTTCGTCTACTATTGCCCACGCCTTCCGAGTGGGTCGGGCCTCCAGGACTCGGATCGCCTAAAATTTTTCCGGGCCATCAAATACGACCTAAGGAACCATATTCACCGCCCCGCCATGATCGTTCCTCATTTTTTGCATTTTTCGGCCAAAAAACTAGAATTCTGCCCGATTCCCATATTTTCGTGTGTTATATCACACGCCTTCCAAGTGGTCCCGGGACCCCCGGACCCCGATCGTCTAAAATTTTTTCGGGCCATAAAATACGACCCAAGGAACCATAGTAACCACCCCGCCATGATCGCTCCTCATTTTTTGCGTTTTTCTGCCAAAAAACTAGAATTCCGCGTGATTCCCATATTTTCGTCTACTATTGCCCACCCCTTCCGAGTAGGTCGGGCCTCCAGGACTCGGATTGCCTAAAATTTTTTCCGGGCCATCAAATACGACCTAAGGAACCATATTCACCGCCCCGCCATGATCGTTCCTCATTTTTTGAATTTTTCGGCCAAAAACCTAGAATTCCGCTCGATTCCCATATTTTTATGTGCTACAGCCCACGCCTTCCAAGTGGTCCAGGGAACCTCGGACCCCGGTCGCCTAATATTTTTCTGGGCCATCAAATATGACCTAAGGAACCATAGTCACCGCCCTACCATGATCGGTCCTCATTTTTTGCATTTTACGTCCAAAAAACTAGAATTCCGGCAGATTCCCATATTTTCCTGTGTTATTGCCCAAGCCTTCCGAGTGGGCCGGGCCTACCAGACTCGGATCGCCTAAAAATTTTTCGGGCTGTCAAATACGACCGAAGGAACCATAGTCACCGCCCCGCAATGATCGTTCCTCATTTTTTGCATTTTTTCGGCCAAAAAACTAGAATTCCGCCCGATTCCCATATTTTCGTGTGCTATAGCTCACGCCTTCCAAGTGGTCCCGGTACCCCCGGACCCCGATCGCCTAAATTTTTCCGGGCTATCAAATATGATCCAAGGAACCATATTAACCGCCCCGCCATGATCGTTCCCCATTTTTGCGTTTTTCGGCCAAAAAACTAGAATTTCGCGTGATTCCCATATTTTCGTGTGCTAAATAGCCCACGTCTTCCGAGTGGGCCGGGCCTTTTGGACTCGGATCGCCTAAACTTTTTTCGGGCTGTCAAATACGACCTAAGGAACCATAGTCACCGCCCCGCAATGATCGTTCATCATTTTTTGCATTTTTCGGCCAAAAAACTAGAATTTCGCCCGATTCCCATATTTTCGTGTGTTATAGCCCACGCCTTCCAAGTGGTCCCGGGAACCCGGGACCCAGATCGCCTAATATTTTTACGGGCCATAAAATATGATTTAAGGAACCATAGTCACCGCCCTGCCATGATCGTTCCTCATTTTTTGCGTTTTTCAGCCAAAAAACTAGAATTCCGCGCGATTCCCATATTTTCGTGTGCTATAGCCCACACCTTCCGAGAGGTCCCAGACCCCCGGACCCCTATCGCCTAAAGTTTTTCCGGACCATCAAATACGACCTAAGGAACCATAGTCACCACCCCGCCATGATCGTTCCTATGTTTTTGTATTTTTTGGCAAAAAACCTAGAATTCCGCGCGATTCCATATTTTCATTTGCTATAGCCCACGCCTTCCGAGTGGTCCCGGGAACCCCAGACCCCGATCGCCTAAAATTTTCCAGCCATAAAATACGACCTAAGGAACCATAGTCACCGCCCCGCCATGATCGTTCCTCATTTTATGCAGATTTCGGCCAAAACACTAGAATTTCGCCCGATTACCATATTATTGTGTGCTATTGCCCACGCCTTCCGAGTGGGCCGAGCCCCCCGTACTCGTATCGCCTAAAGTTTTTTCGGGCCATAAAATAGGACCTAAGGAACCATAGTCACCACCTCGCCATGATCGTTCCTCATTTTTCGCATTTTTCGGCCAAAAAACTAGAATTCCGCTCGGTTCCCATATTTTTGTGTGCTATAGCCCGTGCTTTCCAAGTGGTCCCGGGATCCCCGGACCCCGATCGCCTAAAATTTTTCCGGGCCATCAAATACGACCTAAGGAACTGCCCCGCTATGATCGTTCCTCACTTATTGCGATTTCCGGCAAAAAAACTAGAATTCCGCCCGATTCTCATATTTTCGTGTGCTACACCTTCCGAGTGGGCCGGGCCCCCCGGACTCGGATCAACTAAATTTTATTCGGGCCATCAAATAAGACCTAAGGAACCATATTCACCTCCCCGCCATGATCGTTCCCCATTTTTTGCATTTTTCGGCTAAAAAACTAGAATTTCGTACGATTCCCATATTTTCGTGTGCTATAATTGCTCACGCCTTCCCAATGGGTAGGGAATCCCGGACCCCGATCGCCTAAAATTTTTCCGGACCATCAAATACGACCTAAGAAACCATAGTCACCGCCCCGCCATGATCGTTACTCATATTTTGTATTTTTCGGCCAAAAAACTAGAATTCCGCCCGATTCCCATATTTTCGTGTGCTATAGCCCACACCTTCCGAGTGGGCCGGATCTCCCGGACTCGGATCGCTTAAACTTTTTCCGGGCCATCAAATACGACCTAAGGAACCATAGTCACCGTTCCGCCATGATCGTTCCTCATTTTTTGCATTTTTCGGCCAAATAACTAGAATTCTGCCCGATTCCCATATTTTCGTGTGTTATAGCACACGCCTTCCAAGTGGTCCCGGGACCCCCGGACCCCGATCGGATAAAAAATTTTCGGGCCATAAAATAAGACCCAAGGAACCATAGTAACCACCCCGCCATGATCGTTCCTCATTTTTTGCATTTTTCTGCAAAAAAACTAGAATTCCGCGTGATTCCCATATTTTCGTCTACTATTGCCCACGCCTTCCGAGTAGGTCGGGCCTCCAGGACTCGGATCGCCTAAAATTTTTCCGGGCCATCAAATACAACCTAAGGAACCAAATTCACCGCCCCGCCATGATTGTTCCTATGTTTTTGTATTTTTTGGCAAAAAACCTAAAATTCCGCGCGATTCCATATTTTAATTTGCTATATAGCCCACGCCTTCCGAGTGGTCCCGGGAACCCCGGACCCCGATCGCCTTAAAATTTTTCCAGCCATCAAATACGACATAAGGAACATAGTCACCGCCCCGCCATGATCATTCCTCATTTTTTGAATTTTTTGGCCAAAAACCTAGAATTCCGCTCGATTCCCATATTTTTTTTGTTGTGTGCTACAGCCCACGCCTTTTAAGTGGTCCCGGGAACCTCGGACCCCGGTCACCTAATATTTTTCTGGGCCATCAAATATGACCTAAGGAACCATAGTCACCGCCCTACCATGATCGGTCCTCATTTTTTGCATTTTTCGGCCAAAATACTAGAATTCCACCCGATTCCCATATTTTCGTGTGCTATAGCACACGCCTTCCAAGTGGTCCCGGGACCCCCGGACCCCGATCGCCTAAATATTTTTCGGGCCATAAAATACGACCCAAGGAACCATAGTAACCACCCCGCCATGATCGTTCCATAATTTTTGCGTTTTTGTGCCAAATAACTAGAATTCCGCGTGATTCCCATATTTTCGTCTACTATTGCCCACGCCTTCTGAGTGGGTCGGGCCTCCAGGACTCGGATCGCCTAAAATTTTTCCGGGCCATCAAATATGACCCAAGGAACCATAATAACCACCCCGCCATGATCGTTCCCCATTTTTGCGTTTTTCGGCCAAAAAACTAGAATTCCGCGTGATTCCCATGTTTTCGTGTGCTAAATAGCCCACGTCTTCCGAGTGGGCCGGGCCTTCCGGACTCGGATCGCCTAAAATTTTTTCGGGCCGTCAAATACGACCTAAGGAACCATAGTCATCACCCCGCAATGATCGTTCCTCATTTTTTACATTTTTCGGTCAAAAAATAAGAATTCCGCCCGATTCCCATATTTTCGTGTGTTATAGCCCACGCCTTCCAAGTGGTCCCGGGAACCCCGGACCCCGATCGCCTAATATTTTTACGGGCCATAAAATATGATTTAAGGAACCATAGTCACCTCCCTGCCATGATCGTTCATCATTTTTTGCGTTTCCAAAAAACTAGAATTCCGCGTGATTCCCATATTTTCGTGTGCTATATAGCCCACGCCTTCCGAGGGGTCCCAGACCCCCGGACCCCTATCGCCTAAAGTTTTTCCGGACCATCAAATACGACCTAAGGAACCATAGTCACCGCCCCACCATGATCGTTCCTATGTTTTTGTATTTTTTGGCAAAAAACCTAGAATTCCGCGCGATTCCATATTTTCATTTGCTATAGCCCACGCCTTCCGAGTGGTCCCGGGAACCCCTGACCCCGATCGCCTAAAAAATTTCCAGCCATCAAATATGACCTAAGGAACCATAGTCACTGCCCCGCCATGCTCGTTCCTCATTTTATGCAGTTTTCGGCCAAAACACTAGAATTCCGCCCGATTACCATATTATTGTGTGCTATTGCCCACGCCTTCCGAGTGGGCCGAGCCCCCCGTACTCGGATCGCCTAAAGTTTTTTCGGGCCATAAAATAGGACCTAAGGAACCATAGTCACCACCTCGCCATGATCGTTCCTCATTTTTCGCATTTTTCGGCCAAGAAACTAGAATTCCGCCCGGTTCCCATATTTTTGTGTGCTATAGCCCACGCTTTCCAAGTGGTCCCAGGATCCCCGGACCCTGATCGCCTAAAATTTTTTTGGGCCATCAAATACGACCTAAGGAACCATAGGAACTGCCCCGCCATGTTCGTTCCTCACTTATTGCGATTTCCGGCAAAAAAACTAGAATTCCGCCTGATTCCCATATTTTCGTGTGCTATAGCCCACACCATCCGAGTGGGCCGAGCCCCCCGGACTCGGATCATCTAAATTTTATTCGGGCCATCAAATAAGACCTAAGGAACCATATTCACCTCCCCGCCATGATTGTTCCTCATTGTTTGCATTTTTCGGCTAAAAAACTAGAATTCCGTACGATTCCCATATTTTCGTGTGCTATAATTGCCCACGCCTTCCCAATGGGTAGGGAATCCCGGACCCCGATCGCCTAAAATTTTTGCGGACCATCAAATACGACCTAAGAAACCATAGTCACCGCCCCGCCATGATCATTACTCATATTTTGTGTTTTTCGGCCAAAAAACTAGAATTCCGCCCGATTCTCATATTTTCGTGTGCTATAGCCCACGCCTTCCGAGTGGGCCGGGTCTTCCGGACTCGATTCGCCTAAACTTTTTCTGGGCCATCAAATATGACCTAAGGAACCATAGTCACCGTTCCGCCATGATCGTTCCTCATTTTTTGCACTTTTCGGCCAAAAAACTAGAATTCTGCCCGATTCCCATATTTTCGTGTGTTATATAGCACACGCCTTCCAAGTGGTCCCGGGACCCCGGGACCCCGATCGCCTAAAAAAATTTCGGGCCTTAAAATACGACCCAAGGAACCATAGTAACCACCCCGCCATGATCGTTCCTCATTCTTTGCGTTTTTCTGCCAAAAAACTAGAATTTCGCGTGATTCCCATATTTTCGTCTACTATTGCCCATGCCTTCCGAGTGGGTCGGGCCTCCAGGACTCGGATCACCTAAAATTTTTCCGGGCCATCAAATACGACCTAAGAAACCATATTCACCGCCCCGCCATGATCGTTCCTCATTTTTTGCATTTTTCGGCCAAAAACCTAGAATTCCGCTCGATTCCCATATTTTCGTGTGCTATAGCCCACGCTTTCCGAGTGGTCCCAGACCCCCGGACCCCTATCGCCTAAAGTTTTTCCGGACCATCAAATACGACCTAAGGAACCATAGTCACCGCCCCGCCATGATCGTTCCTATGTTTTTGTACTTTTTGGCAAAAAACCTAGAATTCCTCGCGATTCCATATTTTCATTTGCTATAGCCCACGCCTTCCGAGTGGTCCCGGGAACCCCTGACCCCGATCGCCTAAAAAATTTCCAGCCATCAAATACGACCTAAGGAACCATAGTCACCGCCCCGCCATGATTGTTCCTCATTTTATGCAGTTTTCGGCCAAAACACTAGAATTCCG
Source organism: Nicotiana tabacum (assembly GCF_000715075.1). Lineage (NCBI taxonomy): Eukaryota > Viridiplantae > Streptophyta > Magnoliopsida > Solanales > Solanaceae > Nicotiana > Nicotiana tabacum. The sequence goes on from NC_134083.1 coordinate 59,755,095, forward strand.
CCTGATTACCATATTTTCGTGTGTTATTGCCCAAGCCTTCCGAGTGGGCCGAGCCCCCCGTACTCGGATCGCCTAAAGTTTTTTCGGGCCATAAAATAGGACCTAAGGAACCATAGTCACCACCTCGCCATGATCGTTCCTCATTTTTCGCATTTTTCGGCCAAAAAACTAGAATTCCGCCCGGTTCCCATATTTTTGTGTGCTATAGCCCACGCTTTCCAAGTGGTCCTAGGATCCCCGGACCCCGATCGCCTAAAATTTTTTCGGGCCATCAAATACGACCTAAGGAACCATAGGAACTGCCCCGCCATGTTCGTTCCTCACTTATTGCGATTTCCGGCAAAAAAAAACTAGAATTCCGCCCGATTCCCATATTTTCGTGTACTATAGCCCACACCATCCGAGTTGGCCGGCCCCCCCGGACTCGGATCATCTAAATTTTATTCGGGCCATCAAATAAGACCTAAGGAGCCATATTCACCTCCCCGCCATGATTGTTCCTCATTGTTTGCATTTTTCGGCTAAAAAACTAGAATTCCGTACGATTCCCATATTTTCGTGTGCTATAATTGCCCACGCCTTCCCAATGGGTAGGGAATCCCGGACCCCGATCGCCTAAAATTTTTTCGGACTATCAAATATGACCTAAGAAACCATAGTCACCGCCCCGCCATGATCATTACTCATATTTTGTGTTTTTCGGCCAAAAAACTAGAATTCCGCCCGATTCTCATATTTTCATGTGCTATAGCCCACGCCTTCCGAGTGGGCCGGGTCTCCCGGACTAGGATCGCCTAAACTTTTTCCGGGCCATCAAATACGACCTAAGGAACCATAGTCACCGTTCCGCCATGATCGTTCCTCATTTTTTGCATTTTTCGGCCAAAAAACTAGATTTCTGCCTGATTCCCATATTTTCGTGTGTTATATAGCACACGCCTTCCAAGTGGTCCCGGGACCCCGATCGCCTAAAAAAATTTCGGGACTTAAAATACGACCCAAGGAACCATAGTAACCACCCCGCCATGATCGTTCCTCATTTTTTGCGTTTTTCTGCCAAAAAACTAGAATTTCGCGTGATTCCCATATTTTCGTCTACTATTTCTCACGCCTTCCGAGTGGGTCAGGCCTCCAGGACTCGGATCACCTAAAATTTTTTCGGGCCATCAAATACGACCTAAGAAACCATATTCACCGCCCCGCCATGATCGTTCCTCATTTTTTGTATTTTTCGGCCAAAAACCTAGAATTCCGCTCGATTCCCATATTTTTGTGTGCTACAACCCACGCCTTCCAAGTGGTCCCGGGAACCCCGGACCTCGGTCGCCTAATATTTTTCTTGGCCATCAAATACGACCTAAGGAACCATAGTCACCGCCCCACCATGATCGGTCCTCATTTTTTGCATTTTACGTCCACAAAACTAGAATTCCGCCCGATTCTTATATTTTCGTATGTTATTGCCCAAGTCTTCCGAGTGGGCCGGGCCTACCAGACTCGGATCGCCTAAAAAATTTTCGGGACGTCAAATACGACCTAAGAAACCATAGTCACTGCCCAGCCATGACCGTTCTTTATTTTTTGCATTTTTCGGCCAAATAACCAGAATTCCGCCCGATTCCCATATTTTCGTGTGTTATAGCCCACGCCTTCCAAGTGGTCCCGGGAACCCCGGACCCCGATCGCCTAATATTTTTACGGGCCATAAAATATGATTTAAGGAACCATAGTCACCGCCCTGCCATGATCGTTCCTCATTTTTTTGCGTTTTTCGGCCAAAAAACTAGAATTCCGCGCGATTCCCATATTTTCGTGTGCTATAGCCCACGCCTTCCGAGTGGTCCCAGACCCCCGGACCCCTATCGTCTAAAGTTTTTCCGGACCATCAAATATGACCTAAGGAACCATAGTCACCGCCCCACCATGATCGTTCCTATGTTTTTGTACTTTTTGGCAAAAAACCTAGAATTTCGCCCGATTCCCATATTTTCGTGTGTTATTGCCCAAGCCTTCCGAGTGGGCCGGGCCTACCAGACTCGGATCGCCTAAAATTTTTCCGGGCCATTAAATACGACCTAAGGAACCATAGTCACAGCCCCACCATGATCGGTCCTCATGTTTTGCATTTTACGTCCAAAAAACTAGAATTCCGCATGATTCCCATATTTTCGTGTGTTATTGCCCAAGCCTTCCGAGTGGGCCTAGCCCCCCGTACTCGGATCGCCTAAAGTTTTTTCGGGCCATAAAATAGGACCTAAGGAACCATAGTCACCACCTCGCCATGATCCTTCCTCAGTTTTTGCATTTTTCGGCGAAAAAACTAGAATTCCGCTCGGTTCCCATATTTTTGTATGCTATAGCCCACGCTTTCCAAGTGGTCCCGGGATCCCTGGACCCCGATCGCCTACAATTTTTCCGGGCCATCAAATTCGACCTAAGGAACCATAGGAACTGCCCCGCCATGATCGTTCCTCACTTATTGCGATTTCCGGCAAAAAAACTAGAATTCCGCCCGATTCCCATATTTTCGTGTGCTATAGCCCAGATCTTCCGAGTGGGCCGGGCCCCCCAGGCTCGGATCATCTAAATTTTATTCGGGCCATCAAATAAGACCTAACGAACCATATTCACCTCCCCGCCATGATCGTTCCTCATTGTTTGCATTTTTCGGCTAAAAAACTAGAATTCCGCACGATTCCCATATTTTCGTGTGCTATAATTGCCCACGCCTTCCCAATGGGTAGGGAATCCCGGACCCCGATTGCCTAAAAATTTTTCGGACCATCAAATACGACCTAAGAAACCATAGTCACCGCCTCGCCATGATCGTTACTCATATTTTGTGTTTTTCGGCCAAAAAACTAGAATTTCGCCCGATTCCCATATTTTCGTGTGCTATAGCCCACGCCTTCCGAGTGGGCCGGGTCTCCCGGACTCTGATCGCCTAAACTTTTTCCGGGCCATCAAATACGACCTAAGGAACCATAGTCACCGTTCCGCCATAATCGTTCCTCATTTTTTGCATTTTTCGGCCAAAAAACTAGAATTCTGCCCGATTCCCATATTTTCATGTGTTTTAGCACACGCCTTCCAAGTGGTCCCGGGACCCCCGGACCCCGATCGCCTAAAAATTTTTCGGGCCATAAAATAAGACCCAAGGAACCATAGTAACCACCCCGCCATGATCGTTCCTCATTTTTTGCGTTTTTCTGCCAAAAAACTAGAATTCCGCGTGATTCCCATATTTTCGTCTACTATTGCCCACGCCTTCCGAGTGGGTCAGGCCTCCAGGACTGGGATCGCCTAAAATTTTTCCGGGCCATCAAATACGACCTAAGGAACCATATTCACCGCCCCGCCATGATCGTTCCTCATTTTTTGCATTTTTCGTCCAAAAACCTAGTATTCCGCTCGATTCCCATATTTTTGTGTGCTACTGCCCACGCCTTCCAAGTGGTCCCGGGAACCTCGGACCCCAGCCGCCTAATATTTTTCTGGGCCATCAAATACGACCTAAGGAACCATAGTCACCGCCCCACCATGATTGGTCCTCATTTTTTGCATTTTACTTCCAAAAAACTAGAATTCCGCCCGATTCCCATATTTTCGTGTGTTATTGCCCAAGCCTTCCGAGTGGGCCGGGCCTACCAGACTCGGATCGCCTAAAATTTTTCTGGGCCATTAAATACGACCTAAGGAACCATAGACATCGCCCCGCCATGATCGTTGCTAATAATTTGCATTTTTTCGGCCAAAAAAACTAGAATTCCGCCCGATTCCCATATTTTCGTGTGTTATAGCTCTCGCCTTCCAAGTGGTCCCGGTACCCCCGGACCCTGATCGCCTAAAAGTTTTCCGGTCCATCAAATACGACCCAAGGAACCATAATAACCGCCCCGCCATGATCGTTCCCCATTTTTGCATTTTTCGACAAAAAAACTAGAATTCCGCGTGATTCCCATATTTTCGTGTGCTAAATAGCCCACGTCTTCCGAGTGGGCCGGGCCTTCCGGACTCGGATGGCCTAAAATTTTTTCGAGCCGTCAAATACGACCTAAGGAACCATAGTCACCGCCCCGCAATGATCGTTCCTCATTTTTCGCATTTTTCGGCCAAAAAACTAGAATTCCGCCCGATTCCCATATTTTCGTGTATTATAGCCCACGCCTTCCAAGTGGTCCCGGGAACCCCGGACCCCGATCGCCTAATATTTTTATGGGCCATAAAATATGATTTAAGGAACCATAGTCACCTCCCTGCCATCATCGTTCCTCATTTTTTGCATTTTTCGGCCAAAAAACTAGAATTCCGCCTGATTCCCATATTTTCGTGTGTTATAGCCCACGCCTTCCACGTGGTCCCGGGAACCCCGGACCCCGATCGCCTAATATATTTACGGGCCATAAAATATTATTTAAGGAACCATAGTCACCGCCCTGCCTTGATCGTTCCACATTTTTTGCGTTTTTCGGCCAAAAAAGTAGAATTTCGCGCGATTCCCATATTTTCGTGTGCTATAGCCCACGCCTTCCGAGTTGTCCCAGACCCCCGGACCCCTATCTCCTAAAGTTTTTCCGGACCATCAAATACGACCTAAGGAACCATAGTCACCGCCCCGCCATGATCGTTCCTATGATTTTGAATTTTTTGGCAAAAAACCTAGAATTCCGCGCGATTCCATATTTTCATTTGCTATAGCCCACGCCCTCCGAGTGGTCCCGGGAACCCCGGACCCCGATCGCCTAAAAATTTTCCAGCCATCAAATACGACCTAAGGAACCATAGTCACCGCCCCGCCATGATTGTTCCTCATTTTATGCAGTTTTCGGCCAAAACACTAGAATTCCGCCCGATTACCATATTATTGTGTGCTATTGCCCACGCCTTCCGAGTGGGCCGAGCCCCCCGTACTCGGATCGCCTAAAGTTTTTTCGGGCCATAAAATAGGACCTAAGGAACCATAAGCACCACCTCGCCATGATCGTTCCTCATTTTTCGTATTTTTCGGCCAAAAAACTAGAATTCCGCCCGGTTCCCATATTTTTGTGTGCTATAGCCCATGCTTTCCAAGTGGTCCCGGGATCCCCGGACCCCGATCGCCTAAAATTTTTCTGGGCCATCAAATACGACCTAAGGAACCATAGGAACTGCCCCCGCCATGATCGTTCCTCACTTATTGCGATTTCCGTCAAAAAAAACTAGAATTCCGCCCGATTCCCATATTTTCGTGTGCTATAGCCCACACCTTCCGAGTGGGCCGGGCCCTCCGGACTCGGATCATCTAAATTTTATTCGGGCCATCAAATAAGACCTAAGGAACCATATTCACCTCCCCTCCATGATCGTTCCTCATTGTTTGCATTTTTCGGCTAAAAAACTAGAATTCCGTACGATTCCCATATTTTCGTGTGCTATAATTGCCCACGCCTTCCCAATGGGTCGGGAATCCCGGACCCCGATCGCCAAAAATTTTTCCGGACCATCAAATATGACCTAAGAAACCATAGTCACCGCCCCGCCATGATCGTTACTCATATTTTGTGTTTTTCGGCCAAAAAACTAGAATTCCGCCCGATTCCCATATTTTCGAGTGCTATAGCCCACGCCTTCCGAGTGGGCCGGGTATCCCGGACTCGGATCGCCTAAACTTTTTCCGGGCCATCAAATACGACCTAAGGAACCATAGTCACCGTTCCGCCATGATCGTTCCTCATTTTTTGCATTTTTCGGCCAAAAAACTAGAATTCTGCCCGATTCCCATATTTTCGTGTGTTATAGCACACGCCTTTCCAAGTGGTCCCGGGACCCCCGGACCTCGATCGCCTAAAATTTTTCGGGCCATAAAATAAGACCCAAGGAACCATAGTAACCACCCCGCCATGATCGTTCCTCATTTTTTGCGTTTTTCTGCCAAAAAACTAGAATTCCGCGTGATTCCCATATTTTCGTCTACTATTGCACACGCCTTCCGAGTGAGTCGGGCCTCCAGGACTCGGATCGCCTTAAATTTTTCCGGGCAATCAAATACGACCTAAGGAACCATATTCACTGCCCCTCCATGATCGTTCCTCATTTTTTGCATTTTTCGGCCAAAAACCTAGAATTCCGCTCGATTCCCATATTTTTGTGTGCTACAGCCCACGCCTTCCAAGTGGTCCCGGGAACCTCGGACCCCGGTCGCCTAATATTTTTCTGGGCCATCAAATACGACCTAAGGAACCATAGTCACCGCCCCACCATGATCGGTCCTCATTTTTTGCATTTTACGTCCAAAAAACTAGAATTCCGCCCGATTCCCATATTTTCGTGAGTTATTCCCCAAGCTCGGATTGCCAGACTCGGATTGCCCAAAATTTTTCCGGGCCATAAAATATAGCTCACGCCTTCCAAGTGGTCCCGGGAACCCCGGACCCCGATCGCCTAATATTTTTACGGGCCATAAAATATGATTTAAGGAACCATAGTCACCTCCCTACCATCATCGTTCCTCATTTTTTGCGTTTTTCGTCCAAAAAAACTACAATTCCGCGCGATTCCCATATTTTCGTGTGCTATAGCCCACGTCTTCCGAGTGGTCCCAGACCCCCGGACCCCTATCGCCTAAAGTTTTTCCGAACCATCAAATACGACCTAAGGAACCATAGTCACCGCCCCGCCATGATCGTTCCTATATTTTTGTATTTTTTGGCAAAAAACCTAGAATTCCACGCGATTCCATATTTTCATTTGCTATAGCCTACGCCTTCTGAGTGGTCCCGGGAACCCCGGACCCCGATCGCCTAAAACTTTTCCAGCCATCAAATACGACCTAAGGAACCATAGTCACCGCCCCGCCATGATCGTTCCTCATTTTATGCAGTTTTCGGCCAAAATACTAGAATTCCGCCCGATTACCATATTATTGTGTGCTATTGCCCACGCCTTCCGAGTGGGCCGAGCCCCCCGTACTCGGATCGCCTAAAGTTTTTTCAGGCCATAAAATAGGACCTAAGGAACCATAGTCACCACCTCGCCATGATCGTTCCTCATTTTTCGCATTTTTCGGCCAAAAAACTAGAATTCCGCCCGGTTCCGATATTTTTGTGTGCTATAGCCCACGCTTTCCAAGTGGTCTCGGGATCCCTATCGCCTAAAATTTTTCCGGGCAATCAAATACGACCTAAGGAACCATAGGAACTGCCCCGCCATGATCTTTCCTCACTTATTGCGATTTCCGGCAAAAAAACTAGAATACCGCCCGATTCCCATATTTCCGTGTGCTATATCCCACACCTTCCAAGTGGGCCGGGCCCCCCGGACTCGGATCATCTAAATTTTATTCGGGCCATCAAATAAGATCTAAGGAACCATATTCACCTCCCCGCCATGATCGTTCCTCATTGTTTGCATTTTATGGCTAAAAACTAGAATTCCGTACGATTCCCATATTTTCGTGTGCTATAATTGCCCACGCCTTCCCAATGGGTAGGGAATCCCGAACCACGATCGCCTAAAATTTTTCCGGACCATCAAATACGACCTAAGAAACCATAGTCACCGCCCCGCCATGATCGTTACTCATATTTTGTGTTTTTCGGCCAAAAAACTAGAATTCTGCCCGATTCCCATATTTTCGTGTGCTATAGCCCACGCCTTCCGAGTGGGCCGGGTATCCCGGACTCGGATCGCCTAAACTTTTTCCAGGCCATCAAATACGACCTAAGGAACCATAGTCACCATTCCGCCATGATCGTTCCTCATTTTTTGCATTTTTCGGCCAAAAAACTAGAATTCTGCCCAATTCCCATATTTTCGTGTGTTATAGCACACGCCTTCCAAGTGGTCCCGGGACCCCCGGACCCCGATCGGATAAAAAATTTTCGGGCCATAAAATAACACCCAAGGAACCATAGTAACCACCCCGCCATGATCGTTCCTCATTTTTTGCGTTTTTCTGTCAAAAAACTAGAATTTCGCGTGATTCCCATATTTTCGTCTACTATTGTCCACGCCTTCCGAGTGGGTCGGGCCTCCAGGACTCGGATCGCCTAAATTTTTTCCAGGCCTTCAAATACGTAGAGTGGATGTGTTCAGTTTTCGATAGTCCATGCAAATCTGCCACCCCGTGACTGTACGAGTTGAGATCAACTCATTATTCTCAATTTGTACGACCGTCATTCCTCCATTTTTTGGCACACATTGGACAGGACTGACCCAGTTGCTATTAGAGATGGGGAAGATGATACCCGCATCCAGCCACTTGATCACTTCCTTCTTTACTAATTCCTTCATATTCGGGTTCAGTCGTCGTTGATGCTCCCTAGAAGGTTTGTGCCCCTCTTTTAGAAGAATCTTGTGCATGCAAAAGGCTGGGCTAATACCCTTTATGTCTTCCATGGTCCAACCAATGGCAGTCTTACATTCTTGCAATACCTGCAATAGTTACTCTACCTGCACAACTAGCAAACCAGATGATATAATAACATGCAAAGTAGAATTAGGCCCCAAAAACGCGTACCTAAGGTGGGCTGGAATCGTTTTCAAGTCCAGCTGTGGTGGCTCCTCTATTGATGGTTTTGCAGGTGGTGTTGCTCTCTCTTCTAAGCGTAGGGGCTCGAACTGAGGTTCACTTTTCTAGAATCCTTGACCTTCGAGAGCCATGACCCACTCTACCAACCCTTCACCGTCCATCTCTTCCAAATTCATCAAGCAGGCTTCTAGTCGATCCTTGACATTAAGGGTCTTATCCTCTTCTTGCAGTATCACATCCACGGCCTCCACTAGTGAGCAGTTTGCAAATTCACTGGGTCTCCTCATGGATTGTTGAACGTTGAATATTATTTCTTCATTGTTCAACCTTATTTTCAATTCTCCAATCTCACAATCAATTAATGCTCTCCCAGTGGCTAAGAATGGCCTTCCCAGAATGATGGGTATCTCTTCATCCACCTGACAGTCAAGAATAACAAAGTCTGCAGGAAATACAAATTTCCCCGCTTGCACAAACACATCATCAAGAATTTCTGTCGATCTTTTGACTGTGCGATTGGCCAGTTACAACAACATTGAGGTCGGTCAAGCTCCGCCAATGCTCAGTTTTGTATAGATTGCCAAGGGTATCAAGTTTATGCTGGCTCCCAAGTCACACAATGCTTTAGCAAAAGCATAACTCCCAATAGTGCATGGGATAGTGAAGCTACCTGGATCAGACACCTTTTGAGCCATAGATCTTGTCACTACCGCGCTGCAGGTCTGTATCAGAGTTACAGTGGACAGGTCCTGAAAGTCAAATTTCTGCGACATCAGGTCCTTTATCATTTTTGTATACCCTGGAATTTCCCTCAAAGCATCCATCAGTGGAATATTCAATTGAATATGTCGAAGCATTTCCATGAATTTTCTGTATTGATCATCTTTCTTTTGTTTTGCCAAAATTTGAGGGAATGGTGCAGGAGTCAACCTCTGTCCACTACTTGATGTCTTTTCTTTGTTGGAAGCTTCTAGCACAAGAGGTGCCACCTGTTCTGAGACTTGTTCACCGTCCTTCTCCTTACCCTTGTCAACCTGTTCTTGTTCAATTACAACCTCGGTGAGCTCTGCTGACTCATCTGCCTCTAATGTAACTAGTGTAGTTGGCGTAGTCTCTCTCGTAAATTGAGCAACTTCTTGCTCTCTGTCTAAATCTCTTCCATTCCTGAGACTCACTGCCATTAGCTGATTTTGGTTCTGTTCCTTTGGGTTAATATTTGTATCTCCAGGCAATGTTCCTTGGGGGCGATTGTTCAAGGCCATAGACAGCTGTCCTAGTTGAGTTTCAATGCTTTTGATTGCTGAATCATGTACTGCTAAATTTTCTTGCATCTTACCATTTGTTCCAATGAGTTGTTGTGGCATACCCCTGATTTCTACCATGTTGTTGTCCTATTGTTGATGAGGTGGTTGGTAGGCCAACTGTTGCTGGTCCTGCTGATTATAGCCCTACTGCCTTTGATAAGGCACAACTTGACCTTGTGGTCGTGCGCCTCCAAAATTGGGGTTGTGTTATGGCAGGTTCGGTCTGTACTCCTGGTTTGGTGTTGGTCCCCATTGTTGCCCACCTTGCCTCTGACCTCCAAAATTATTGACATAATTCATGTCTTCTCTGAAGCCCTGATTGTCATTCTCTCCACTCCACGAGCACACATATGACTGGTTTATGCAAGGAGTGCACAATCCTCCATTCATCGTATCAACAATGTGCACTTGCTTTGTACCATCTCATCAATTTTCTTTGTCAATATGCTCATCTGAGTCATGAGAGTGGCTATGTTCTCTGCATGGGAATTGTTTGGGTCAAGAGCAATAGAATTCACTATTGGTGTAAGTGTCGTACCTCTAGCCATCCATCCTGAATTTTGAGCCATCTTGTTAAGAAGAATCTTGCACTCTGTGAATGTCTTGCTAAAAAATGCACCCCCAGCTGAAGCATCTACATTGGCCTTCAAACTATCTGCTAAACCCATGTAGAATCTCTGTCCCAATATCTGATCTGGAATGCCATGATGTGGACACTTCACTAGCATACCCTTGAATCTCTTCCAGGTTTCTTGCAGGGTCTTAGTTGGTTTCTGCCCGAACTGTAATATCTCATCAATCTGCCTTACAGTCTTGTTGGGAGGATAAAACTTGTTTAAGAACTGTTTGACTAATTCTTTCCAAGTGGCAATGGAGTTTATTGGGAGCGAATTCAGCCAAGTTTGAGCCTCTCTAGTCATAGAGAATGGAAACAGTAATAGCTTGATGGCTTCAGGAGTCACATTCGGCTGTCTTTGGGCCGCACATATTGATAGGAAATTCTTCAAATGTTGTTGTGGGTCTTCAATGTATGACCCGGAGAGCAGTCCCTTATTTTGCAACAGAGACAACATGTTGTTGGTGATCTGGAATGTCTCCGCTTGTATCTGAGGTACAGCAATGGCGGTGGCTAAGTTATCAGCAGTTGGTTGTGCCCAATCATAAAGAGTAGCTTCTGACACAAGAGGTGCCACCACTCCATTGTTTGGGTCAATCCGATTATTCCGATTATTTTCGTTGACATCGTCCATGTTGTCCATTTCAATTTCGAGTGTGTGTTTTTGTTGTAACTGTTTGTTCTTCTTGTTGGCTCGATTTAATGCCCTAAATGCTTTCTCGGGGTCTGAGAGTCCTTCAAAAAGTTCACCAGTCCTCGAAGAGCTTCTAGGCATACACCTGAGTCACATGAGAATTCAAACGTGAGAATTTCAATGGAAAAATTTAAATACTATAAGAAATTGATCTAAACTAAGAATCCTAGCAATTCTTCTAAGTTGTAATAAATAACACCGTTAGATCCCCGTCAACGACGCCAAAATTTTATCACGCCCAATTATACCTTGTAAAATGGACTAAGCGATCGCTGCAAATATAACCCGATTTAAGTCCGGAGTCGAATCCCACAGAGAACTAACCTATTTACTATAACTTTAAATAATGCTAATGATAAGCTCAGACAACTTCTGGATGTAAGAGTTTTATGAATAATCAGTGGAATTTATTTATCTAAGAAAAAATGACAATAAAATTAGCAATAATCAAGACTAAAATTGAATTCAAGGGTAAAAGGATCCAGGGCTATTGATTTCCTCAATTGCCGGATTAATAGTTAACTCTTTAGCTATAATCTCGTTGTAATACTCTATGAGGATTATGAGTTCCGGGCTACCGTAATTACCTCTCGATCAATTACGATAATTTACTAGAAGCATTCTCTCGAACTACTCTAGTTAACAATTTATGCAACTCAGAATTATCCCACCAAAGCTTCGTTATTTCTAACCCCACTTATTTTAAATTCAAGTAATTAATCTCTTAACTTACCCAAAAGTGGTGTTGTTCAACAACAATCTAACCAAGTATTCTTTCTCCAGCAACACAAGGTAACTAGATACGATTAATCGAGGGCCCTTCCAATTAACCACAATACAATACGTAGTTGAACAATCATAGAACAAACACGGCTCAATTATGACAAAATAGAGTCAAGACTTCATCCAACAATTTGTTCCATCAACCCTAGATAATAGATTTAGCTACTCATACTAATGGAAAACAAATCACTAAAAATAATTCATAATCAACAAATAGAAGTATGAAGAAGAAGATGAAAACTCTTAGGAAATTATCCGTCTTCTCTCCCTCGTTCTTGCCTCTAAAATCTTCTAATACCAGCTATATATTAGGGGCCAATTTACAGTTCATGTTTTACAGTTAAAATCGTTAGACAACTAATCAATAGTCAAATAGACAACTAATCGAGCATAAATTAAGAGTAATAGAGTCAGTATACATAAAATCATAACCTAATCAATTAAAAAAATATCAGTAACGCTACATATGAAAGAAGCGGGAAGGAACTCACCGTCGATTTGCCGGAGAATGAGACTGCGGAGTGAAAGGGATGAAACGTTCAGGAGCAAGTTTGTTTTCTCTATTTAATTTGATTTTTAAAAAATCAGACTAAGATAGTAATTCATTTGTCTTTATTATATGTGGCGACTGGGCTTTTCGTTAATGACTATCCGTTGAGTTTTCATAAGTCGCCACCAAAAGTTTTCCATCAAAATTTTGTAATTTTGTAAGGAAAATGAAGTTCAAGTGAATAATAATATCTCCATTAACTAAACCCTTTCTTACCTGCCTTTGGATTCATATTTCGTTCGTACACAATCAACGAGGTCTTCCCAATATAAGTTGCCAAGTCTCCAATAGCATATTTTTCATTCGCCTTACCCTTAATAAGTCATCAAATTTAGCGCTTTTTGATCCCCAGTTGCTATATGAAACAAAGGACGAAAACATTGAGTATATGTTTCAACTTTCAAAATGTTGTTAAAAGAATTACTATAGTAAGTAAGCTTAAATTTGTTGATTGCTCTCCTTATTTGAATTTTTTTCATAATAATTTAAGAGTGATGAAAAAGAAGGTTGAATGAACTAAACCCAAAGGAACTTGAATGGTGATGAATCTAATTCATACACTAAATCATTAGTCATATTCTGTTTTAGTGATTAAGATTGATATAAAGGAAATGATTATTGAGATGCTTTTGATGATATAGAGTGTGTATATATTAACGTGATTGATGAATTAAATTTATGAAAAATTTGTTTTTTTTTACTGTATCAGTATTTCATTTTGTAATATTGTCTTAGAGTATGATATTAACTCTTAAGTTAATTTTAGAATTTCTAATTCTTGCGAGTTCATAATTTTTTATATGCTTAAATATCCTTCTTCTTCCTTCTCATTCTTTGAATTCGTGGATCAAGTTCAAGTCCTGCCTAAAAAGAATAAAGAGTTTATTTGTATACTGATAATGTAAAAAAATTATACTACAACTATTACATAACTTAAAAATTAATTAAACAATATTATGTCTAGTAAGTATGATTTTTTCTAAAAAGAAATAGAAACTGGTTTTATAACGGGGCTAGGGTTAGCCAAAAATATAGTACCAGCAATTAGTAAGATTACTTGGAAAAGTAGTAAATAATTTGTTAATTAATTAAGGAAAAAGAGAAAAGAAACAAATTGTTGAAACTTTACAACTTTAGATTGTCGGCCCTAAAAACGGTGTAACTCAAGAAACACGTAATTATACTCCAATGTAGATATAGGGAAAAGGAAAACTAACTCGTACTCCTCTTATATAAGTAAAGCAACATCCAAACGTTACCAAAACATAAACAAAAACCAGGTTATCGACTTACTATTGAGAGCGAGAGAAAAATTGATTCAATGGCGGCGTTTAGCGATCCAATAATGTGGACGAGAGGCAAAACCATAGGAAGAGGCAGTTTTGGTATCGTCACTTTAGCAACGACGACAACAAACTCCTCTGTTGATATTCCGTCAACAATTGCAGTAAAATCTGCCTTGTTTTCGCGTTCAAAGTCGTTACAGAAAGAGAGAATTACTACACGAGTTTCAAAATTGTGATCATGTTATTCGATGTTACTGAAGAAGATGGGAAGATATTGTACAACATGTTGCTTGAATACGCGTCTGGTGGAAGTTTAGCTGATCGGATTGGTCAAAATTCAGGGCAAGGGTTGCGAGATTTTGAGGTAAAACAGTACGTGAAATCGCTTCTCTTAGGGCTTAGTCATATTCACAGAAGAGGTTCCGTTCACCTTGACATTAAACCAGATAACATTCTTCTTGTTGGTACTGAAAAAGTTGCCAAGATTGCTTAGTTCGGGTTCGCGAAGAAGGTTGGATTAAAGAGTCAGAAAAGAAAGAGCGGACTCAAGGGAACACCTATGTACATGGTGCCAGAATCAGTGTTGGATAACGAGTACGGACCTGAAGCAGATATTTGGGCTTTCGGGTGCACTGTTTTTGAGTTGGTTACAGGGAAGACAGTGTGGGATTGCAGTGAAGTTGATGACATTGTTTATTTGTTGTGCAAAATTGGAATGGGATCACCGGATTTGCAGAATGCAAGATTGTCGAAAGAGACTGAAGATTTCTGAAAAAGTGTCTTGTTAAGGAGCCGAGATTGCGATAGACTGCTGATATGCTATTGAAGCATCCGTTTCTTTCATCTGATGATAATGCTGTTGTTGGTGAGCAGACAAGGAAAAAGGAACTCAACCTGCTTTTGTTTATAGAAATTGCAAGAGAAAGTGATCAATTGATTGATGATTTTTGCAATAGTACAGAGATGGACAAGTTGATACCAATGAAGGTGTTGAATTGCAGATCCAACAAAAGAAGAAAGCTACTAGAAGGATGCTGATTATCATTTTTGATTGGAATTTTACAGATGTAAAGAATTATACTAATGGAATTTTGCATGTAATTTTTGCTAACAGTGAATACATTCTCTTTTCAAACATATCTTGCAGATTTATATATATGTTGTATTCTTCTTTCTTAGATCATGATACAATCAATTTGTTCAATAGAAAGAGAGGTTCTTTTGCTAATTAACAGTGACTAGATTCTGTTTTTAATGTATGCAGAGTTATGTTATATTCTTTTATTTCATGGAACCATACATACTAAGTCAGAGCATTTGCAAACGAATAAAACGGAAGTGTCTCTGGTTCCTTTGTTAACAAAGCTGTTCTTCGAGTGCTGCACCACTTTAAAAAATGAGAAAAGAGTCATATATTAGAGTAAGAACAGATAACATAACAAGCCTCCTTTTTAGGTAAAATTAAACACAATGTTTGCTAAAGGGCGGGCATGCTCCACTGAAAGGAGAGGAAAGCTTCTTCATTTTCGGCACGGGCGCGGACTCCGTGATCTCTGGGTCGCCGAGGTTCCTTTTCTTCCTCCGCCTCTTAAAATCTGCTCTCTCTATGATTTGATCCCTCGCGTATCGGCCCAATTCTTTCTTCTAGCAGACAAAAGATTAGGTTTTAATGCTCTATTTTACATTTTAATACGGACCTACCAGAATTATCAAAATACTGATCCGGGTCCGTTTGCTCAAAATGTTGATCAAAGTCAACTCAGTTGAGTTTTAATGCTCTATTTTACATTTTAATCCATTTTTCACATGAAAACTTTCCGAAATTTTTTTTGGACTGCGCACGTAAGTCGATGAATGAAAAATGGTGCTTTTCGAGATCTTAGAACACATAATTACTTATTAAATATATCTTGCAGATTTATATATATGTTGTATTCTTCTTTGTTAGATCATGATATATAGAATCAATCTGTTAACTAGAAAGAGAGGCTCTTTAAACAATGACTAGCTACATTCTGTTTTAATGTATGCAGAGTTATGTTATATTCTTTTATTTCTTGGAATCATATATATATATATATATATTAGAGTAAGAACAGATAACATAACAAGCCTCCTTTGTATATATGTAAAATTAAACACAATGTTTGCTTAAGGGCGGGCATGCTCGACTAAAAGAAGAGGAAAGCTTCTTCACTTTCGGCACAGGCGCGGACTCCGCGATCTCTGAGCCGCCGAAATTCCTTTTCTTCCGCCTTTTAAGATCCGTTATCTCTATGATTTGATCCTTCACGTATTGGTCCAGTTCTTTCTTCAAGCAGAAAAAAGATCAGGTTTTGCTAATTAAATTTAGAATTTGGTTCTTAAAAAAGTTATTATAACTAAGGAAGCAAAAGGAGGCGTAATTACTAAATAGACAAAAGATTTATAAAAGCAACGATCATTCTCTGATGGAGGCTAGATGGTAACATATTTGCCATCTGCATTAGCACAATGGCTTAAACCTAGATATAGTGGCTTTTCCTCTAGCAATAGGATCCTGAAGCCAAAGTTTATCTAGCACTTTCTACACCAAAATTTTATCCCATCACACGAGTTAATAGTTATTACAAACTACAGCTGCTGCCAAAGTTAGCCATCGTGGTAGAATTGTATAGTGACCACAACCAATCTATATGATTTATTGTATTGTGTATTGTGAGTGACAACATAGATTAGAAAAGAAAAAAAAGTATCATGATATTAAGCAAAATACATAAAGAGACACTCAAAGTTGGATGGCTTATAAGGGAGTTTCTACCTTCTAAAAATGGAGTTTTCACTGCAGCTATTGACCTAGTTGGATGGCTTATAAGGGAGTTTCTACCTTCTAAAAATGGGGTTTTCACTTCAGCTATTGACCTTGCTTAGGGTAGAGTTTATACCTTCTATGTTTGATGAGATTATATAGACCGAACAACTTTGTATTCACGGTATTCACTCGACAAAGTTTTCCTATTGATTAATTTGGAATATATGTATAGTTTAAAATGACCCAACCTTAAGTTAGGTTAATTTGAGCTTTGCCTAGATTGACAATCCAATCCGTCCAAGTTTTGATAGATTACACTTATGGCTCAACGATTGCAAACTAGGGTTAATGCCCGATCATATTCATGGAAACATTGGTGACGATTCAATTAGCTGCTTGTCTAATTTGATCGGATATTAGAATCGAAAACAATAATGCCTCTTTTATTCTCTTATCTTCTATTTTCATGGCTGCCATAAAAATCATAATACTGTTTAATTTTATGGGTTATTGAATGGTGTATTTGGTGTTGTTCTTGTTGGGGTGATAGCGTGAGGGTGGTGATGAGTTTGTGATGATGGCGGAAGAGTGCTGGTGACTATGACTTGATTGGAGAAGAAGAAAGTGGGCCCCACATGATAAAAATAAAGCAAAAATATAATTTTACGAGTTTTCACGCATCCAAAGTTGTGTGAAAATCACTCATTTTGCCATGTCAGCTCGGGGTGTCCACGAAACACACTTGTGCCAAGTTGAAATATATCTGCTTGATCATTGAGTTAGTTGGAGTGTGAGGTAGACATTTGAAGCCAATTTTAAGTGTCTCTTTATATATTTTGCCGGAAAAATAGAAAGTCAGGGTTATCATTATATTTAGGATAAAATAAGCATTTTTAAAATTTGATTAAAGGGAGAAAATGTTTGTTTATCACCAAAGTTATAGATTACAAAAACGACATATTTTTTGTTTATAATTTCTTTTGACAAGGTAGAATACCTTTATCACCAAACAACTTCCACGCATATTCTCATGAGAGCTAGAACAAAGAATACTTATAATGGATTATTTACTTCATCTTGTCAATCTTCCAATTTTGGGAAAAATTGACTTCGTCTTCTTTCTTGTGTCTTTTTTGAAATTTAACTCAAATATTGCCCAAATCTACTCCAAATCACTTCAAATTTAAATTTTGAACTCCTTTTGACATTTTCAATCAATTGGAACAACACCCAATCCGAACAACTAACAAATTTAAAAAATCATATTTTCTAAAGCAAAGGTTTGAATGGCCTTTAATGATGGACTTCTACTCTTCAATTTTCTTACATTGCAACTAGGTGACACAACGTGGGAAGCAGAAAATACATGGTCCCTTGAAGCATATGCAGAAGATGTGAGAAGAAGAGAGAGAGTGAAAGCAATGATTGTGAGAACACAGATTTAACTCCATTGCTTCTAAGTAAGAACACAGATTTTGAATTTGCTAGTGCTTTCAAAATATGTACAATATGGGCTAGGTCGGGTAAAACTTAAAAACATGGGCCATTTTTTGTTATGGTGTGAAGTCACGTGTATTTTCTTGTAATTCTTTCTCCAATTTATGCTTGAGACTTGACCCAATTTGTTTTATTTTTGCATAATTAACTAAATGAGAGAAAAATTCATATGGTACATTAAACCATGTCTTTCAACAGTGAAAAATAGGCTTAACGTATAAAGGTCTGTCCGGAAAATAGTATTTCTCAACTATCAATCGACATGACAATGATGTATATTTGATAAAGCTTTTGGCGCTACAGAAATCGGACAGAAAAAATAGAACTTTCACTAGATTCAACGTAAGTCCCTTCTGAATAGAAAAAAAATATATAATTCATGTCCTTTTATCCTTTGTTTGGGACTTACTAGCAAACAAAGGTATACCCAGCATTTTTCTTTTGCACGTACTAGCTTACACTTCTCAAATTAAAGTACAATATATATTTGCGAATCACTTAATTTATGATATGAATGTCCAATCATCTCATGTGCAACCTCTTGCCCAAGCAATCACCTAATTTGGAGTATGAGACGTAAGAATAAACCATAATGAAAAGAATAGACGCAAGTGCTCAACAATAATACAGGCCATAAGTTTGTATATGCCACAATTGCGATTTATAAATCGCATTTGTCAAATGCATTCTCCAGTTACGAGGTATAAGTTGCATTTGTCAATTGCATCAATCGATTCCAATTATAGGTCACAGTTGGTAATTGCATTTATAAGTCTCCGAACCGCGATATATAGATGTATAGGTATCATGATTATTCATGAGTTGCATTACTTATTCGCGATTTTAATTTTTTGATGTGGCTTTGGGATTAAGACCTGGGGCCGACCCACGTGGGGCTAAGCGGGTTCAATCGACCCTGCTTCTAAAAAAATAATACTATATATATATGTATAAAATGTGACTAAAGCAGCGTAAATATTATATAAAAATTATAATTGAACCCACTTGACAGAAGCTTTTGCTCTTGCAAAAGTGGTCAGAAAAGAAGAAATAAACCATAATGATAGCAGCATAGCCTAATATAACTGTCTTTGCAATCAAATAAAATTATTTTCCTCGTTTATATTTTATAGTTTTCTTTATTTTACTTTATAGTATATTGCACGTGGCATTCAAATAACTGGCTTGATCCCGTTAGGAGATTAGTTTGGGGGTACTGAGGCAGCCTGTTAGAAAATAAAGATGATAAGGTCCAGCTCCTTGTATTAAACAAAAACAATTGTGTGTTAGTTCTCTTTATGATTGAACAATCTGTACAAAGAAGCTTTTTTCCAAGTAAATTTGGCTAGCAATTGTAGTACATTCTTTCCAATGTATTGTAGAGTCATGTTCTATTTATTTTCTTGGATCATGTCAGAATCAATTAGTTCACTAAGAAATCTCAAACAAGTTTTCATATGCTTGGCAATAATGCATTCTGTAAAATTGTCAAAAAGAATGTCATATTTTCCTTCTATCCAATAAATTTGTATTCGAAAAAAATAATAAAACGGGAGCTTTGGAACAAAGGTAAAGTTGTATCCGTGTGACCTATAGGTCATTGGTTCGAGCCATGAAAATAACCACTAATGTGTCTATTAGGGTAGGTTGTCTACATCATATCCCTTGGGTTGCGGCTTTTTCCCGGACCCTGCGTGAACATGGAATACCTTATGCACCAGACTGCCTTTTTTTTTTTGAAAAAAATAATAGATTTGCATTAATCAGCTTCTTCTTCTTCTTCTTCTTCTTACTAAATTCTTAGGTTTATGAATGTCCAATGTATGTCCTGACAGTTGGTTGGTTAATACCTTCCTAAGTCGCTAGGATTATAAGTTGCAATTCTCAATTGCGACCTATAAGTCTCATTGGGAGATTGCGACGTATAAGTTTCAATTGGAAATTGCGTTTATAGTACCCGAATTGCGATATATCGTGATTATTAATGAGTGGCATTTTTTGATTGCGCTTTATGAGTCACATTACCTAATCGCTATTTTAATTTTTGGTATCGCACTACTTCCAGCTAAATGCGCTTTGGGATTAAGATTTGCTCAATGTTTAACGGTAGCAATTGAAACTTAACTGTTATCCTTTATCCTGTTTAGGAGCTCAAGTTTTATCGCTCGCTTACATTGATATTATTTACCCTTAAAAATGGATAACAATTGAATTTATATGAGGTTTTAATAATATGTGGATTAATTCAATTTAAGTGATTAATGACGTTAGATTAAGCAAATGAAAGACGTAATAAATGATCAAACCAATGATAAGAGTGATCCGAGCTCTGTTAATGGCCTAACGAGGAACCTGCCTTCGGTTCTGAGCTTGCACTTATGAGGAACTTATGAACAAAAATAAGAACTTTGAATAATTTTTAGAAACATAGAAAATAGGAGTAAATTGCCTTGGTATGCATGTTACAATGTATTATATGAATAATAAGCTTTTCCCTTTATATAGTAGGTGAGTTTTACCCTAAGTACAATTCTAAGAAAAGTAAAAATCTTCCGTTTCGCTAATCACTGATTTTTTGCCGTTACGGGCCGAGGTACACTCCGTGATATCCAGTTAGTCACGGACATCACGGACCTTTATTAGTCGTGTGCAGCTGTTTGATATTTCTCTCCAAAGTCTTGAGGCTCGAACCGGACTCGGAGAACGTGGTCCCGATGCTCCCGAGGGCAAGTGTTTTGCTCGAGCTCCGATATGAGGTGCTCCTCGCTCTGACTCCGATTTCTTACGGTCACGTTCCTGCTCCGTTTGCCTCACTGGGAAACCGGGGTGCTCATTGGACTCGATTTTATCCGTATACAGATAGTCCTCTTGTTTCTTAGAGAGTAGGCTTGCCGAAACGATGGGAAACGACATATGACTCCGGTTCCTTCCTTTGTACGTTACGACGAGGGAGCCGAACCGTCCCATCAGTCGCATCGTTCTAATTTCGGACACGTGTCACTCATCGGCAGGTTGCCCCGAATGCGCAGCGTCAGTTGTTTCCCTATAAAAGCTTCCTTCCTTTGTTCTTTTTCTAATTTTTGACTAAATTACTACCTTCGAGCTTTCCAGTCATCATCAAACCTTCTTCAAACCTTCATATCTTCATCCTTGTTCTTCAATTTCTATAGTAATCTCCAGATGTTTTCCCAAATTTTCTTCAAATCTTCATATTGTGTTCTTCATCTTCAAAACCCATTTTCCAAAATTTTGCATTCTTTATTCAAATTTTCAAACACTCCCCCAGATGACAATGGCCAAACCATCAAAAACCGTTCCTCAAAAAGTTGCCTTTTCATCTTCTCAACCGCCTGTTGGTCCTGAAGCGGTTGCCCCTGAAGTGATCGCCCTCGATACGGCTTCCCTTGTTGTGGTTGCTAACGAACCGGCTGCCGAGCCTCCTTTGAAAGCGTTCATTCCCGGGGGCTGCTCAATTGCATATGACTTTAAAGTCGAGAAGCCTTCATGCAAACAGGACTAGAGTGAAGGAGTCTCGAGGTACATATGTTCTGTGACTGAAGATATTCTTCTCATAGTTCGTAAGGACTGCAATTGGGAAGGCAAGAACGTAGTAGTCTTTGGGCCCGAGGAAGCCGTTACTACCCACGTGGAGGGGTACTTAAGTGTTTATACTTATCCCTTCACACTGGGCCTGATGGACCCGATCATTCTAGACTTTTGCAAGAGGTATGATGTGTGCCTCTGGCAAATCCATCCATCGTTGTAGGGGATCGTGATCCTCCTCCGCTACTTTTTAAACAAGACCGAGTTTCGTCGGTTCACTATCGACCACCTGCTCCGATTAACAATTAAACTTATTTAGTGGTTTTAAGGATACGTGATTTAATCCAATACCAATTGACAAACAAGGAATTGAATAGATAATCTGAATAGTAAAATAAATTAAACCAGTGTTCTAGCAACGCTTTCGACCTCGATTCGAGATGGTCTCGAGGTTGGGTAAGAAGAACAGTAAAGAATCGAGGATAAACAATGATAAACAGTAATGGATAGTAAGTAAAATAGAGAGCAGCGTTTTTATATATCTTTATCAGTGAATCAATGCCCCTTACAAATAAATGTGGTCCCTCTTTATATAGTAGAGGAATCCTAAATAAGATACAAATATAATAACAAAAACAAATCCCATGATTGACGTCAATAACCGCTTGATTTGCTCTATTCCGGGATTTCTTCCGAGATCTTCGGTCGGTTGCTAATATCTCGCCATCCCGTTATTATGCCTTATTCGAAGTCGATTTTGCTCGGTCTCAATCTTCAGCGAGCACTTCGATCTTCGTGCTCCGTACTTTGCCATTGAGCTCGAGCCTGGTTTATTGCGAGCTTACCCTCGGGGCAGCTCCTCGTGCCTAAGATATCTCACATGCCCGATTTCGACCGTATACAACATCTAATGTTGAAAATTTTACTATATTTTTTAATTGTTAAATCGTACTTTGTACAAGAAAAAAAGTCATTTTTATATTTAATTAGTGATAGTAAATGTCGATAAAAAGCTTGTTTAAAATATTGACATAACAATAACGACAGGATAGTGTAAAAAAACGATAACAAAAATAATAATTTTGATTTTGATCTTAAATCACAATAAAGTGCAATTTAGTTACATTTAGAACTAAAAATGAAAAATTTACCGCATTTGTAACTTAAATGTGATAGATGGATATTAAGGAAATTTTAAGACTATTACTGAAAAATAAATTAGGAACTCTTAATAAAGGCCTCACTCTAATTCGTTTCTTTCAAAACCCTAACCGCCTCTCACCTTTCCTCAACCCTTTCTCACGATTGATTTGGGATTCCTTGGAAACATCCAAATTTCCATTTGCAAAAGCCAAGAAAATATGAAATTGGGGAAGGACATCGACAAGGTATTCTGAATTTTAAGATTATTATCAACTTGTTAGCTATCTTTTTTCTCAAGAGGGGGGTATTATTTATCTTTTTGTTTGTTTATATTTTAACGAGTTACATGTTCAACAAGTTTGGATTTATAGATCAGTGACCTAGGTTGTGGTACTGGATACACAACTTGGGTAACGATCTGTTTCAAGGAAGGCTTCTATCTAGCCGATCAATAAAGAACCCCTTTCGATGTTGTTCCAGTGTTATGACGGAAAGTCGGTTATTATGAAAGATTTGATTTTGAGTAATATTCTCCAACACGGCACGAGCAAGATAAAAAATGCTTGAAACTAAGTTTAGAGATAGATCTTGTCCCCTATTGCTGATTATTATTATCCTAGACTATAGACGATCTTAACTTATTTTAGAGATGTATAAAAAAATTTACATTTGTTTTAGAACAATTATGTATTATTACGTTGCTTACAATATTTTGATAATTAGAGTTTGTAGTTCTTTACAAAAAGAGTATGCAGAAGTGGCTATTTGTTTCATTTTTGTGGTGTATGGTGTTCTGAAATATCAAATGATTATTTCATCATGAAGAATTTTTAAATTCATTATATTATTTTAATATAAAAACCAAAAACAGCAAAACTATTGACGAGACATATTTTCCGACATTTCTATTTTATGTCGCAAGCAAGATGAGTCGAGAGTACATCTCATTGACATTTGACAACATGTCGTAAAATAAATGTCACTAATTATTTTATGACACTAATTTAAATGTCGAAAAATTCCCGACATTTATTTAAATGTAAAATAAATGTCAGTTAAGCATTTTGTGACATTTATGTGATCTATGGAGACATTTTTAAAATGTCGTCATATCCTTATTTTCTTGTAGTGAACCAACAACGTTCGCTCTGATACCATGTGAGATTTGCAAATGAAAACAGAGAAATTGAAGGATTTCAGTTAGACGAACCCTAGAATGTTCGAGAGAGAGAGAAATATCTGGGGAAAAAAATATGAGCTTCATTCATTATTAAAAAGGTGTCTGTACAAGTGTAATACCCGGTCCTTATACAAAAAGAATACAACCAAATAAACAGTGGGCCTTTATATACTGGGATTGCTACTATGTTGGGACTTCAGCACGTCTATCAGTTGGGCCATCTGTGTTATCTATGCTAACACCCCCTCAAGCTTTGGGGTGAGAGAACTCCCGGCAAGATTGTGTGGAACACCAGACAAGGATTTAGTGAAAATATCGGCCAGTTGAGATGTAGAGGAGATGAAATGAAGAAAAATCAAACCATCTCAAGCTTCTTCCGCACAAAATGGCAATCAAATTCAGGGAAAGGGTTGCGTAATTTTGAGGTAAAGCAGTACGTGAAATCGATTCTCTTGGGGCTTAGTGATATTCACGGGAGAGGTTTCGTTTACCTTGATATTAAACCGGATAACATTCGCGAAGTTGCCAAAATTGATGATTTTGGGTTCACGAAGAAGGGTGGAGTGAGGAGTCAGAAAATAAAGAGCGGACTCAAAGGAACACCTATGTACATGGAACCATAATCAGTTCTTCGTAACGAGTACGGACCTAAAGCCGATATTTGGGCTTTTGGGTGCACTAGCTTTGAGATGGTTACAGGGAGGACAATGTCGGATTAGAGTGAAGCTGACGACGTTGTTTATCTATTGTGCAAAATTGGAATGGGATCACCGGATTTGAAGAACAAAGGTTTGTCGAAAGAAGCTGAAGATTTTTTGAAAAAGTGTCTTGTTAAGGAGCCGAGATCGCTATGGACTGCTAATATGCTATTGAAGCATCCTTTCCTTTCATCTGACCAGACAAGAAAAAAGGAATTCAACCCACTTTTGTTTATAGAAATTGCTAGAGGAAGTGATCGATTGATTGATGATTTTCGCAATAGTACGGAGATGGATCAGCTAAAACCAATGAAGTTGTTGAATTGCAGATCCAACAAAAGAAGAAAGTTACTGGAAGGATGCTGATTATCAATTTTGATTGGAATTATACAAATGTAAAGAACTACGTTTTGGCTTGATCCCCTTAGAAAGTTCACGTGTAAATTGAACAATTAGCACATATGGAGTTTACACGAGTTACCTCTTGAAGTGTGAACTAAGTACGTCTTTTACGTTAGCCTCCAATTCCAGAACAACTTAATCAAAATGCCATGACCAACACGATCACAATCTCCTAACGTCTCGTAGTCTTCTACTGTATTACTCAAATAATATCCGGAAAGAATAAATTTAGTATGAGCGAAATTTGAGAAAAAAAAAGCACCAAAAATTCGGCCATCCTTGCGGCAGAAAAACCCATGTATATATACATGCACAAGGTCAAAACAGTAGGGACCATAGAATTTAATTAACAAGGCTCCCTATTATGGAATTAATTTCGAAAATTTGAAATTAACTTCAACCGTAGTAAATTGCGAATTATTTCACTAAAAATTCGTAATTGTACTCCTTAGTTTAATTTCAAAATTCTTTCATAAAATCTCATTTAACTCCTCGTAATAAGATTTAGATATTAATCAATCAATTTAAATTACTGATAATTTAATTTATATATCGATTACTACCTTTAGACATTTGCTTAGCCTATTTTATGCCCTGGATACAAAATTCACTGGGCGAGTTTATCCATAAAAACTTATAAGCTTTCAAAAAGGTATATTATCAATCTCAAAGTCGAGATATGGATTCTATCAACTAATTATTATTTTGTCAATGTAAGTATATTACTAGTAAAAATAGTATGGGTTAGCCAGTTTTTGGACTGGTCATTCAAAAATAGTCAGCGTTTGCAAAGTCATTGAAAATTAGTCAGTATTTTGCTGTAACACGGAAAGTTCCAGCATAATATACTGGAGATCGATGTACCTGTGTATGAACTTCCATCATTTTATGCTGGAACTCCAACACGCGGAAAGTTCCAGTATAATATACTAGAGATTGGAGCAACTGTGTATGAACTTCAGCATATTATGCTGGATCGGTATATTATACTGGAACTCCGGTATATTATGCTGGAAGTCCAGTATATTATACTGGAACTCCAGTATAAATATATTAGAATTCGGGTATATTTTTCCGGATTTTGAACAGAGTTTCACTGTATTATCTTTACATGAAAAGTGGCTAAATTTCGATTACTTTTGAAATTGTAGCTATTTTTGAATGACCACTTGTAAATCTGGCTATTTTTGAATTTCTCCCTATATTACTATTGTCCAATTTACCAGGCTTGTTAAAGAATCTTGCTTTTAATAAATCAAAACAATAAATAACATGCACAACTAATAATAATTATATCAAGATTTAGAGTATAAGTACAAGAAGTTAGAATTAAATCATTCTCATAATCAAGATAAATTATATTTAATCTTGTGTTACAACGCCATTCCGACGGTTTGTGCAACTTTGTCAATAAATTGTGACCATAAACTTTATGACTTATAAGAACCGATGATTTAATCTTTCGTGTATAAGCTCAATTATATACACTAAATCATCTACTATATATGCAAAGCACACACAACAAATACATGATCTATTTAAAATAAAATTTTATTGAATTGAACAAATAAATAAAAAATTATTTCATAAAAAATACTATAACAAAATGCATAGTTTATAGTATACCCTAGCAATATTTTTTGTTTATAGTGTCTTTTTTCTTTTTGGCAAGGTAGAATATTCCTAGGAGAGCTAGAACAAAGAATACTAATTTCACGAATTATTTACTTGGACTTGTCAATCTTCCGTTTCGTGCTTGAGACTTGACCAAATTTATTTTCTTTTTGCATAGCTAAAGCATAAATGAGAAAGAAAATTCAATTGCTACATTGAACCATGTCCTTCATCGGCGAAAAATAGCCTTAAAGTATGAGTGTTCTGGAAAGATTCCTTATACGTGAACTTCTCATCAAATTTATACCTATTAATTAACAGCTATTAGTAAGATTACTTGGAAAAATGGTAATCATTTGTTACAAATTACTACAATATAGGAAAAAGAGAAAAGAAACAAATTTTGGAAACTTTACAACTTAGTTTCTTGGCCCTAAAATAAAAACCTAGCTTGTAACTCAAGAAACACGTAATCATATGTTAATAGGGAAAAGGAAAACTAGGTAACTCCTACTTATATATAAGTAAGTACAGCAATAACAGAAAGTTACCAAAACAAAACAAAAACCAGGTTATCAATTACTATTGAGAGCAAGAAAAAAATTGATTCAATGGCGGCGATTACCGATCATCAAATAATATGGACGAGAGGCAAAACCATCGGAAGAGGCAGTTTTGGTATCGTCACTTCAGCAACAACAACAAACTTCTCAATTGATATTCCGTCGACAATCGCAGTAAAATCTGCCTTGTTTTCGCGTTCAAAGTCGTTACAGAAAGAGAGAGAATTACTACACGAGTTTCAAGATTGTGATCATGTTATTCGATGTTTCGGTGCTAATATTACTGAAGAAGATGGGAAGATATTGTACAACATGTTGCTCGAGTACGCGTCTGCCGGAAGTTTAGCTGATCGGATTGGTCAAAATTCAAGGCAAGGGTTGCAAGATTTTGAGGTAAAACAGTACGCGAAATCGATTCTATTGGGGCTTAGTCATATTCATGGAAGAGGTTTTGTTCACCGTGACATTAAACCAGATAACATTCTTCTTGTTGGTACTGATAAAGTTGCCAAAATTGCTGATTTCGGGTTCGCGAAGAAGGTTGGAGGAGTAAAGAGTCAGAAAAGAAAGCACGGACTCAAAGGAACACCTATGTACATGGCGCCAGAATCAGTTCTTGATAACGAGTACGGACCTGAAGCTGATATTTGGGCTTTCGGATGCACTGTCTTTGAGATGGTTACAGGGAAGACAGTATGGGATTGCAGTGAAGCTGACAACGTTGTTTATCTATTGTGCAAAATTGGAATGGGATCACCGGATTTGCAGAATAAAAGATTGTCAAAAAAGGCTGAAGATTTTCTGAAAAAGTGTCTTATTAAGGAGCCAAGATCGCGATGGACTGCTGATATGCTATTAAAGCATCCATTTCTTTCATCTAATGATAATGTTGTTGTTCGTGAGCAGACAAGGAAAAAGGAACTCAACCCGTTTTTGTTTATTCGACATCTGTGCTGGTGAAAGTAATCCTTTGATTGACGATTTCTGCAACGGAGATGGATAAGCTAAAACCAATGAAGTTGTTGAATTGCAGATCCAACAAAAGAAGAAAGCTACTAGCTAGAAGGATGCTGATTATCAGTTTTGATTAGAAATTTACAAATGTAAAGAATTATACTAATGTAAAGAACTACGTTTGGGCTTGATCCCTATAGGAGCTTATCCCGGGGTACGTAGGCAACCTGTGAGAAAACGAGAGATCAGGTGCAGCCCCTTGTATTAAACAAAAACAATTTTGTGTTTATATTTTCTTAATTAGTAATGTTCGACTTGGACTTGCTAGCGATGGATTTCAGCCATTTCGGAATTCAAAAACTTCATATAGCATTTGGCATGTGGTTCTTATTCCTTATAATTTACCGCCTTGGTTGTATATGAAACTGGAAAATTTTATTTTGTCAAGGACATTACTGCTAGCAACAGAAAGAGGTATTTGGCAAGGTTGATGCAAAAATAAGCAAAGCACTGGATGAACTGTTAGTAGTAGAGCAGACATCTGTCTTACACAAGCTGAAAAAGATAAAAGACTGAATCTGAAATTGAACTGCCAATGAAATTAGTATTAAAAACAGAGCTGCCTGCAAAAGTAGATTGTTTCATCTGGGCTGCACTTTTTCCGAAGCTTGTTTGACTCAGGACCTTTGCAAAAGGAATATGTAGCCAATAAACAGATACTACAACATTTCTATGCTTGGTCTTTCTCTTGTTCAATGAAATACTTGCTTACAATATGTATGAAGGTTTGGGTTTGTACTATCACTATTATTCAAGTCCATCTGAATGTGTAGTCCCAAAGATATTGTTTTGTTAGTTATGTTATACTCATCGTGTTCCAGAAGATTTGCCATTCATGTTATGAAAGATCCCAAATAATATGTATTTTGAAGATTTTATCAAATAGAGTTTTCCAGTACCGTCTTGCTCTCTAGCTGTATTCATGCAACAATAACTAACAGTCTGGAGCAGTTTATCAAATTTAGTGCTTGCATATTAGTTGAACAGTGCATTATTTTTCCACATCAAAAATTTTCTATGATTATATTTGAACAGTGCATTATTTATCTTGTAATGCATTAACTCAATGGATATTTTGATTATTGTAGGATAAATTTGAGAGTGTTGACATGATTGATCATATATTGGGATGGATGAAAGAGTATTGGAACAAATGGAGAGGACACTTGCATGCCAAATATGGGGGTGGAGTAATGGCGAAAGACTTGAAAGGTGGCACTTCTTTAAAGGCTGAATTACTGTCCGTTCTACGTTCAACTAGATAGGAAAACAAATCTTTAAGTGAGAAAAACATATCCTTACATGATCGCTTGTCTACCTTAGAAGATGAGATGAAAGAAATGAAGAAAATAAAGGAATTCTTTGCTGCTCAACAATCACATGTCTCGCCTACGACATCGCTCGTTTCAACTGAATGATCACTATTTTTTTCAGCTAACCAAGTTAGTAACAATATACTCTGCTTTTTAATTTTTTTGTTGATTTTTATAGTCATTTTTATCTTATTGCTATTTCTGTTGCATTCATGAATTTATATTCCTTCAAATTAAAAAATATGGGCAGACGCACTCAATTGGTACAAATAGAAAGGCTCGTCCAGTGAGTCATGACACTAGCGAGTAAACTACGAGTTTTATAGTCATGTTTATCTGTCATGTTTGGTGGAGGAAAATCCCCTTGAAACTCCCCTGCATTCTGTGGTACTATATATGCTTAGGCAAAGTAAATTGTACTGTGCTTAAGGATATTTCTGAATTAACTTTGCCATGTTTTGTGATTTTGAGACTGATTCTCATTCGTATTAGTATTAACTAGACCAGCTATGTTGAAAATACTATTCTAAAGGAATTTGGAGCGGGGAAGCCCTTCACCTTCTTACATAAAGATAATGTAAGACAAGAGGGGAATATATGAGTAATCTCGTAAAGTTCAAAGCAAATTTGCAATTCCTTGCAGCAAAGTAACTGGCACAAAACTTTCCGGCAAATGCCAGAGGTCATGCCTCAGAATTCTTCCCTACAAGTGTCTATAGCAGTAATATAATCAAGCAAATATTTTTGAATTGCAATTACTTCGTCTGCCTTTTTTGCTTCTGCCATTGATTTTAAGTCCTTGAGTAGGTTCATGTACAAATAATTAGTTGTTTCTTGTTTCAAGTTTCATGTGTGACTTGTTACTCTAAGAGCCTAAATTGCCAATTCCAGCAAATTTCGATGAAGAATGTAGACTTTGACTTTGGAAAAGGCAAAAAAACATACATAGCAAAATAAGAAGGAAGAAGGAGAAAATATTCAATTAGTTGCACTTACCGCGACACATGATATGTTCTGGTGAAAGCAGCTGGACTTATACAAAATAACAAAATAAACCTTCTCCTCTTCTTTTATCGAACCGAAGTTTAGTTTACCGTTACAAAACTTTTCTAATTAATTTTCTTATATTCTTGTAGCCTTGTTGATGTTGCTGGATAACACCTGATGAATTTAGACTGTGTTTGGGTAAGCGGTTTAACCATTTCTAGTATAAATTTACATATATTATTTTACCAATAGTTATTTATCGTCTTTTCAAAATTTTGTACTTACAGATTTTGAAGATTGAAGCTACAAGCCAAGATACAAGTTTAGAAGAAACACAAGCTCATTATTATTTTGCTAGGAATGTTATGTAAAACATGATTTCATAGTCTAGCTCAGGATGTTAGCAAAGTTTTTTTGCTAAGGTGTTGAGCAGATATTGAAACTAACATCATGGGATGTTAACATTGTAATTAATAACTTTTTATATAGCAATTTGACATTTATTGATAAAAATTAATGTTTTGTGACATCGAGCTTTAGGACTACTTGACAAGATATATGGTCGTTATAGTTACTACAATTATTTTAAATAGCGACTAGTGCTGCTCGTCTCTAAAAGATAATCTACGACCAGTTAAAGATTGGTCGCTAAAACTGGTTAACGACCGGAAAATATATATTTTCCATAATATATTTATCGCCTATTAGGGAGGAGAAGGCTGGTCGCTAAAACTATTTAACGACGGGCAAATATATATATTTTTACAATATATTAATTGTCTACTGGGACGAGATATGTAGTCTCTGAAGGTATTTAACGACTAGATTTTTTTTCCGTCTCTAAAAATATTTAACGACAAGGTTTCTGAACCGGTCGCTGTTGAGCTTTAGCGGCGGAAGCTATTACGATGGGTGGCGACCGGTTTTTTCCCGCCGCAATTGCTCTATTAGGACCAGAATTTGATCTTTAGGGACCAGATTTACCTTCGTTAAAGGCCGTTTTTCTTGTAGTGCGAAGAAAGTGGGGCACACTGAGCAAGTACGAGAAATTAGCCCCGCTCCGCTTTTTTAAAAGCAAGGACCACTACGGGAGGTCATGAAGAGGAGTAGGAGCCAGCTTTAGGGGTTCAATCGATATGACAATGATGTATACTTGATAAAGTTTTTGGCGCCACCAAAATACTAAAAAAAAAAGCGCTTTCGCAAGAGTCAACGTAGTCCCTTCTGAATAGGAGGGGAAACAAAAAAGAGTGGTCTCCTATGCCTCTAATGTCTTTTTATCCTTTGTTTGGGGTTCCCTAGCAAACAAAGGTATTCACATCACACGTTTCATGTCAAAATGGCAAAGCAACATGGTATTGACAACATATTTCATTTGGTGTGTTGTTTTTAAAGGAATTCTAGTGGTGTGTTGTTTTTAAAGGAATACCAGATATATGCAAAATACAATTATAGAATGAGACTCATAATGGAAAGAATAGACGGAAGTCCTCGATAATAATACATGGCATAAGTTGCATATCCATAATTGCGATTTATAAGATGCATTTGGTAGTTGCGATTTGGTAATTGCGATTTTTCATTGCAATTGCGACTTACAAGACGCATTTGGCAAATTATGAGTCGCAACTTAATCGTGAGTTTAATTTTTCGATGTCGCTTTGGGATTAAGACTTGCTCTATGTTTAACCCTAGCAATTCAAACTGAACTGTCATCCTTTATCCTGCTAGGAGCTCAAATTTTGGCAGCGATTACCGATCATCCAATAATATGGACGAGAAGCAAAACCATCGGAAGAGGCAGTTTCGGTATCGTCACTTCAGCAACAACAACAAACTTCTCCATTGATATTCCGTCGACAATCGTAGTAAAATTTGTCTTGTTTTCACGTTCAAAGTCGTTACAGAAAGAGAGAGAA
Source organism: Nicotiana tabacum (assembly GCF_000715075.1). NCBI lineage: Eukaryota > Viridiplantae > Streptophyta > Magnoliopsida > Solanales > Solanaceae > Nicotiana > Nicotiana tabacum. Next base: position 59,787,501 of record NC_134083.1, read on the forward strand.
TTACTACACGAGTTTCAAGATTGTGATCATGTTATTCGATGTTTCGGAGCTAATGTTACTGAAGAAAATGGGAAAATATTGTACAACATGTTGCTCAAGTACGCCTCTGCTGGAAGTTTAGCTAATCGGATTAGTCAAAATTCAAGGCAAGGGTTGCAAGATTTTGAGGTAAAATAGTACACGAAATCAATTCTATTCGAGCTTAGTCATATTCATGGAAGAGGTTTCGTTCACCGTGACATTAAACCAGATAACATTCTTCTTGTTGGTACTGATAAAGTTGCCAAAATTGCTGATTTCGGGTTCGCGAAGAAGATTGGAGGAGTAAAGAGTCAGAAAAGAAAGCACGAACTCAAAGGAACACCTATGTACATGGCGCCAGAATCAGTTCTTGATAACGGGTACGGACCTGAAGCTGATATTTGGGCTTTCGGATGCACTGTCTTTGAGATGGTTACAGAGAAGACAATGAGATTGCAGTGAAGCTGACAACGTTTTTTATCTATTGTGCAAAATTGGAATGGGATCACCGGATTTACAGAATAAAAGATTGTCAAAAGAGGCTGAAGATTTTCTGAAAAAGTGTCTTGTTAAGGAGCCGAGATCGCGATGAACTGCTGATATGCTATTAAAGCATCCATTTCTTTCATCTGATGATAACGTTGTTGTTCGTGAGCAGACAAGGAAAAAAGAACTCAACCCGTTTTTGTTTCTTCGACATCTGTGCTGGTGAAAGTGATCCTTTGATTGACGATTTCTGCAACGTAGATGGATAAGGTAAAACCAATGAAGTTGTTGAATTGCAGATCCAACAATAGAAGAAAGTTACTAGAAGGATGCTGATTATCAGTTTTGATTAGAATGAGTATACAAATGTAAAGTATTATAGTAATGTAAAGAACTATGTTAGGGCTTGATCCCCATAGGAGCTTAGCCCGGGGTACGCAGGCAACCTGTGAGAAAACGAGAGATCAGGTGCAGCCCCTTGTATTAAACAAAAACAATTTTGTGTTTATATTTTCTGTAGTATTGAACAGTCTGTATTAAAAGGCAGATTTTTGGTAACAGTGAGTACATTTTTATTTCATCATATCTTGCAGATTTATATATATGTTGTATTCTTCTTTCTTAGATCATGATATATAGAATCAATCTGTTAACTAGAAAGAGAGGCTCTTTAAACAGTGACTAGCTACATTCTGTTTTAATGTATGCAGAGTTATGTTATATTCTTTTATTTCTTGGAATCATATCTATTAGAGTAAGAACAAATAACATAACAAGCCTCATTTGTATGTAAAATTAAACACAATGTTTGCTAAAGGGCAGGCATGCTCGACTAAAAGATCAGGTTTTGCTAATTTAATTTAGAATTTGGTTCTTAAAAAAGTTATTATAACTAAGGAAGCAAAAAGGAGGCGTAATTACTAAATAGACAAAAGATTTATAAAAGCAACGATCATTCTCTTATGGAGGCTAGATGGTAAAGTTTATCTTGCACCTTCTACACCAAAATTTTATCCCATCACGCCAGTTAATAGTTATTACAAACTACATCTGCTGCCAAAGTTAGCCATCGTGGTAGAATTGTATAGTGACCACAACCAATCTATATGATTTATTGTATTGTGTATTGTGAGTGACAACATAGATTAGAAAAGAAAAAAAAGTATCATGATATTAAGCAAAATACATAAAGAGACACTCAAAGTTGGATGGCTTATAAGGGAGTTTCTACCTTCTAAAAATGGAGTTTTCACTGCAGCTATTGACCTTGCTTAGGGTAGAGTTTCTACCTTCTATGTTTGATGAGATAATATAGACTGAACAGCTTTGAATTCACTCGACAAAGCTTTCTTATTGATTAATTTGGACTATATGTATAAGTTTAAAATGACCCAACCTTAAGTTAGGTTAATTTGAGCTTCGCCTAGATTGACAATCCAATCCGTCCAAGTTTTGACAGATTACACTTATGGCTCAACGATTCCAAACTAGGGTCAAGGCCCGGTCATATTCATGGAAACATTGGTGACGATTCAATCAGCTGCTTGACTAATTTGATCGGATATTAGAATAGAAAACAATAATGCCTCTTTTATTCGCTTATCCTCTATTTTCCTGGCTGCCATAAAAATCATAATAATGTTTAATTTTATGGATTATTGAATGGTGTATTTGGTGTTGTTCTTGTTGGGGTGATAGCTTGAGGGTGGTGATGAGTTTGTGATGATGGCAGAAGAGTGGAATTGACTATGCCTTAATTGGAGAAGAAGAAAGTGGGCCCCACAGGAAAAAAATAAAATAAAAATATAATTTTAAGAGCTTTCACATATCCAAAATTGTGTCGAAAATCAATCATTTTTTCATGTTGGATGTCCACGAAACACACCTGTGCCAAGTTGAAATATATCTACTTGATCATTGAGTCGGTTGGAGTGTGAGATAGACATTTGAAGCCAATTTTAAGTGTCTCTTTATATATTTTACCAGAAAAATAGAAAGTCGAAGGTTATCATTGTATTTAGGATAAAATAATTTTTTTTTAAAATTTGATTAAAGGGAGAAAATGTTTGTTTATCACCAAAGTTATAGATTACAAAAACGACATATTTTTTGTTTATAGTTTCTTTTGACAAGGTAGTATACCTTTATCACCAAACAACTCCCACGCATATTCTCATGAGAGCTAGAACAAAGAATACTTGAATGGATTATTTACTTCATCTTGTCAATCTTCCAATTTATGCTTGAGACTTGACCCAATTTATTTTATTTTTGCATAATTAACTAAATGAGAGAAAAATTCATATGGTACATTAAACCATGTCTTTCAACAGTGAAAAATAGGCCTAACGTATAAAGGCCTGTCCGGGAAATAGTATTTCTCAACTATCAATCGACATGACAATGATGCATATTTGATAAAGCTTTTGGCGCTACAAAAATCGGAAAAGAAAAAAAATAGAACTTTTACTAGAGTCAACGTAAGTCCCTTTTGAATAGAAAAAACAAATATAATTCATGTCCTTTTATCCTTTGTTTGGGACTTACTAGCTAACAAAGATATTCACATCACATGTTTCATGTCAAAATGGCAAAGCAACACGGTATACCCAGCATATTTCGTTTGCAGGTACTAGCTTACACTTCTCAAATTAAAGTACAATATATATTTCATATCAAAATGCTCCTCTTTTTCGAACTTAAACATGTTTTACAATTAACATTAACTGTCATGTTAATCGTGACGAATCACCTAATTTATGATATGAATGTCCAATCATTTCATGTGCAACCACTTACCCAAGCTTGACTATTAATATCTGTCACATGCATAGACCGTTGTACAAATTGAAAGAGGACCTTCCTCAGATACTCGCTAGTGTGAGAAAGAGTACTCAGAACTTTTTTTTCCAAAATGTGCACTTTTTGGCTTAAGAGTTCTAGTGTTGTGTTGCTTTTAGAGGAATATCATAAATTTGCAAAACGCATTTGGAGAATGGGACGTAAGAATAAACCATAATGGAAAGAATAGACGCAAGTGCTCAACAATAATACAGGCCATAAGTTGCATATGCCACAATCGCAATTTAGCATTTATTAATTGCGATTTATAAATCGCATTTGTGAATTGCAACTTATAAATCGCATTTGTCAAATACATTCTCCAATTACGAGGTATAAGTTGCATTTGTCAATTGCATCAATCGATTCTGATTATAGGTCACAGTTGGCAATTTTAATTTTTGGTGTCGCTTTGGGATTAAGACTTGGGGCGGACCCATGATGTTTGGCATATTTCGATATGTGTTGATGTTACTTTGCCCATGCTTTAACCACTTTTTGATGTTATTTAATCTTTAAAACACCCAACATGGTGTAATTATTGGTTTGATGACTAATTAAGTTATGTGTGACGATTTAAGGTGTTCGGAGTGCAAAATATGAAGAAAAGGTGGTTTAGCCAGAGGAAGAAGGGTTGGATGCGTCGCATCCAACCTAGGAAAACATCATCCTGCATGCAATCAAAGCAGTGAAGTTGGGGTATCGCGACCGCCATCGCGTGCGAAACTGGGAAGTAGAAGTGAAGCTGGATGCGTCGCGTCCACCATCGCATGCAAGCTGAGAAATGGAGGACAAGGTGGATGCGTCGCATCCACCTTAGCATCAATCCCTGAAGCCGACTTGGACTAGGAATAGGAGAGCTTTGGCCCACCACTTTTGTACGCAATATATAAGCTAAAAACGCCTCTTTTAGGCTATCTAACATATTGGGAAGGGGAAAAAAAGCCACGAAAAAGCTGTGGAGGCCGGAATTCATCGAGTTTCATCTTTCTTCCACCAAACTTAGTAATTTTTATGTTTCTTTATATGATTTGTTGTTTGGCTACCATGTCTATGTGGAGCTAAACTTCACGTTCTAGGGTTGTGGTTCTTTCATGAATATTGTTATTCGGATATTGATTTTGACTTCTTGATTTATCATATTAGTTTATTTATTCAATCTTGCACTTAATTATTTAATTGCTTGATCACCAATTGAATATTATCTACGAATCTAGAATTGAACGCGAAAGTGGGAATTCTATATTGCATATAGGATTGAGTAGGGCAAGTTCTTGAACTCGGGCATCGGGGAACGGATTCGTGGTTAGGATAGATATATACCTAATTGCCTTGCTTGGTTGATTTACAGGAATTATAAATGCGTTCTTGTTGATTCTAACTCCATAGACATATAGGCGTTAGGTTAGCTTGAATAGGCGAGTAAGAACTCGACAGATTCTTATGAGCATTAACCCTGTCAACCAATAAGCTAGATAAATTAGTCGGTCAATTCAATTGAAGAATACAATAGGATTGTTAGATAGCCCATAACCCTAGATCGTTTTCATTACATTGATATCATAAAAATCTGCTCTTTCTCTGTTCAAAGTTCATTATTTATATTTTCTTATTTAATTAGTTAGAATAAAATATTTTTAGATTTAATTCTTGTTTAGATAGTTAAGATAGGCTAATTTAGTTAATAGTTAATCATAAGTCCTCGTGGGTTCGACATCCGACTTTGAGTCACTTTATTACTTGACGACCGCGTATACTTGCGTGAGTGTGTTTGGTCGCAATAAGTTTTTGGCGCCGTTGCCGGGGACTTAGAAATTAGCTACGTGACTAAGTTAAGCTTTTATTAGATATTTGTTTTCAAGTTTTAATTTTCAGTTTGCCTGGTTTGTGTCAACGCAGGGTTTACTCTCGAATGCAGAGGAGTAGAAGTGCAAACAACCTCATTCCTCTTGATCCAGAAATCGAACGAACATTACATAGAGTGAGAAGGGAACACGAAGCTAGAACGAGAATAGAAAGAGATTTGGACATCGCAATCCAACCACAGCCAATAGATATGGCAGGCAATGAAGAGCGTCCGGTAATCGAAGCCGCAAGGCCCAATCTTGCGAATATGACTCAGGCTATTGTGAAGCCTGATATCACTGGGCATTTTGAACTCAAACAGTACATGGTACAGCTGATTCAGTCCACAGGACAATATGTGGGTCTATCTCATGAGGACCCGCAGAGGCATATTCAGAACTTCTTGGAAATCACGGACACTTACAATTATCCGAACGTCTCCAAGGACTATGTCAGGCTGACACTATTCCCTTTTTCACTGTTGGGGGAAGCTAAAGAATGGTTGCAAAAGGAGCCCGCGAACTCTATCCACACTTGGGATGATCTAGCAAGGAAATTCCTGATCAAGTTTTTCCCAACTAAGAAGACAAAGTCGTTGAGGAGCCAAATTCTTGGGTTCCAACAACGGGATGGCGAGACACTTCGTCAAGCTTGGGAAAGATACAAGAAACTACTCAGAGACTGCCCGCATCATTGTCAAACTGATGAGGTATTGGGTCACACTTTTGTTGATGGGTTAGATGAAGCATCAAAGATGAATCTTGACTCAGCTTGTGGGGGTAGTTGCATGGCAAGACCGTATAGTGAAATACAACTCCTGCTAAATAATTTCACTGCTAATGACCATAATTGGCAAGGAGAGGGGGATTCACGAAGGGTAATTAAACAGAAGGCCGCCGGTTTGATTGAGCTTGATGACTTTTCCGCCATGAGAGCCGATATAGCAAAATTGGCAAATCAGATGAATAGAATGACAACACAACAAATACAACATGTACAACAGATGTCTATTTGTTGCGAACTATGCGGAGACAGTCATATGATTGACATGTGCCCCACGAATCCTGAATCTATATACTATGTGGGACAACAAAACAGAGGTCCTATGAATCAACATGCGCAATATGGGAACACTTACAACCCAAACTGGAGGAATCATCCTAACTTCTCATGGGGCGGAAGTCAACAGAATTAGTATAGGCCTCAAGGGAATTTTACTCAACCTCAGAAGCCACCCCAACAAATGGAAGAAAGTACGAATGACTTGCTGAAAAAGTTGTTACTAGACAATCAACAGCTCAGGACCGATTTCAGAAATCTTGAGAGGCAAATGGGGCAGTTAGCAGCAAACCAAAATACTAGACCTACAGGCTCACTTCCCAGTGATACAGAGAAGAACCCTCAAATTAATGCAGTTACACTTAGAAACGGGAGGGAACTAGAGGAAGCGCCAAGGAAGATAAAAGAAAAACCTATACCTGGGGGAGTTGACACCTAAGGCAACACAAGAGTCAAAGGAAGATGATGCAAGTTCAGAGCGAATGGAGGTTACAAGGCCACCACCACCTTTCCCCCAAAGATTGCAGAAAAGGAATGACGATCGCATGTTCAACAAATTTCTCTCCATGTTGAGTCAGGTTCAATTAAATATTCCATTAGTGGATGTACTTCGTGAAATTCCAAAGTACGCTAAGTACATAAAAGACATAGTGGCTCATAAGAGGAAATTGACTGAGTTCGAGACGGTTGCACTTACTGAGGAATGCACATCAAGGGTCCAAAACAAGCTTCCCCAAAAGCTTAAGGACCCTGGCAGCTTCACTATTCCAGTACAAATCGGTAATATTAACGTGGGACGTGCTCTGTGTGATTTGGGTGCAAGCATAAATCTGATGCCGTTATCCTTGTTTAAGCAATTAGGTCTGGGAGCTCCGAGACCAACCACCGTGATGTTGCAATTAGCTGATAGGTCCATAGCCTACCCCGAAGGAGTGATTGAAGATGTGCTGCTGCAAATTGGAAAATTCATCTTCCCAGCTGACTTCATTATTCTAGACTTCGAGGCTGATGAACAAGTTCCAATCATATTGGGACGACCTCTCTTGGCTACTGGCGATGCAATAATTAAAGTGAGAGAAGGGAAAATGATTATGAGAGTGGACAACGAGGAGGCAGTCTTCAATGTCTACAAAGCAATCCAACTCCCCCGCCACTATGAGGAGCTCTCTATGATATCTGTGGTGGAGGTGGATGAGAAACTTCTTAACACGAGTGTATATCTAGGCGACTGTTTAGAAAAAGCAATCATGCTGTTTGATAGCTTGGAGATGGATGATGAGGTTGAGGAGATGAAGGGAATCCTAGATACATCATGTGGTTACATGCAAGGAATAATCCCGTTTGAGCCCCTGAATAGGCCAAGTGGCCCCCCACCAAAGCCGTCAATTGAAAAAGCTCCAAATTTGGAACTTAAACCCCTACCCCCTCACCTTCAATATGCTTATTTGGGAAGTTCTGACACTTTACCTGTTATTATTTCTGCTCACTTGTCTAAATTACAGGAAGAAAAGCTATTAAGGGTGCTACGTGAGCACAAGCGAGCAATTGGGTGGACAATGTCTGACATTAAAGGCATTAGTCCAGCTTTCTGCATGCACAAAATCCTCATGGAGGACGGACACAAGCCGAGTGTAGAACACCAACGCCGACTAAATCCAATCATGAAAGAAGTGGTAAGGAAAGAAGTGATTAAGTGGCTTGATGCAGGTATTGTATTTCCAATCTCTGATAGTAAATGGGTAAGCCCCGTTCAATGTGTGCCGAAGAAAGGGGGGATAACCGTAGTAGTTAATGAAAATAATGACTTAATTCCTACAAGAACTGTAACTGGATGGAGAATTTGCATAGATTACAGAAAACTAAACAATGCCACCTGGAAAGACCACTTTCCCCTGCCTTTTATTGACCAAATGCTTGATAGATTAGCTGGCCAGGAATACTACTGTTTCCTGGACGGTTATTCGGGGTATAATCAGATTGCTATAGCCCCAGAAGACCAAGAGAAAACTACATTTACATGTCCTTATGGCACGTATGCGTTCAAGAGAATGCCCTTCGGTCTTTGTAATGCACCTGCGACTTTTCAAAGGTGTATGATGGCTATTTTCACTGACATGGTTGAAAGATATGTAGAAGTATTCATGGACGATTTTTCTGTGTTTGGATGTTCTTTTGATAGTTGTTTGATGAACCTTGATAAAGTGCTAGCTAGGTGTGAAGAGACGCACTTGGTGCTAAACTGGGAAAAGTGCCATTTCATGGTACGTGAAGGTATAGTTTTGGGGCACAAGGTTTCAAAAGATGGTCTACAGGTGGATAAAGCAAAGGTGGAGACGATCGAAAAATTGCCCCCGCCGACATCCATCAAAGGCATTCGCAGTTTCTTGGGTCATGCAGGTTTTTATCGTCGTTTCATTAAAGATTTTTCGAAAATTTCTTCCCCTTTGTGCAGGCTTCTAGAGAAAGACGTTACCTTCAAGTTTGATAATGCATGTCTGAAAGCATTTGAGGAGCTGAAGGGAAGATTGGTGACTGCACCAATTATCATTGGCCCCGATTGGGCACAACCATTTGAGTTGATGTGCGATGCAAGTGACATAGCAATTGGAGCGGTGTTGGGGCAAAGGAGGGATAAAATCTTTCACTCCATTTATTATGCAAGCAAAACTATGAATCCAGCTCAGATGAATTATACAGTGACTGAAAAGGAGTTGCTTGCAGTGGTGTGGGCGTTTGACAAGTTCAGATCCTATCTAGTGGGAACCAAAGTCATCGTCTACACAGATCATTCAGCTATCAGATACCTATTTGAAAAGAAAGACGCCAAGCCGAGGCTGATTCGTTGGGTCCTCCTCTTGCAAGAATTTGACTTAGAGATCCGAGATCGAAAAGGGACAGAAAATTAAGTGGCCGATCATTTGTCCAGATTAGAGAGCCGGAACCATGTAGCTGAAGGAGGGTCAATTAAAGAAACATTTTCGGATGAGCAAATATTGGCAATCACCTCAGGTGAAGCCCCATGGTATGCAGATTATGTGAATTTTATCGCAAGTGGGGTAACGCCACTAGAATGGACAGCTGACAATAGAAGAAGATTCCTACATGATGTAAGGTTCTACGTGTGGGATGAGCCATTCCTATATAGGCAGTGTGCAGATCAGTTGGTGAGAAGGTGTGTTCCTGAGGAAGAGATGAAGGCTATACTACATGACTGCCATGCGTCACCATATGGAGGTCATCACGGCGGGGATAGAACCGCCCAAAAAGTGCTACAATCAGGTTTTTATTGGCCAAAATTGTTTAAGGATGCACATGCCTTCGTTAAAAATTGTGATAGATGCCAAAGAACTGGAACTATCACGAGGAAGCACGAGATGCCCTTGCAAAATATACTGGCGGTAGAACTTTTTGATGTTTGGGGGATTGATTTTATGGGACCATTCCCATATTCTAACGGACACAGATACATCTTGGTGGCGGTCGACTATGTTTCTAAGTGGGTAGAGGCCATAGCTCTTCCTACTAACGACGCAAAAGTTGTGGTAGGCTTTGTAAAGAAGCACATCTTCACACGTTTTGGGACCCCAAGAGTGTTGATAAGCGACGGGGGAACTCACTTTTGTAACAAACTGCTGAATAATATTCTTGCAAAATACGGAGTCAAGCACAAAGTTTCCACTGCCTATCATCCCCAAACGAGTGGTCAAGTAGAAGTTTCCAACAGAGAGGTCAAGCAGATTTTGGAAAAGACAGTAAGTATGAATAGAAAGGACTGGGCCGGGAAGCTGGATGACGCATTATGGGCATATCACACTGCGTACAAGACCCCAATAGGCACTTCTCCGTACAGGTTGGTTTATGGGAAGGCCTGCCATCTGCCCGTCGAGCTTGAACACAAAGCATATTGGGCGATTAAAAAGCTAAATATGGAGATGGACTTGGCCGGTGAAAAGAGATTGCTACAACTCAACGAGCTTGATGAGTTTCGATTGCATGCGTATGAAAATGCCAAATTGTATAAAGAGAAGACCAAAAGATGGCATGATAAGCATATCCAACATCGTGAGTTTGAACCAGGTCAACAAATTCTACTGTTTAATTCAAGGCTAAAGCTTTTTCCAGGAAAGCTTAAATCTCGATGGTCGGGTCCGTTTGAAGTGGTTAGTGTAAAACCTCATGGTGCGATAGAATTGTGTGATAAGGGGTCCAATACGACATTCTTGGTAAATGGCCAAAGAGTAAAACACTATTGGGGTGGTGACATTGCACGTCACAAGACCACAATGGACTTAGTGGAGGCATGAAGAACATGTTGCGTCGTGCCGCGACGTTAAATCAGGCGCTTCTTGGGAGGCCACCCAAGTTAGTTAGTTTTTTATTTTTATTTTTATTTTTTTTTCTCCCTTCTTTTCGTAGGACATAGATTTTATTCAAGAAAACGAGGCGGATGCGTCGCGTCCCCCTCAGCAAAAAAATTGACGGGCCAATTGCTCAAGGCAGTGAAGTCTGCCTATCGCGCCCGTATCGCGTCCGAAAATTTTTGAAGGAAGACAAGGGGATGCGTCGCGTCAAAGCTCGCACGCACAGGTATATTTTAACACATCTTAAGATAACCTATTCGAACAAAAACGGTTCTTGCGACGCATCCACTCGTCTCGTTTTGGCGACGCCTACGAACGCAGAACAAAATTCTCTCATCGAAATTGTATCGCAATAAGATCAAACGCGACAGGTACGCATCATCCTCTTCATTCTTCCGTTGGCTTCTCTCCAAATTCGTCTCTCCTCCCTCCTTCAATGGTAGCAACAAGTAGGTTTTGCAATTTCAAGATTTTTAGGGCTGTCATTCTTGGTAGTTGTAATGGTTGAGAGATGATAAACTATAATTCCCTTCATCTCGTCCAACTTTGGGAGGGTAGTTGCACTGCTCAACTGATAGAATGAACTAGGAACACTTGTTGCATACCACATGTTCGACGAATTGTCCCTGAGAAAAATTTAGGCGTCGGTGAAGTCTGAGTAACCGAGCAACATTGGTGTATGCTTGAGAATAAGTGTGGGGTCGAGTGAGGGGCTATGTGAAATTGAGTTTTTGAAGAAAGTTATCACATACTTGCTGAAAGTCATGAGCTACAATTCCATGAAGAGTGAATGGCATGACTTTACGAATAAATTGAAGTCTGCAAGCTGTCGCAATTGCTTTCAAGCTGAACTTCGCTGTTTCATCTGCTAATTGTTGAATTCTTTGCATTGCAGGTACTTAGATTCGTAAAATGACAACAGCGAGTAAACCATCCAAGCAACAAGACAAAGATGGTAACAAGCAACCGCCCAAAAAGCCTACCGGAAGGGCAGCGGGCGGTCCAAATCCACAGAAAAAGAGGAAGCGGACGGAGAAGGAAATGGAACTGCTGCCTAGGCAGTTAAGTGATGATTCAGAGCAAGAGGAGGAGGAAACATTGGTCCGGAGGACAGTGAAGAAGGGTATTACACCAAGCAAAGGAATAGAGATACGAGAGCCTGTGACATACCAAAGAAAAGCTTCGAGAATGAGTGCTCCAACTGATAAAGGGAAGGAGAAGATTACTACAGAATCTGAATCCGATTCCGATTCGGACAATGACCACCTACAGATCAACATGAGTGATGAAGACGAAGGTGAACCCATAGACCGAGTTGATTGGGAGAAATACTTTGTTAATGAGAAGGCATTCCGAGCCTATAAGAAGATATTGGTTTCAAAGAAGTACATTCCGGAAAAGCCGATAAACATCGGACCACTTAAGACAAAGTACTCAGAGTTTCTCAAGTCAATTCGAGAGGTGCAAAAATGGGGACCCATTCTGAAAGGTCATGGCAAAGCCAACCTCACCATTGTTAGAGAGCTCTACGCCAATTGGCGTCACGCACGGGGAAACATTGTGCGAGTAAGAGGGGTAGATATTAATGTGTCAGCTGAAGCTCTGAATAACTTCTTAAGGGTGCCACACACACTCACTGACAGGTTTGACGCCATATGCAAAACACCAGATTATGCACACATTAAGTCTGTCCTATGCCCTACCAGGAAGGATGCAGAATGGAAGCATGGGAGTATGGAGTACCACTCTATAGCAAAGGAATTCATGAGTGCGTTGGCACGTGTGGCTCTAAATTTCATTTGTAACCGACTGCTGCCATGCCAACATAAAACTGATGTCCCTCGTTACCGCGCACTCGTATTATATGCTTTATTAGAGGGGATACCACTCAACTTCGGAGCCATCATGCATGATCAAATGCAGCGAACCAGGATGAATTACAAGTGGAGGCTGTTCTTTGCTAATACCCTAACGGCTTTTTTAACAGAGAGGGGAGTACTATGGGACAAGGAGAATGACGACATTGAGGCTAAAGCTCCAGGACCATATGATGTCACTCATGTTCTAGAGCCGAACAAGGGAAGGTCTTCTAAGCTCACCGTCCAACAATTATTTGAGCATATGCAAGCAGATATGCAAGAGAACAGGGCTGAGCTGATAGCGACTCGTGTCGAGTTGAGTGCCACCAGGGATGAGTTGAGACAGACTCGTGCGGATCTAAGCCGAGTTCAGACCGAGCAGGCCACGATGATGAAGGAGATATCATTACTCCTCAGAGCTCTGGTTCAATGTGCAGGTACAGACATCTCCCAGCTGATTGCATCATCCACTGCCGGACCATCCACTCCTGTTCCTCCTATAGTCACCGAGGCTCCACTCAACAGGCCTATTGAGGTCGCTGTAACACCTGATACAGAATCAGCACCAGTTGTTGATGATAGGAATGCTATGGATGCAGATGCTCCTCCACAGACTGCGGATGAGCCCTCCACCTTGACTTAAGGGAGTCCTTCTCACCCTACTTTACCTTGTTTGTGTGCGTTGGGGACAACGCACAGTCCTAAGTGTGGGGTGGGGGTGATTTATGTTTGATGTATGGATGAATGTACTAATATATTCACTGGATTAATGGCATAAAATAGCAGTAAATTCATCTATATGGAGTAACTATCAGTTTATCTATTAGTTTATTTAAAAAAAAAAAAAGTATCTTTGTAGATAGTAATAATCCCCTGTGGTTTATATATATATATATATATATATATATATATATAGTATCTTTGTAGATAGTAATAATCCCCTGTGGTTTTTCTTTGTGCCTCGGTTCTTTTCCATGGGATGTAGTTTGAACCGGGTAATTTTGTTTTCTTTTTAGAGTAGAGTAGGAATGTAGGGAATAAAAGGAGGAAGAATGATGAACCTAGGTGACCTTGACTTGGTTGATACTGGCATATTTAAGCGTTTACATATGTAATATCTTCCCTTCTCACTCTGAAATTATTGATGATGCCTTGTTAAAACGGATAGCATGTTTTGTTGCAGCCTATTTCTCATTTTCTTGACTTGTGTTCACCTTGTGTTTAATGCTTAATATCTCGTTGCTCCGTGAATACTTGCATTGCTTGAGAGTCGGAATGTGATCGTCCTTAGTGAGTCATGTGCCATGTGTGGTGAGGTTTTTGTGTAGTCCATGTAGTGTACTTGTGTCTAGAACTTGCCTGGTATGTGAATTGAAGCGAAATTTTAGGTGATGCTCGGTTTGAAAAATGATTTTAGGCTTTCTTTGATCTTTTTGAGCTTATTGCTTATCACAAATAAAATCTATCCCTAGTTAAACCTTTTGAGCCTGTAGACCTTTTATTTGGTACCCACATTACAAGCCTATACCCTTTTTATTCTTAATTGACATTGTTTTGATCCTTTTACCTCTTAAAGCACTTTAAGTGTTAGATGAGCGCTAAAAGAAGTAAGAAGGGACTAAGTGTGGGGTGACTTTTGAGTGGAACCAATGAAAGAAAGAAGGGTGCACTTATTTTGTAAAATAATACACCACTAGCGGAAATTGAAAGAAAGAAAAATATAAATGAATAAATTGTTGTCTTGTTCTTGCTAGTGGGTATGAATTAAAGTAGTGCTTAAAGAAGGAGGAAATATTGTTGGGGTGATATTATTTGTGAAATTGAAGTGGTGTTGAAGAATTTGCGCTTAAGTTATTTGATGATGTGTTAAAGTGCTTAGGAGGGTGAATCACTATTCCTTAAATATATCCTACCCGTCCCTTAGCCCACATTACAACCATGAAAAGGTCCTAATTGATTTTAGATCGAGCGAGCTTACATTAGTAGAGATTTACATTAAGGGCAAGCCTATGGTACCAATTACATGCATGTGACTTCTTTTGTGAGAGTGAGCGATTTTCTTTGTGAGCATGAGATTCGAATGTGTGGATTGATTCTACTCTCTTTGCTTTTGTTGTGAGGGCACATGGTTTCACGAGGGATAGGTAACGTTATTAGACTTCTCTATGATGTTGGTTGTTCAAGCCATGAGTGCATTGTGACATTGAGTCGGTTTTTGAGGTTAGGATTGTTGTGAGCATGTTGTCTTTGTTCGAATATGTTTAAAGAAGGGCCTAAGAAAAGGGAAGTGTGTTGATGCATAGCCTAGAGCCTAATTGTTGCAAATAACCACGGTCATAGGTGCAGTGTGCTTTGAATGATAAGAGCTTAATTTTGTTTCGTCTACTATAGGATGGTTTGTTCGAGGACGAACAAAGGTTTAAGTGTGGGGTAGTGATGTTTGGCATATTTCGATATGTGTTGATGTTACTTTACCCATGCTTTAACCACTTTTTAATGTTATTTAATCTTTAAAACACCCAACATGATGTAATTATTGGTTTGATGACTAATTAAGTTATGTGTGACGATTTAAGGTGTTCGGAGTGCAAAATATGAAGAAAAGGTGGTTTAGCCAGAGGAAGAAGGGTTGGATGCGTCGCATCCAACCTAGGAAAACATCATCCTGCATGCAATCAAAGCAGTGAAGTTGGGGTATCGCGACCGCCATCGCGTGCGAAACTGGGAAGTAGAAGTGAAGCTGGATGCGTCGCGTCCACCATCGCATGCAAGCTGAGAAATGGAGGACAAGGTGGATGCGTCGCATCCACCTTAGCATCAATCCCTGAAGCCGACTTGGACTAGGAATAGGAGAGCTTTGGCCCACGACTTTTGTACGCAATATATAAGCTAAAAACGCCTCTTTTAGGCTATCTAACATATTGGGAAGGGGAAAAAAAGCCACGAAAAAGCTGTGGAGGCCGGAATTCATCGAGTTTCATCTTTCTTCCACCAAACTTAGTAATTTTTATGTTTCTTTATATGATTTGTTGTTTGGCTACCATGTCTATGTGGAGCTAAACTTCACGTTCTAGGGTTGTGGTTCTTTCATGAATATTGTTATTCGGATATTGATTTTGACTTCTTGATTTATCATATTAGTTTATTTATTCAATCTTGCACTTAATTATTTAATTGCTTGATCACCAATTGAATATTATCTACGAATCTAGAATTGAACGCGAAAGTGGGAATTCTATATTGCATATAGGATTGAGTAGGGCAAGTTCTTGAACTCGGGCATCGGGGAACGGATTCGTGGTTAGGATAGATATATACCTAATTGCCTTGCTTGGTTGATTTACAGGAATTATAAATGCGTTCTTGTTGATTCTAACTCCATAGACATATAGGCGTTAGGTTAGCTTGAATAGGCGAGTAAGAACTCGACAGATTCTTATGAGCATTAACCCTGTCAACCAATAAGCTAGATAAATTAGTCGGTCAATTCAATTGAAGAATACAATAGGATTGTTAGATAGCCCATAACCCTAGATCGTTTTCATTACATTGATATCATAAAAATCTACTCTTTCTCTGTTCAAAGTTCATTATTTATATTTTCTTATTTAATTAGTTAGAATAAAATATTTTTAGATTTAATTCTTGTTTAGATAATTAAGATAGGCTAATTTAGTTAATAGTTAATCATAAGTCCTCGTGGGTTCGACATCCGACTTTGAGTCACTTTATTACTTGACGACCGCGTATACTTGCGTGAGTGTGTTTGGTCGCAACAACCCACGTGATGCTAAGCAGGTTCAATCCACCCCGCTTCATAAAAAACTAAGATTATATACGTATAAATTGTGACTAAAGTAGCGTAAATATTGTATAAAAATTATATTTGAATCCACTTGACAAAAACTTTTGCTCTTGCAAAAGTGGTCAGAAAAGAAGAAGAAATAAACCATAATGATAGCAGCATAGCCTAATATAACTGTTTTTGCAATCAAATAAAATTATTTTCCTCGTTTATATTTTGTAGTTTTCTTTATTTTACTTTATAGTGTATTGCACGTGGCATTCAAATAACTGGCTTGATACCATTAGGAGATTAGTTTGGGCTACTGAGGCAGCCTGTTAGAAAAAAAAAAAGATGATAAGGTCCAGCCCCTTGTATTAAACAAAAACAATTGTGTGTTAGTTCTCTTTATAATTGAACAATCAGTACAAAGAGGCTTTTTGCCTAGTAAATTTGGCTACCAATTGTAGTACATTCTTCCCAATGTATTGTAGAGTCATGTTTTATTTATTTTCTTGGATCATGTCAGAATCTATTAGTTCACTAAGAAATCTCAAACAAGTTTTCATATGCTTGGCAAGAATGCATTCTGTAAAATTGTCAAAATAAAATGTCATATTTTCCTTCTATCCAATAAATTTGTATTTGAAAAAAATAATAAAATGGGATCTTTGGAGCAAGGTAAAGTTATTTCCGTGTGACCTATGGGTCACTGGTTCGAGCCATGGAAACAGTCACTAATGCGTCTACTAGGATAGGTTGTCTACATCATATCCCTTGGGGTGCGACCCTTTTCCGGACTCTGCGTGAATACGGAATACCTTGTGCATTAGGATACTTTTTTTGGTTGAAAAACCAATAGATTTGCGTTAATAAGCTTCTTCTCCATGATCTCTCTTCTTCTTCTTCTTCTTCTTCTTCTTCTTCTTCTTCTTCTTCTTCTTTGGTTGTTGCTAAATTCTTAGGTTTATGTATGTCCAATGTATGTCCTGACAGTTGGTTGGTTAATACCTTCCTAAGTCGCAGTTCTCAATTGCGACCTATAAGTCAGCATTGGGAGATTGCGACGTATAAGTCGCAATTGGAAATTGCGTTTATAGTACCCGAATTGCGATATATCATGATTATTAATGACTGGCATTTTTTGATTGCGCTTTATGAGTCACATTACCTAATTGGTATTTTAATATTTTGGTATCGCACTACTTCCAGCTACATGCGATTTGGGATTAAGATTTGCTCAATGTTTAACGGTAGCAATTGAAACTTAACTGTTATCCTTTATCCGGCTTAGGAGCTCAAGTTTTGTCGCTCGCTTACATTGATATTGTTTATCGTTAAAAATGGATAACAATTGAATTTATATGAGGTTTTAAGGATATGTGGATTAATTCAATATAAGTGATTAATGCCGTTAGATTAAGCAAATGAAAGATGTAATAAATGGCCAAACCAATGATAAGAGTGATTCCGAGCTCGGTTAATGGCTCAACGAGAAACCTGCCTTCGGTTCCGAGCTTGCACTTATGAGGAACTTATGAACAAAAATAAGAACTTTGAATAACTTTTAGAAATAAAAGAATAGGAGTAAATTGCCTTGGTTTGCATGTTACAATATATTCTATGAATAATAAGCTTTCCCCTTTATATAGTAGGTGAGTTTTACCCTAAGTACAATTCTAAGAAAGGTAAAAATCTTCTGTTTCGCTAGTCACTGATTTTCTGCTGATACGGGCCGAGATTCACGCAATGATATTCAGTTGGTCACAGACATCACGAACCTTTGTTAGTCGTGTGCAGTTATTTGGTAATTCTCTCCAAAGTCTTGAGGCTCGAACCATACTCGGAGAATGTGGTCCCGATGCTCTCGAGGGCAAGTGTTTTGATCGAGCCTCGATATGAGGGGCTCCTCGATCTGACTCTGATTCCTTACGGTCACGTTCCTACTCCGTTTGCCTTACCGGGAAACCAGGGTGCTCATTGGACTTCGTTTTACTCGTATACAGATAGTCCCCTCATTTCTTAGAGAGTAGGCTTGCCAAAATGATGAAAAACGACAGATGACTCCGGTTCCTTCCTTCATACGTTACGACGAGGGAGCCAAGCCATCCCGTCAGTCACGTCGTTCTGATTTCGGACACGTGTCACTCATCGGCAGTTGCCACGAATGCAAAGCGTCGACTGTTTCCCTATAAAAGCTTCCTCCCTTTGTTCTTTCTCTACTTTTGGACTAAATTACTACCTTCGAGCTTTCCAGCCATCATCAAACCTTCTTCAAACCTTCATATCTTCATCCTTGTTCTTCAATTTCCATAGTAATCTCCAGATTGTTTCCCAGATTTTCGTCAAATCTTCATATTGTGTTCTTATGATGACCCAAAATGTCATATTAAAATTTAATAAGTAATTTTGTGTTCTAAGACCTCAAAAAGTATCATTTATCATTCCTTGACTTGCGTGTGCAGTCGGTAAAAATTTTCGAAAAGTTTTCATGTGAAAAATGGATTAAAATGTGAAATAGAGCTTTAAAACTCAACTGAGTTGACTTTGGTCAACACTTTTAGCAAACGGACCCGGGTCAGTATTTTGACAGTTTCGGTAGCTCCGTATCGTGATTTGGGACTTGGGCGTATGCCCGGAATTTAATTTGGAGGTTCCTAGCTCAAGTTATGACCATTTAACGGAACTAGCAATTTAGAGGCTAAAGATTTTCAAGTTTAACCACGGGGTTGTCTTTTTGATATCGGAGCCGGAATCCGATGCTGGAAATTTGAACAGCTCCATTTTGTTATTTATGACTTGTGTGACAAATTTAAAGTCATTCTGGATTCATTAATATATTTTGGCACGAGATTTGCAATTAAAAAGTTTAAAACTCAAAGTTTGAATCGGGGTGTGAATTATAATTTCAGCATTTTTTGACGTGATACGAGACCCCGAGTAACTCTGTATTATGTTATTGGACTTGTTGGTATATTCGTACGGGGTTCCGAGTACCCCGAGAGTGATACAGATTGAAATCGGATCAAGAATTGGACTTAAGCAAAATCTGAATTTTTCCTTCTGTTGTAATCGCACCTGCGGATATTTGACCGCAGGTGTGAGCTCGCAGAAGCGAGCCTTCCATCGCAGATGCGCCCAGGTGTGTCCAGGCTTTGATCTCAGAAGCGGACATCTTCTCGCAGAAGCGTGTCCGCAGATGTGTACTAAATCATGCAGATGCGGGACTGGGCTGGCCTTGGGTCTTAGCAGGTGCAGCCATTTTGCGCAGAAGCGGATGTCGCAGGTGTGACAGGAGTGTCCGCAGATGCGAAACTTCACCTGACAGCCTGGCATCGCAAATGCGAGCTTTGTCTCGCAAATGCGAATCCGCAAATGTGGAACTTTTATCCGCATATGCGAAAATGACTAGGTAGAGCCCATATATTCGGAAGATGCCATTTTTACTCATTTTTGAGTTTCAAGTCACGGATTTGGGCGATTTCAAGGGGGATTCTAAGGCTGGCAAGTGGGACGGTCCAGGCCCGGGATCGCGGGCCAAATGGCTAAACGGGCCAGGACTGTTTGGTCCGATTTTAGCGGGCCTGGTCCGGTCTCGTGGGCCGGTCCTATGATTTGGGCCCGTCAGGCCGGGACCGTTTGGCCCGCCAGGGCCCGGGACCGGATCGGGACCGGCCCGATCCCTTAGCGGGCCTAGCGGGCCCAACGGTTATTTTTTTTTTAAAAAAAAGCCGTTGGGCTGTCAAAAATAGCCATTGGCTATTTATGAAATAGCCATTTAACCCCTCAACTTTGTTTTAATTCCAAACTTTTTATAATTACACTTTTTCCCTATTTTCAACTATAAATACTCCATCATTATTTTATTTTTCTTACAAAATCATCAATCTATCATAATCTCTCTCTAATTTACTTCTATAATTGCTACTATTGTTTACTTTATTGTTACAATTTGTGAAACAATTATGAAGTTGGTGAATTGAAGTCTTCAACGATAATCAATTTCCAACAAGTTGTTCGTCAATTCGGTAAACTCGTTTCAACTCTTAAGTTTTAATATTATGATTTTGTTTGTTTTATTTACTTTGCTTGATTAATTAAGATGGCTTATTCCTTAAAAAATATGTTTAGTAAAAATAAGGAAAAATCGAAGAGTGGTGAATCTAGTGGCCAATATGTTCCTCCTCCACTTCCCCCGGCTCCCCGACCCAAACATGTTACCCGTCCTACACCTCCTATTCTTGACAACGATAATAGTTTAGTACAATTTACCGAGAGTCAATTTTGCCATAATATTGCACCCGGTGAACAATTAAACCATGAATATATGAATGCTCTTTATGGTAATCCAACTATTGATGAAAATGATGATGAAGAAATAGATTTTGATGAAACGCAACCGGATGATGATACACCCACTAGTCCTGCTCCTGAAGTTAACCCAACTAATAATAATCTAGATGATCCCTCGTCTGACCCTCCTATTAGTGCCCCTACATTTTCTAGACAACCTCCTAAACGGGCAGAAACATCTCTTGTTTGGCAATTTTTTACTCAACTAAGAGAAAAAATAGGGCTAAGTGTAAAACTTGTGGCAAAGAGTTAGTTTTTCAATATGTTGGAAGTCGGGGGGGGACGGGAAGTTTGACTAGACACATATTGCTACACCCTCAAGATAAAGCTAGATATTTTCGTATGAAAGCTTTGGCTGAGGGGACAAGTGCACCTAGTCAGGCTGACCTTAGTACCGGGTCAAATCAATTTCAACCGGGAATTAACACTGTTACCGGTGGTATTTTATATTATGATCCAAAAAAAGATCGGGAAGAATTGGCAAAAATGGTCACTGTTATGTGCTTACCCTATAGTTTTCCTTCTAACCCCCACTTTGTGCATTATATTAGAAAAATTTATAATCCTACTTATAAAGGTTTTCCTCGCACAACCGTAAAGAGTGATATTTATAAATATAAACATGAATATGAACAATATTTACGCTATTTATTTACTCATATAAATTGTCGTCTTGCTATTACAACCGATATTGGTAGAAGTGGTAATGACTGTGATTACCTTACTATTACCAGTCATTGGATTGATGAGCATTGGATAATGCAAAAGCGCATTATTGCTTATAGAATAATTAATTTACGTCACACAGGGCAGTTTATTTCTAGCACGATTGCGGATATTTGTAGATATTTTTGTATTAGTGATAAAATAATGTCAGTTTCAATGGATAATGCTACTAGTAACACAAATGTTGTAGCCTTGCTTACCACTATACTAAGTCCTGTATTTAGTAACATTTTTCATGTTAGATGTATTTGTCATATTTACCATTTAATTGTGGGTGATGGTATGCGAATTTTAAATGTTGAAATTGAAAAGGTTAAAATGGCTCTTAATTGGCTTTTTTATTCAAACCGTAGAAGTAGACTTAGAGAATATTTTAAAAGATGCGATGAATTTGGCCTAAGAGAAAGAAAGGTTCCTAAACCTTGTCCAACTAGATGGAATTACATGTATGAAAATTTAGTTGTTGCATATGAATATAGAAACCCCATAAACTCAACGTTTAATGCTCATGTAAGTGATGATGATGAGCACCTTACCAATGCGGATTGTATTTTGGCACATCTTGATTAGTTTCTTTTTCTTCTCAATGGCGGTATTAGCACCTTGTTGTGCTCATTCCATAGGGGGAGGAAGACTAAGAAAGATATTGCCATGATTTTTAATGCTATAATAAAAATATAACGCATTGATTTGAATATCTCTTTACAATATTTTTGTCTTTTTATATATCTTAAGCTATACATATAGTATAATATAGTATAGTATAGTATAGTATATATATATATATATATATATATAAAAGCTTATATTTATACTATACTATAGTCTATACTATATATACATCTCATAAGATATATAAGCTATATTCGATATAGCTTATATATAGTAAGATGTATATATATTATAGTATACATATAAGCTTATATTTATACTATACTATAGTCTATACTATATATACATCTCATAAGATATATAAACTATATTCGATATACTATATATACATCTTAAGATATACTATATATACTATACTATATATACATCTTAAGATATACTATATATACTATACTATATATACATCTTAAGATATACTATATATACTATACTATACTATACTATACTATATATACATCTTAAGATATACTATATATACATAGTATACTAGATATATATATAGTAGATATACATGTATATATAGTATATCTTAAGATGTATATATAGTATATAAATCGAATATAGCTTATATATAGTAAGATGTATATATATTATAGTATAGTATAGTATACATATAAGCTTATATTTATACTATACTATAGTCTATACTATATATACATCTCATAAGATATATAAACTATATTATCGAATATAGCTTATATATCTTAAGTTGTATATATAGTATATACTATACTATACTATAATATATATACATCTTACTATATATATTATATATATCTTAAGATGTATACTATCGAATATGACTTATATACTATGTATATATAGTATAGTGTGTGTATATATAAGATGTATATATAGTATAGTGTGTGTGTATATATATATATCTTAAGATGTATATCTAGTATATATATATATATATATATATATATATCTTAAGATGTATATATAGTATATCTTAAGATGTATACTATCGAATATGACTTATATACTATGTATATATAGTATAGTGTGTGTATATGTAAGATATATATAGTATATCTTAAGATGTATATATAGTATATAAATCCATATATCTTAAGATGTATATATAGTATATAAATCGAATATAGTTTATATATATATACTATATATATACTATAATATATATATACATAGTTTATAAGTCATATTCGATAGTATACATCTTAAGATATACTATATATACATCTTACTATATATATATATAGCTTATATATCTTAAGATGTATATATATCTTAAGATGTATATATATCTTAAGATCTATATATAGTATATTTTAAGATGTATACTATGTATATAATATAGTATATATATTTTTTAAGATGTATATATAGTATATAAATCGAATATAGCTTATATATCTTTATTACTATTTTTTTCTCTAATTTCTATAAAAAAAATAAATTAAAAATACAAAGTTTCTGTTGGGCCCGTTTAGGCCCGGGACCGTCCCACTTAACCCGGGACCGTTAGTTCATGGTCCCGGTCCCGAGCCGGTTCCAGCAATAAGCCCGGGACCATTTAGGACCGGACCGCATAGGACCGGCCCACTTAGGACCGGGCCCGCGAAGCCCATTTAGGACCGGGCCCGGCCCACTTGCCACCCTTAGGGGATTCTCACGACTTTGAATTGGGTAAGTGTTCTTTAACCAAAAGTGATTATATTTCACAAATCCATGTCTATATTCATCATTTATTTCGGATTTAGATGTAAGAAATTGGAATTTTTGTAAAATTTTCCATAAAACAAAAATTTAGATTTGAAGGTCCATTTGACATCGGAATTGAATAATTTTTGTATGGTTGAACTCGTAGTGGAATGAGCGTTCGGATTTTGCAAGTTTTTCCGGGATTTGAGATGTGGGTCCTACTGTCGAATATTTTGAATTTTTATCCGGAAAATTAGTAAATTCATATGAAATTAATTCCTATGATTAGTATTGAATATATCGAATTGTTTGTGAATAGATTTGAATCTTTTGGAGACAAATTTGAAAGGAAAAGTTGTGTTTGAGTAATTGATTGGAATTTTCAAAGCGAGGTAAGTATGGTGGTTAACCTTGACTTGAGGGAATAGAACACTCAAATTATTTGTTATGTGAATTGCATATGAACGACGCATAGTCGAGGTGATGAGTGTCTATACGTCGTCAAATTAATTGATTGCCTGCTTATTTGAAAAATCATAAATTATTTTAAATCATGAATTAATTATTATAATAATTGTTTCTCTCCTATTCTTTGTCAAATATTAATTTTTGAATTCTTGCATTAATTGTTACATGCTATTTGAATTATGTGCCCTAATTGTTATTTGACATTTAGCATATTAAATATTAAACTGCATATTTTCTTTATGATTTCCATAATAATTTGCTATTTTCCTTTGTTTGTTTCATAATTAAATCATAATTATTGTATGCTTGTTGTCTTATAATTTTATATTAATTATTGCAGTTATTGGGGAAATTTGTTCTATAAGAATTGGTAAATGAATACGTTGGAGGAGTGGATTGCATGCCGCAACAGAATTAATTATAATGAATATATTGGAGGATCGGGTTGCACGCCGCAACAGACTTATTAAAAGTCCATATTGGAGGATCGGGTTGCACGCCGCAACAGACTTATTAAAAGTCCATATTGGAGGATCGAGTTGCACGCCACAACAGACTTATTTAAAAGTCGACATACATATATATATATATATATATATATATATATATATATATATATATATATATATTATTTAAAAGACGACATACATATTTATATATTTGGGGATCGGGTTGCATGCCGCAACAGACTTGATTAAAATGAATATATTGGAGGAGCGGGTTGCACGCCGCAACAGAACTGAATGTGAATATATTGTGAGAGCGGGTTGCACGCTGCAACAGAATTGAATGTGAATATATTATGAGAGCGGGTTGCACGCTGCAACAGAATTGATGGAAATGATAATTGGTTATGACTGCTGAGTTGGCTTCAATTATTATAAATGAGTTACCTGATTTATTTCTATTATTGTTGTTGTTACTAATATTGCGTACAGGTAATGTAAGTGACCCGCCTTAGCCTCATCACTACTTCGTCGAGGTTAGGCTCAGCACTTACCAGTACATGGGATCGATTGTAATGATACTACACTCTGCACTTCTTGTGTAGATTTCGGAGTTGGTCCCAACGGCGTGCGATAGACTTGCTAGAATTTCAGCTACTCGGATGAGACTTGAAGTATAACTGCATGGCGTCCGCAGTTATGAAGTCCCCGTCTATTTTACTTTAGTTATATGTTTATTTTTAGACAACTTTATTTTATTCATACCTTTATTTGTATTATTCTAGAAGCTCGGGCACTTGTGACACCAATTCTGGGATGGTATTTTGTCACGACCCGAAATTCCCACCTCCGGACCGTGATGGCGCCTAACATTTCACTTGCTAGGCAAGCCAACGTTAGAATAATATTATTTATTTTTAAAATAATTTTTAAATTTATTAATAACAAGGAAGCAAATGCTGAAGTAATTTTGAAATAATCCACAATAATAACGGTGTCTAAATACCATCCCAGAATTGGTGTCACAAGTGCACGAGCTTCTAGAATAAATATAAATAAAGGTCTGAATAAAATAAAGGTGTCTGGAAATAAACATATAGCTAAAGTACAATAAATGGGGACTTCAGAACTGCGAACGCCATGTAGTTATACCTCAAGTCTCCTCTGATAGCTGAAATTCGAGCAAGTCTATGGTACGCCGCTGGGACCAACTCCAAAATATGCACAAGAAGTGCAGAGTGTAGTATCAGTACAACCGACCCCATATACTGGTAAGTGATGAGCCTAACCTCGACGAAGTAGTAACGAGGCTAAGGCGGTTCACTTACATTAACATGTACGCAATATTAGTAACAACACCAACAATAGGAATAAATCAGGTAATTCATTTATAATAATTGAAGGCAACTCAGCAGTCATAACCAATTATTATTTTTGTTGCAGCGTGCAACCCGCTCTCACAATATATCCACATTCAGTTCTATTGCGGCGTGCAACTCGCTCCTCCAACATATTCATTTTAATCAAGTCTGTTGCGGTGTGCAACCCGATCCTCCAATATTAACTTTTTAACAAGTCTGTTGCGACGTGCAACCCGATCCTCCAATATTGACTTTTAATAAGTCTATCATCTAATATTGACTTTTAATAAGTCTGTTGCGGCGTGCAACCCGATCCTCCAATATTTTTATTTACCAATTCTTATAGAAGAAATTTTTCCAATAAATGTAACAATTAATATAAAATTACGAGACAACAAGCATACAATAATTATGATTTAATTATAAAGCAAACAATGACAAATAGCAAATTATTATGGAAATCAGGGAGCAAATAGGCAGTTTAATATTTATTATGCTAAATGTCAAATAACAATTAATGCACATAATTCAAATAGCATGTAACAATTAATGCAGGAATTCAAGAATTTATATTTGCAAAGAATAAGAGAGAAGCAATTATTATAATAATTAATTTATGATTAAAAATAATTTATGATTTTTGAAGTAAGCAGGCAAACAATTAATTTGACGACGTATAGACACTCGTCACCTCGCCTATACGTCGTTTACATGCAATTCATATAACAAACAATTTAAGGGTTCTATTCCCTCAAGTCAAAGTTAACCCCGACACTTACCTCGCTTTGCAAATTCCAATCAATTATTAAACCACAGCTTTTCCTTTTAAATTTGCCTCTGAAAGCTTCAAATCTACTCACAAACAATTCAATATATTCAATACTAATCATAGGAATTAATTCCATATGAATTTACAAATTTTCCGGATAAAATCCGAAATTCGTTAAAATATTCGACAGTGGGACCCACGTCTCAAATCCCGGAAAAACTCTCAAAATCCGAACACCCGTTCCAATACGAGTTCAACCATACCAAATTTGTCCTATTCCGATATAAAATGGACCTTCAAATCTTAATTTCTTATTTTTGGAAGACTTTAGAAAAATCTAATTTTTCTTCCATAAATTCACGGATTCATGATATAAACAAGTATGGAATCATGAAATATAATCAATGTAGGATAAGGAATACTTACCCCAATATTTTCCGTGACAATCGCCAGAAAGTTCGCCTTAACCGAGCTCAAAATGACCAAAAATGAGTAAAATGTTGGACTCTTCGATATATACACTGCCCAGACATTTCCGCACCTGCGGTGCCTGGGCTCGCACATGCGAGCTCGCATCTGCGAGAAAATCTCGCATCTGCGGAAAAGGGGATGCCAGGCGAGGTTCCGCATCTGCGGACAAAATGTCGCACATGCGACGTCCGCTTCTGCGCAAAAGGGCCGCACCTGCGAAGACCGCATCTGCGATCGAATGCTCGCTTCTGCGAGCTCGCACCTGCGGTCAAAATCCGCATGTGCGATTATCACAGAAGGCAAAAATACAGATTTTGCTTAAGTTCAATTCTTGATCCGATTTCAATCCGTTTCACTCTCGGGGTACTCGGGACCCAGTCCGAATATACCAAAAAGTCCCGTAACATAATACGGACTAACTCGGGGTCTAAAATCACGTCAAACAATACTGAATTTACAATTCACACCCCAATTCAAACTTTGAGTTTTAAACTTTCAATTTGCAAATCTCGTGCCAAAACATATTAAATGAATCCGGAATGACTTCAAATTTGGTACACAAGTCATAAATGACATAACAGACTGTTCAAATTTTCAGAATCGGATTCCGGCTCCGATATCAAAAAGTCAACCCCGCGGTCAAACTTGGAATTTTTAGCCTTTAAATTGCTAGTTCCGTTAAATGGTCATAACTTGAGCTAGAGACCTCCAAATTAAATTTCGGGCATACGCCCAAGTCTCAAATCACGATACAGAGCTATCGGAACTGTCAAAACACTTATCTGGGTCCGTTTGCTAAAAGTGTTGACCAAAGTCAACTTAGTTGAGTTTTAAAGCTCTATTTCCCATTTTAATCTATTTTTCACATAAAAACTTTTCGGAAAATTATACGGATTGCGCACGCAAGTCGAGGAATAATAAATGGTGCTTTTTGAGGTCTTAGAATACAGAATTACTTATTAAATTTAAAGATGACATTTTGGGTCATCACATTCTCCACCTCTAAAACAAACGTTCGTCCTCCAACGGAGTTAGAAAAAGTACCTGAGCTGGAGAAAAGGTGTGGATATTTACTCTGCATGTCTGAGTCGGACTCCCAGGTAGATGCCTCTACCGGCTGACCTCTCCATTGCACCCGAACTGAAGGATAACTCTTTGACCTCAACTGTCGGACTTGCCGGGCTAGAATAGCCACTGGCTCCTCCTCATAAGTCAAATCTTTGTCCAATTGGACTGAGCTGAAATCTAACACATGGGACGGATCACCATGATATTTCCGGAGCATAGACACATGGAACACCGAATGAACCGCTGATAAACTAGGTGGTAATGCAAGCCTGTAGGCTACTTCACCCACCCTTTCAAGATATTCAAAGGGTCCGATACACCTAGGGCTCAACTTGCCCTTCTTTCCGAACATCATTAAACCTTTCATAGGTGAAACCCGGAGCAATATTCATTCTCCAACCATGAATGCAATATCACGAACTTTACGTTCGCCATAACTCTTTTTCCTAGACTGAGCTGTGCAAAGTCGATCCTGAATAATCTTGACCTTATCCAAGGTATCCTGTACCAAATCGGTACCCAACAACCGAGCCTCACCCGGTTCAAACTAACCAACTGGTGATCGGCATCGCCTTCCATATAATGCCTCATATGGAGCCATCTGAATGCTCGACTGGTAGCTATTATTATAAGCAAACTCCGCAAGTGGTAAGAAATGATCCCAAGAACCACCAAAGTCTATAACACAAGCGCGAAGCATATCTTCCAATATCTGAATGATGCGCTCTGACTGTCCGTCTGTCTGTGGATGAAATGTTGTATTCAACTCCACCCGCGTGCCTAACTCATGCTGTACATCCCACCAGAAATGTGAGGTAAACTGCGTACCTCGATCTGAAATAATAGACACGGGCACACCGTGAAGGCGGACAATCTCATGAATGTAAATTTCAGCTAACCTCTCTGAAGAATAGGCTACTGCCACTGGAATGAAATGTGTCGACTTGGTCAACCTGTCCACAATGACCCAAACTGCGTCAAATTTTCTCTGAGTCCATGGGAGCCCAACAACAAAATCCATTATGATACGCTCCCACTTCCACTCAGGAATTTCTAACTTCTGAAACAAACCACCAGGTCTCTGATGCTCCTACTTAACTTGCTGACAATTCAGACACCGAGCTACATGTGCAACTATATCCTTTTTCATTCTCCTCCACCAATAATGTTGCCGCAAATCTTGATACATTTTTGCGGTACCTGGATGAATAGAATACCTAGAATTGTGTGTCTCTTCAAGAATTAATTCACGAAGCACATCCACATTAGGCACACAAATACGGCGCTGTATTCACAGAACTCCATATTCCCCCACAACAACTTGTTTGGCATCACCGTGCCACACCGTGTCCTTAAGGACAAGTAAATGAGGATCATCATACTGCCTCTCTCTGATGCGCTCATATAAAGAAGACTGAGCGACTGTGCAAGCTAGAACCCGACTGGGTTCTGAAATATCTAACCTCACGAACTGATTAGCCAAAGTCTGAACATCTGCAGCTAATGGCCTCTCACCAACCGGAATATACGCAAGACTGCCCATACTCACAGCCTTTCTACTCAAAGCATCGGCCACCACATTGGCCTTTCCGGGGTGATACAAAATGGTGATATCATAGTCTTTCAATAACTCCAACCATATTCTCTGCCTCAAATTAAGATCTTTTTGTTTGAACAGATACTGAAGGCTACGATGATCAATAAATACCTCACACGAGACACCGTAGAGGTAATTCCTCCAAATATTCAGCGCATGAACAATGGCTGCCAATTCTAAGTCATGAACATGATAATTCTTTTCGTGAACTTTCAACTGCCACGACGCATATGCAATTACCTTACCATCTTGCAATAATACTGTACCAAGCCTAATGTGAGATGCGTCACAATATACTGTATACGATCTTGAGCCTGTGGGTAATACCAATACTGGTGCCGTAGTCAAAGCGGTCTTGAGCTTCTGAAAGCTCAACTCACACTCGTCTGACCATCTGAATGGAA
The DNA here is from genome assembly GCF_000715075.1 of Nicotiana tabacum. Taxonomy (NCBI): domain Eukaryota; kingdom Viridiplantae; phylum Streptophyta; class Magnoliopsida; order Solanales; family Solanaceae; genus Nicotiana; species Nicotiana tabacum. The sequence goes on from NC_134083.1 coordinate 59,817,760, forward strand.
CACCCTTCTAGGTTAGTCTGGTCAATGTGTTTGCTATAGATGAAAACCCTTCCACGAACTGACGAGAATAACCTGCCAAACCCAGGAAACTCCGGATCTTTATAACCGAAGTAGGTCTAGGCCAATTCTGAACAGCCCTAATCTTCTTAGGATCCACCTTTATGCCTTCTGCCGATACAACATGTCCCAAAAAGGCAACTGAGTCTAACCAAAACACACATTTTGAAAATTTGGCATATAATTGATTATTCTTCAAGGTGTGAAGCACACTTCGAAGATGCGACGTGCAACCCGATCCTCCAATATTGACTTTTAATAAGTCTATCATCTAATATTGACTTTTAATAAGTCTGTTGCGGCATGCAACTCGATCCTCCAATATTTTCATTTACCAATTCTTATAGAAGAAATTTTCCTAATAAATATAACAATTAATATAAAACTACGAGACAACAAGCATACAATAATTATGATTTAATTATGAAGCAAACAATGACAAATAGCAAATTATTATGAAAATCAATGAGAAAATAGGCAGTTTAATATTAATTATGCTAAATGTCAAATAACAATTAATGCACAAAATTCAAATAGCATGTAACAATTAATGCAGGAATTCAAGAATATATATTTGCAAAGAATAAGAGAGAAATAATTATTATAATAATTAATTTATGATTAAAAACAATTTATGATTTTTCAAGTAAGCAGGCAAATAATTAATTTGACGACGTATACACACTCGTCACCTCGCCTATACGTCATTTACATGCAATTCATATAACAAACAATTTAAGGGTTCTATTACCTCAAGTCAAAGTTAACCCGACACTTACCTCGCTTTGCAAATCCAATCAATTATTAAACCATATCTTTTCCTTTTAAATTTGCCACTGAAAGCTTCAAATCTATTCACAAACAATTCAATATATTCAATACTAATCATAGGAATTAATTCCGTATGAATTTACAAATTTTTCGGATAAAATCCGAAATTCATTAAAATAATCGGTAGTGGAAACCACGTCTCAAATCCCGGAAAAACTCGCGAACCCGATACGAGTTCAACCATACCAAATTTGTCCAATTCCGATATTAAATGGACCTTTAAATCTTAATTTCTTTTTTTGGAAGACTTTAGAAAATTCTAATTTTTCTTCAATAAATTCACGGATTCATGATATAAACAAGTATGGAATCATGAATTATAATCAATATAGGATAAGGAACATTTACCCCAATGTTTCTCGTGAAAATCGCCCGAACGTTCGCCTTAACCGAGCTCAAAATGACCAAAAATGAGTAAATTGTCGGACACTTCGATATATACACTGCCCAGGCATTTTCGCACCTGCGGTGCCTGGGCTCGCACATGCGTGCTTGCATCTGGGAGAAAATCTTGCATCTGCGAAAAAGGGGCTGCCAGGCGAGGTTCCGCATCTGCGGACAAAATGTCGCACCTGCGACGTTCGCTTCTGTGCAAAAGGGCCGCATCTGTGTAGAAGGCATTTGCGATCGAATGCTCGCTTCTGCGAGCTCGCACCTACAGTCAAAATCCGCAGGTGCGATTATCACAGAAGGCAAAAATACAGATTTTGCTTAAGTCCAACTCTTGATCCGATTTCAATCTATTTCACTCTCAGGGTACTCGGGACCCAGTCCGAATATACCAACAAGTCCCGTAACATAATACGGACTATCTCGGGGTCTAAAATCACGTCAAACAACACTGAATTTACAATTCACACCCCGATTCGAACTTTGAGTTTTAAACTTTTAATTTGCAAATCTCGTGCCAAAACATATTAAGTGAATCCGGAATAACTTCAAATTTGGCCCACAAGTCATAAATGACATAACGAAGCTGTTCAAATTTCCAGAATCGGATTCCGGCTCCGATATCAAAAAGTCAATTCCGCGGTCAAACTTGGAATATTTAGCCTTTAAATTGCTAGTTCCGTTAAATGGTCAAAACTTGAGCTAGGGACCTCCAAATTAAATTCCGGGCATACGCCCAAGTCCTAAATCACGATACGGAGCTACTGGAACTGTCAAAATACTGACCCGAGTCCGTTTGCTAAAAATCATGACCAAAGTCAACTTAGTTGAGTTTTAAAACTCTATTTTCCATTTTAATCTATTTTTCACATAAAAACTTTTCAGAAAATTATAGGGACTAAGCACGCAAGTCGAATATTGATAAATGGTACTTTTTGAGGTCTTAGAACACATAATTACTTATTAAATTTAAAGATGACATTTTGGGTCATCACATATTTAGACACCATTGTTTTTTTGGATTATTCACTACATTTCAGACTTTGCTTCCGCTTTTGTTTCCTTGATTATTAATAATTTAAAGATTGTTTAAAAATTAGTTAATATTATTCTAACGTTGGCTTGCCTAGCAAGTGAAATGTTAGGCGCCATCACGATCCGAAGGTGGGAATTTCGGGTCGTGACAGTTGGTATCAGAGCACTAGGTTACATAGGTCTCACGAGTCATGAGCAAGCTTAGTAGAGTTTGAAGGATCGGTAGGGAGACGTCTGTACTTATCTCTCAGAGGCTATGAAGTTTAGGAATAATATCACTTCTTTCTTATTCTGTTGTGCGATTTTATTCTATCATCGATGATTGAACCGTTCTACTTTTATAATTTCGCAGATGGTGAGAACACGTAATACCTCTACCGATGGACAGGGACCAGAACCCCCGGTGGAAACTATGGCCAGGGGTAGAGGTCGAGCCCAAGGTCGTGCTAGAGGCTAAGGCAGAGGCCGAGGTAGAGCTCAGTCCAGAGCTCGAGCAGCTGCACCTGTTGTAGAACCTCAGGTGCACTTTTAGGAGGAGGTTCCAGTTCAGAATGTACTAGTTGGACCAGTTCAGGTCCCGGAAGGATTCATAGCCACTCTAGTACTTCAGGACGCTCTAGTCCGTTTGGTAAGTCTTATGTAGGTCGTGGCCCAGAATGGTACATTTCTAATGGCACCAACCATCTCACATGTTGGGGGAGGAGCACAAACTCCCACTACTCCCGCTCCGAAGAAGATGGCTCCCCAGAATCAGGCTCCAGCAGCCCCGCCAGTTGAGATAGTTCAGCTGGTTGTTGTGCTACAGACCGGTGATTGGCCCGCTATGTCTTTTGAGGCCTTATTGAGACTAGATAAGTTTACTAAGCTCTTTCCAGTTCACTTCAGTGGTACACCTTCTGAGGACCCACAGGATTTTCTTGACTACTGCCACGAGGTGTTGCGGAACACGGGTATAGCGAGACCAATGTGGTTGATTTTGCTGTATTTCAGATAACGGGTTCCGCCAAGAGGTGGTGGAGATATTATACATTGACCCGACCAGTCGGATCGCCTGCACTTACCTGGGAGCAGTTCTCTCAGCTATTTCTGGAGAAGTTCCTCCCTATCATACTAAGAGAGGAATTTTGCAAGCAATTTGAGCATCTACAGCAGGGCAGTATGACTGTTACTCAGTATGAGTCTCGTTTTGTGGATTTGGCCCGTCATGCTCTCCTTTTACTACCTATGGAGGGAGAGAGTGTGAGGAGGTTTATTGAGGGATTCACTCACCCTATCAGACTTCAGATGGCCAAGGAGACCGGAAGTGAGATTTCTTTTCAGGCGATTGCTAATGTCGCAAGGAGGATCGAGATGGTTCTTGCACAGGAGAGAGGGCAGAGGTCTGATAAGAGGCCTTGTCAGTTCAGTGGTTTCAGTGGTGCCTCGTCTGGAGGCAGAGGTAATTTTGGTAGGGGTCATCCTCCTAGACCATTTCATTCATCACTTCATACATCTCCCGGTGCTTCAGGGAGTCACGGTCCTATTATGCCTTACTCTGGACAGCCGACATTCAGTGCACACTCAGCTCCTATCAGTGCTTCACCACTCCAGAGTTATTACAGTGGTTATCTGGCCCATTCGGGTCAGCTTCAGCTTCACCAGCCACAACATCAGGATGGGTGTTATGAGTGCGGAAACATTGGTCACATCAGGAGGTATTGCCCTAGATTGGCGAGTAACAGATCTCGGCAAGATTCTCGTGCCATCATACCGGCACCGGTTGCTTCACCGCCTGCTCAGCCAGCTAGAGGTAGGGGTCAAGTAGCTAGAGGGGGAGGTCAGGCCATTAGAGGTGGAGGTCAGGCCATTAGAGGTGGAGGTCAGACCGTTAGAGGTGGAGGCCAGTCTGTTAGAGGTGGAAGCCAGCCAGTTAGAGGTCGTCCCAGAGACGCAGTTCAGGATCTACTTATTCCTATGTGTCCTATTTTGCTTCATATTTGGTTATGTCTTTTTATTCTCTGAGTGCTTTTGTGTGTGTATCTACACCGGTGGGAGACTCTGTTATATTAGATCATATCTAATCATTCGTGTCTGGCTACTATTGGTAATCTTGAGACTAGTGTGGATATTCTACTTCTTGATATGGTAGATTTTGATGTCATCTTGGGTATGGATTGGCTGTCCCCTGATCATGCTATATGGGATTGTCATACCAAGACAGTGGTCCTAGATATTACGGGGTTACCTTGGTTAGAGTAGAAAGGAACTCCTGGCCATTCTGCCATCAGAGTTATTTCTTATATGAAAGCTCGACGTATGGTAGAGAAAGGGTGTCTAGCCTATTTGGCGTATATTCGTGATCCGAGTGCAGATGTTCCTTCTATGGACTCAATACCAGTTGTTCATGAATTTCCAGAAGTATTTCCTGCAGATTTGCCGGGGATGCCACCCGGCAGAGATATTGACTTCTGTATTGATTTGGCTCTGGGCACTCAGCCTATTTCTATTCCACCATACCGTATGGCCCCGCCAGAGTTGAAAGAATTGAAAGAACAGTTACAATACTTGCTTGATCAGGGATTCATTAGACCTAGTGTCTCGCCCTGAGGTGCACCAGTATTATTTGTAAAGAAGAAATATGGCTCTATGCGGATGTGTATAGACTATCGGCAGTTGAACAAGGCAACTATCAAAAACAAATATTCACTGCCAAGAATTGATGACATTTGATCATCTTCAGGGTGCCAAGGAATTTTTGAAAATAGATTTGAGGTCTTGTTACCATCAGTTGAAGATTAGGGCATCGGATGTCCCTAAAACATCTTTTCGAACTCGGTATGGGCATTACGAATTACTAGTAATGTTATTTGGGTTGACAAATGCCCCATCAACATTTATGGATTTGATGAATTGGGTGTTCAAGCCTTATTTGGATTCTTTTGTGGTTGTATTCATTGATGATATCTTGATTTACTCCAGCACTTGAGAGGAACCTGAGCAGCATCTTTAAAGTGTGCTTCACACCTTGAAGAATAATCAGTTATATGCCAAGTTTTCAAAATGTGAGTTTTGGTTAGACTCAGTTGCCTTTTTGGGGTATGTTATATCGGCAGAAAGCATAAAGGTGGATCCTAAGAAGATTGAGGCTGTTCAGAATTGGCCTAGACCTACTTCAGTTATAGAGATCCAGAGTTTCCCGGGTTTAGCAGGTTATTATCATCGGTTAGTGGAAGGGTTTTCATCTTTAGAAAGCCCATTGACCAGATTGACCCAGAAAGGTGTCCCATTCAGATGGTCAAACGAGTGTGAGTTGAGCTTTTAGAAGCTCAAGACTGCTTTGACTACGGCGCCAGTGTTGGTATTACCCACAGGTTCAAGATCATACATGGTATATTGTGACGCATCTCACATTGGGCTTGGTGCAGTATTAATGCAAGATGGCAAGGTAATTGCATATGCGTCGCAGCAGTTGAAAGTTCACGAGAAGAATTATCTTATTCATGACTTAGAATTGGCAGCCATTGTTCATGCGCTGAAGATTTGGAGGCATTACCTCTACGGTGTCTCGTGTGAGGTATTTACTGATCATCGTAGCCTTCAGTATCTGTTCAAACAAAAAGATCTTAATTTGAGGCAGAGAAGATGGTTGGAGTTGTTGAAAGACTATGATATCACCATTTTGTATCACCCCGGAAAGGCCAATGTGGTGGCCGATGCTTTGAGTAGAAAGGTTGTGAGTATGGGCAGTCTTGCGTATATTCCGATTGGTGAGAGGCCATTAGCTGCAAATGTTCATACTTTGGCTAATCAGTTCATGAGGTTAGATGTTTCAGAACCCAGTCGGGTTCTAGCTTGCACAGTCGCTCTGTCTTCTTTATATGAGCGCATCAGAGAGAGGCAATATGATGATCCTCATTTACTTGTCCTTAGAGACACGGTGCGGCACGGTGATGCCAAATAGGTTGCTGTGGGGGAAGATGGGGTTCTGCGAATGCAGCATCATATTTGTGTGCCTAATGTGGATGGGCTTCGTGAATTAAATCTTGAATAAGCACAAAGTTCTAGGTATTCTATTCATCCAGGTACCGCAAAAATGTATCAAGATTTGCGGCAACATTATTGGTGGAGGAGAATGAAAAAGGATATAGTTGCATATGTAGCTCGGTGTCTGAATTGTCAGCAAGTTAAGTACGAGCATCAGAGCCCTGGTGGTTTGTTTCAGAAGTTAGAAATTCCTGAGTAGAAGTGGGAGCGTATCACTATGGATTTTGTTGTTGGGCTCCCACGGACTCAAAGAAAATTTGACATAGTTTGGGTTATTATGGACAGGTTGACCAAGTCAGTACATTTCATTCCAGTGGCAGTTACCTATTCTTCAGAGAGGTTAGCTGAAATTTACATTCGTGAGATTATCCGCCTTCACGGTGTGCCCATGTCTATTATTTCAGATCGAGGTACGCAGTTTACCTCACATTTCTGGAGGGCTGTACAGCGTAAAGTTAGGCACGCGGGTGGAGTTGAGTACAATATTTTATCCATAGACAGACGGACAGTCAGAGCGCACTATTTAAATATTGGAAGATATGTTCCGCGCTTGCGTTATAGACTTGGAGGTTCTTGGGATCATATCTTGCCACTTGCAGAGTTTGCTTATAATAATAGCTACCAGTCGAGCATTTAGATGGCTTCATATGAGGCATTATATGGAAGGCGATGCCGATCACCAGTTGGTTGGTTTGAACCGGGGGAGGCTCGGTTGTTGGGTACCGATTTGGTACAGGATGCCTTGGATAAGGTCAAGATTATTCAGGATCGACTTCGCACAGCTCAGTCTAGACAAAAGAGTTATGCTGACCAAAAACTTTATGATATTGCATTCATGGTTGGAGAAAGAATATTGCTCTGGGTTTCACCTATGAAAGGTGTAATGAGGTTCGGAAAGAAGGGCAAGTTGAGCCCTAGGTATATCAGACCCTTTGAAATTCTTGAAAGGGTGGGTGAAGTAGCCTATAGGCTTGCATTACCACCTAGTTTATCAGCGGTTAATTCAGTGTTCCATGTGTCTATGCTCCAAAAATATCATGGTGATCTGTCCCATGTGTTAGATTTCAGCTCAGTCCAATTGGACTAAGATTTCACTTACGAAGAGGAGCCGATGGCTATTCTAGCCCGACAGGTCTGATAGTTGAGGTCTAAGAGTTATCCTTCAGTTCGGGTGCAATGGAGAGGTCAGCCGGTAGAGGCATCTACCTGGGAGTCCGAGTCGGACATGCGGAGTAAATATCCACACCTTTTCTCCAGCTAAAGTATTTTTTTATAACTCCGTTCAACAACGAACGTTTGTTTTAGAGGTGGAGAATGTGATGACCCAAAATGTCATCTTTAAATTTAATAAGTAATTTTGTGTTCTAAGACCTCGAAAAGTACCATTTATCATTCCTCTACTTGCGTGCGCAATCGGTAAAATTTTCCGAAAAGTTTTCTTATGAAAAATGGATTAAAATGTGAAATAGAGCTTTAAAACTCAACTGAGTTGAGTTTGGTCAACACTTTTAGCAAACAGACCCAGTTCAGTGTTTTGACAGTTCCGATAGCTCCGTATCGTGATTTGGGACTTGGGCATATGCCCAGAATTTGATTTGGAGGTTCCTAGCTCAAGTTATGACCATTTAACGGAACTAGCAATTTAAAGTCTAAAGATTTCCAAGTTTGACCACGGGGTTGACTTTTTGATATTAGAGCCGGAATCCGATTCTTGAAATTTGAACAGCTCCGTTATGTCATTTATGACTTGTGTGCCAAATTTGAAGTAATTCTGGATTCATTAATATGTTTTGGCACGAGATTTGTAAATTGAAAAGTTTAAAACTCAAAGTTTGAATCGTGGTGTGAATTGTAATTTCAGCATTGTTTGACGTGATACGAGACCCCGAGTAAGTCTGTATTATGTTATTGGACTTGTTGGTATATTCGTACGGGATCCCGGGTACCCCGAGAGTGATACGAATTGAAATCGGATCAAGAATTGGACTTAAGCAAAATCTGAATTTTTCCTTCTGTTGTAATCGCACCTGCGGATATTTGACCGCAGGTGCGAGCTCGCAGAAGCGAGCCTTCTATTGCAGATGCGTCCAGGCGTGTTCAGGCTTCGATCGCAGAAGCAGACATCTTCTTGCAGAAGCGTGTCCGCAGATGCGCACCAAATCACGCAGATGCGGGACTAGGCTGGCCTGGGGTCTTCGCAGGTGCAGCCATTTTGCGCAGAAGCGGATGTCGCAGATGCGGAACTTCACCTGGCAGCCTGGCATCGCAAATGCGAGCTTTGTCTCGTAAATGCGGAACTTTTATCCGCAGATGCGAAAATGACTGGGTAGAGCCCATATATTTGGAAGTTGCCATTTTTACTCATTTTTGAATTTCAAGTCTCAGATTTGGGCGATTTCAAGGGGGATTTTCTAGACTTTGAATTGGGTAAGTATTCTTTAACCAAAAGTGATTATATTTCACAAATCTATGTCTATATTCATTATTTATTTCGGATTTAGATGGAAGAAATTGGAATTTTTGTAAAACTTTCCATATAAGAAAAATTTAGATTTGAAGGTCCATTTGACATCAGAATTGGATAGTTTTTTTATGGTTGAACTCGTAGCGTAACGGGCGTTCGGATTTCGTGAGTTTTTCCGGGATTTGAGACATGGGTCCTACTATCAAATATTTCATATTTTTATCCGTAAAATTAGTAAATTCATATGAAATTAATTCCTATGATTAGTATTGAATATATCGAATTGTTTGTGAATAGATTTGAAGCTTTCGGAGACAAATTTAAAAGGAAAAGTTGTGGTTGAGTAATTGATTGAAATTTTCAAAGCGAGGTAAGTGTGGTGGTTAACCTTGACTTGAGGAAATAGAACCCTCAAATTATTTGTTATTTGAATTGCATGTGAACGACGTATAGGCGAGGTGACGAGTATCTATACATCGTCAAATTAATTATTTCTCTGCTTACTTAAAAAATCATAAATTATTTTAAATCATAAATTAATTATTAAAATAATTATTTCTCTCCTATTCTTTGTCAAATATTAATTTTTGAATTCCTGCATTAATTGTTACATGCTATTTGAATTATGTGCCTTAATTGTTATTTGACATTTAACATATTAAATATTAAACTGCATATTTTCTCTATGATTTCCATAATAATTTGCTATTTGCCTTTGTTTGTTTCATAATTAAATCATAATTATTAAATTTCTTCTATAATAATTGGTAAATGAATATGTTGGAGGAGTGGGTTGCACGCCGCAACAAGATTGATTATAATAAATATATTGGAGGATCGGGTTGCACGCCACAAATGACTTATTAAAGTCTATATTGTAGGATCGGGTTGCACGCCGTAACAGACTTATTAAAAGTCTATATTAGAGGATCGGGTTGCACGCCGCAACAGACTTATTAAAAGTCTATATTGGAGGATCGGGTTGCACGCCGCAACAGACTTATTAAAAGCCTATATTGAAGGATCGGGTTGCACGTCGCAACATACTTATTAAAAGTCTATATTGGAGGATCGGGTTGCACGCCGCAACAGACTTGATTAAAAATGAATATATTGGAGGAGCGAGTTGCACGCCGCAACATAACTGAATGTGAATATATTGTGAGAGCGGGTTGCACGCTGCAACATAATTGAATGTGAATATATTGTGAGAGCGGGTTGCACGCTGCAACAAAATTGATGAAAATGATAATTGGTTAAGACTGCTGAGTTGGCTTCAATTATTATAAATCTGTTACCTAATTTATTTCTATTATAGTTGTTGTTACTAATATTTCGTACAGGTAATGTAAGTGACCCGCCTTAGCCTCATCACTACTTCATCGAGGTTAGGCTCAACACTTACCAGTACATGGGGTCAGTTGTACTGATACTACACTCTGCACTTCTTGTGCAGATTTCGGAGTTGGTCCAAGCGGCGTGCCATAGACTTGCTCGGATTTCAGTTACTCGGAGGAGACTTGAGGTATAACTGCATGGCGTCTGTAGTTGAAGTCCCCGTCTATTTTACTTTAGCTGTGTGTTTATTTTCAGACAGCTTTATTTTATTCAGACCTTTATTTTTATTATTCTAGAAGCTCGGGCACTTGTGACACCAATTCTGGGATGGTATTTAGACACCGTTATTTTTATGGATTATTTACTATATTTCAGACTTTGCTTTAGCTTTTGTTTACTTGATTATTAATAATTTAAAGATTGTTTAAAAATTGGTTAATATTATTCTAACGTTGTCTTGCCTAGCAAGTGAAATGTTAGGTGCCATGACGGTCCGAAGGTGTGAATTTCGGGTCGTGACAGTTCTTCATCTTCAAAACCCATTTTTCCAAAATTTTGCATTCTTTCCTCAAATTTTCAAACATTTCCCCAGATGACAATGGCCAAACCATCGAAAACCGTTCCTAAAAAATTTGCCTATGTATCTTCTCAACCGCCCATTGGTACTGAAGCGGTTGCCCCTGAAGTGGTTGCCCTCGAGATGGCTTCCCTCATTGTGGTTGCTAATGAACCAGCTGCCGAGCCTCCCTTGAAAGCGTTCATTCCCGGGGGTTGCTCAATTGCATATGACTTTAAAGTCGATAAGCCTTCACGCAAACATGACCGTGGTGAAGGAGTCTCGTGGTACATATGTTTCGTGACTTAAGATGTTCTTCCCATAGTTCGTACGGACTGCAATTGGGTAGGCAAGAACATAGTAGTCTTTAGGCCTGAGGAAGCCGTTACTACCCATGTTGAGGGGTACATAAGTATTTACACTCATCCATACACACTGGGCCTGATGGACCATCATTCTAGACTTTTGCAAGAGGTATGATGTGTGCCTCAGGCAAATCCATCCATCGTTGTGGAGGATCGTGATCATCCTCTGCTACTTCGTAAACAAGATCGAGTCTCGTCGGTTCACTATCGACCACCTGCTCCGATTATACATTCCCCGAATGTTCCGAGGAGGAATGATCAGGCTTACTCACTGGGCCAGCATGGCCCTATTTTTGAGTATCGACGAAGAACGAGATCGGGGCTAGCAAGGACGCTTTGTCCGAGTGAATACCGGGTATTTTATCCCCCCGAATACATGCCATTCCCTGAGAAGTGGAATGCGTCTCGTAAGTGCAATCTATCTTTAAACATCAAAATTCATTTTCTTCAATTTCTATCTTCTCATTCATGTTTGTGGTTGTGCAACTGTCGCCCGAGTTCCGAATGCGGTTCCCCGGCTAAAGGAATGGATCGAGGGCATCTGTACTAAGAAGTTGTACTTTGAGTGCACATGGCGCATACTCTCGAAGGGCCGATGGGAGGCCCTTTCTCATGGTAAGGCCTCTTTCTGAGTATCCAATACTATATTTCTATCTTTTATTATACTAACTCCTCTTTTTTTTTGTTATTGCATGTTTGCCTAAGACCACCAAACTTAGGCCTTTGGAAGGGGATGAGGATGTGCCCCCATCCGTTGATCCCTCCGTTGCTGGCACAGAGGGAAGAGGAAGAGGAAGAGAAAACCCTCGGGCTCCCCTGGCTCTAAGGTGAATAAACCAAAGAAAATGATGCCCCGCAGGAGATCGATTATACTGACCGTCCCGGAGGATGCCTGGGTTTTGTCCGCTCCTGTAGCGGTAATGATATACCTCCAATGCCTCGTGACCGAGGAGGATCATAAAAAAATGAATGATATGGATGTGCCATTCCTTTTCAATGAGGCATAACAAGCGCTGAATTGGGTAAGGAATCGTTTCTTTCCATCGATCTATTGTTATATGTGTTTGATGTTTCTCACGTTTTTCGCCCTTTTGCAGTACTCGGTACTTCACCACGAGAGTTTCCTTCGGTACCGGGTTGAGTTCAATCTACTCGAGCTCGAGATCAAAGAGCTTGCCCAAAAAAGGGACATGTATAAGCTTCTTAGCGAGCAACAAGAGAGGTTTGCCAAGAACCTCCAGGCCGAGCTGGATGCAGCTCAGAAAGAAGCATCAACCTTAAGGCAGAAGCACGCTGACTTGGTGGATAAGGTAAAGTTTTTTGAAGTTAGAAATGAGGGTTAGGTCGCAGAGGCTAACAACAATACTTTGCATGTCCAACAGAAGATCGACTAGATCGACCAACTTTGCAAGGAGATGGACGAGATCCAAGTAATGGCCGACGGGTGGAAAAGCAAGATGGACCGCTGGCCTCGGAGAAGGAGACAGTCCAGGACAAGATGTCTTCGGTGGAAGCCCAACTTCGGGTGGCAAAGGAGAAGGCTGATGCACGAGCTCAGCAAAATGAAGATCGCCAAGCATAACTGGGCTTGGCTATCGCTGAACGGGATTCTCTTGGTAAAGAGCTTGAAATAATGAGGTCCAGGTTGGAGATAACCTCGGCCGATGCAGACGAGATGGTTGCCCAATGCAAGGCCGATGTTGCAGAAATTGAGGCCCGCCTAAAGACCACTACTGAGTATGTGAGGCAGATATCCGAAAGGGAGACCCTCGAAGAAATCCATGCCCGAAGCTTCGACCTATATGCCGAGATCGATGAGGCAAAAAGACTTGAGGTCGAGGCCAAGATTAGGCGTAGATGCCTTAAGATTTTGTTTTTGTTATTGTATCATGTACATATATATATATATATTGAGGCCATTTTTGTTGGGACTTTGTAAAGATATTTCGGAATATAAAATGTTTCCCTTTTGACAATTTTCAAGTCTATTATCTTAGCATATTTTTATAATTGCAAATATTTCTAATGACAGCACATAATCGAACGTAGTGACAAGTCATTTTTAGGAGGTCCGAACAAAACCCGTACTTGATGCAATCTTTCCCGAAAATTGTGAAAACTCGGAGTGACCGGAATGTTTCCCAAGATGCTTGCTTAAATGTTTTTAGACTATGCCTTTGCCGAGGGTAACCTTTGACATGTTTAGAATTTGTTGAAGACCTTACATTTTGATTACGGTCTTTGGACGTCTCCGAACTATTTTTGAGGGTGGCCGTAGTCTTTTAGGTTTAGGCACTACCTAATAGGTTTTGTTATTCTAGGTTTCAATAACCCAAGCCGCCCGAACATATTTCGGGCGCCATTCTTCGAGTGGGGGCATCCCTTTGGGCTTAGATAAGGGTGGCCCTTGGGCTTGATATTCCCCGGGTAGGAATAGCCCTTGGGCTCGATAGTCCCCGGGCAGAAATAGCCCTTAGGCTCGATACTTTTAAGAAGCAAAAATATGTATTAGCAAGTTAGAGACTTTCTTTCTTTTCTGTGTGTAACGTACAAGATTATAAGCATGTGAAAGTTCGTATTATGGCTAAGGTGGCCTACGCGGGCACGATTCACTTGACCATTCGTCCCTTACAATAAATCCTAACCACCGAGCCTAGAATGTTTAAGCACAGAGTATCCCTCCTTCCTTGATAAAAATCTTGCCCAGAGGGTGATGGCCCCCAGTATTTGAGGATGATCTCGAAAGGGCTCGGATACTGTTGATGCGACCATTGACTCCGATTTAAAACCGGTCTTCGATTCTAAGTTAGTACGATTTAATGTTGCCTCATTAAAAACCTTGCCGAAAAACCCATTTGGGACAAAACCAGTTCAAGGGAAAAAGAGTGCAACGCGTTCTTTCATACCTAACAACCACATTCTCCTTTGGTTGTTACCTGCAAGTGTTAGTTCGATTCGTAAAAAGGGTGAATGAGATGGTACCTTAGCAGTAGTACCATTTTAAGTGCGTGGCATTCCAGTTGTTCGGTAGATGTGCACCGTTTCTTGCTTCAAGTTTGTATGAATGTTTACTGGTAATCCATATGACTCGATATGGTCCTTCCAAATTCAGTCACATCTTCCCTTTGTTGGGGTTCCGGGTGTGTAATGTTACTTTTCTTAGAACGAAGTCCCCAATATTGAAGTGTCCGAGGTTGGGTATTCGGTTATAATATATTTCTGTCTGCTATTTCTGGGCAGCTAACTGGACTAGGACGGTCTCACACCTCTCATCCAATAGTTCCAGGATCGTGCTCATGGCCTAACCGTTTGATTCTTCGGTCACATAACGGAACCTAAGGCTCGGTTCTCACACCTCGACCGGTATTAGTGCTTTCGCACATAGACCAACATAAACGAAGTGGCCCCGGTACTAGATTTCGAGGTCGTACGGTATGCCCACAAGACTTCGGGCAGAATTTCCTTCCATTTCCCTTTGGCATCAGTCAACCTTTTCTTAAGGTTTGGAAGTATAGTCTTGTTCGTAGACTCCGCCTGTCCATTCCCACTAGGGTGATAGGATGTTGACAAGATCCTTTTGATCTTATGGTCCTTAAAATATTTTCTTACCTTACTGCTGACGAACTGCTTCCCATTATCACACACTATGTCGGTAATCCGAACCGGCATATTATGTGATCCCAAATGAAGTTGATGATTTCTTTTTCCTGGAACTTATCAAACGTTTGAACTTTCACCCACATAAAAAAATAGTCAGTCATAAACAATATAAATTGAGACTTACCGGGTGGCCATGGCAGGGGACCGATAATGTCCATTCCCCATTTCATAAATGACCAAGGTGACAGGACCGAATGTAGCAGCTCCCCGGATTGATGGATCATTGGTGCATGCCTCTGACAATCATCGTATCTCCGTACAAAGTCCCCCACATCTTTCTCTATGTCGATCTAGTAATAGCCAACTTTGATTATCTTACGAACCAAAGATTCTGCCCCGAATGGTTTCCATATGTGCCTTCGTGAACTTCCCTCAAAATATATTCGGTGTCCCCCTGTCCCCAGGGCCATCGAACGTTCTTCTAAACAGAGTACCTTCATACAGGCTAGATCTGACTACCTTCGTGCGTAGAGCTCTCGATTCTTTAGGATCCGAGGGCAACTTCCCAGTCTTCAAGTAATCTATTTACTTGTTTCTCCAGTCCCAAGTTAAACTTGTTGAGTTTATCTCGTCATGGACTTCTTCCACTACTGATTTCATGAGTTGTACGACCGTTTCTGAGCTGAATTCATCGTCATAAACCGATGACCCCAAGTTAGCCAGAGCATCGGCTTCGATATTTTGATCCTAGGGTACGTGCTGTAAGGTCTATTCCTTGAATCGATGCAGTGTTATCTGTAATTTGTCCAAGTACCTTCGCATTCGTTCCTCTTTTACTTCGAATGTCCCGTTGACTTGATTTACCACAAAGAGGGAGTCGCACTTAACTTCGACCACTTCAGCTTCCATGTTTTTAGCTAATTCAAGACCTGCAATCATGGCCTCATACTCGGCCTCGTTGTTAGTCAATTTCACAGTTCTAATAGATTTCCTAACTATGTTACCCGTAGGCGGCTTCAACATGATGTCGAGTCTGGACCCCTTTGCATTCAAGGCACCGTCCATAAAGAGGGTCCAGATTCTCGAGGAGGGCCCCGAGGTTAACACCAATTCCTTTTTGACTTCGGGTATTAAGGCCGGCGTGCAGTCGTCCACGAAGTCTGCCAAAATTTGAGATTTGATGGCGGTTCGATGTCGATATTCGATATCGTACCCTCTAATTTCTACGGCCCATTTGGCCAATCGACCCGAGAGCTCAGGTTTGTGCATTATGTTCCTTAGTGGGTAAAATGTTATGACATAAATGGGATGGCATTGAAAATATGGCTTCAATTTTCTGGAGGCGCTTAACAAAGCGAGAGCCAATTTCTCTTGGTGAGGGTACCTTGTATTGGCCTCGTCTAGAGTCCTGCTAACATAATAGATAGGAAATTGCGTACCTTCCTCTTCCCTGACTAAGACTCCACTTACCGCTATCTACGATACCGCTAAGTACAGGTACAACTGCTCGTCTGCCTTCAGAGTATGAATCAAGGGTGGACTCTAAAGGTACCGTTTGAGTTCTTCCAAAGCTTGCTGGCTTTCCGGGGTCCACGAAAAATTATTCATCTTCATCAATAATGAGAAGAAACGATGGCTCTTATAGGAGGACCTTGATATGAACCGGCCCAGGGCGGCTATGCTTCCGGTTAGCCTCTGAACGGCCTTGACATTGTCCACCACGGTGATATATTCTATAGCTTTCATTTTGCTGGTATTGATCTCGATCTCTCGGTTGGACACCTTGAATCCAAGAAACTTCCCGAACTCGACCCCGATCTTGAATGCGCATTTCTCTAGGTTCAACTTCATATTGTATTTCTTCAGTATATCGAAGGTTTCCTGCAAATGTTCCAAATGGTCCTCTGCTCGTAAAGACTTAACTAACATGCCGTCAATGTAAACCTCCATTGATTTTCCTATTTGTTCTTCGAACATCCGGTTTACTAGGCATTGATAACTGGCACCAACATTTTTTATTTCGAACGACATTACGTTATAACAATAGGTGCCGAATTTAATGATGAAGGAAGTTTTTTCTTGATCACCCGGGTCCATCCGAATTTGGTTGTACCCGGAGTAGGCGTCGAAAAAGCTGAGTATCTCATGCCCGACCTTCGCATTGATCATGCGATTGATGTTAGGGAAAGGAAAAGAATCCTTGGGGCATGCCTTATTCAAGTCTTTGTAATCTACGCACATTCTTAATTTATTTCCCTTTTTAGGCACTACTACTACGTTAGCCAACCAATCCTGGTACTTAACTTCCTGAATGGAACCTATTCTAAGGAGTTTAGATACCTCGTCTTTGATGAACACATGCTTGACTTTGAACTGAGGCCTCCTTTTCTTTTAACCAGGTGGAACTTCGGATCCTGTGAGCACCTAAGTTTTTATCACATTTAGATTTTCTATCACTTTTAGTATTTAAATAGTTTTAAATTTAAATTTTGATATTTTAGCTTTTGTTTCACCTTGTTATAAGTTTTATTTAAAAAATAAATTAAATGAAAGATAAGGAAAAGTTAATTAAATCCATCACAAGATATTTTGGCACAATTTTATTTTCTGAACATCTTTATAAATTACCAAAGTATAGTCATGTCTTGATGGACTCTACCATAGACACAACACAATTATTCTCTCACAGCACACACCTCATTTCCCACCTCCCCACTTTTTCTTTTTTAACAACTCACACTCTCCACTCTTCCTTTTTAATAACTCACACTCCCACTCTTCCTCTTTAACAACTCACACTCCCACTCTCTCTCTCTCACTTATATAAAAACGCATAGACACAAGCTTTTAGGACATCTTTTAGAGTTGCTTAAAGACATATATCTTTGAGAAAAATAAGCAGCTTAATTCATATACCAAGCTGAAATTTCAGAGCTTTGTGGGTATTATTTGAGTGTAAAAAACTTTTAGAAAAATAGAAAGATCCCTTAGGCAGTTTGTGAAGTTGATAGCTACTAGTTTAAAGCATCTTTGTTGAGTTTTTTGGGTTATCTTAAACACTTGATTTGCTACTGTTTCTACTGTATTTGCTACCGAATTTTTGTTGTTGCACTTCTGTATTTTATTATTTTATAAACCAGGTAACTTTCAAATTCTTATATTGCAGATTCTTGAGGATAATAAGAAGGATTTGATACCGATTTGGTTGATGGAACATGTTAGATGTTATTTTGTTTCAAGATGAATGTTATATTAGTGTTATCATCATGTAAATTTGTTAGAAATTAGTTAAATTATCATTTCTTCTTTATATATGTGATTAAAATTGCATTATGTTAAGTTTATTTAGTTTAAGGAAAATATAAAGACCTCATTTTTAACCATGTTTGTTTAGTTTGGGATCTTTTATGTGAGTTACTTTTAAGGTTCATGTATAATTATCTAGAAAAGACTTCTACCTTCAAATATTTTGATGCTTTGAATTATAGTCAATATAATATTATAATATAGTTCTTCTATTTAGCATTAAAGTATTACCGTTTTGTAGTTTTTATATTTAGTTGCGGTTGTAGTTATGAAGTGGATTCAAATACTTAAGGTGTTTATGTTACTAATGGGTTTGTAGTTTGATTAGTGCCATGTTGGTGTAGACGAGTAGAAATATTATGTTAGTCCTTAAGAAATAGTTGATTAAGAAGATAAAAGAGCAAAGATAATAATTAGCATGTAAGTTTCTTTAATGAAAAATAAATTTTGTTTGGACATTAATGTGAGAAGCAATTTGGGCTTAGAAGAATACTTCTCATTTTGTGTTGTCTTGGTCATTGAGGGTATTAAGCAACATGGGCCAAATAAGCTAAAATCTATAGGCCCAATGGCAATAGAAAGTAAGCTGGGCCTTTCTTTAAAATCAATAATTTGTCTTTTGTTAAATAACGTAAGTGTCCCATCAACTATGAGTTATAAGATTCCTATATGTAAGTCTTCTAAAACTTGATCTTGAGTCATGACTGGTTCTTCATGCAAACTTTGATCTGAAACTTGATGCTTGCTAGCTTCGGGTGCTAGTTCACTTTTTTATGGCTTCTTTTGATCAAAACAGAAAATGCAATGCTCGTGACTTCAGTCCTGTCTTGAGTATTCCACATCCTTTCATTCGCTTTTGCATTTTGGATTCACTTTTTTTTTCTTTTATTTTCTTTCCTTTATTCTAGATTAAGACTTCTTCTTTTGGTCATCTCGAACCATGTGCCTCAAGGTAAAACCTGCTCAAACACCAAAATAAACAAACGAACGAAATTTTTCTGCCCCAGTTTTTACTAGGAAAATTTCATGAGTTATTTGCAACAAAACTTTATACTACTTCATTATTAAAAACAATAAAAGGTCGGGATTGGTGTACCTCAAAAAAATATGACTATTTGGGAATAGTGTACCCTGATTGTCTAAATGGTGTCTTAACTAAGGATTGATGTACCTTATGTTGGAAGAATTTGGCTAGTGAATGGTGTACCCCGAATTAACAAAGATACCAGGGAGTATAGTACCCTGCATTTAAGATCAAATAAATTAAGGATTGTTGTACCCTACGTTGGAAAACATAACTAGGGATTCGTGTACCCTATACTGGTAAGGAGACTAGGGAATAGTGACCCTATGTTTAACTATCATCAACTAGGAAGTGGTGACCCTATGTCGAAAAATACAGCTAGGTATTGGTGTACCCTGATACTGGTAAGGAAAAGTAACCAGGGGTTGGTACCCTCTATTACGAAAAAAGAATGTAATCAGGGACTGACATACTGTATTACTGAAAGGAAATGTAACCAGGGGATGGCCCCCTGTATTACTGAAAAGAAAATATAACCAGGGGTTGGTGCCCTGTATTACTGAAAAGGAAATATAACCAGGGGTCGTACCCTGTATTACTGAAAAAGGAACGTAACTAGGGGTTGAAACCCTGTATTACTGAAAAGGGAATGTAACTAGGGGTTAGAACCCTGTATCACTGAGAAGGAATATAACCAGGGGTTTGCACCCTGTATTACTGAAAATGGATGTAATCAGGGGTTGATACCCTGTATGACTGAAAATGAATGTAACCAGAGGTTGGTACCTTATATTACTGAGAAAGAATGTAACCAGGGGTTGGCACCCTGTACTACAGAGAAGGAAATGTAACTAGGGGTTGGTGCCCCGTATTACTAAAAAGGAAATGTAACTAAGGGTTGGTACCATGTATTACAAATAAACTGCTGAATTCCCTGGGTGAAAAGGTTCTACCTGGGTTAAACTACGAAAAGCAAGTCTAGGCAAAGAGTATTTCTACCCGGAAATATGAGCTGAATCCCCCTAGGCGAAAAGGTTCTACCTGGGTTAAGCTACGAAAAGCAAGCTTGGGCGAAAAGTAATTCCACCCGGATGTAACGACCCAACCGGTCAGTGGGATCGTTTCTTGCCTTTGGCTGAATTTCCTTATAACAACAGTTACCAATCCAGCATCGAGATGGCTCCATTTGAATCTCTATAGGATCGGCGATGTCATTCGCCCATTTGATGGTTTGAGCCCGGCGAGGCTAAGTTATATGGTACGGATTTTGTGATAGATGCCTTGGAAAAGGTAAAGTTAATTGTGGAGCGACTTCGTACAGCACAGTCCAGACAGAAGAGTTACGCGGATCTAAAAGTGCGTGATTTATCATTTATTGTGGGTGAAAAAGTTCTCTTGAAGGTTTCACCGATGAAGGGAATAGGGGAGTGCCTCACACCTCCTTTTTCCCCAAGGGCGATAGGGGATAGGGAGTTTTTCCAATTTAAGTGACATTATTCGAAATGAGATTATTTATTTATTCAGAGTCTCCACTTGAAATAATTTATAGTGTCCCAAGTCACCGATTTATTTTAGAATCCCAAATCGAGGAAATTTGATTCTTATTTTTGGTCCACGAACATAGAAGACCGGATAATGAATTCAGTTAACCTGGGAGAAGGTGTGAGGCACTCCCGAGTTCCGTGGTTTTAGCACGGTCACTTAACAATTAATACTTGGCGTAATTATCTAATTTATTACATGTTTTAAACCTATTGTGTATTTTTGTCTTTTACCGCTTTTTAATATTTATGGAATTTATTTGAACAAGTCGCGATGTAGCACACTTGTCGTTTTGGTACACATTGCAAACCGCGCCACGTGAAACTCACCTGCGATTTACAACATGTTTATTTTTATTATTATTTGAAGTTATGGTCAAGTCGTGTGAAACGCGCACTTGAATTGGGGTATACGTATCATGACTATGCCACAAGAACCGTACCCATAGTCACAATGATTTATTATTAATCGCGCCTAAATCAAGCTAAGGTGTTCGAATATTATTCAATTACTAATTTTGACATTATTGTAAGGTCATGAGGTATGTATATTGTTATGGGGGAAATGAAGTAAATTAATTATGGAAAAAGTTGGCTAGCTTGTGAATGTTTATTTGTTTTTGGTCATGTGCAACAATTAGCCCATAAATACGCTAGGGAAGTCCAATTAAAGTCTTACACCAATCATGGCTCAACCTAATCTCTTATAATTTTACTGCTAACCAATATTTGAAATTAGACTAAATTTATGGCAGGAAAAGATAGATACAGGCAGGACCAATTTAGTCACTAAGATAGGAGATCAAAATGAAACTAAAGCATGCTAAAATGGAAAGTCATTACTTCATTGAATAAACAAGAAAAGTAACGAATTAATACATATTCATCAATAAAATTAACCATATGAACTACTAAAAAGGACAATAAATTAATCTTAACAAATACTCAACATGAGAACAAATTAATCTTAGCACACTCAGATGCAAACTCGATCATATCATACTCAAAGTTAAATTAAAACAGAGTGACCCAAAACATTAATGAGAAAAAAAACAAAATAGAAAGAGAAGTGAACTTTGTATTGATGATTGTGGATTTAAATTACAACCACTCAATGATTGGATAGCTTTCAACTGGACCCTTCAGACCATGAAAAACTCGAGCGGCAAATCTCAACTTGCAACCTCAATCGACCTTGCAAAACTGACGATTTAGTGGCTATTTTTGGAGCTTTTTTTTTGGGGGGGTTTGGGGTTAATGATGGCTCAAAAGTGGTCAAGGGCTGGTGGTTTTGGGGTGGTGAAGCTGCTGGAGTTTTCGAAAGAAAGCCGAAGAAAGAATGACACGAGTAGAAATTTCCTTATCCTAGAAGAAGAAAATAGTTTTTTCTCAATTCCTTCCTCCCTATTTTTCCTCTCTCTCTCTCTCTCTCTCTCTCTCTCTCTCTCTCTCTCTCTCTCTCTCTCTCTCTCTCTCTCTCTCTCTCTCTTTCATCACATTTCTCTTCTATTTATAGAAAATGTTTTCAGAATTTTCAATTTTTTATTATTTATTTATTTATTTATTTTTAATTAAAAAGAATTTCCACTTCCCATTTTTCTTATTTTTTTTAAAACAAAATAATTCCCCACTTTCCTTTACTTTTATTTTTTAAATTTATCACTCTTTTTACTTTTAATATATTTAAAATCTCACTTTTTTATTTTTCTTTTTTTATTTCCCACTTTCTTTTACTTTTTTATTAAACAATTTCTACCTACTTTTACTTCTACTTTTTAATTTTATATTTCTACTTTTTCTATTTTTTAATTCCCATCCGAAATTTATTTTTGGTTTTTAATTCATTTTATTTAAAAATAAAGATAAAAATAATACTAATAGTAATAATTGACCTTTTAAATTATTAATAATTTCTCTCTCTCTCTCTCTCTCTCTATATATATATATATATATATATATATATATATATATATATATGAATATATAACAAAGCTAAAATATATATATTAAATTCTGAAAATATTTACATAGTAGAAGATGATAAAAATTCAAATATAGTAAAAAAATTAGGTGCTCACAGGCATCGCCGATGAAGGGAATCATGCGATTCGGGAAGAAGGGCAAGTTAAGCCCAAGGTTTATAGGCCCATTTGATGTGTTGAGGCGAGTTGGGGAGGTTTGCTTACGAGCTTGCTTTGCCTCCCAGTCTATCTATGCTCCGGAAGAATCATGCCGACCTATCACATGTGTTAGATTTCAGC
The DNA here is from genome assembly GCF_000715075.1 of Nicotiana tabacum. NCBI lineage: Eukaryota > Viridiplantae > Streptophyta > Magnoliopsida > Solanales > Solanaceae > Nicotiana > Nicotiana tabacum. Next base: position 59,840,551 of record NC_134083.1, read on the forward strand.
ACAGTTCAGTTAGATAAGAACTTAGGTTATGAAGAGGAACCAATTGCCATTGTTGATAGACAGGTTCGCTAGTTGAGGTCCAAGAAGATTTCTGCAGTAAAAGTTAAGTGGGGGGGCCAACCATTCGAGGAAGTGACTTGGGAGGCCGAGGAGGACATGCGAAGAAAATATCCACATTTATTGAGCAGTCCAGGTATATTTCTAAACATGTTCGAGGACGAACATTTGTTTAAGAGGTGGAGAATGTAACGACCCAACTAGTCGTTTTGCCTTCTAGAACCCCGTTCCCCTAAATAAGACTCCCCGTATGTGATTTTACTGTTTTATGACTTGCGGGGATGGTTAATTCGGGATTTGGAAGGGTTCACATTGAAATCAGAACACTTGGTTCTATAGTTTGGCTTTAAAAGGCCAAGTTTTATTTCGGTCAACATTTTGAGAAAACGACCCCGTAATTGGTATTTGAAGGTTCCAATAGGTTCGTATGATGATTTTGGTCTTGGGCATGTGTTCAAATTGGGTTTTGGACAACCCGGGAGCATTTCAGCGATTAATAGTGAAAATCAGCTATTTAAAGGTTTAAGGTTCTTCAAATTTGGCTTGGAGTAGGTTTTGGAGTAATCGAGGTCTATTCAAAATTCCGAGCCTGGGAATAGTCTAGTATGGTGATTTAAGACTTGCACGCAAAATTTGGAGTCATTTCGAGTAGTTTAAGTATGTTTCGGCGCGTTCGGAGTAAGTTTGAAGAGTTTGAAAATTCTAAGTTGAATCAATTTGGTTTGAGGTATGATTATTAGTTTTGATGTTGTTTTACACGTTCCTAGGGTTCGAGCGAGTCCGTTTTATGATTTCAAACTTGTTGGTATGTTCGGGCGAGTGTTAACTAGACAAGGCTCGGACCAATTTTGGACTCGGAAGAAAAGCTGAAGCTTTCAGCTTCTGGTGCGATTGGACCTACGCATGGGCAGTCGCAGGTGCGAGCCACGAGTTGTAGGTGCGAAGAAGGGGAGGGCAGGCCATGAACCGCAGGTCCAGAATTGTGGGCGTACCTGCGAGCATGCAGGTGCGAAGGTGAGGGTGCAGAAGCGGAAACTGCGGATGTGTGAAGGCTTTGGTCGCACATGCGGCCGCGCAGAAGCAGCCCCCTTGACCGCAGGTGCAAAGCCAGGAAAAATGGAGAAATGCACACCTGTGAGGATTTTTCCACAGGTGCGGTTGTACTTCCACAGGTGCGAAAATTGCAGAAGGTAGAACCTTCATTTAAGTACAGAGTTGTGTATGTTTAGCCAATGTTCTTCATGTTTTGGGTGATTGTGGAGCTTTTTGAGAGGGGATTTCCACTAGCAACTTGAAGGTAAGTTAAATCTACCTATTGTGAGTTAAATACATAGATTATGGGTAGATTATAACATGTAAATTGTGGAAATCAAGGGTTTAGATGAAAAACCTAGGCTTTGATAAAAATGAGATTTTAACCACGAAAATGGTTATGGAATGGGATAAAAATTGTATATTTATTTCTGAGATGTTGGGCGCCATCACGACCAATAGGTTAAATTGGGTCGTGACAACATGGTATGAGAGCACTAGGTTCACGTAGGTCTCACAAGTTTTGAGCAGGCCTAATAGAGTCTTGTGGATCGGTACAGAGACGTCTGTACTTATCTTCGAGAGGCTATAGGGTGTTAGGAAAACTTTCTTTCTTCATCTCCTATCGTGTAGTTGATGTAGTACTAAGTATCTTTCTCTTATTCTCTCACAGATGTTGAGAACGCGCTCTACTGAATTCCACACTAGGAAGAGCTGCTCCCCCTGTTGTTAGAGGCTGAGGCAGAGGCCGAGGGAGGGCTTCAGCCCGTGGTAAGGGATGAGGACGTCCCAGAGTTGTTCCAGTTGTACCACCAGTGGATCCAGTAGAGGATTCTATCATCGAGGAGCAGGGTGAGGTGCGCGCAGCAGAGCCAGCTCCGGTGGATTTCACATACGCACCGGGATTTCAGGAGGTCATGGGCCATATGTCGCGGTTCATGGACACTACTTATTTCCGGCAGACCCAGCCACATCTCAGGCAGGATGGGGAGTACAGAACCCTACCGCGCAAGCTTATGGGAAGGCAGCTGCTGTATATCAGACCCAGGGTGCACTACCCGTGGGTGGAGCCCAACCAGTGGCAGCAATTACACCCCAGCCCAGACCAGCTGTGGTCGGCAAGCTGCAGAATCTATTGGACAGATGGACCAGGCTACATCCTCCTGTCTTTGGGGGTGAGCGGCATGATGATCCCCAGGACTTTTTTGAGTGGTGCAGGGACAGACTTTGCTACCTTTCAGCTGGAGGGCAGGGCCCGTAGATGGTGACAGTCATAGCTTCTTGGAAGACCAGCAGATTTTCCTCCCATGACTTGGGACAAGTTCACCCGTATCTTCATGGATAGGTATATTCCACCCTCCCAGAGGGAAAAGTTGTGATTTCAGTTCGAGAAACTCCAGCAGGGTCATATGTCAATGACTGATTATGAGGTGAGGTTCTCTGAGTTATCTCACCATGCACGTATGATATTACCTACTCATGCATAGAGAGTGTGTGGATTTGTTACGAGTTTGCACAATGGTATTCATACCACTATGATCCGAGAGGTTGAGATGGGGACTTCTTATGAGCTGGTTGTAGATATAGCCCAGAGGATTGAGGGTGTGCATCAGCGTAGACGAGAGCATGATATGAGAGATAAGCGGTTTAGATATTTTGCAGAGTTCAGAGGTGCCCCGTCTAGGGGTAGAGGTCAGTTCGTGAGAGGGCAGTCCAGCAGGCCCCCATATCTAGCACCACCACCTCCTCGGGGTGCTCTAGTGCGACCTTATTTCAGTGCTATGCTGGAGAGTTCTTACCGCCCGCCGGCTATTCAAGGTTCTTCCAGTGGGTATTCAGGTCATCAGGGCCAGACCTCAAGTCAGCAGCCCATCGTACCGAGGGGTTGTTTCGAGTGTGGGGATTTCAATCATATGCGGAGATTCTGCCCCAGGCTTCGGGGTAGGCCCGTGCAACAAAGTCAGCAGCCTATGATTACATCACCAGTTGCTCCACTAGTCGTCCGGCCGCCCAGAGGCGGAGGGCAGGTGGGTAGGGGCCATCATAGAGGTTGAGGCCAACCAGGTGGTGCTCCAGCTCGATTCTATACTTTTTCGGCCAGACCAGATGTAGAGGCCTCAGATGTCGTGATCACAGGTATTATTTCTGTCTGCGGAAAAGATACCTTCGTATTATTTGATCTAGGCTCTACATATTTCTATGTGTTATCTCTATTTTCTCATTTCCTAGGTGTTTCTCGTAAGTACTTAGGTACTCCTGTTTATGTGTCCACTCCTGTAGGCGATTCTGTTGTTGTGGTTCGGATCTATCAGTCCTGCATTGTTACATTCTGTGGTTATGAAACTAGAGCAAATCTTTTGCTTCTTGAGATTACCGACTTCGAGATCATCCTGGGCATGGACAGGTTATCTCCATATCATGCCATCCTAGATTGCCATGCTAAGACCATTACTTTGGCGATGCCAGAGTTGCGTAGATTGGAATGGAAGTGTTCGTCGGTCATTGCATCTAGTCGGGTCATTTCCTTCTTGAAGGCTCGACATATGGTCGAGAATGGTTGTTTGGCTTATTTGGCCTATGTTCGGGACGCTACTGCAAAGACTCTGGCGATTGATTTGGTGCCTGTAGTCCATGAGTTTTCTGATGTGTTTCCTTCTGACCTTCTAGGTATGTCACCAAATCGTGATATTGATTTCTGTATTAACTTGGCTCCAGATACCCAGCCTATATCTATCCTACCATATCGCATGGATCCGAAAGAGTTGAAAGAGTTAAAAGAACAACTTGAGGAGTTACTAGCCAAAGCGTTCGTCAGACCGAGTATGTCTCCTTGGGGTGCACCGGTATTATTTGTGAAGAAGATGGATAGAACTATGCAGATATGTATTGATTATCGCCAATTGAACAAAGTTACCATTAAGAACTAGTATCCATTGCCGCGTATTGATGATCTATTTGACCAGTTGCAGGGTGCTAGGGTGTTCTCTAAGATCGACTTGAGATCGGGGTACAATCAATTGAAGATTCAGGATTTGGATGTCCCGAAGACTACTTTCCAGACTAGAAATGGTCATTATGCATTTCTGGTGATGTCCTTCGGTTTGACTAATGCCCCGACGACATTTATGGATTTGATGAACAAGATGTTCAGGCCATATATTGATTCGTTTGTCATTGTCTTCATTGATGACATTTTGATCTACTCGCACAGTAAGGAGGAGCACGAGCAACATATGGGAGTGGTTCTTCAGACCTTACGGGAACAAAGACTATATGCTAAGTTCTCCAAATGTGAGTTTTGGCTAAATTCTGTAGCCTTTTTGGGGCATATTGTATCGGGCGAGGGTATTAAAGTTGATCTTAAAAAGATTGAGGCAGTTCAGAATTGGCATCGTCCTACTTCGGCGACTGAGATCAGGAGTTTCCTAGGGTTAGCAGGCTATTATCGTCGGTTCTTGGAGGGTTTTTCATCTATTGAAGCAGCTTCGACCAAACTAACCTAGAAAGGTGCTCCATTCCGATGGTCCGATGATTGTGAGGTGAGCTTTCAGAAGCTCAAGACAACATTGACTACAACACCAATGTTAGTGTTGTCTTTCAGTTCAGGGATGTATACAGTGTATTGCGACACTTCACGCTTCGGCTTGGATTGTGTATTGAAGCAGAAGGGGCGAGTTATTGCATATTCCTCCCGTCAGCTGAAGCCCCATGAGAAGAATTACCCGGTACATGATTTGGAGTTAGCTGCGATTGTTCGCGCTCTTAAGATTTAGAGGCATTATCTTTATGGGGTGTCTTATGAGGTTTACACTATCATCGCAGTTTGCAATATTTGTTCAAGCAGATGGACCTAAATTTGAGGTAGCGCAGATGGCCTGATTTACTAAAATATTATGGTATTAATATCCTGTACTATCCCGTCAAAGCAAATGTAGTTGCAGTCGCCTTGAGTAGAAAGCAGAGAGTATGGGTAGTTTGGCTTTTATTTCGGCAGAGGAGAGGCCATTAGCTTCGGATATTCATTCCTTGGTTAATAAACTTGTGAGGCTGGATATTTTAGAGCCCAGTCAAGTTCTTGCATGTGTTGTTGCCCAGTCTTCACTATTTGAGCGGATCAAGGCTCGCCAGTTTAATGATCCACACTTATTGGTTCTTTAAGAAAATGGTACTACGGGGTGGTGCCAAGGAAGTTACTATTGGCAAGGATGGTGTCCTATGACTGCAGGATCGTCTATTTGTTCCTAATGTGGATGGACTGAGGGAAAAGATCCTAGAGGAGGCACACAGTTCTCGGTATTCTATTCATCCAGGTGCTACGAAGATATATCGTGACCTGAGGCAGCATTATTGGTGGCGGCGGATGAAGAAGGACATAGTTGAGTATGTAGCTAGGTGCCTAAATTGCTAGCAACTTAAGTATGAGCACTAGAGGCCAGGCAACCTACTTCAGCAAATGACTATACCGGAGTGGAAATGTGAACGCATTACTATAGACTTTGTAGTTGGGTTATCGTGGACCTTGCAGAAGTTTGATGCAGTTTGGGTCATTATCAACAGGTTGACCAAATCGACACACTTTATTTCTGTTGTGACTACGTATACCTCAGAGAGGTTGACCGAGATCTATATTCAGGAGATAGTTCATTGCACGGTGTGTCAATTTCCATCATATCAGATAGAGGCCCTCAGTTTACTTCATATTTCTGGAGAGCAGTACGGAGTGAATTGGGGACCCGTGTAGAGCTCAACATAACCTTTCATCCGCAGACCGAAGGGAAGTCGAAGCGAATAATTCAGAATTTGGAAGATATGCTAAGAGCATATGTGATTGACTTTGGAGGTCAGTGGAATCGTTTCTTGCCTTTGGCCGAGTTTTCTTATAACAATAGTTACCAATCCAACATCGAGATGGTTCCATTTGACGCTCTATATGGTTGGCGAAGTCGTTCACCCATCGGATGGTTTGATCTAGGAGAGGCTAAGTTATATGGTACGGATTTGGTGAAGGATGCCTTGGAAAAGGTAAAGTTAATTCAGGAGCGACTTCGTACAACACAGTCCAGACAGATGAGTTACGCGGATCTGAAAGCGCATGATTTATCATTTACGGTGGGTGAAAAAGTTCTATTGAAGGTTTCGCCGATAAAGGGAATCATGAGATTCGGGAAGAAGGGCAAGTTAAGCCCAAGGTTTATATGCCCATTTGAGGTGTTGAGGTGAGTTGGGGAGGTTTGCTTACGAGCTTGCTTTGCCTCCCAGTCTATCGGGAGTTCATCCGGTTTTCCATGTATCTATGCTCCGGAAGTATCATGCCGACGTGTCACATGTGTTAGATTTCAGCATAGTTCAGTTAAAGAAGAACTTAGGTTATGTAGAGGAACCAATTGCCATTGTTAATAGACAGGTTCGCCAGTTGAGGTCCAAGAAGATTTCTGCAGTAAAAGTTTAGTGGAGGGGCCAACTAGTCGAGGAAGCGACTTGGGAGGCCGAGGAGGACATGCGAAGCAAATATCCACATTTATTCAACAATCCAGGCATAATTCTAAACACGTTCGAGGACGAACGTTTGTTTAAAAGGTTGAAAATGTAACGACCCAACTGGTTGTTTTGCCTTCTAGAACCACGTTCCCCTAAATAAGACTCCCCATATGTGCTTTTACTATTTTATGACTTGCGGGGATGTCTAGTTCGGGATTTGGAAGGGTTCGGGTTGAAATCGAAACACTTGGTTCCTTAGTTTGGCTTTAAAAGCCAAGTTTGATTTTGGTTAATATTTTGAGAAAACGACACCGGAATCGGGATTTGACGGCTCCAATATCTTTGTAAGGAATCAGGATTTGATGGCTCCAATATGTTTGTAAGATGATTTTGGACTTGGGCGTATGTTCGAATCGTGTTTTGGACAACCCGGGAGCATTTCGGCGATTAATAGTAAAAATCAACTATTTAAAGGTTTAAGGTTTATTTAAATTTTGTTTGGAGTAGGTTATGGAGTAATTGAGGTCCGTTCGAATTTTCCAAGCCTGGGAATAGTCCTGTATGGTGATTTAAGACTTGCACGCAAAATTTGGAGTCATTACGGGTAATTTAAATATGTTTCGGCGCGTTCGGAGTAAGTTTGAAGAATTTGAAAATTCTAAGTTGAATCAATTTGGTTTGAGGTATGATTCTTAGTTTTGATATTTGTTTACACGTTCCGAGGGTTCGAGTAAGTCCGTTTTATAATTTCAAACTTGTTGGTATGTTCGGGCGGGCCTCGGGTGTTTACCGGATGAGTCTCGGACCAATTTTGGACTTAGAAGAAAAGCTGAAGCTTTCAGCTTCTGGTGCGATCGCACCTGCGCATGGGCAGTCGCAGGGGCGAGCCACCAGTCGCAGGTGCGAAGGAGGTGAGGGAAGGACATCAACCATAGGTGCGGAATTTTGGGTGCACCTGCGAGCACGCAGGTGCGAAGGCGTAGGCGCAGAAGCGGAAATGGCGCAAGTGTGAAGGCTTTGGTCGCACCTGCGGATGCGCAGAAGCGGCACCCTTGACCGCAGGTGTGGAGCCAGGCCAAATGGAGAAATGCGCACCTGTGAGGATTTTTCCGTAGGTGTGGAACCGCAAGTGCGGTTGTCCTTCCGCAGGTGCAAAAATCGCAGAAGGCAGCACCTTCATTTAAGTCTGGAGTTGCGTATTTTTACCCCATTTTCTTCATGTTTTGGGCGATTGTGGAGCTTTTTGAGAGGGGATTTCAACTAGCAACTTGAAGGTAAATTAATTCTACCTATTGTGAGTTAAATACATAGATTATGGATAGATTATAACATGTAAACTGTTGAAATCAAGGGTTTAGATGAAAAACCTAGGCTCTGATAAAAATGAGATTTTAACCCCGAAAATGGTTATGGAATGGGATAAAAATTGTATATTTGAGTTCCTAAAATTATGGGTAACGATTTTCCGGAATCCGAGCATGTGGGCCCGGGATGAATTTTAGGAATTTTACCATTTTGGGTCGGGTAATTATCTAATTTCGAATTGTTAAGTGTGTATTAATTATTTTATATAACATTTGGCTAGTTTTAGTTTTTTCGTTTCCGAAGTAAGGCTTTAACGCGATGTTGTGATCGGGAAGTGAACTTTGAGACAAAGTTAGTCTCTTGTCTAATATTGTAAGAAAGAATTTACCCCATAGGTTATTTAAATTAATAATTATTGGTAATTGTGGGGGCTACGTACGCACGAGGTGACGAGAGTCCATGCGTAGCTACTAATTATTCTATGTTCGGGTAGTTTAGGATTCAAATCATGAATTACTTGTAATAATTGCATCCTTTATTTAATTAAAGTACTGGAATTATATTGGAAATTGTTAGAGGAAATAGTAAAAGATCGAAATTTCACATACTTGAATTTTTGTGCAAATTACTTGACTGTTAGTAGAAATTGTACATCCTTATGTGTTAGTCTTATAATAACTTCTCATTCCGGAGGTTCATAAGAAAATGTCCTCCTTTCTTGTGGAGCGGGCCGAATGCCTCGGCAGTATAGATGCATCTATAGATCTTGCCGCACGTCCCTCGGCAGTGTACACAACACTCTGGATCGGGCCGTACGACCTCGGCAGAAATCATGCTTAATAATAATAATTACACGATACCTTGACATCCTATTGCAACTTGTGAAGATAAACGATTAATTGGAAATTATTGAATTTGAAAGAATTATTTATTTCCGCTTGTTAAGAGAATTATTGTTATTCACATAAACCATGTCCATTTAAATATTTATATTTTAATATTATTGACCCATAGTGAGTGTCAAAGTCGACCTCTCGTCACTACTTCTTCGAGATTAGACTTGATACTTACTGGGTACATATTTTTTATGTACTCATGCTACGCTTGCTGCACTTTTGTGCAGGATCTAAGACATGAACCTTAGGTGGTCCTACCGGTGTGCACCCACGCTATCTCGAGACCTAGTGGTGAGCTGCTTCTCCTGAGACGTTCTGCAGCACCTAGTGCCTCCCTTTGTATTTGTTTTCTGTCTATTTTTTGTTCAGACAGTATTTTGGATTTTTTTGTATAATCTACTAGATGCTCATGTACTTGTGACACCAAGTCTTGGCACACACACTAGTAGAATTGTAGATTAAGTATTTTCTTGGTTTTATTTAATCAGAACCTTTTATATTTTTGTTTCTTAAATCTTGCAAGTAAGACGAGTTTAATTACTCAAAAATTATTAACGGAATAAATATATGTTTGATTCACTAGTTAGCTTGCCTAGCTGTGATGTTGGGTGCCATCACGACCTATAGGTGAAATTGGGTCGTGACGGAAATATGAGCTGGATCCCCATAGGCAAAAAAGTTCTACATAGGTTAAGCTACGAAAAGCAAGCCTGGGTGAAGAGTACTTCTACCCGGAAATAGGAGCTGGATCCCCCTAGGCAAAAATGTTCTACCTGGGTTAAGCTACAAAAAGCAGCCTGAGCGAAGAGTAATTCTACCCGAAACTATGAGTTGGATCCCCTAGGCGAAAAGGTTCTTCCTGGGTTAAGCTATGTAAAACAGGCTTATTGAATAGTACTTTTAGCCGGAAATATGAGTTGGATCCCCCTAGGCGAAAAGTTTCTATCCGAGTTAAGCTACGTAAAAGAGCCTGAGCAAATAATACTTCTACTCAAAAATATGAGTTGGACCCCCTAGGCGAAAAGGTTATACCTTGGTTAAGCTACGTAAAATAGCCCGAGCGAAGAGTACTTCTACCCAAAAATAAAAGGTGGATTCCCCTAGGCAAAAAGGTTCTACCTAGGTTAAGCTACGTAAAACAACATCAGCGAAAGATACTTCTACCCGAAACTATGAGCTGGATCCCCCTAGGCTAAATAGTTCTACCGGAGTTAAGCTACAAAAATGAGAGGTATGAATAGTAGTGATGCATGTTGAAAACAAAAGAAAATGGATAATTTGAGGAACTTACCTTTTGGTGACATTCGTCCTTTGACAATCACCATTCTGCACTACTTTGTTCCTGATCCAAACAAAGAAAATTTTTGAGTTTTCAAAGTGGTGGTTGGTTTGTTGCCTTGATGCCCTAAGGAGTTCGAATTCACGGCCACTCCGTTGTCGAATAACTGATTCTATCATACTGGTACCAAGATGCTCGGATACTCTATATCGCTTTCTAGAGACCTTGGATTTCAGATGTTGCCCCGACTGTTTCATACCCAGATATCCATAGTATCGCTAATCCTTGTCCCTAAAGCTAGAATTTTTTTTCTTTAAAATCAAACTTAGTTGTCTTGCACCCAATATTAGTTTGTGTATGTAGTGCTTATCAACTTTTCACATGAAGCAAGTCTTGCTTAGGTGACCTTTTCAGTTTCTTTGACACTTTGTTCGGCTTAGCAAAAGAGATCGCAAACATATTCGTGCCTTTGTCAATGTCGTATATGCCCCAAATTGTGCTAGGTATTACGGTAAAACTGTAGCCAGTTTTGCAGCCATTTCTTTGCTTAGCTTTTGATGCAATATTAGACCGAAATGGACTCAAAGAAAAATTATAGGAAAAAACATAAGAGCAATTGAAAGTAAGAAAAAAGGAATTTTGTCTAAACAAAAGGTGTCCCTTTCGGGGTGAGGGATAGGGAGACTTATCTGGAGGTATGTGCCGACTTCAATGAATCATGACATGCATTTTATACTAGACACCTGATCCGTTTGTGCTGTCTAATTCTCAAAATCCATCGCAAATGTTCATTTTGAAACTGTCTTGGTTGTGCTTATGCCGGAGTATCGAAGACCCTCATTCGGCAAGTAGCACCCTTTGTGGGTTTTCACTAACTGACCTCTCTCATTTTTCTACTCACTGTCGCCTTATGGTGCCCATATGGGTTTTTACCAATAAGACTCTCTCATTTCTCTACTCGCTGTCGCCTTACAGTGCCCATATGGGTTTTCACCGATAAGACTCTCACATTTTTGTTTTTGACTAAGATAATGTATGCGGAAGGTTGCTAAACGCCCTTGTCACGGGGACTTCAAACATTCTCAAAGATCAATCAGAAGTTCCTAACAGGGAAAAGGCAAAAAGAACCTTGAACTGAATTACAACTTTTGGAACTGTTTTTACAGAAAAAAAGTGTAAAATAAAACAACCATCTGCCCCAGTTTTGGATTATTGGGAATATGAATTTTTTGTTGTGATGGGACCGAATGCAGGGTAAGGCTGCCTACATATTCTTTCGGAATCAGGTCGGACGTAGTTCACTAACTTAGAAGATTTGTTGTTTGATTTTTCTTTTCTCTTTTTTTTTTCAATTTTTTTTTCATTTTTTTTTCTTTTTCATTTTTCCTTTTACAAGTACACAGGTTCCAAAAAGAGGGAAAACAAAGACGACAAATACACCTCAAAAGGGTTAACAAAAGGGTGACACCTATTTGAGATCATGAGCAATGATAGCCTTCGTTATCTCGATTTGAGAAAATCATGCGTGAAAGTTCCGCAGTGGGTATATATCAAACGTAATATCTTTTGACTGCATCTGCATTAATAGTCATATTTGGTTCTAGTCCTTCTTCATCTACCAAGTGAAAATCCCCTTTTGGTAATACTTTCTTGATGATGTAGGGTCCTTGCTAGTTTAGGGCGAACTTTCCTTAACTTCTACCTAGTGCGGAAGGATGCGTTTCAAAATGAGCTAGCCTACCTCAAAGTGCATTGGATGCACTTTCTTGTTATAAGCGCATGCCATTCTTTACTGGTATAAATGGACAAAACACACTACCGCTAACCATTTTTCATCAATCAACATTAGCTGTTCTAATCTGGTCTTGACCCACTCAGTGTCTTCAATATCTGATTCCACAATGATTCGGAGAGGGGGAATTTTGACTTCAGCCGGTATTACAACTTCAGTTCCATAAACCAGTAGATAAGGAGTTTCACCCACAGATGTGTAAGCAGTCGTGCGGTTTCCCAAAAGAGCAAAAGGCAATTTTTCATGCCATTTCCTTGACCCTTGGATCATCTTCCTAAGAATATTCTTGATGTTCTTATTTGCCGCTTCAACGGCTCCATTGACTTTTAGACAGTAAGGGGTAGAATAGCGATGAACAATTTTAAATTGCTCGCATACTTCCTTCATCAAATGATTATTTAGATTGGATGTGTTGTCAGTGATAATGGTCTTTGAGATACCAAAGCGACAAATGATGTTGGATTGAAAAAAATCTACCACTACTTTCTTGGTGACTGCTTTGAAAGTGACTACCTCCACTCACTTGGTGAAGTAATCAATGGCGACCAAAGTGAATATATGCCCGTTTGAAGCCTTTAGTTCAATTGGCCCAGTAACATCCATTCCCCAAGAAACTAAAGGCCAAGGATAGGACATAGGATGCAAATACGACGGAGGCGAGTGAATTAGGTCGACATGAATCTGGCATTGGTGACACTTGCGAACAAAACTGAAGCAATCTCGCTCCATAGTAAGCCAATAATACCCTACCCGTAAAATCTTCTTTGCCAAAACATATCCATTCATATGAGGCCCACACACCCCCGAATGCACTTCCCTCATGATCTGTTAAGCTTTTATGGAATCTATGCATCTCACCAAGTTTAAATCTGGGGTCCTTTTGTACAAAATTTCCCTATTCAGGAAGAAACCACCAGCGGGCTGCCTTATAGTTCTTTTTTATCTCCTTTGGCATGCTTTGGGTACTCCCTTGTTTTTAGGAATCGTTTTATATCATGATACCATGGTTCACCATCTGGTTCTACCTCAATTGTATTGCAGTAACCGTGTTGATTCCGAACTTGGATTTACAATGGATCAATATGAGTGTTGCCTGGATAAGGGAGTATCGAGGCTAAGGTAGCCAAGACATCGACTAGCTCATTGTGAAACCTAGGAATGTACCTAAACTTAATAGATTTGAATCTTCTTCTCATGTCTTGCACACATTGTCTATATGGAATAATCTTGATGTCTCAAGTCTCCCATTTACCTTGGGCTTGCCGGATAAGTAAATCAGAATCTCCCATAACCAATAGTTCATGCACATCCAGATCGAGAGCCATTTTCAGACCCATGATACAAGCATCGTATTTCGTCATATTATTGGTACAGAACAATCAAAGTCGTGCTGTTATAGGGTAATATTGTCCAATAGATGAGGATTGCCCCGATCCCTACTCCTTTGATATTGACAGCCCCATCAAAATACATTTTTCATGCATAGTTGTTGTCCAAAACTACTTCATCTATTGAGTTGACCTCTTCGTCTAGGAAGTATGTGCTTAGTGGCTCATAGTCATCATCAACTGGATTCTCTACCAAATGATCAGCCAAAGCTTGTGCTTTCATTACGGTGCGAGTGACAAAGACGATGTTGAACTCTGTGAGCAGGATTTACCATTTTGCGAGTCTGCTAGTGGGCATACGCTTTTGGAAGACGTACTTCAAAGGATCCATTCTGTATTTGAGGTAAGTAGTGTAGGCCAAAAGATAATGCCTCAACTTCTGAGCGACCCAAGTCAAGGCACAACATGTCCTTTCTAAAAGGGTGTACTTAACCTCATAATTGGTGAACTTCTTGCTCAAATAATATATTGCTTGTTCCTTTTTGCCTATCGCATCATGTTGCCCCAGAACGCATCCAAAGGAATTATCCATCACCGATAGATATAAAAACAAAGGCCTACCAGGTTCAGGTGGGACCAGTACAGGGGGTTTTGATAGATAATCTTTGATCCTATCAAAAGTTTTTTGGCAATCGTCCGTCCACTTGATAGCGACATCCTTTTTCAGCAACTTAAAGATGAGGTCGCACGTGGTTGTGAGTTGAGCAATGAACCTACTGATGTAGTTCAACCTCCCGAGCAAACTCATGACGTCAGTTTTGTTCTTCGGGGGTGGCAAATCTCGAATGGACTTTATCTTAGAAGGATCCAATTCGATGCCTCTACGACTGACTATAAAACCGAGGAGCTTCCTAAATGGAACCCCAAATGCACACTTGGCTGGATTGATCTTAAGGTCATACCTTTGCAACCGTTCGAAAAACTATTTCAAATCGCGCACGTGATCAGCCTATGTCTTTGATTTTATGATGACAGCATCGACATATATTTCAATCTCTTTGTGCATAATGTTGTAAACAATAGTAGTCATGGCTCTCATGTAAGTTTCCCCTACATTCTTCAAACCGAATGGCATGACCCTATAGCAATATGTACCCCATGGAGTGGTGAAAGCTGTCTTTTCTACATCATCCTCAGCCATTAGAATCTGGTGGTACCCAACATAGCAATCCATGAATGAATATATCTCATGCTTTGTGCAATTATCTACAAGAATGTGGATGTTTGGTAAAGGAAAATTATCCTTTGGACTTGCTTTGTTCAAGTCTCTATAATCAATGCAAACTCTGATTTTTCCATCCTTCTCTGGCACATGCATAACATTTTTCACCCAGGTGGTGTATCGGACAGACCTGACCACATTGGTGCTCAGTTGTTTCATTATTTCCTATTTGATTTTGTCACTCATATATGTTTTAAATTTTTGTTGCTTTTGTTGGACTGGTGGAAAATCAGGATACACGGGAAGCTTATGAACCACTAGATCAACACACATAAGACCAAGCGAACACATCTCTGTATTGAAATAGAAGTTGAATCAAGGCATCTCTAGTTTTTTGTTCAGTGTGAATGCTTATCCTTGTTTCTCTAATTTCTTCATGACGTCCAAGGTTAATTGGCTAAGTTTCATTAAGGTTTGGCTTAGGCTTGTTTTCAAATTCTTCCAATTCTCTTTCTATTTCCTCAACAACCTCATTTTTATCATATTCAACCTTTTGATACATTACTTGAAAATTAAATAGCTTTTAAAGATCTGGGCGTGAATTCTGCATGCATGTCATGTTATTAAATCCGGCGTTAACAAAAATGAAATGGAAACAAAATGATAGGAATTAGAAAAAAAGAAAAGATACAGAACTTAATACGAAACTGAATTGCATTTTTATTGAATTTGAAAGGATAGAGGGATTTATATCTAAACAAAACAAGCAAACTGAGTTGTTTTTATTACAACCCTGAAAGTAACCTAAATACAAAAAGGAGACTGTAAAAGCAAACTTCTGAGACTCCTTCCTTGTGAGGACAAGATTTGTTTCCCAGTTGTTGAACCTGGTGTCTGGGTCAATTAGTTACATATCGGCACGATTAGTAAGCCTTCTCCAGTCTGGATCATATTCACTTCAGAAAAAATCTAGCTGAGGCCATGGCAAATTTCATCAATGTTTGCCTGCACCGAGGAATTTTGACCCTCTTGGAGTCGTTTCTTGACAAAAGTGTAGAAAATGTGAGGGATAGGTTGCTGCAAGACTGTCCCATGATTTTTGCGGTGCATGACTTTGTCTTCGTCTGCTTGTGTTGGACTGAAGCCTAAGACAAAGTACCCTTGTTACTAAAGGGAGAGATGGGTTTCGAAATTCCTTGAAATGATGCCCCCAAGCCTTTTCCTAGCTCATAACCTTGTCTCAACATAAGTGCAACCATCATTATAGATATGGCAGAAAGACCATGATGTAGAATGGGCTTTCCTTCCTCAATACGGTGCACAACAACCACTTCGAAAGCCTGATAGACAATGGACTCGCACCCTTCCTTGGCCTCAATACACGGGATTAACGGGTCATTATAAATGGATGACTCATCTTCTCCGTGAATAATAATTTCTTGCCTGTCATGTTCGGACATGAACATCTGATGCAAGGTGGATGGCACAGCTCGAGCCATATGGATCCATGGCCTTCCAATATGAAAGTTATAAGAAGTTTCCATGTCTACTACTTGGAAGATAATTTCAAAATCGACCGGCCCAATTGTCATGGTGAGGCGGATCTCCCCAATGGTATCAAAAGCCCGAATGTGAACATTACTGGGTCGAATTCTGTCTGTATTGATCTTTATGCTTTGCAAGGTGGAGAGAGGGAATACATCTACGCTCGAGCCTCCATCAACCATGACTTGCTTTACGTAGTGCCCCTCGCATTTGACACTCATGTGTAAAGACCTATTATGCCCGGCTCCTTCTTCAGGGAGTTCATCATCAGTAAAGGTGATTCTGTTCACCTCAAAATATCTATTGGCCATCTTCTCTAACTGATTTACTGTGGTCTTCTCTGAGACATGTGCCTCATTCAAGATATTGATTAGTACATGGGTATGCTCTTCTGAATGTATGAGCAGAGATAGTAGAGAGATTTGGGTAGGAGTCTTTCTCAGCTAGTCAATGATTGAGTAATCTTGGACTTTCAGATTTTTCAAAAACTCTTCTGCCTCTTCTTTAGTTACTAGTTTTTTTATTGTCATTTGGCCTTCTCTGATTTCCTTGGCCTTCCTCAACTCATCTGGAGAGTAACACCTCCCCGATCGAGTCAAACCTCCAGTTTCCCCAACTTCTTCTATGATTTCCTTGCCTTTGTAGGTCATCACAGTTTTGTTGTAGTTCCAAGGAATGGTTTTCGTGCTTGTCACATGGGGTTGTTTGGCATGATTGATTATGATCGGCTGTGTTATTCCCTTCATACTGCCCTGCTTCTGCCTTGTGATGGGGTGGCCTCCAAGGACATACAACTTTGTGCTTGGAACATTGGAGCGAACTTCTAACCTTGATATTTTAGTAACAAATAAAGGTTCCTTCTCTGAGCTCTGGGCCTTTCACAATCAATGGCACATATCGGCTTGGACTTACTTCCAGTCATGTTCCTTCTTAAATCATTCCCACTATCATTTTTGCTCGACCAACTGGCTTGTATTCTTGATCTCGGCCAATCATTCCCACAAAATGAACACCATTATGTGCTGGCAACGAGTTGTTTGTCACATCAGGAGGGTCTTTGCCATTTGTTACCACAATCAAGGTCCAACAATCATCAGTGCTATGCCCCGGAGCACCTGAATGATATTCACATCTAGCGTTTGCTTGAAATCCATGTGAATCGGGATGTATATGGTGGGGAGCGATGGGTCCAATCACTCCTATCTGCTTCAACTTTTGGAACAGACTAGAGTATGATTCCGCCAATGGAGTAAATTTTTCCACCGGCCTCTGCTCTCGACCATAATCCTGCCTAGGACGAGCGTTGTAGGGTGCCCGAAAATTTTGCTGCTGAGGTCGGGGGATCCTTGGAAATGGTGTCCGTACCTATTGATTGGGAGTCCAAGTATAAGATTGAGCATTAAACACTGTATACTATAGTGGGCCCACAGAGTATTGAGGAATCGGCGGGGGATAATAATGTTGAGGGTAGCTGGATTGCCCTCTGCTGAACTTGCACATAAGTGTGTGATGCCCTTCTTTGAACTTCCCTGGATCCCGAGGTCATCATGGACCCTTCTTCTTTCTATTTTCCAAACTTCCCTACCCATTGTGGATTGTTTGGGTGGTGACTTTGAGAGCAGCTTGACTTATAATTCTGCCAGTATTGATGCCATTTTCGACCATCTCCCCTATTTTAATTGCTTCTACAAAAGGTCTACCCATCGCGGACATCATGTTCTGAAAGTAATCAGGCTCTTGAGCCTCTAGAAAAAAAGTGATCAACTCGTGATTATCCATGGGTGACTTAAATCTAGCCGCTTTCTCCCTCCACTTTATGGCATACTCCCTAAAGCTTTCGGTCGGACTTTTCTTCATATTGGACAGGGAATTACGATCTGGTGCAATATTAATGTTGTACTGGATATGTTTGACGAAGGCCTGGGCCATATCATCCAAGGCATGCCAGTGAGAGATATCTTGGTCAATGAACCATTCGGAGACTACCCACACAATACTTTCCCCAAAATAATCTATCATCAATTCTTCCTTTCCACCTTCACCCCTCAGCTGGTTGCAATGCCTTTTCAAATGGGCGATAGGGTCGCCATGTCCATCATATTTCTCAAATTTTGGGGTCTTGAACCCTGGTGGCAAATGAATGTGAGGGAACATGCGTAGATCACTGAATGAAGCAATTTTGTTACCACCTAGTCCTTGTATGTTCTTTATGTTCTGTTCAAGACTTTTTATTTTTATGGCTATCTCATCCGGCTCAACCGTCTTGGCAGGCTTTTCATTTTCCACTGGTGACTCGTACTGAGGAGTCTGATTGTATGGAGCTGAGACCCTGAAAGCCATATTTTGAGAGTATTATTGGCCATCATAAGTATGAGATGGTGGCTCGTTGTTTGGCCTCATCATAGGAGGTGGTGGCGGAATTGTATATACCGGTGCGCCAAACACGACGAGAGGGGTGTTCCTTACCGGTGCGACTGGAGGTCGCACATTAGAGGTACCAGGGGCAGCGTGGAGGATGTAGTTTGGCACATACCCTGGTGGTAGAATGTGATCGTTCATTGCATGGAGCGGTGGTTGAGTAGCCAGGGGTACGATAGAAGTTCCCTCTGAGGGACCCTGGGGTGGAGGCTGATCGGAAACCCAAGCTTGATATACATCAGACAATTGTTGTCTCAATCTTCTTATTTCCTCCAACTCTTGCTCAACTGACTAACCCTAGGGGATTGTTACTGACTAACTCGATTTCATCACTGTTATCCCTTACTACTGTTCCCTTTTATCTGGTGAAGTAATGATGTGTTGCCAGTTTCACCACAAACCAACCACCTTAAGCTTACTATATAAGAGACAACAAACGTGTTAGGGCTAAGCATTTTATAGATATGAATCACACGTAATATTCCATACTCCTAACGTTATCACCATTTCTATCATGCTTTTGGAAGGCTTCATGTTTCATTCGTCTTATCAAGTTGCTTCTTATTTATGCTCCTCTTTTCTTCTCTCCCTTTGATTTTCTTTTCACTCGCGCCTCATTTTGATCCCTGATCTTAGAATCGTTGAAAAATATTTTGATCAAACCTTTTGTGGGTTGCCTACGTATCATGCCGCCGCATGAATCAGATCATTACGTAGTTTAGGAGGATCGGGAATAAAGTAAATAAACTAACTCTTTTTTTTACTCATAACCTCACAAAAGCTCCTAAAAATATTTTGGATTTCTTTTTGGGAATTCTTGAAAGAAAACTTCTAAAGAGAAAGAAAAAAATTGGATTTCGATTTTTTTAAAATTTGTTTTTTGGATTTTTAGTAAGAGAGACTTCTAAAGAGGAAAGAAAATATTTTTGGATTTTGAATTTTTTCCTTTGAATTTCCGAAAATATTTTTGGATTCAGAGTTTCCTTTTTAATTTTCGAGAGTAAAACTTGTGAAGAAAACGAAAATATTTTGGAATTCAAGATTTTTCTTTTATTTTTTATTTTTAAATTTCTGGACTTCATGTCTCTAAGATAGATTTAAAAGAAAATATTAAATCTAGGGCAGGTGTTTTGTTCGAGCCCCGATATAAGGGCTCCTCGCTGTGACTCTGATTCCTTACAGTCACGTTCCTGCTCCATTTGCCTCACCGGGAAACCGGGGTGCTCAGTGAGCTCGATTTTACCCGTATACAATAAGAATTTATGAATTGGAAAATTAATAAATAGTCTCGTGAGCCCTTTGTGAAAGCCGTGATTACCTTAATGAGTAACTGATGTTTTGAACTTCTCATCAAATTTGTACCTATTAATTAACATCTATTAGTCAGATTACTTAATAAAGTGGTAAATAATTTGTTACAAATTACAATAGATGAAAATAACAAATTTTAGAAACCTTAGCTTTAGTTTGTCGGCCCCAAAAACCTTATAACTCAAGAAACACGTAATCATATGTAAATAGGGAAAAGGAAAACTATGTAACTCGTACTCTTAAGTAAGTTACCAAAAACAAAAACCCAGGTTATCAACTTACTATTGAGAGCAAGAGAAAAATTGATACAATGGCAGCGATTACCAATCCAATAATGTGTACGAGAGGCAAAACCATAGGAAGAGGCGGTTTTGGTATCGTCACTTTGGCAACGACAACAAACTTCTCAGTTGATATTCCATCGACAATCGCAGTAAAATCTTCCTTGTTTTCATGTTCAAAGTCATTAAAAAAAGAGAGAGAATTACTATACGAGTTTCATGATGGTGATTATTGTTTAACCTTAAAAAGGGATAACAATTGAATTTATACGCGGTTTTAAGGATATGTGAACTAATTGAATATAAGTGATTGATGATGTTAGATAAGCAAATTAAAGATAGAACAAACAGCCAAATCAGTGATGATACTGAATTCGGGCTTAGTTAAAAGCTTAACAAGTAGCCTGCCTTCGGTTCGGAGCCAACACTTATGAAGAACTTATGAACAAAGATAAGAACCTTGAATAACTTTTAGAAGCAGAGAAAATAGATGCATACTGCCTTGGTATACGTGTTACAATGTGTGTATTGAATAATAAACCTCCCCTTTATATAACAGAGGAGTTTTACCCTAAGTACAATTCTATGAAAGGTAAAGATCTTCCTTTTCGCTAATCACTGATCAACTGTTGATATGGCCCGAGATTCACGCCGTGATATCTGGTCAGGCACGGATATCACTGTCTTTTGTTAATCGTGTACGGACATTTGGCAATGCCTTTCGAGGTCTCGTTAATCGAATCGGGTCCGGGGGCATGGTCTCGATGGCTCCGGGGCAGGTGCTTTGTTCGGGCCTTAATACGGGAGGTTCCCAGCTTTAATTTTGATTCCTTGTAGTTACGTCCTCGCTATGTTTCCCCCACCAGGAAATTAGAGTGCTCCTTAGCCTCGGTTATACCCGTATACAAATAGTTCCATCGTTTCTCAGAGAGTAGGTTTGCCTAAGCGATGAGAAACGATAGATGTTCTCCGATTCCTTCCTCCGTACGTTACGGTCAAAACGAAGAAGTCTAAATGTCCCATCAGTTGCGCCATTCTGACTTCGGACATGTGTCAACCATCGGATGGTTACCTTCGAATGCGAAGCGACGCGATCCTCCCTATAAAAGTTTCCATCCCCTGTTCTGTTCCTACTTTCTGAACAACCTTCTACCTCCGAATTCCTTAGCTATTATCAACCTTCTTCAAACCTTCATATCTTCATCCTTGATTTTCAATTTCTTATAGTTGTTTTTAGGTTTTTATCCAGATTTCCTTCAAATCTTCATACTTTGTTCTTCATCCTTCAAACTCGATCTTTCAAACCTTTATATTCTTTCTTTAAATTTTCAAACTTCTCCAGATAACAATGGCTAAAACATCTAAATTTGTTCCCCAACAAGTTGCCTCTTCATCTTCCCAACCGGCCACCGGTACTGAGGCTTTTGCTCCTTAAGTATTTTCCCTCGAAACGATAGCCCCCGAAGTGGCTTCCACCGAGTCGGCTGCCACCGAATTGACTCCCGATCCCCTCTTCAAAATGATTATTCCTATGGGGTTCTCAATTGTGGATGACTTCAAGGTCGAGAAATCCTTATCCAAGCAGGACCGGGTGAAGAAGCATCAAAGTATATATGCTCTGTGACCGAAGACGTCCTTTTCGTGGTCCGAGAGGACTGTAATTGGGAAGGTAAGGACGTGTTAGTCCCCGAGCTCGAGGACGCTATTACTACCCATGTGGAGGGGTAATTAAGTGTTTACACTTACCCCTTCACGCTGGGCCCAGTAGACCTAGTTGTTTTAGAATTTTGTAATAGATACGAGGCGTGCCTGAGGAAAATCCACCCGTCTCTATAGAGAATCGTGATCCTCCTTCGTTACTTTATGAATAAGACCGAGTCTCGTCAGTTCACCATCGATCATCTACTCCGTTTATACAGTCCCCGAATCTTCTAAGGCGGACTAAACAATATTACTCGCCGAGCTCCGTAGTGAAGCCAAAGAAAAGAGTGGTTCGTAAGCCCAAGAAGAGATCCAACTCTCGTGTCATGACCCAATTCCGTACAAGGTCGAGACTGCACCTAACTTCGCCGTTAGGAAAGCCCACAAGCAAAACCACTATTTATTTATCCCTTTCTAACATATTTTTAATTACGCTAAATTTCATACAAATGTGATAAGTCCTTTTAAACCAAAATATCAACATAATAAGTATATACTCCGTGGTGATAGAAATGACAAGTACATGTCACGACCCGAAATCTCACTCGTCGTGATGATTCCTATCTCAATACTAGGCAATCGAACATCATCAATAACCCACTAATCTTTTAAATACGAAAAACATCATAATTAAGTTTCAGAGTAAATCCCACAAACATTGGAAATAAACATACTCCCAAAACCCGGTGTCACTGAGTACATGAGCATCTATATATTACAAGACTGGGAAACTCGGTCTATAACAATCTGAGACCAAATACAATAAACAAAAGGATAGGGAAGGAGAGACAAGGTCTGCAAAACATAGAAGCAACCTCTGAATCTCCGAAAACTCAACTGCGTGAAATAATCAACATCCACTGTGTCCGGGATCACCTGGATCTGCACACAAAGTGCAGGGTGTAGTATGAGTACAACCAACTCAGCAAGTAACAATAATAAATAAGGAACTGAAAGTAGCGACGAGCTTCTCAGCTAAGTCCAAATACAGTACTTTCCAACATAAAAGGGTAGGCATGTTCTCAAGTTCAACATTTAAAATTTCACAGTAATTTCATATCAAATTTAACTGAAACAGAAAATAATGTTTTTTCCAAAATTTCCAAAATAGTGATATATGACAGTTGAAATGCAGCAAATAATGAAATTAATGCATCCTCTCAGAGTAACAGTCACTCAGTCCTCCCATTCACTCCAACCTCACAGTCACTCAACACTCGACACTCGCACTTAGTAGGTACATGCGCTCACTAGGGGTGTGTACAGACTGCAGAGGGGCTCCTTCAGCCCAAGAACTATATAAATCCAATCATGGCACATAACAATGAAACATACTATGGCGCACAGCTCGATCCCATAAATATCCTCATAATTAGGCCCTTGGCCTCACTCAGTCATCAACCTCTCCAGTCTCTCGGGCTCAAGATGTCATGAAAATCAGCCCAAAAATGATAATATGATGTATTAATAAATATCAACAGAGACTGAGATATGATATGAAATGAATGAACATGACTGAGTGTGAAATTACAATTTTAACATATAACTCAATCACAGAAATGACCCCAGTGGGTACCAATAATAACAGCATATGTATAAGCATAATATTTAATTTGAGTCTCCGCTCAATTTTCTCTAACACATAGAGAATGTACTGGCATCAACAGATTATTCAACTACACAGTTCCATGGAATTTGACCAAGTCACAATTCCTATGGTGCACGCCCACACGCCCGTCACCTAGCATGTGCGTCACCTCAAAACCAATCACATAACACATAATTCGGAGTTTCATGCCCTCAAGACCAAATTTAGAACTGTTACTTACCTCAAATCGTGTAATTCTTTGTTCTGCAATGCCTTTGCCTCGCGAATCGGTCTCCAAGCGCCTCGAATCTAGCCACAAAATATTTCAATTCAGCCAATAAAATCTATTGGAATTAATTCCATAAGAAAATACTAATTTTCTAACAAAATTCGAAATTTAGCTCAAAAATCGCCCGTGGGGCCCACGTCTCAAAACCCGACAAAAGATATAAAATCCGAAAGCCCATTCAACCTCGAGTCTAACTATACCAATTTACCAAAATCCGATCTCAACTCAACCTCCAAATCTTCAAATCTTATTTTTGAATCCCTAAGTTTGAATCCCCGATTTACACCTCAAACATATGTAATCTAGTCGGATTATTCGATGATAATTCAATATTATGGAGTAGGAATGATCACAAGTGACTTACCTCAAGATTTCCCGTGATTTCTCGCTCAAAAATCGCCTCACCCGCTCTTGGAAATGTCAAAAAATGACAAAATTTCTCGGACCCTTCTGTTTTGTACACTGCACAGTGCTTTTGCACTTGCGGCCATATTTTCGCATCTGGGGTGAAAACACCGCATCTGCGAGCCTTGGACCGCATTTGTGCCTTCGCAGGTGCAGAAAATTCCATCGCACCTGCGCCCGCCCTCCCTCTTCTGCCCAAGCGCTTTTGTGCCCACAAGTCCACATCTGCGTCCCCTGCCCAAATACTTCCTGTCCACTTTTGCGGCTCCCTCCCCTCTTCTGTGGGCTCGTCCCACTCCGCAGGTGCGATTACACCAACATCAACAAAACTTCAGCTGGTTCTTCAACTAACTTCCAAGTTCGTTAACCACCCGAATTCAACCCGAGGCCCCCTGGACCTCAACCAAACATACCGACAAGTCTTTTAACATCATACGAACTTATTTGAGTCTTCAAATCACATCAAACAACACTAAAAACACGAATCACACATAGATTGAAGCCTAATGAACTTTGAAACTTTCAATTTCTACAAACGACGCCGGAACCTATCAAATCACGTTCGATTGATCTCAAATTTTGCACACAAGTCATAAATGACATAACAAACTTATTCAAATTTTAATAATCGGATTCCGATCCCGATATCAAAAAGTCAACCCCCGGTCAAACTTCCCAAAAATTCGACTTTCGCCATTTCGAGCCTAATTCCACTACGGACCTCCAAATAATTTTCTGGACACGCTCCAAAGTCCAACATCACCATACAAATCTATTGGAATCATCATAATTCAAATCCGAGGTAGTTTACAAATAAGTCAACATACGGCCAACTTTTCCAACTTAAGTTTTCAATTATAAGACTAAGTGTCTTATTTCATTCCGATATCCTTCCAGACCCGAACCAACTAACCCAGTAAGTTATAAAAAAAACTGTAAAGCATAACTTGAGCAGTTAATGGGGGAACGGGGTTATAATACTTAAAACGACCGGTTGGGTCGTTACATTCTCCCCTCTTAAACAAACGTTAGTCCTCAAAAGGGTTTAGAATCATACCTAGACTGTCAAATAGGTGTGGATATTTGCTCTGCATCTCCTGCTGAATCTCCCAAGTAGCTTCTCCGATTGGCTGGCCTCTCCACTGTACCTTCACTGATGCTATGTTCTTTGACCTCAGCTTTCGAACTTGCTGTCTAAAATAATCACCGGCTCCATATCATAAGTCAAATTACCGTCCAGCTGCACTGTACTAAAATACAATATATGAGACGGATCCCGACATACTTTTAGAGCATGAATACATGGAACACTGGATGAACACCTGATAGACTAGGTGGCAAAGCAAGTTCATAAGCCACCTCTCCAATTTTCTTAAGTATCTCAAAAGGCCCAATATACCGAGGGCTCAACTTGCCCTTCTTCCCGAACCTCAACAAACCCTTCATGGGCAAAATCTTGAGCAAAACCTTCTCCCCAACCATGTAAGCAACATCACAGACTTTCTTGTCGGCATAACTCCTCTGCCTAGACTGCGTTGTGCGAAGCAGCTCCTTAATCAATTTAACCTTCTCCAAAGCATCATGAAATAAGTCAGTGCCCAGTAGTCTAGCCTCACCTGGCTCAAACCAGCCTATCTGAATGCTAGATTGGTAGCTGTTATTGTTAGCAAACTCTGCGAGTGGCAGAAACAGATCCCAAGTACCTCCAAAATCTATAACACAAGTGCGTAGCATAACTTCCAATAT
The DNA here is from genome assembly GCF_000715075.1 of Nicotiana tabacum. Lineage (NCBI taxonomy): Eukaryota > Viridiplantae > Streptophyta > Magnoliopsida > Solanales > Solanaceae > Nicotiana > Nicotiana tabacum. The sequence continues at coordinate 59,866,224 of NC_134083.1, forward strand.
CTGAATAGTGTGCTCAGACTGCCCGTCTGTCTGAGAGTGAAATGCTGTACTTAGCTGAACCTGTGTACCTAATTCTAGTTGTACTGCTCTCCAAAATAGTGATGTAAACTGCATGCCCCGGTCCAAAATGATGGACACTGGCACACTATGTAGGAGAACAATCTCGCGGATATAAATCTCAGCCAACCCCTTCGAAGAATAATTAGTACCAACGGGAATAAAATGCACAGATTTGGTCAACCGATCCACAATCACCCAAACAACATCAAACTTCCTCAAGGCTCGTGGAAGCCCAACTACGGAATACATGGTAATACGCTCCCATTTCCACTCCGGAATTTCAAGTCTTTGAAGAAATTCTCCCGGCCTCTGATGTTCATACTTCACCTGTTGACAGTTTAAACACCGAGCTACAAACCCAACTATATCTTTCTTCATTCGCCTCCACCAATAGTGCTGCCTCAAATCCTGATACATCTTCGCGGCACCTGGATGAATGGAGTACTGCGAACTATGAGCTTCCTGGAGAATTAACTCACGCAACCTATCTACATTAGGAACACATAGCCTGCCCTGCATCCGTAATACACTGTCATCTCTAATAGTGACTTCCTTGGCATCATCGCGTTGAACTGTATCCTTAAGGACAAGCAGATGGGGGTCATCATACTGACGTTCTCTAATACAATCATAAAGAGAAGACTGAGAAACCACACAAGCCAAAACTCGACTCGGCTCGAAAATATCCAATCTGACAAACTGGTTGGCCAAGGCATGAACATCCAAGGCTAAAGGCCTCTCTGCTACCGGTAAGTATGCTAAGCTGCCCAAACTCTCCGCCTTACGACTCAAGGCATCGTCCACCACATTGGCCTTTTCGGGATGATAAAGAATGGTGATATCATAATCCTTAAGCAACTCCAACCACCTCCGTTGCCGTAAATTAAGATCCTTCTGTTTAAACAGATGTTGTAGACTTCGGTGATCGGTATAGACCTCACAATAGACACCGTACAAATAATGCCGCCAAATCTTCAAGGCATGAGCAATAACTGCTAACTCAAGGTCGTAGACATGATAATTCTTCTCATGTACCTTTAACTATCTGGACGCATAGGCAATCAGCCTACCGTCTTGCATCAACACTGCGCCGAGACCAATACGCAATGCGTCACAATACACAATATAAGACCCTGAACTTGTAGGCAACAATACTAGAGCTGTAGTTAAAGTTGTCTTGAGCTTCTGAAAGCTCTCTTCACACTCATCCGACCACCTGAACGGAGCACCTTTCTGGGTCAATTTAGTCATAGGCGATGCAATAGACGAAAAAACCTCCACGAAGCGATGATAATAACCATCCAAGCCGAGAAAACTCCAAATATCAGTAACTGAAGATGGTATGGGCCAACTCTGAACTGCCTCTATTTTCTTCGGATCCACCTTAATCCCTTCACTGGACACTATGTGTCCCAAGAATGCCACTGAACTAAGCCAGATTTCACATTTAGAGAATTTGGCATATAGTTTTTCCTCTCCCAGCCTCTGCAATACAATACACAAGTGATGTGCATGCTCCTCCTAGCTACGTGAGTACACCAGGATATCATCAATAAATACCACGACAAATGAGTCAAAATACAACTGGAATATGCTATTCATCAGGTGCATTAATGCTTCTGGGGCATTGGTTAGCCCAAATGACATCACAAGAAATTCATAGTGACCATAACGAGTCATGAATGTCGTTTTTAGAATATTCGAATCTCGAATTTTCAACTAGTGATACCCGGATCTCAAATAAATTTTGGAGAATACCCTCTCTACCTGAAGCTAGTCAAATACGTCACCAATACGTGGCAAAGGATATTTATTCTTGATTGTAACTTTGTTCAATTGTCTATAATCCATGCACATCCGCATAGTACCATCTTTCTTTTTCACAAACATAACCGGTGAACCCCAAGGTGACACACTAGGCCTAATAAACCCCTTATTAAGAAGTTCCTGAAGTTGCTCTTTCAATTCTTTCAATTCAGCTGGTGCCATACGATATGGAGAAATGGAAATGGGCTAAGTGCCTTACATCAAGTCAATACCGAAATCAATCCCTGTCGGGCGGCATACCCGGCAAGTCTGCAAGAAATACATCCGGAAAGTCTTTCACTACCGGTACTGAATTAATAGTGGGAGTATCTGCATCAACATCTCTCACAAAAGCCAAATATGACAAACACCCCTTCCCAACCATACGTTAGGCTTCCAAATAAAAAATTACCCCACTAGGAACATGATCTAGAGAACCTCTCCATTCGACCTTCGGCAACCCCGGCATCGCCAACGTCACGATTTTTTCGTGACAGTCCAGAATAGCATGACATGGAGACAACCAATCTATTCCTAGGATTACATCGAAATCAACCATACTGAGCAATAATAGATCAACTCTAGTCTCCAGTCTCCCAATGGTTACCACACAAGACCGATATACACGGTCCATAATAATATATCGCCCACCGGCATAGATACACGAACATGTAAAACTAAGGACTCACGGGGCATATCTAGATAATGAGTATAGTACGATGAAACATACGAATAAGTAGAACCAGGGTCAAATAATATAAAAGCTTCCCTCTGGCATACTGAGACAATACTTGTGATCACTACATCTGAAGCAACAACATCTGGTCTTGGAAGGAAAAGCATAGAATTGGGCTTGACCACACCTGATCAGCCTCCCCCTCTTGGGCGACCCCTACCTGACTGAGCCCCACCCCGAGGTGGCTGGGCGGGTGGCGAAGTAACTGGTGCTGAAGTCATAGTCTGACTCCTCTGCAGCACTGGACCTCACGGGCACTGCCTCCATATATGACCAAACTCCCCACACTCAAAGTAACTCCCTGGTACATGTAGTGGTGCGAACTGAATCGGGCCACGAGAACCAGATAACTGCCAGAAGCACCTTTATGAACCATGGCCGGATGATGCCCCACGGTGAACTAGACGACCCGTCTGAGAGTGTCTGTAAGAACGACCCCTACTACGGTAAAAATGACCCCATAAAGGAACACCACTGAAATCACCTAGACCATGAGGCCACTTGTCCTCCCTCTTTCCACGTTCCTGACTATGGACCATCTCTATTTGCCGAGCAATGCCAATGACCTCATCAAAATTAACACCAGATACTCTCTCCTATGTCATAGGTAATCGTAGTTGATATGTGAGGCCATCAATCAACCTCCTAATCCTCTCTCTATCAGTGTGAACCGACCAAACTACATGATAAGCCAACTCAGAAAATCTCATATCGTACTGCGTCACAAATATGCCATCCTAATGTAACTACTCAAACTGTCTGCGTCGCTCCTCTCTGTGAGACTGCGGCACGAACATCATCAAAAAGAGAATGGAGAACTCCTTCCATGTAAGTGGTACTGCACAAACCAGCCTGAGCCTCTCATAAGCCTCCCACCATCTGAAGGCAGCCGCATAAAACTGAAAAGTAGTGAACGAGACCCCACTGGTCTCCAGAATACCCCTTCTCCGAAGCATCCACTGGCACTTATCCAGAAATCCCTAAGCATCTTCTGACTCAGCACCACTAAATGATGGAGGTCGTAGCCTTCTAAATCTCTCAAGTCTACTCTGCTCATCATCTTCCATAACGGGGACTACCGGGGCCTGAGCATCTGCAACTGGCTGGACTGGTATTGCCCCCGGCATCAGAAGTCCCTGCACTACGTGATCTGGAGTACGGGAAACAGGGGTATGAGTACTTCCCCCCTACCTGAGAAGTGGCAGGTGCGGCTTGGGACGAAACCACCTGAGGAAGACTAGCGCAAACTGTCAATATCTTGGCCAGAGCTTCCTGAAGGCCTGGAATCACAATAGGTGCAGTTGGTGCCTGAGCTGGTTCTGCCGGCTCAACTGTATCCGGAATCTGCTCATGAGTTAGAGCAACTGGTGGTACTAAAGGTGCTACTCCAACTGCTGCATGAGCTACACCTCGACTTACAACCTCGGCCCCGGCCCCGGCCTCTCACGGCCCTAACTGGTGGCACTGGTGGTTGACCGTCCGATCCGGTAGTACGTATCCTCACCATCTGTGAGAGAATAGAATAACATAAATTTAATTTCCGGAATCAACAAATTCACATGAAAGAATACAAGAAAGTGAAATTTTCCTAAGGGTTCGGCAGCCTCTCGAAGATAAGTACAGACATCTCCGTACTGATCTGCAAGACTCTACTAAACCTACTCATGACTCATGAGACCAATGTAACCTAGGCTCTGAGACCAACTTGTTACGACCCAAAATATCACCCGTCGTGATGGCACCTATCTCAATACTAGGCAGGCCGACATCATCAATAACCCACAAAATATTTTAAATACGAAAAACGTCATAATTATGTTTAAGAGTAAATCCTACAAACATTGGAAATAAACATACTCCCAAAACTCGGTATCACTGAGTACATAAACATCTATACAGTACAAGTTTGGGAAACCCGTTCTATAATAATCTGAGATCAAATATAATAAACAAAAGGATAGGGAAGGAGAGACAAGGTCTGCAAAAAATAGCAGCTACCTCCGAATCTCTGAAAAATCAATTACGTGAAAGAATCAACACTCACTGTGTCTGGGATCACCTGGATCTGCACACGAAGTGCAGGGTGTAGTATGAGTATAACCAACTCAGCAAGTAACAATAATAAATAAGGAACTGAAGGTAGTAACGAGCTTCTCAGCTAAGTCCAAATACAGTACTTTCCAACATAAAAGGGTAGGCATGCTCTCAAGTTCAACATTTAAAATTTCACAGTAATTTCATATCAAATTTGACTGAAAAGAAAATAATGTTTTTTCCGAAATTTTCAAAATAGTGATATATGACAGCTGAAATGCAGCAAATAATGAAATCAATGCATCCTCTCAGAGTAATAGTCACTCAGTCCTCCCATTCACTCTTTCCTTACAGTCACACAGCACTCGACACTCGACACTCGCACTCAGTAGGTGCATGCCCTCACTGGGGGTGTGTACAGACTCCAGAGGGGGTCCTTCAGCCCAAGCGCTATATCAAGCCAATCATGGCATAAAACAATGAAATATGCTGTGGCGCGTAGCTCGACCCCATAAATATTCTCACAACTAGGCCCTCGCCTCACTTAGTCATCAACCTCTCCAGTTTCTTGGGCTCAAGATGTCATGAAAATCATCCCCAAAATGATAATATGATGTATTAATAAATAGCAACAGAGACTGAGATATGATATTCATGAATGAACATGGCTGAGTGTGAAATTACAATTTGAACACATAACTCAATCACATAAATGACCCAAGTGGGTAACAATAATAACAACATATGTCTAAGCATAATTTTTAATGAGTCTCAGCTCAATTTTCTCTCTGGTATCCACATATTATTCAACTACACAGTTCCATGGAATTTGACCAAGCCACAATTCCTACGGTGCACGCCCACACGCCCATCACCTAACATGTGCGTCGTCTCAAAACCAATCACATAACACATAATCCAGGGTTTCATACCCTCAGGACCAAATTTAGAACTGTTACTTACCTCAAATCGTGTAATTCTATATTCTGCAATGCCTTTGCCTCACGAATCAGTCTCCAAACACCTCAAATCTAGCCACAAATAATTTGATTCAGTCAATAAAATCTATTAGAATTAATTCCATAAGAAAATACTTATTTTCCAAAAAAATCTGAAATCTAGCTCAAATATCGTTGGTGGGGCCCACGTCTCGGAACCCGACAAAAGTTACAAAATCCGAAAGCCCATTCAACCTCGAGTCTAACCATACCAATTTTAACAAAATCCGAACTCAACCCGACATCCAAATCTTCAAATCTTATTTTCAAATCCGTAAGTTCAAATCCCCGATTTACACCTCAAAAACATGTAATCTAGTCGGATTATTCGATGATAATTCAATATTATGGAGTAGAAATGATCACACGTGACTTACCTCAAGATTTCCCATGATATCTCGCCCAAAATTCGCCTCACCCGCTCATGGAAATGTCAAAAATGACAAAATTTCTCGGACCCTTTTGTTTTGTACACTGCCCAGTGCTTTCGCACATGCAGCCATATTTACGCATCTGCAGTCCCTCTTCTGCGGTGAAAACACCGCATCTGCGGAAGTCACTTAGCCCAGCTTCCTCCGCTTCTGCGAGCCTTGGACGGCATCTGCGGCTTCGCAGGTGCGGAAAATTCCATCGTACCTGTGCGCATGCCCGCACCTGCGCCCGTCCTCCCGCTTCTACGCAAGTGATTATGCGCTCACAAGTCTGCATCTGCGGCCCCTGCCCAAATCCTTCCTGGCCGCTTCTGCGGCTCCCTCCCTACTTCCGCGGGCTCGCACATGTGGTTACCACTCCGCAGGTGCCATTACACTACCAACAGCAAAACTTCAGCTGCTTCTTCAACTTACTTCCAAGTCCGTTAACTACCCGAATTCAACCTGAGGCCCCCGGACCTCAACCAAATATACCAACAAGTCTTACAATATCATACGAACTTAGTCGAGTCTTCAAATCACATCAAGAAATACTAAAAATATGAAACACACATAGATTCAAGCCTAATGAACTTTGAAACTCCCAATTTCTACAAACGATGTCGGAACCTATCAAATCACGTCCGATTGACCTCAAATTTTGCACACAAGACATAAATGAGATAACAGACCTATTAAAATTTCCAAAATCTGATTCCGATCCTGATATCAAAATGTCAACCTCCCGGTCAAACTTTCCAAAAATTCGACTTTCGCCATTTTGAACATAATTCCACTACTGACCTCCAAATAATTTTTCGGACACGCTCCTAAGTCCAAAATCACCATACGGAGCTATTGGAATAATCAGAATTAAAATCCGAGGGCGTTTACACATAAGCCAATATTCTGTCAACTTTTCCAACTTAAGTTTTCAATTATAAGACTAAGTGTCTCATTTCACACCGACATCCTTCCGGACCCGAACCAACTAACCCGGTAAGTCATAAAATAACTATCAACCATAACTTGAGCAGTAAATGGGGAAACGAGGTTATAATACTCAAAACGACCAGTCGGGTCGTTACAGTTCAACAGTACATAAGTGCTACCAATCCCCAAAACCTGGTGTCATAAGTACATGAGCAATCTAGAGAATATACCAAACTACTAAAAACTATTGTCCAAAAGTAATAGACAGGAATAGTAAATAAGATGGAAACGGACTCTGGTTCTGCTGATCGTAGAAAGGCAAGCATCTCACCCCTAAGTCTCCGTAGATGGTCGGCTACGCGTCCACGTGACCACTGATAGAATCTGTCTCAGTACCTGCACATAAGTGGAGAAGTGTAGCAGGAGTACGAAGAACAACGCGTAACCAGTAAGTATCTAGTCTAACCTCGAAGAAGTAGTGACGAGGGGTCGACTTGATACTTACTAGAGGTCAATAATAATAATGAAAGTGCATAAAGTAGACATGGTGAACATACAACACGTATCAATGAGAAAAATATAATCAACTGCAATACATGCAACAGGAGTCCGTAACATATCACCAACATCTCATAACTAGCTGTGAAGACCCTAACTCAATTATATCCTAATTGGAACCCGTTTTGATTATTAAGCACGAAGTTACCGAGGAGAACGGCCCGATCACATAAGAAAAGTGGTACTTAGTACTGCCGAGTCGAATGACCCGATCCCATAAGAATAGTGTTGCCATCTTACTATCGAAGCAACAGACCCGATCCCATAAGAGTGGTGTTACCATACTGCCGAGGCGAATGACCCAATCCCATAAGAGTAGAATTACCATACCACCAAGGCAAACGACCTGATCCCATATGAGTGGTGTTACCATACTACCGAGGCGAACGACCCGATCCCATTATAGTAGAGAAGTTTACCTCGCTCGCGAAAGTACTTGCGAGACGAGAGGATATAGACATTTCATAGTTATTAAGTATTCCTTAGTTTTCCAAAATAAGAAGGCTAAGTCGATAATTGCAACTTTAAAATCCCTAGTCTCAGCTCTATTCAAGACAGTCAATACGCAAGATAAACATAACGGTACAATTAAAAGCATGATGTGGATCTAAGTCTACCCGGACATATCATGGAATATAGCTACGCATGTACTCTCGTAACCTCTTGCGTACGTAGCTCCCCACACAAGTAATACACAACAAGAAACACCTAAGGGGATGAGTTCCTTCTTGAAAGGTTAGGCAAGAGACTTACCTCATTCCCAAGCTCACTTTCGGTCCACTAATCCGCTCTAAAATCCCCAAGTCGATGTTGAACAATCGGAAACTAGTCAAATATTATATAATTTAATCAATATATACTCAAAAGTTCATAATTTAGCTATTAGAGTAATTACCCAACCCAAATTGGAAGATTCTTAAAATTCGCCCTCAAGCCCACATGCCCGAATTTCGGAAATTTTCGAAGATAAATATCACCCATAGCCTCACGAACTCAAATATATAATTTTTACTTAATTCCATAACCAATTACGTGGCTAATCTCATTTTTACCAAAACCCCAGGTTTTTCACAAATTTCCCAAATTTTCACAATTTCCCATGTTTAATCTACCTAAAATCTACATAATTAACATGAAAATGGGTGGGAGTTACTTACCTTAGAATGTTTATGAGAATCCCCCTCTAAAGTGCTCTCAAAATCTCCCAAGACTAAATAAAAATGTGAGGAAAAAGGTCTAAGTCCCGTTATCAAAGCCCGTGCACCAGTTGTAGATGTCGCATTTGCAACATCTAGTTCGCAAATATGACAAAAGCATTGCAATTACGAAGTATGATCATTTATGTCCAGGTCGCATTTGTGACGAAAAGCTTCGCAATAAGTGGTGTTGATTGCAAAAGCGAAGGAAAAGCTCGCAAATGCGAGTCCTGCATTGCCCAGGATTCATTGCAATTGCAAAGCCCACCTCGCAGATGTGAACAAAACCTCGCATTTGCGATACTTGAGGAACCATAAAAAAAGCAAAAAAACTAAAGTCCTTCCACCCCTCCAACCGCATCTAAAACTCACCCGAACCCTCGGGGCTCCACACCAGACATCCACACAAGTCTTAAAACATCATACAAACTTGCTCGCGCGATCGAAACACCGAAATAACCTCTAGAATCATGAATCAAATGCCAAAATGCATGAATCGAATCATGAGATTCAAAAACTTCTAAAAGCACTTTCGCACATCCGATTCCTATCAAATCAACTCGGAATGATGCCACATTTTGTGTGCAAGTCTTAAATCACCATACGGAACTACTTCCAGGCTCGAAATCCCAGACGGACCTCGATAACACCAAATTCTACTCCAAACCAAACTTAAAGAACTTGGAAAACCTTTAATGCGCCAACTTTCAATATTACGTGTCGAAACGCTCTCGGTCATCCGAAACTCGATCCGATCACACGCCCAAGTCCAAAATTACCATACAAACTTATTTGGACCGTCAAATGCCAGTTACGTGGTCGTTTACTCAAAACATTGACTCAAGTCAAACTTAACCATCATATGCTACTATTAAGGAACTAAATGTTCTGATTTCAACCCGAACCCTTCCAAACCCGAACTAATCATCCCCGCAAGACATAAAACATAGAAGCACATACGGGGAGTCTTAATTAGAAGAACATGTATCTAAAAAGAAAAATCACTGATGGGGTCGTTACATTCTCTACTTCTTAAACAAATGTTCGTCCTTGAACGGGTTTAGAATCATACCTGGAGTGCTGAATAAGAATAGATATCTGCTCCGCATGTCCTCCTCGACCTCCCAAGTCGCTTCCTTGACTGATTGACTCCTCTATTGGACCTTTACCGCAGCAATCTTCTTGGACCTCAACTAGCAAACCTTCCTGTCAATAATGGTAACTGGATCCTCTTCATAACCCAAACTCTCATCTAGCTGAACCATGCTATAATCTAGTGCATGCGACCAGTCGGCATGATACCTCCGGAGAATAGACACATGGAAGACCGAATGAACTCCTTATAGACTAGGAGGCAAAGCTAGCTCATAAGAAACCTCCCAAACTCACCTCAATACCTCAAATGGGCCAATAAACCTTGGGCTCAGCTTTCCCTTCTTCCCAAACCTCATGATTTCCTTCATCGGCGAAACATTCAAGAGAACCTTCTCGCCCACCATAAATGATAAATCACGTGCCTTCTCATCTGCATAACTCTTCTGTCTTGATTGTGTTGTGCGGAGTTGATCCTAAATAAACTTTACCTTTTCCAAGGCATCCTTTACCAAATCAGTACCATATAACTTAGCCTCGCCGGGTTCAAACCATCCGATAGGTGAACGACATCGCCGACCATATAATGCCTCAAATGGAGCCATCTCGATGCTGGACTGATAACTCTTGTTGTAAGAAAACTCAACCAAGGGCAAAAATCTATCCCACTGACCCTTAAAGTCAATGACACATGCTCTGAGCTCTACCCGGGTACCTAATTCACTATGTACTGCTCTCCAAAAGTGCGAAGTGAACTGAGGTACTCTATCTTAAATGATGGAAACAGGCACACCATGTAACCGAACAATCTCCTAAATGTAAATCTGGGCCAATCTCCCTGAAGAATACATAGTCACAACCGGAATAAAGTGTGCCAACTTGGTCAACCTGTCGACAATAACCCAAACTGCATCAAACTTCCTCAAAGTCCGTGGAAACCCCACTAAAAATCCATAGTAATGCGCTCCTATTTCTACTAAGGTATAACCATCTGGTAAAGTAGGCCATGTGGCCTCTCGTGCTCATACTTGACCTGCTGGCAATTTAGACATCTCGCCACATACTCAACAATGTCCTTCTTCATCCGCCGCCACCAATAATGTTGCCTCAGGTTGCGATACATCTTTGTAGCCCCTACATAAATAGAATAGCCAGAACTATGTGCCTCCTCTAAAATTTTCTCCCTCAAGCTATCAACATTAGGAACGCATATGCGACCTTGGAGCCGTAGAACACCATCTTCACCGATAGTAACCTCCTTGGCACCACCTTGTAGTACCTTTTCACTGAGAACCAACAAGTGCGGATCATCGTATTGATGAGCCTTGATCCGCTCGAGTAATGAAGACTGAGCCATGACACATGCAAGAATCCGACTGGGTTCTAAAGTATCCAACCTCATAAGTCTATTAGCTAAGGACTAAATTTCCAAAGCCAATGACCTCTTCTCTACTGAAATGAATGCCAAACTGCCCATACTCTCAGCCTTTCTGCTCAAGGCATATGCAACCATATTTCCCTTGCCCGGATGATTAAGGATGTCAATATCATAGTCCTGTAGTAACTCAAGCCACATTCGCTACCTCAAATTGAGATCCCTCTACTTGAAAAACTGCTGCGATGATCAGTGTAAACCTCACAGGACACCCCATAAAGATAATGCCTCCAGATCTTGAGAGCATGAACTATCGCAGCCAACTCCAAATCATGTACGGGGTAATTCTTCTCGTGGGGCTTCAGCTGACGTGAAGCATATGCAATAACTCACCCCTCCTGCATCAATACACAACCCAAACCAACGCGTGAAGCGTCGCAATTCACAGTATACATTCCTGAACCAGAAGGCAACACTAACACTGGTGCTGTAGTCAAAGCTGTCTTGAGCTTATGAAAGCTTGCCTAGCAATCTTCGGACCTTCGGAACAGAGCACCCTTCTTGGTCAATCTAGTCAAAGGTGATGCAATAGATGAGAAGCCCTCCACAAGCCGGCGATACTAACCTGCTAACCCCAAGGAAACTCTTGATCTCGGTCGTTGTGGTAGGACGAGGCCAACTCTTTACTGCCTCGATATTCCTAGGATCTACCTTAATACCCTCGCCTGATACAACATACCCCAAGAATGCCACAGAATCTTACCAGAACTCGCACTTGGAGAACTTAGCATATAGCTTCGGTTCCCGCAAGGTCTGAAGCACAACTCTCAAATATTGCTCGTGCTCCGCCATAATACGCGAGTAGATCAATATGTCGCCAATTAAGACAATGACAAAAGAATCAAGATACGGCCTGAACACTCAATTCATCAAATCCATAAATGCTGCCGGGGCATTAGTCAAGCCGAAGGACATCACCAAAAACTCATAGTGACCATATCTAGTCTGGAAGGCCGTCTTCGAAACATCCGAAGCACAAATATTCAACTGATGATACCCATATCTCAAGTCGATCTTAGAGAACACCCTGGCAACCTACAACTGGTCAAACAAATCATCAATACGCAGCAATAGGTGTTGATACCCAATTTTTCCCTCATATTTTCTCAAATAATATATATACTTTCAAATATCATTTTTTGTATCATTATTTAGTTTACAAATATATACGAGGATTTTCTTTAATTTTCCATAATATTTAGAGTTTTAAATTGATTTCCTGTACTTAAATTACTTGAATAATTATTAATTACTCTTTCAAATTATTTTGTGATGACTTAGTTAGCTAAAATTATTATTTGCACCTATAACTCAGATTTCAAATATTTTAACTTCATTTTTGTTTATAATTACATTAGTATTTTAAAGGCGATTTGCACAATTTTGCAGTAATAGCCCGTATTCATACATAAATGCTCTTTATTTATATTATTTGTGCCAAAATATAATTTTATATTTTTTATAATACTAAGTTATTATTTTTAATCATTTTAGTACATAAATAATATTCTTTTTATTTATTAATCATTTTTATAAGTTACTTTCGATAAATATTGCCTATTTAAATAATAGTCCAGATTTAAACTAATATTTTGGACCAAAATTGGCCCAGTATCCTTAGCCCAACCCCCTGGCGCAAGACCAAATGACCCCTTTAATTATAACACGGTCGGGACCCATTACGCGACCCGCCCGCTTCTCCTCTAATCCTGGCCGTTGATCTCAAATGATCAACAGCCCATAGCCCCCTGTTTTAATTAACCTAACTCGCCCCAAAACAATATCATTTCCTCCCAGACGCCGACTTTGAATCTTCTCTTCTCCTCTCCTCAGAAACCATAGCCGACCTTTCAATTTTCTCCAAATCCGTCTCAATCATGGATTCTTCCCATGATTTCCTTACCTTTAATGTGCTATCTTGGCACTACTTGCAAGGCTATGATATCACTTAGTATTTGCCTAAACTTGGCAAGTACTATCTCTCATATTTGGGTCCGTTCAACTTCAATCGCTTGAATCTGGACAGTATTTAGTCCATATACATCATGACCAGGCTATATGGGTTCGATTAGCCAGGATTTTCGGCCAATTTCCGATTTCTGTCAACTAGGGATTACCTATTTTTTTCCCTAATCCAATTTTTATTGATTATGCATGTTATTACTTCCTTATTTATGTTTGATTTTACAATGTTTCCTTGTTCGATTTTTGTCACTATATAAACCCCTCCCCATTCCCCTTTGAGAAAAGACCTGAATCGCTAGACTTTCACTAAATATTGGAGCAATCACTTTATTGTTCTCTTGTTCTCTTGTTCTATACCTTGATTCTTGGCCGGATGAAAGCCAAGGCCACCGGGATTCAACTTTTAAACCTTTATTTGGTGCGAGCACTGCCCGGGGTTCCTTTGAAGCCGTTGGGAACTTTGACGCATTGAGATTATAGGTTCTTGTTCTTTGTCGATACTCAGAAACATTGTGGAATTTGTTCTCCCTTATTGTCCGTTTAACTGGTAAGTCACTTGGCTTTGTAATTTTGTTCTTATTGTTTATGATTCGCACATCTGTACCTCTGAAATTCATGTCTTAATGTATTTCTGGGCTACTTTTGTGTGCAGCTTTGATTAGTTTTGCATTTGGTTATGAACCTCTTTAGTATTTAATTTTACCTAATGCTACCAGTTCTAAGACATGTTTATGCATAATTTGTATAATTTGAACCCTCTTAAGTTCATTAGTCTACTATGCCAATACCTGAATGCCTACGTTTGCTATTTGACATGAGCTTGCTTTCCCACTCTGTTCTGAATCTCTGTAATGACAGACTTGCACATGCAGTGTGCTCTAATCCATGTTAAGACCCTTTTCTATCAACTATGATCTTCTCCCCTGTTAATGTGTCTCACAACATGTCTCTGTTTTGCTTAATCCTATATCCTTAGTAACTGTTTGAAACCTTTAGAATGGTTATCTTAGTTTGTGTTTCCATACCATGTTTGATACTTTTCTGCTTTATGATATAAGTTAACATATTTCTTTTATGATATTGTGATGAATCCTTAATATAATTTGTACCTTGTTTTAAACCTTTTAAGTTAGTACCCCACTTAGATTTGTTTGATAATATGCACCTTAGTATGATCATCTGGTTGATCTTGTAATATCAGGGAACTTGACTCTCCTCCAACTCCCAATGCACTTTCTGTCAATGTGTTATTTTTGCTAAGTGTTGAACCTACTTCTAAATCTTTTTGACCTTTTGATTAACTATTTTGTGTTCTTAACTTTGTTATGTTTACTTTTTAAACTATAAGTGTATTTCCTCAACTTCTGTCCCTTAACCATTGTCCATTCCCTCTCATTTGTTACCTGTGCTATTCTGAATCTATTATTCTTGGGCGGCTGAAAGCCAAGGCCACCAAGACTCTTACTACTGACCTCCCTAGTGTGAGCACTTCTCGTGGTCCATTTGAGACCCTTGTGAACTCTGACACACTAGGGTTTGGGGTCTTTTAGCCACTTTCTCTATTAGTGAGACCTGAACTACCCCACTCAATTCCTTCTTCCTATTTCCTAATGAACATGTAAGCTGGTTTGTTTAAGTGATATAATGCCTGGGCAATATGGTTGATTTATGGTTGTGTGAGTTGGCTTTGAGCTTTTCTATAGATTTTGAGTTGTGTTGATGAATATGGTTCCTTGTTGAAAACCACAGGAGAATTGTAGAAGGGCCAGCAATTCTAGGTATTTATTTTGGGCCTACTGTCATTATTTGTATAATATTTATAATCATATTCATTATTGGGCCTATAATAACTTTGTAATAAATAATTGGGGTATTAGTAAAACAGGGGATGGGTAAATTCTGATGTTTGCATGCAAGGGTAGAAAACTTGCCTATAGGATTCAATGATTCATCTGCTATATATGCCATTAAATCTCTATGTGCACTGTAGAAATCATGGCATTAAGTGAAGCACACACTCACACTGCTTGTCTACTAGCAAAGCATGAGTTCAGATGCTTCAATTATCCCTACTGCTACATGTTATTAGAAAACCTGCCCATAGGAAATAAATATCAATGAATTTTCCTTCAATTTGCATCGTTGCTGCATATCCACTAGAAATCATGCCTATAGGACTTTGATCATTTTATTCGCTGCTCTATCGCACTTTTCACCTAGAAAACATGCCTATAAGGTTAAAGTATAACAATAGAATTGGTTCCAATCGCCAATTGTTAGAGATCCTGCCTATAAGATATTACTACTCGCCCAAAAGTGTTAATTTTCTAAACGATGTTTGCTGTTCGAAAATCATGAATAATTCAGGGCTTTCCTCCAATAGATTCCATTGTCACTTAGTGCATAAATCACCTAGATGGAGCATCTATAGGTTAAATAATTGGAAATCTGCAATCTCAAATCACCATGCAACAATCGTATAATTATTTGGAGATAAGCAGCGCCTAGCCTCTGAAACTGCTTTTATGTTTTAATGCATAGTCACATAGAAATTATGTCTATATGGATTAAGGTTCTTAATTCTGAAACGGCCTAATATGAAAACCTATTTCACGTGCACGTGTTGCTTAAGTGTGGAGGCTAACTTTAGCCCGTAACTGCCCATATTTGAAGTCCAATATGTGTTTTGTATGTCGCCTATTTTGGACATTTTTTAGCCACCTAAGTAAGGTCTATAACCACCTTAGTAGAGGTCCAATACCTCCTAGACCATAGGAATGAGACGAGTAGTGCACGCATAGAGCACGACTTAGAATTGAATTAGCGTGCTTCAAGTAAACTACTTTAACATAGTAATCGGGTAGTAGGAGATGATAGTCTGTGCCGCTGAATAATATGAGTAACTCACTATCTCAAGGGAGTTGCAGAGTATTATTTATGTTGCACGGGGTGATACTTTAGGCTAAAAAACTTAGGACCCCCCTCCCCCTCTTTTATATGTTGTTATTAGATCTAGATAGTCTATATTCGTACTAAGATCTTTACTAATCATGTTGTAATGAAATTCTTTGACCTTTACATTCGCTTTGTTTATTTGATCACTTAGCCGAATTGTAATCCACATAATCTTAAGTTTGCCCGGGACCCACAGTTATGGACCTCGAAGAGAACCTAACACCTTCTCTCTGAGGTAATTTGAGCCCTTACCCGATCTTTGATAACATTGACTAGTCAAATAGAGTCATTTGCATAATAGGTACCCTAACGCACCTTAAAAACCGTTAGGTGGCGACTCTTCTATTTAATACCTATCCTCCTATCCAAAAGAGTTGTAATATGTCAAAGCTGCTTTCGCGAGAAAAAGGGGCACGACAGCATGGCAACTCTGCTGGGGATTTACACTTAGGCTCTTACCATAATGAACTTGGCTTATGTGGATTATTTTCGTTGTTATAACATGCACATCCTTTCCATTCTCCACCTTTATTTATTTAAATTTGTTTTAACATGCACATCCCTTCCCCATTATTTGCTATGACTGCTCTTCATTTGATTGCTATATCATGTTTCTCCCATCCATACTCCCTTACTTGATTTATTACATTCTCGCATATATTCCACGAACTAACTTCTTCCTTGTCTTTCTTTCTTATGCTTTTCATGTTTTAACTTATTACCGTATTTGCTGCTTTTACATATTTATCACGCAAATACTTGGCAACGTGTTATTATCTCTGCATAAAGCATGCTCTACATCATACTCCACTTTTGCCAATTATAAACATAGCAGCACTTGATGAGTGTCTGCGCTCTTCCAGAATTACCCTTATAAATCGGAAAGACTTATTTGCGGTAGACTAGTCGATCAGCGGTGCAGTCGACGGTCCCGTGCCTTTCCCCCTCAAGTTGTCCACTTGAGAGTACCAGTCTATACTATTCTAGAAATCTTACTCCACCATCAAATATACATACATCATGTTAAACCCAGTATGGGTTATGACGTTGTTAACGTAATAGCCCGCTAAGATAAGCCTTATCCAAAGTCCGACTGGATTTGCACAATCCCAATAGACACTACCATGTTATGTGCATTACTTGGAGAAAATATGCCAATATGTTGATCATTATTGTGTAAATGGTCGAATTTGGAGGGGGAAAGGGCTAACTTTATTTTCTTGCAGAAAATGAAGCACGAAGTCCCTAGGTTCGGCATGGTCCAAAACATCCCACCTCTACTACTTGATTGGTGGAAAATCATCGCGCCTTGAGACAAGAATCATGTGAGAAGAGTTCTTGGTAATTTTCCGTCCTTGTTAGACATCCGACCAAATAGGGCATTGATTGAGGCCGCTACCATGTTCTAGGATGAGAAAAGGGTCGTCTTCCGCTTTGGTGACATAGAAATGACTCATCTCCTAGAAGGAATAGGAGGCTTCGCTAAGCTGCCATGGGATAGTCCAGGGTTATTAGTGCCAGAGAATTGCACCCCTCGTGGTTTTCTAAAAATGCTAGGTTTCAAGAAAAATGATGAGTTGCTTTGTTTGAAGAAGTCATACATCCCATTTGAATTCCTTTATGAGCGTTACGGGCATAGTAAGTCATATAATCTTCATCATAAGTAACTTGCCATTACCTCCTTAGGTTGGACGCACCGCCGAGTTTATGTATTCATTCATTTTCTTCTTGGGTTTGTTGATATTTCCAATGAAAGGGGGAAGGATTCACACTCGTTTAGCTATGGTTGCAAGAACTTTAATGGAAGTCATCGAAGGGAAAACCAACACAATCATCCCTATGATCCTAGCTGAACTGTACCGCACTCTAGATTGGTGCAAGCAGGGGTTCAGACATTTTGAAGGTTGTAATCTATTACTACAAGTATGGTTATTGGAACACTTTTATAGGGGAGAATACCTCCAAGAGCTTCTGCGACGATCGTTGAATGACTGCATAGCTTACCATCACCCAAAGAAAATGACATTCATCCCAGATAGGCTTGCATAGCCCAGAGGTGTTGTAAGTTGGGTACGTTTCTTCAACAATCTGATAGATGAAAAGGTACATTGGATGTTTGAGTGGTTTCCTAGTAGCGAGCTCATTATCATGTCGTGAGATACTACTCATTTGGTATTGATTGGGTTGTGGGGCATTTATCCTTATGCTCCTATAAGGGTAATGGCACAAGCAGGAAGAAAACATATCATACCTCGGGTTTCCAACAAGGTCCAGTACAAGGTAGATTTCAAAGGGGACATCATTCCTTTCAAGTTCGAGGCGCAACATATGTGGAAACAGAACGTCATTGTGGAAAGAGAGACTATCGAGCCCGACAGGTACCATTCCGGTCATCTGTATTTCTATCCATCATGGTTGGAAGATGATATAGCGGGAGATGTCAAGTCAGAGGTCAATTTAGAAAATAGGATCATTGATGATGGTGCCGAGGCACAGGTCAAGTATAGAAGGCTTCGCAAAAGGGTTTTTGAGTCTGAAACTAGACATCTGGAACAACATAAAGGGGACATAGAGGCAATTAATGAATGGAAGGAAATCGCCACTAAGTCCACCGAGAGATTGGAATATTTGGAGCAAGGGTTGATGGAGTTTGAGGGAAAGATGAGGAAGAGGCTTTCAGATTGTTAGAACATGTATGGAAATGAAGGAGGGCATCTAGCAAAGGCCTACCTATTGTTGGATATGCGCGATCTGGGGAACTTGATTGACGGATTCAAGAGAGCCAAGCATGGAGAAGGTCCCTCAGGGACCAAATAGATTTAGCAAATGATGTTTTTTACTATTTTCTAGCTTAGTTTAGATTTCGATTGTAATAAGGCTAAACGCTATTAGTAACTTCATTATTATTGTTGATTTAGTAAAAGTTTGGCTCGTTTTCACATTAATGAAATGACACAATATTGGAATCAATTTTCTCCGAGACTATGTGTCACTTAGGCCTACCTCGGGCACAATGAGGTCCCCAATTAGGACATGAATTATTGCATGATTTTACATAACATGTTTAAATACTGCAAGCATTCTTTCAAAAATCCTTACTGACTTAGTTACCTTTGTTTGTTTTTTTTCTTTTGATTATTCCCATTCCCCAAGGTTGGTTCGTGTATACTGGTATCATCTGCATATCACACTAGATCCAGTGGTCCTCCACTTCCTCCTCCACCAAGTTATCTTAAAGGCAGAAGCAAAGGGAAAGGAAAAATGGATGATTTAGGCGGTATCAGAAAAGACCATGCTACTATAGCAGAAAATGTTGAAATTTTAGATGGCCGAAGTATTCCGACAAACAACGAATTGGTCTTTCCCCTGGAATAGAAAATCCTAGAGCTACAAGGAGAATTTGATGAGGTCCGAAACTTGGCAAATATTTCCCTCACCCTAAACGTCCCTGATATCAACCAACAAAATCCAAATGCCTAAAACCCGGCACCACCCCAAAACACGCAGAACTAAAATCCACCGATGAATCCTCCTACACCACATCAATACACCACAGCTCCTCAGAACCACAACCCTCCACCAGTACATACTCCTCAACAACACCACCATCATCCGACTCAATACTCATAAACCATCACTTATCATGCTCCCTAGAATACGCCACAACCTACTCTTGATCCCCAAAATTCAACCAATGACCACCCTTATTCCCGGATTCCCGGAGTTTACCAAAACAATCCCACATATATGGAAACTTTACCCTACACCCCACAACAAACCCTATATATACCGGAATCAATCGAGAATGACTTGCTCATCAAGAACTTGGCAGAAGAACTCAAGAAGCTCACTGGCAGAGTTCAGAGTGTCGAAGGTGGTAAGGGCATTGAAGGTTTGAATTATGAGGACTTGTGCATTCAACCAGATGTGAAACTGCCGGAGGGTTACAAACCTCCAACGTTTGAAATGTTCGATGGAACTGGTGATCCGAAGGTACATCTAAGGACATATTGTGACAAACTTGTAGGCGTGGGCAAAGATGAATGAATCTGTATGGAGCTGTTCATGAGAAGCCTCACAGGAGATGCTTTGTCTTAGTACATCGGTCAAAACCTGAAGAAGTGGGTTAATTGGGTGAGCATGGCGTCAGATTTCATGGATAGATTCAGATTCAACATAGAAAATGCACCAGATGTTTTCTACATTCAAAATCTCAAGAAGAAATCAACAGAAACTCTTCTCAGTGGATTAACCCAAACTTTCCGCGAGTATTAACCTAATGTTCGTAACAATCCTCTTCCGAATCACTAAGGTGAGGGAGTGAATGTGATAGAGACCGATGAGGAATGGGATACGGAAGGGTCAACTAGACTCATTCGGGATGGGGATAATCCTAAAACATCTCCAGTTACCTTCACGCCCATTGTGGTACAAACCCAAGCACCGCTTGAAATCGAGGTAACCGCACCAACATCGTTTGAAGTTGATGTAACAACACCTTTCACTGTGATGGGAGCACTCATGCCATCTTACAAGTCTGATGCTATACCATGGGATTATGTTGCGGAAGCGAGAAGGAAAGGAAAAGCAAAAATGGAAGAAAGAGGTACAACACAAGGCATGACCAGAACTGGCAGGGTTTATACACCTGAGCACATGGGAGGAACAAGCAAGGAAGCTGCATCTAAGCCGCTTGTCATTGAGACTGGCCCTGACGACCTTTGGAGAAAAGTGCAAGCGAGTGAATACTCAGTGGTTGACCATCTGAACAAAACTCCTACTTAGATATCCATTTTATCACTACTGCAAAACTCCAAGACATACATGAATGCCTTGATGAAGGTGCTGAGTGAAGCTTATGTACCCACCAACATCACTTGTGGGGAAATGGCCAACATGGTCGAACAGGTACTGGAAAGCCACAAAATCACCTTTCATGAAGACGAGCTGTCACCAGAAGGACTAAGTCACAATAGGGCACTATATATCACAGTGTAATTTGAAGATAAATTCATCGCCAGGGTCCTGATAGATGGGGGTTCGAGTCTCAATATATGTCCACTGACCACTAAGAAGAGATTGGGTAAAGGCCTACACGAGATACGAGTAGGAAACATGAATGTAAAGGCATTATATGGATCTCAAAGAGCCATAATCGGAGAAATCAACCTCAACCTACAAATGGGCCCAACCTGGTTTGATGTTGAGTTTCAAGTGCTGGATATATCTACTACCTACAATCTATTATTGGGACGACCTTGGATACATACCGCTGGGGCAGTGGCCTCTACTCTGCATCAGACCGTGAAGTTTGAATGGAACCACCAGGAGGTGATCATCCACTGAGATGGAAGTAATCCGATTTATACCAATCAGACTGTTTTGGTCATCGAGAATAGAAAGAAGTTAGGTGGAGAAACATACCATCGCATTGAGCGCGTCAACGAAATTGAAAAGGACAAATGGTGGAGCAACAAGATAGAAAACATACTGCTATGGATAGGGTATGAACCTGGCAAGGGTCTAAGCAAGACCCTCCAAGGGATCACCAAACCGGTACAGTCGAAGCATCATGGTATAAATTTCGGACTTGGGTACGAATATACTTGGCAAGAGTGCCAGGATTGGTCGCCACCATGGCACAACCAGTACCACATTTGCACCAGACATTTCATCAAGCTGACATGATGTGGGTGTCTGAGGAAGATGAAGAGTTAGCTGGCATAAGGAAGCTATTCCTGGATGACGAAGACATGGATTGCAGTGCAATAGTTGAGGAGGAGGAGGAAGACCTTACCATTCAGACCGTTGAAAAAGGAGCTGCTCTCAAGAATTGGACTGCTGCACCATCACGGGCCCGTCGAGTTCCTAGGTAGCCTGGCAATTAGTATCAATTATTTTAAAGCAATATTTTTTAGCATCTAAGACATTTTCATTATTTTGTTTTGAATGTATTTTATTTTGAAATAATTGCTCGAGTCATCGAGCCGTAGTTGTTAACGATTTTCAAATTTTATTAATGCATTTTTAGTTTTAGTATTTATTGTTATTCTTTACATTTTTTCTCTCTACAACATTATTATTACCTATCCCGATGAACCTACGACTATTACATGTAATGAGGCAATGCGACATAAGGATAATGATTTAGAGGATGTGGGAGATGACATAATACCTAAGGAAATTGTCAGAGAAATGGAAAACTTTGAAAACAAGCCTAAGTCTAATTTGGACGAGACTGAGACAGTTAACTTTGGGGACTCCGAAATGGTCAAGGAAACACGTATAAGCATTCACCTATCACCATCAGAGAAGGAAGAGTATGTCCGATTCCTAAAAGAGTATGCAGATATCTTTGCATGGTCCTACAATGATATAACTAGTTTGAGCACATCCATAGTGGCTCACAAGCTATCTACCAATCCCATGTGTCCACCGGTAAAACAAAAACTCAGAAAATTTAAGTCGGATATGAATTTGAAGATAAAAGAGGAGGTCACCAAGCAAATCAAAGCCAATGTTATCAGAGTGGTTGAATATCCGACTTGGTTGGCCAACATTATGCCGGTTCTGAAGAAAGATGGGAAAGTTATAGTGTGTTGATTACCAAGATTGAAACAGGGCGAGTCCAGAAGATGATTTTCCGTTGCCCAATATACACATACTGATTGACAACTGTACCAATCATGAATTACTATGCTTTGTGGATTGCTTTGCGGGGTATCATCAGATCTGGATGGATGAAAAGGATGTCGAAAAGGCAGCATTTATCACACATAGGGGATGTACTGCTATAAAATGATGTCGTTTGGTTTAAAGAATGCTGGAGCCACTTACATGAGAGCCATGAAAACCATTTTCCATGACATGATACACAAGGAAATAGAGTTGTACATTGATGATGTCATTATCACATCCAGAAGAAGCACATATCATATAGAAGACTTGAGGAAATTCTTTGATTGGCTTCGAAGATACAATCTGAAACTGAATCCTGCAAAGTGTGCCTTCAGAGTCCCTGCCGAAACATTGCTAGGATGCATCGTCAGTCGTCAAGGGATTGAATTGGACCCGTCAAAATTCAAAGCTATGCAGGACTTGCCACCGTCGAAGAATAAGAAAGATGTGATGAGCTTCTTAGGGCATCTCAACTGCATCAGCCCTTTCATAGCACAATCAACTGTGATCTGCGAGCCGATCTTCAAAATACTGATGAAAGATGTTGCAACAATCTAGACTAAAGAATGTCAGAAAGCCTTCAACAAATTCAAGAAGTATTTATCCAAACCGCCCGTTCTGGTTCCACCAGAGTTAGGAATACCACTGCTGCTTTATTTGTCTGTACTGGATGGAGCTTTCGGTTGTGTTTTTGGACAACATAATGAAACTAGAAGAAAGGAGTAGGCAATATATTATTTGAGTAAGAAATTCACACCTTACGAAGCACTGTACTCTTTGCTGGAGCGCACCTGCTGCGCTTTGACATGGATAGATCAAAAGTTAAGACACTACTTCTGTTCCTACACCACATATCTCATATCAAGGATGGATTCGCTGAAATTCATCTTCCAGAAACACATGCCTACGGGAAAGTTAGCAAAATGGTAGATATTGCTGAGTGAGTTCGACATCATTTATGTAACTCAGAAGGCGGTCAAAGGGCAAACATTGGCAGATCATTTGGCATAAAATCCTGTAGAAGGAGAATACAAACCATGAAAAATGTATTTTCCCGACGAGGATGTATTGTTTGTGGGAGAATATATCACCGAAGCATACGATGGTTGGAGAACATTTTTCGATGGATCTGCAAACTTCAAAGGAGTGGGTATTAGAGATGTATTAGTGTCCGAAATAGGCCAACACTATCCGGTGTCCGCAAAACTAAGGTTTTCATGTTCCAACAATATGGCAGAATATGAGGCTTGCATCTTGGGACTAAGGTTAGCCATTGACATGAATGTTCAGGAATTGCTGGGGATTGGAGATTCCGACCTTTTGGTGCATCAGGTTTTAGGAGAATGGCTACAAAGAATACCAAAATATTGCCATATTTGTACTGTGTACAAGAGCTGATCAAGAGGTTCACAAAGATAGAATTCAAACATGTTCTGATGGTCCAGAATGAGTTCGCATATGCATTGGCCACTTTATCTTCCATGATACAACACCCAGACAAGAATTTCATCGATCCTATTCTAATAGGAATTTAGAAGCAGCCAGCTTATTATGCTCATATTGAAGAAGAAAGTGATGGAAATCCATGGTTCCACGACATCTAAGAACACATGGCAAAAGGAGAGTACCCGGAGCACGTAAATCATACTCAGAAACGCACACTCCAAAGGTTAGCCAATCACTTCTTTCAAAGTGGAAGAATTTTGTACATAAGGACTCCTGACCTGGGGTTACTGTGGTGTGTCGATGCCAAGGAAGCATCCAGATTACTCAAGGAAATACATGCCGGAACTTGCAGACCGCACATGAGTTGCTTCGTCTTTGCCAAGAAAATACTAAGAGCAAGGTATTTCTGGATGACTATGGAAATAGACTGCATCAAGTATGTTTAGAAACATCACCAATGCGAGATACATGTTGATATGATACGAGTGCCACCCAAAGAACTCAATCCAACAAGCGCACCCTGGCCTTTCTCCGCTTGGGGCATGGATGTCATCGGTCCAATCGAACCCGCTGCTTCAAATGGGCATAGGTTCATTCTAGTGGCCATAGACTACTTCACAAAGTGGGTTGAGGCAGCATCTTATAAAGCTGTAACTAAGAAGGTCGTTGCAGATTTTGTTCGGGATCGCATTGTTTGTCGGTTTGGAGTACCAGAGTCAATCATCACTATCACCGACAACGCCGCCAATCTCAACAGTGATTTATTGAAGGCCATGTGTGAAACTTTCAAGATCAGGCATAAGAATTCTACAGTATACATGCCACAGATGAATGGAGCTGTAGAAGCCGCCAACAAAAACATCAAGAAGATACTAAGGAAACTGGCAGACAATTACAAACAATGACACGAGAAGCTGCCATTTTCTCTGCTCGGGTATCGTACCATGGTTCGTACATCAACCGGGCAAACTCATTACTTGCTGGTCTACGGTACGAAAGCGGTTATCTCTGCCAAAGTAGAAATCCCTTCTCTAAGAATCATACAATAAGATGAGCTCAGAGACGCAGAATGGGTACAGAGACGATATGAACAACTGTCTCTCATCGATGGAAAAAGAATGAATGCGGTATGTCACGGTCAACTCGACCAGAATAGAATGAAAAGAGCTTTCAACAAAAAAGTCAGACCAAGATAATTAACACCGGGGCAGTTAGTGCTAAAGCAGATCTTCCCACATCAGGACAAAGCCAAGGGGAAGTTCTCAACTAACTGGCAAGGTCCCTACATAGCTCATCGAGTACTAACATGAGGAGCACTCATACTTGCAGAAACGGACGGAGAGATTTGGCCAAAACCTATCAACTCAGATGTAGTCAAGAGATACTATGTTTAGGATTGTTTACATTTCTTCATTTGATGTAACTGAACTACGGTTTACCTGATTTTCGTTTAAGAGGGGATACATAGGCAACCATGTGGGGTTCAGTCACATCTTAATAAAATCTTCACTTTGCCATGATTAGAAACTGAGGCAGAATTTTGAGGAGGACCCTCAAAATTCTAAAGCAAGTCCAGCCAACTTCGTCATATACGAAATAGCCAAAGTATTGTCAGAAGTATTGCATTTAAACTGGGGCAGAATTTTGAAGGGGACCCTCAAATTTCTAAAGCAGGGAGGTCGCAATGTCTCTAAAATATGTCACAGTCATCGGTTCATCTAAATTACTTGATATCGCATACTACTATATTTTAAATAACTATATTTATCAAATGCATGCATATTATTTCAAAAGCTTTATTTCTGTGACATCCAAACGTTACCCAGGGTAACTCAAACACGATCTCGAGACAGGAGTAAAGGCGAAGCAAGGAATCAAGAGCACGAACCAACCATCCCCCGCAAAACTCACAATTTTCCTTTGAATGCAGGTACGACACAACAGTAATATTCACAAATACATACGCACATCAAAATCACTACCTCCATGACGACAAGTTTCTAAATGCAAACACATCAAGCTAAGAAATACTTTACTCTCTCGTAGCTGATCATTGCATTTCTTACGTAAGGCTAAGTACTGCCTTTCTCCACATGAGAGTAAGCATTATCTCCATGTCTTGCATGAGGCTAAGCATTGCCTCCGTAATTGCATAAGGCTTAGCACTGCCTTTCTTTGAATGAGACTAATCATTTTCTCCATTTCTTGCATGAGGCTAAGAATTGCCTCCTTAATTGCGTAAGGCTAAGAAATGCCTTTCTCTGCATGAGACTAAGCATTGTATCCATTTCTTGCATGAGGCTAATCATTGCCTCCATAATTGCATAAGGCTAAGCACTGCCTTTCTTTGAATGAGACTAAGCATTGTTTCCATTTCTTGCATGAGGCTAATAATTGCCTCCTTAATTGCCTAAGGCTAAGAATTGCCTTTCTCTGCACGAGACTAAGCGTTGTCTCCATTTCTTGCATGAGGCTAAGCATTACCTCCTTAATTGTGTAAGGCTAAGCACCGCCTTTCTTTGCATGAGACTAAGCATTATCTTCTCTTCTTCCATGAGGCTAAGCACTACCTCCCTAATTGCATAAGGCTAAGCACTGCCTTTACCTGCATGAGACTAAGCATTGTTTCCTCTTCTTGCATGAGGTTAAGCGCTGCCTCCCTAATTGCATAAGGCTAAGCATTGCCTTTCCTTGTAAAAGACTAAGCATTGTCTCCCCTCTTTGCATGAGACTAAGCATTGTCTCCTCTTCTTGCATGAGGCTAAGCACTGACTCTCTAATTTCATAAGGCTAAGCACTGCCTTTCCCTGCATGAGACTAAGCATTGTCTCCTCTTCTTGCATGGGGCTAAGCATTGCCTCCCTAATTGCATGAGGCTAAGCACTTCCTTTCCCTGCATGAGACTAGGCATTGTCTCCTCTTCTTGCATGAGGCTAAGCACTTCCTCCCTAATTGCATAAGGAGAAGCACTGCCTTTTCCTGCATGAGACTAAGCACTGCCTCCCTAATTGCATAAGGCTAAGCATTGCCTTTCCTTGCGTGAGACTAAATACTAGCTCTATTACGCTATCTAAGACCTATCACTATCCTCTACTCACCTAGGGCTAAGCACTTCCCTCATCTTACACAAGACTAAGCCTTGTCTTGTCTCATTTTGCATTTGACCAAGCATCATATCTTTGCATTTCATGGGCTGGAGCATCGCCATTTTATCCAAAGGCGTCATAGTCCGAAGGCATCATCCTCATAGACGGGAGACACCATTCCATGGCACGAGGATCTCTCAAAATTGCACACCATTATTCAAAGGCGTCATAGTCTAGAGGCACCATCCTCATTGCCCGAGGACACCATTTCATCGCCTGCGAATCCCTTATCACACGCTTTATGGACCAGGACGTCATGGTCTAAGGATATCATCCTAACCGTCCAAAGACAACCTTCATGGTCCGAAGGGAATTTGCATCACATTTAAATTCTCGCAATAACCCATATATATTCACATGCACCATATTTTAAGTTTTGCAGGTAATCCAGGAGGTAGCCGTTCCCCAAATGGGAGCAATCTTTGCTCCGGTTTCCGTTCACAATGTTCACATCCTGCAATTATTTCAAACATAACCGACCACCATCAATT
The DNA here is from genome assembly GCF_000715075.1 of Nicotiana tabacum. Classification (NCBI taxonomy): domain Eukaryota; kingdom Viridiplantae; phylum Streptophyta; class Magnoliopsida; order Solanales; family Solanaceae; genus Nicotiana; species Nicotiana tabacum. The sequence goes on from NC_134083.1 coordinate 59,894,163, forward strand.
CTGCCTTTCACTCTATGACCGTTCATATATTTGTTCAGTGATATATCCGCAACATTTTAAATTCACATTCATGATTTCGCATAAATTCATCTGATACTATCGTGTCCAAAAGAACCCTTTCCAAAAACGTACGATCATTCTTATAACAACTCCCTCGGTTTCGTTCGTCGTTGGATCTAGAACAACACACGGCCTAATTCCCGTAACACCAAGGATATGTAGGAAACTCAGGAACCAGGGTTCGGTCCCAATTTTTAAAATCACATCATTTCTCACTCAATTCGACCATAATTTGTCATCATTTTCTTTACCCGACAACTCTTTCATCATTCCCGGGTAAAGAGGGGCAGATGTTGTTACCCAATTTTGCCCTCCTATTTTCTCAAATAATATATATACTTTCAAATATCATTCTTTGCATCATTATTTAGTTTGCAAATCTATACGAGTATTTTCTATAATTTTTCATAATTTTTAGAGTTTTTAAATTAATTTCCCTGTACTTAAATTACTTGAATAATTATTAATTACTCCTTAAAATTATTTTGTGATAACTTAGTTACCTAAAATTATTATTTGCACCTATAGCACAGGTTTCAAATAATTTTTCTTCATTCTTTTTATAATTACATTAGTATTTTAAAGGCTATTTGCACAATTTTGCAGTAATAGCCCATATTCATACATAAATGCTCTTTATTTATATTACTTGTGTCAAAATAGCATTTTATATTTTTTTAATACTAAGTTCTTATTTCTAATCATTTTAGTGCATAAATAATATTCTTATTTATTTATTAATACTTTTTATAAGTTACTTTCGATAAATATTGCGTATTTAAATAATAGCCCAGATTTAAACTACTTTTTAGGACAAAAATTGGCCCAGTATCCTTAACCCAACCTCCTGGCCCAAGACCAAACGACCCCTTTAGTTATAACCCAGTCGGGACCCATCCTGCGACCCGTCCTATTCTCCTCTAAACCTGGTCGTTGATCTCAAATGATCAACGGCCTATAGCCATTCCCCCGTTTTAATTAACCTAACCCGCCCCAAAATCCTATCATTTCCTCCCAGACGCCGCCTTTGAAACCTTTCTTCTCCTCTCCTCAGAAAACCCTAGCCAACCTCTCAATCCATCTCAATCATGGATTCTTTCCATGATTTTCTTTCCTTTTATGTGTTATCTCGGTACTACTTGCAAGGCTATGATATCACTTAGTACTTGCCTAAACTTGGCAAGTACTATCTCTCAGATTTGGGTCCGTTCCACTTCAATCGCTTAAATCTGGACAATATTTAGTCCATATACATCATGACCAGGCTATATGGGCCCGATTAGCTAGGATTTCCAACCAATTTTCGATTTCTGTCAACTAGGGTTTACCTATGTTTTTCCCTAATCCGATTTTTATGGATTTTGCATGTTATTACTTCCTTATTTATGTTTGATTTTACAGTGTTTCCTTGTTTACTTATTCGATTTCTGTCACTATATAAACCCCTCCCCATTCCTCTTTGAGAAAAAATATGAATCGCTAGACTTTCACCAAAAATTGGAGCTATCACTTTATTATTCTCTCGTTCTCTTGTTCTTTACCTTGATTCTTGGACGGCTGAAAGCCAAGCCCACCGGGATTCAACTTTTCAACCTTTTCATGGTGCGAGCATTGCTCGGTGTTCCCTTGAAGCCATTGGAAACTTTGATGCATTGAGATTCTAGGTTCTTGTTCTTTGTTGATACTCAGAAACATTGTGTAATTTGTTCTCCCTTATTGTTCGTTTAACTGGTAAGTCACTTGGCTTTGCAATTTCGTTCTTATGTGTTTATGATTCACACATCCTTACCTCTGAAATTCATGACTTAATGTGTTTCTGGGCTACTTTTGTGTGCAACTTTGATTAGTTTTGCATTTTCTTTTGAACCTTTTTAGTATTTAATTTTACCTAATGCTGCCGGTTTTGAGACATGTTTATGCCTAATTTGAATAATTTGAACCCTCTTAAGTTCATTAGTCTACTATGTCAATACCTGAATGCCTATATTTGCTATTTAACATGAGCTTGCCTTCCCACTTTGTTCTGAATCTCTGTAATGACAGACTTGCACATGTAAAGTGTTCTAATCCATGTTAAGATCCTTTTCTATCAACCATGATCTGCTCCCCTGTTAATGTGTCTCACAACATGTCTCTGTTTTGCTTAATCATATATCCTTAGTAACTGTTTGAAACCTTTAGAATGGTTATCTTAGTTTGTGTTTCCATACCATGTTTGATACTTTTCTGCTTCATGATATAAGTTAACATGTCTTTTAAACCTTTTAAGTTAGTACCCCACTTAGATTTGTTTGATAATATGCACCTTAGTATGATAATCTGGTTGATCTTTTAATCTCAGGGAACTTGACTATCCTCCAACTCCCAATGTGCTTTCTGCCAATGTGTTATATTTGCTAAGTGTTGAACCTGCTTCTAAATCTTGTTGACCATTTGATTAACTATTTTGTATTCTTAACTTTATTATGTTTGCTTTCTAAACTATAAGTGTATTTCCTCAACTTCTGTCCCTTAACCATTGTCAACTCCCTCACATTTGTTACCTGTCCTATTATGAACCTATCACTCTTGGCCGGCTGAAAGCCAAGGCCACCAAGACTCTTACTACTGACCTCCCTAGTGTGAACACTGCTCGGGATCCATTTGAGACCCTTGTGAACTCTGAAACACTAGGGTTTGGGGTCTTTTGGCCACTTTATCTATTACTGAGACCTGAACTACCCCACTCAATTCCTTCTTCCTATTGCCTAATGAACATGTAAGCCAGTTGGTTTAAGTGATTTAATGACTGGGTAATATGGTTGATCTATGTTTGTGTGGTTTTGCTTTGAGCTTTTCTATGGATTCTGAGTTGTGCTGATGAATATGGTTCCTTGTTGAAAATCTGGGTATACCACGGGAGAATTGTTGAAGGCCCAGCAGTTCTAGGTATTTCTTTTGGGCCCGCTGTGGGCCTAATACCATTATTTGTATAATATTTGTAATAATATTCATTATTGGGCCTATAATAACTTTGTAATAATCAATTGGGGTATTAGTAAAAATGGGGGATAGGTAAATTCTAATGTTTGCATGCAAGGGTAGAAAACATGCCTATAGGATTCAATGATTCATCTGCTATATATGCCATTCAATCTCTATGTGCACCGTAGAACTCATGGTATTAAGAAGAGCACACACTCACACTAATTGTCTACTAGCAAAGCATTAGTTCAAATGCTTCAATTATCCCTACTGCTACATGTTATTAGAAAACCAGCCCATAGGAAATAAATATCAATGAATTTTCCTTCAATTTGCATCGCTGCAGCATATCCACTAGAAATCATGCCTATAGGATTTTAATAATTTCATTTTCTACTGTATCGCATTGTTCACCTAGAAAACATGACTATAAGGTTAAAGTATAACAATAGAATTGGTTCCAATCGCCAATTATTAGAGATCCTGCCTATAGGGTATTACTACTCGCCAAAAAGTGTTAATTTTCTAAACGTTGTTTGCTGCTCGAAAAGCATGAATAATTCTGGGATTTTCTCCAATAGATTTTATTGTCACTTAGTGATTCACCCCTAGACACAACATTTATAGGTTAAATAACTGGAAATCTGCAATCTCAAATCAGCATGCAACAATCATATAATTATTTGGAGATAAGCAATGCCTAGCCTTTGAAACCACTTGTATGTTTTAATGCATAGTCACATAGAAGCCATGTCTATAGGGCTCAAATGGCTTTAATTCGCCTCAATTCTAAAACTGTCTACATGTTTCGCATGCATGTGTTGCTTAAGTGTGGAGGCTAACTTGAGCCCTTAACTGCCTATATTTGAAGTCCAATATGTGTTATGTATGTCGCCTATTTTTGACATTTCTGAGCCACCTAAGTAAGGTCTAGAACCACCCTAGTAGAGGTCCAATACCTCCTGGACCATAGGAATGGGACAAGTAAGCATATATAGGGCACGACTTAGAATTGAATTAGTGCGCTTTAGGTAAACAACTTAAAGATAGTAATCAGGTAGGAATTAGTGCGCTGAATAATATGAGTAACTCTATATCTCAAGGGAGTTGCGAAGTATTATTTATGTTGCACGGGGTGATCCTTTAGGCTAAAAAACTTCGGACCCCCCTCCCCCTCTTTTATATGTTGTTATTAGATCCAAATAGTTGTATCCCTATATTCGTGCTAAGATCTGTGCTAATCATGTTGTAATGAAATTCTTTGGCCTTTACATTCGCTTTGTTTATTTGATCACTTAGCCTAATTGTAATCCACATAATCATAAGTTCGGATAGGACCCACAGCTGTAGGCCTCGAAGAGTGCCTAACACTTTCTCTTTGAGGTAATTTGAGCCTTTACCCAATCTTTGGTGACGCTGACTAGTCAAACATAGTCATTTGCATAATAGGTGCTCTAACGCACCCTAAAAACCGTTAGGTGGTGACTCTTCTCTTTTAATACCTATCCTCTATTTAAAAGAGTTGTAATATGTCAAATCCCTCTTTCGCGAGAAAAAGGGGCACGATAACAGGTACTTGTTCTTAATGGTAACTTTGTTCAACTGGCGATAATCAATGCACATCCGCATAATCCCATCCTTCTTCTTCACGAACAACTTCGATGCACCCTAATGCGACACACTCGGTCTGATGAACCCCTTCGCTAGCAACTCCTCAAGCTGTTACTTCAACTCCTTCAATGATTTTGGAGATATGAGGTACGATGGAATAGAGATAGGCTGGGTACCTGGAGCCAAATCAATTCAAAAATCGATATCACGATCTGGTGGCATGCCTGGTAGATCTAAAGGAAACACATCGGAGAACGCCCATCACGGGCACTAAATAAATCTTCGGAGTCTCTATAATAGCATCCTAAATATAAGCTAGATAAGCCAAACAACCCTTCTCGACCATGTGTCGAGACTTCAAGAAAGAGATAACTCGACTAGATGCATTGATAGATGAACCCTTCCACTTCAATCTGGGAAACTTTGGTATCGCCAAGGTAACAGTCTTGGCATGGCAATCAAGGACGGCATGATTTGGAGATAACAAGTTCATGCCCAGGATGACCTCAAAGTCGGTCATATCAAGCAACAGCAGATCTGCTCTAGTCTCATAACCGCAGAAAGTCACGATAAAGGACCGGTAAATCCAATCCACAACAACAGAATCGCCCACTGGCGTGGATACATATAAAGAAATACCCAAGGACTCGTGAGGAATACCCAAAAAATGAGAAAATAGATAGAAAACATATGAATATGTAGACCCTGGATCAAATAGTATTGTAGCATCCCTACCACAGACAGAAATAATACGTGTGATCATGACATATGAGGCTACTACAGCTGGTCTGGATGTAAAGGCATAAAACCTAGCTAGAGCACCATATGACTGGCATCCACCTCTTGGATGACCCCTACCTACCTGTCTTCTGCCTCTAGGTGGCCGGACGGCTGGTGTGGAAAATGGTACGGTAATCATAGGCCAATAGTCCTGTTGCTCAGCCTTGCCTCGAAGTTTGGGACAAAACCTCTTCACATGGCCAAAATCCCTGCATTTGAAACAACCCTCGGAACGGTGGACTTCTGACCTGAAGTTTGACCCTGATGGCCTGAATACCCTTTAGAAGAACTTTGAATAGCCAGCGGGCGATTAGTACTCTCTGGAATGGCACTGAAATAGGTCATGCTAGAGCACCCCGAGCAGGCGGTGGTGCTGACTGCATGGGCGTGCTGGGCTGGCCCCTCATGAACTGACCCCTGCCCCCTGGTAGGGCACCACAGAATCCTTCAAACTGCCGAGGCCACTTTTCCCTCGGTACAAACTCTCCACTGCGATTGCGAATACGCTCGATCCTCCAAGCTATATCCATAACCTAAAGAAAAGAAGTCCCCATCTCTGTCTTATGGGCCATAGGTACCTGAAATTTAGGGTACAGACCTACAATGAACCTCCGCACCCTCTCTGTATCTGTGGGGAGTATAATAGCTGAATGGAGAGACACGTCAGTGAATCTCACGTCATAGTCAAAGACAGACATATGACCCTGACGGAGTTGCACAAACTGACCCTAAAGCTCCTCTCTCTTAGAAGGTGGTGTATACTTCTCCAAGAACAGATGTGTAAACTGATCCCAAGTCAAGGGAGGTGAACCTGCAGGCTTGCTAAGAAGATAATCCTGCCACCATCTATGGGCCTTGCCCTCAAACTGAAAGTGGTGTAGTCCATCCCGTTGGAGTCCAATATCCCTATGTTTCGGAGCCTATCCTTGCACCGGTGAATGAAATCCTAGGGTCCTCTGCCCGCTCACCCCCAAAAGAAGGGGGCGATGCCTAGTCCATTTGTCTAGTCACTTCTGCTGATCATCGATTGCGACTGGTATAGCCTCTAGCGTAGCTGTTGCAACAAGCTAGGCTCCGCCCGCAGGTAGGGTACCTGGGGTCTGATTAATAGCAGCAGCATGCCTTGGAGCCTGAGCGGTAGGGGTCTGTGCTCCCCCTCCCGCCTAAGATGTGGCAGGGTCCGCTAGAAATAAACCAGCATGCGTCATAGTGTCCATGAACCACATCATAAAGCCCATGACCTCCTGGAATCCCAGGACAGTCATGAAATCTGCTGGGGCTGGCACAGCTGCAGGCGCCTCATCCTGCTCCACAATAACAGGATCCTTCACTGGATCCATTGGTGGCACAACAGGAGCAACCCTAGGGCGCCCTTGTCCTCTAACGGAGCTAGGGCCTTCCCTCAGCCTAGGGCGCCCTTGTCCTCCCGTGGCCTCTAGCAACGGGGGGAGCAGCCCCTCGACTGCGTGGTATATCCGCCGCGTGTGTTCTTACCCTATGCGAGAGATCAATAGAAATACACTTAGTATAATATTAGCTGCATGATAGGAGATGAAGAAAGAGAAATTTCCTAACACCTTATATAGACTCTCAAAGATAAGCACGGACGTCTCTGTACCAATCCGCAAGACTCTACTAGGTTTTCTCATGACTCGTGAGACCGATGTGAACCTAAAGCTCTGATACCAAGCTATCATGACCCAATTTTGTACTAGGTAGAAACTGCACCTAACACTACCGTTAGGTAAGCTCACATGTGAAACTACTATTTATTTATCCCTTTTTAACATTTTTTTTATTACACTAAAGTTCATACAACTGTGATAAGTCCTTTTAAACCAAAATATCAACATAATAAGTATATACTTTGCAGTGATAGAATGACAAGTACAACAATACATAGGTGCTACCAATCCCTAAATTCCGGCGTCACAGGTACATGAGCAATCTAGAGATTATACCAAACTACTAAAAACTATTGTCCAAAAGTAATAGACAAGAATAGTAAATAAGGTGGAAGGAGACTCCGGAGTCTTTGTAGATGATCGGCTACGTGCCCGCGTGACCACTGGTGGAACCTGTCTCAGTACATGCACATCAATGCAGAAGTGTAGCGTGAGTACGGAGAACAATGCGTACCCAGAAAGTATTTAGTCTAACCTCGAAAAAGCAGTGACGAGGGGTCGACTTGACACTTACTAGAGGTCAATAATAATAATGAAACTGCATAAAGTAGACATGGTGAACATATAACAGGTATCAATGAGACAAATATAAGAAACTACAATAAATACAACATGAGGCCGTAACACATCACCAACATCTCATAATTGGCCGTGAAGACCCTAACTCAAGTATATCCCAATTGGAACCCATTGTGATTATTAAACACGAAGTTGCCGAGGCGAATGGGCTGATCCCATAAGAATAGTGGTACTCAGTACTGCCGAGGCGAATGGAACGATAACATAAGAATAGAGTTGCCATCATACTGCCGAGGCGAACAACCTGATCCCATAAGAGTGATGTTACCATACTACCTAGGCGAACAACCCGATCCCATAAGAGTGGTGTTACCATACTACCGAGGCGAACGGCCCGATCCCATTAGAGTAGAGAAGTTTACCTCGCTCGTGGAAGTACTTGCGAGATGAGAAGATATAGACATTTCATAGTTATTAAGTATTACTCAAATTTTCAAAATAAGAAGGCTAAGTCGATAATTGCAACTTTCAAATCCCTTGTCTCAGCTGTATTCAAGACAATCAATACACAATATAAACACAACGTACTCTCGTCACCTCTTGCGTACGCAGCTACCCACACAAGTAATACACAACAAGAAACACCTAAGGGGATGAGTTCCCTCTTTCAAGGTTAGGCAAGCGACTTACCTCGTTCCCAAGCCCACTTTCAGTCCACTAATCCACTCTAAAATCCCCAAGTCGATGCCGAAAGATCCGAAACTAGTCAAATATTATATAATTTAATCAATATATACTCAAAAGTCAATAATTTAGCTATTAGAGTAATTACCCAACCCAAATTGGATGATTCTTAAAATTCGCCTCCGATCCCACGTGCCCAGATTCCGGAAAGTTTCGAAGATAAATATCACCCATAGCCTCACGAACTCAAATATATAATTTTTACTTAATTCCATAACCAATTTTGTGGCTAATCTCATTTTTACCAAAACCCTACGCTTTTCACAAATTCCCCAAGTTTTCACAATTTTCCCACATATAATCTACCTAAAATCTGCATAATTAACATGAAAATGGGTGGGAGTCACTTACCTTAGAATGTTTATGAGAATCCCCCTCTAAAGTGCTCTCAAAATCTCCCAAGACTAAATGAAAATGTGAGGAAAAAGGTCTAAGTCCCGTTTTCAAAGCCCATGCACCAGTTGTAGATGTCGCATTTGCAACATCTAGTTCGCAAATGCGACAAAAGCGTCGCAATTACGAAGTATGATCATTTCAGTCCAGGTTGCATTTGCGCCAAAAAGCTTCGCAAATGCGAAGTAGTGCTGATTGCAAAAGCGAAGGAAAGGCTCGCAAATGCGAGTCCTGCATTGCCAAGGATTCATCACAATTGCAAAGCCCACCTCGCAAATGTGAACAAAATCTCGCATTTGCGATACCTGAGGCACCATAAAAAAAAAGCAGAAAAACTGAAGTCCTTCCACCCCTCCAAACGCATCAGAAACTTAGTCACACCAGTAATAAAAGCCCTTGCACCAGTCGCAGATGTCGCATTTGCGATATCTAGTTAGCAAAAGCGATGGTCACAAATGCGACAAAAGAATCACAATTGTGAAGTCTGATCATTTCTGTCCCGGTCGCACTTGCGACCAAAAGCTTCGCAAATGCGAAGTGGTGCTGATCGCAAAAGCGATGGAAAAGCTCACAAATGCGAGTTTTGCCTCGCCTGGGCTTCATCACAATTGCGAAGGCCAACTCGCAAATGCAAACAAAACCTCACATTTGCAATACTTGAGGCACCAGCAAAAAGATAAGAAAAATTAAAGTCTTTCCACCTCTCCGAACGTGTCTGAAACTCTCCCGAGCCCTCGGGGCTCCACACCAGATGACACACAAGTCTAAAAATATCATATGAACTTGCTTGCACGATCAAAACACCGAAATAACATCTAGAATCATGAATCGGATGCCAAAACGCATGAATCAAATCATGAAACTCAAAAACTTGTAAAAAGACTTCCGCGCGTCCGATTCTTATCAAATCAACTCGGAATGATGCCAAATTTTACATACAAGTCTTAAATCACTATACGAAACTACTCCAAGGATCGGAATCCCAAACGGATCTCGATAACACCATAGTCTACTCCAAAGAAAACTTAAAGAACTTGAAAAACCTTCAATGTGCCAACTTTAAATATTAAGCGCCAAAACGCTCATGGGTCATCCGAAACCCAATACGAACACACTACCATACGAACCTATTGGGACAATCAAATCCCGGTTCCAAGGTTGTTTACTCAAAATGTTAACTCAAGTCAAACTTAACCATCATAGGCTACTGTTAAGGAACTAAGCTCCCGTTTGGACATAAGCATTTTTTTCATTTTTTTCGAAATATTTTCACTAATCAGTGTTTGGCCATATAATTTCCAATTTTCACTTGAAAATGAATTTTGAAATTTTTCAAAAATTTAAAAAACTCCAGAAAATCTATTTTTCAAAATTCACTCAGATCTCTCACTTAACTTCAAAAGCAACCCAAAATTATATTCTTGTCCAAACAAAAATCTAATTTTCAAATATCATTTTCACTTGAAATTATTTTTCACTTTTTTTGTTTTTGTAATTTTACAATTCTTATGTCCAAACGCCCACTAAGTGTTCCAATTTCAATCTGAACCCTTCCAAACCCGAACTAACCATCTCCGCAAGTCATAAAACTGTAGAAGCACATACGGGGAGTGTTAATTAGGGGAATGGGGATCTATAAAGTAAAATGACCAGTCGAGTCGTTACATCTCGGGCACTAGACTCTGATACGCTTCTTCGGCTCAATGATGAGTCCGAAGAAGTCGACATTTTTATTGCTCATGGAACAACCCCTCTCGAGGAGCAAGCGTCAACCGAGGGGGAGATTCGTAAGGCCGACCTCCCTCAGACACAGGAAACGGGTATGGAGATAGGGGCCGAGACCCCCCGGGACGCCGGCTCCACTCTAAACAAAGCGCCCGGTGTTATAGAAATTTGGGGGATTTCTCCTACACCGAGTCCATGCTTGAAGAGGCCCAAGCAGGAAAGGAGAAGTCCAATGAAAGGATCCATTGCACAGAAGATCCCCTTCACTCTTTTGCTTGATGGTGTGGACTCGTCCCCTTTTGAAGAAGTTTCCAGGCTGGGTGACCTAGAAGTCCCGAAGAAGGATACATCTTCGGAAGTTGGCGGGCCGAGTTTGAGCCCAAAATAGATTAACTAATTTCCCGCTCCGAGTGTGGACCCCGGTCGCAAGAGATCAATCATTCTTATTATCCCGGAGGATGGTCGGTTTCTATCTGGCCTCGTGGGCATAGCCAGCTACCTCCGATGCTTGGTGACTGAGGACGACCAGGCAAAAATGAACGAGGTGAATGTGCCATGCCTTTTCAATGAGGCACAGCATGCATTGAACCGGGTAAGGCATCATTACGTCTTTTTGGATTTTACTTAGGTTTTGATGTCTCTCACATAATTCATTATTGTGCAAGCCTCATACTTCATCATGAGAGATCTCTCTGGTACCGGGTCGAGGTCAATCAGCTCGAGCTCAAGGAGAAGGCTCAAAAAAGGTATATGTGCAAGCTCCTCAGCGAGCAATAGGACGGGGACATCAAGGACCTACAAGCCGATCTAGATAGGGCTCAGAAGGAGTCTTCGACTTCGAGTGGTGAAGGAGTAAGCCGACAAGAGATCCTAGCTGATTGACGAACTCCAAGCACATTTGAGCTCGACCCTAGCAGAACGGGATGCTATCTTTAAAGAATATGAAACAACAAGCTCTAGGTCGGACACAACCTTCGACGATGCCGAAGATATGGTAGCCCAGTACAAGACCGACGTTGAAGAAGCTGAGGCCCGCTTGAAGACTAATGTTGAATATATGAGATAGCAGTCTCGAAGGGAGACCCTAGAAGAGATCCAAGCCCGAGGCTTCGACTTGTCTGCCGAGATCAAGGAGGCAAGGAAACGTGAGGTCGAGACAAAGAAAGTTTATAAACCTGAGGGTACAGAGGACTCCGAGGGTTCCGAGGAATCCGAAGGCACCGAGGGTTCTCGCGCTGAATCGAGCCCCGACGAAGATCAGGCATGAATGCCTTAGAATTTTTTTTAATTTCTTTTTAGTGTATATTTTTTGTTTATTTTGAGGCTGTTTTTGTTTGGCTTTTGTAAAGACATTCTCGAATATATAAAATTTCCCTTTTTGGTAATTTTGAGTCTTCACCTTTTTAGCATCTTTTCTGTTCTTGCAAATATTTCTTCTGCCTTTGCATAGAATTAAATGTAATAATAAGTCGTTTGCTTTTTGGAGGTCTGAACAGCCCCTGACTTTGATGCAACTTTATTTGCTCGAGGCTTTGAAAACTCGGTGTGATCGGAAGTTTTTTCAAGATGCTTAAGTGACTTTATACGATGTTTTTGCCAAGAGTAACCTTTTAGCATGTTTTGAAGTATTACGAAGGCCTTATGCTTTGATTACGAGCTTTGGATGTCTCCAAGTCATTTTTTAGGGTGGTCGTAGCCTTTTATGTTTAGGAACTACCCAATAGGTTTTGTGCCTCTGGGATTTGGTAGCCCGAGTTGCCCAAATTTATTTCAGACGACAGTCCCCGAGTAGGGCTAGCCCTTGGGCTCAATAGTCCCCGAATAGGGCTAGCCCTTGGGCTCGATAGTTCCCGAATAGTGATAGCCCTTGGGCTCAATGTTCGAAGAGGCAAAAATACGTAATTTCAAAATGGAAAATTTCTTTCATTTATGTGTGTAAAGTACATGATCGAAAGCGTGTAAAAGGTTGTATTATGGCTAAGGTGGCCTACGCGGGTACGGTTCATTTGACCGTTAGGCCCTTAGAATAAATCCTAACCACCAAGCCTAAGTTGTTCAAATACAAAGTTTCATTTTTTCCTTGCTAAAAAACCTTAACCAGAGGGCGATGGCCCCCAATATTCGAGGTCGATCTTGAGAGGGCTCGGATACTGTTGATGCGACCATTGGCTCCGATTTAAAATCGATCTTCGAATTTAAGTTAGCATGATTTATTGTTGCCTCGTTAAAAACTTTGCCGGAAAACCCATTTGGGATAATACCGATTCAAGTAAAAAAGAGTGCAATGCACGCTTTAAGTTGTAATAGTCACATTCTCCTTTGGCGGTTGCCTGCAAGTGTTAGCCCGATTCATAATATTAAAAAAAGTAAATGAGTTCGTACCTTAGCAGTAGTATCTCTTTAAGTGTGTCACGTTCCAGTTGTTCGGTAGCGGTACACCATTTCCTGCTTCGAGTTTGTACGAGCCCTTGCCGGTAATTCCGATGACTTGATATGGTCCTTCCCAATTCGGTCCCAACTTTCCCTCGTTCAGGTTTCGAGTATGCAGTGATTCAATTTGTCACGACCCAAAATCTAACTAGCTGTGATGGCACCTAACCTAACCTGCTAGGTAAGACAAATAACATAATTTGATTCAATTAATATTTAACTGACTCTAATACATTTCCCAAGGAATGGTAGTACAAATCATGAGCTTCTAAGATTAGAATTTACAAAACTGGTATGAAATAAAAATACGTCATCTGTCTGAAATATACATGAACAGATTAAAAATTCTAAAGCTACCATGAATGAGAAGTAGCAATGACTGGAACATAAGTACATCTTCTGATCCAGCTCCAACCGTACGCAGCAACATCAACATCAGAAATTTGCATACAAGGTGTAGAAGTGTAGTATGGGTACAACCGACCTCATATACTTAATAAATAACAAACCTAGCCTTAGGTTGAAAATAGTGACGAGCTTGTACCAAGGTTAGAGTCCACGCCAATAACCAATAACATCTCATAACAATACAATTTAAAGCAACACAAGTAATAACTCAATAATAAAGTGCTCAGCTCATATAAATTTCCGGATAATAAATATTTTCTTTTCAATATGATAGTAAAACTCAAATCTTTTGCCGAAAGTGACCGAAAATATGAGTAAGTCTGAAATCTATGATTTTTCTCAAAACTTTAACGACAGATAAGAAATTTCCTTATCAGATGGCATGAGGAAAAATAATTCTATATGCATACATACCAAGTATGCATGTCTAATGCAATGCAGCACAATGATGAACTCATGTACTCACACTCTCAGAATACCCAATCACTCAGTATTGTATATGGTCAATCTAGCACAGGGAAGATCCATCCCATATATATACATAATAACTATCATTCAGTCACTCAGTACTGTACAGGGCCAATCCAGCCGATGGAACTCTATCCCAAATATAATAAATGATTCTGGCAAGATCCATGCCTAGGTAAATTATAAGTAAATAAGGCAACTCCATGCCCTGAGAAGTCCATCTCAAATATAATAAATTAAGGCAACTCCATGCCCTGGGAAGTCCATCCCAAATATAAAATCATCTGCGCTCACTGTGGGGGGTGCATACTCCGGAGGGGCTCCTTCATCCCAAGCGCTATATAAAGCCGATGTGGCCTACTACGACGTGCAGTCCTATCCCATAATAATAAAGCCTATAAGGCTTGTTGTGGAGGGCATCCCCGATCCATATAACAATAACATATATAAAGCAAATATGGCCTGATATGGTGTGCAGCCCTATCCCATATAAATCCTCATAATCAGGCCTTCGGCCTCGCTCACTCGTCAATCTTTCCAGTCTCTCGGGTTCCCAATGTCATGAAACTAGCCCAAAATGATGATATGATGAATCAACAAATAGCAACAGAGACTGAGAGATGATATGAAATGAATGAACATGACTGAATATGAAATTATAATTTAGACAAATAATTCAACAGCAACACGACCTCTGTGGGTCTCAATAATATCGGCATATAGACTCAGCATGATTTTTAGCATGAGTCACATCTCAGTTTCTCTAATACATGGAAAAGTGCATGGAAGATAACAAGTTACTTGATTGCACAGCCCTACAGAATCGACTGAGTCATAATTTCTACGGTGCACTGCCACACGCCCATCACCTAGCATGTGCGTCACCACCAAATAAATTACATAAGACGTATAATCAGGGTTCATACCCTCCGCTCCAAGTTTAGAAGTGTTACTTACCTCAAACCGTGTAATTTTGTATTCCAATAAGCCATTTCCTCACGCTTCGGCATCCGAACGCCTCGAATCTAGTCACAAATAATTCGATTAAGTCAATATAAATTATAGGAATTAATTCCATATGAAAATACTAATTTTCCAACAAAATCCGAAATATAACTCAAAAATAGCCAGTGGGGCCCATGTCTTGGAACCCAATAAAAGTTACAAAATATGAATGCCCATTCAACCACGAGTCCAATTTTACTAAATTCTGACATCAACTCGACCCTCAATCTTCAAATTTAACCAATAGGGTTTTCAAAAGTTTCCAACTTAAATCACCAATTAAACGTTAAAAACAATCATAGATTTGGGTAATTTCATCAAAATTGAGTTAAGAACACTTACCTCGTTGTTTTCCTTGAAACCCTCTCAAGAATCGCCTCTCTCCGAGATCCAAATCGGTAAAAATGAAAAATGGGACGAATTCCCATTTTCAGAACTTAAACTCACTTCCCAGACATTTGCTCTCCGCGATCGCGGACTCATTCACGGGATTGCGAAAGACAAATCTCCCACTGCCCAAATAAACCTTATGCGATCGCAGATAATTCCACGCTATCGCGAAGCACAGTTCCGCAGACCTACGCAATCGCGGACTCATTCACGCAATCGCGAAGCATTAAGCGCGTGGCCCCAATTGCCTTACTTCCTCTACGTGAACGCGCCCTAGACACGCATTCGAGAAGCACAGCCTAGACAAACATACATGATCGTGTTCCAGCATTCGCGACCGCATAGAACAAAATCATCACCGCCCCAAACAAGCCTACGCGATCGCGGACAAGTTCATGCGATCGCGTATAAGGAAACCAGGTACAAATATTAGAAAAATTCCAAATCCAAATATTTATCCGTTGACCATCTGAAACTCACCCGAGGCCCCCGAGGCCTTAACCAATATACCAGCAAGTCCTAAAATATCATACAAACTTAGTCGAAATCTCAAATCACATCAAATAACGCTAAAACCATGAATCATACCCCAATTCAAGTTTAATGAAACTAAGAAATTCCAACTTCTACATTGGATGTCGAAACCAATCAAATCAAGTCCGGTTGACCTCAACTTTTGCACACAAGTCATAAATGACATAAAGGACCTATGAAAATTTTTAGAACTAGATTCCGACCCCGATGTCAAAACGTCAACTCTCGGGTCAAACTTCCAAAGTTAAACTTCCTATTTTCGCCATTTCAAGCCAAATTCAACTACGAACTTCCAGATACTTTTTCGGACACACTCCTAAGTCCAAAATCACCATACGGAGTTATTGAAATCATCAAAACTCAATTCCGGAGTCGTTTGCACAAAAGTTAAACTCCGGTCAACCCTTTTCATTTAAGCTTCCAACATGAAATATATTCTTTTGCACTAATCGCGAAACACTTGAAACATCAAAACGATAATTCACACCCGTCATAATATATCATATGAAGCTATTCAAGACTTAAAATAGTTGAAAGGAGCGTAAATGTTCAAAACGACAAGTCGGGTCGTTATATTTTCATAACACCAAGTCACCGATCTTGAAGTGTCGGAGGATGGATCTTCGGTTGTAATATATTTCTATCTTCTATTTTTCGGCGGCCAACCGGACTAGGGCAGCCTCTTGTGTTTCATCCAATAGTTCTAGGCTCGTACACATGGCCTCACTGTTTGATTCTTCGGTCGCATATTTGAACCTGAGGCTCGGTTCTCCCACTTCGACAGATATTAATGCTTCAGCACCATAGACCATCAAAAACAGGGTGGCCCCGGTACTTAGATTTTGAAGTTGTACATTATGCCCATAGGACTTCGGGCAGAATTTCCTTCCACGTTTCCCTTTCGCATCAGTCACCCTCTTTTTCAAGTTTTGGAGTATGGTCTTGTTTGTATATTCCCCTTGTCTGTTACCACTAGGGTGATAGGGTGTAAAGATTATCTTTTCAATCTTGTGGTCTTTAAAGAACTTGTTTACCTTGTTACCGATGCATTTCTTCCCATTATCACACACGATCTCGGCTGGTATCCCGAACCAAAATATTATGTGGTCCCAAATGAAGTCAATGACTTCTTTTTCCCGGACCTTCTCGAATGCTTGAGCTTCGACCCATTTAGAGAAATATTCGGTTATAAACAATATGAATTGACACTTACCAGGTGCCCACGGCAAGGGAACGACGATGTCCATTCCCTATTTCATAAACGACCACAGGGACAAAACCAAATGGAGTATCTCTCCAGGTTGATGGATAATCGGTGCATGTCACTGACAGTCATCACATCTTCGTACAAAGTCCTTTGCATCTTTCTCCATGTTGATCCAGTAATAGCTGACCCGGATTATCTTCTAAACCAAAGATTCTACCCCCGAATTGTTTCCGCATGTGCCTTCGTGAACTTCTCTGAAGACATATTCGGTATCTCCCGACCCCAAGCATATGGTGAACGGGTCGTCGAATATTCTTCTAAACAGAGTCTCTTCGGACAGGCTAAAATTGGCCGCCTTTGTGCGTAGAGCTCTCGATTGTTTAGGATCCAAGGGAAACTTCCCAATCTTCAAATAGTCTATGTATTTGTTTCTCCGATCCCAAGTTAAACTAGTTGAGTTTATTTAGGCATTGCCTTCTTTCACTACCGATTTCATGAGTTGTACGACCGTTCCTGAGCTGAATTCATCGTCATCAACTGATGACCCCAAGTTAGCCAGAGTATCGGCTTTGCTATTTTGATCTCGGGGTACGTGTTGTAGGGTCCAATCCTTGAATTGATACAATGCTACCTGCAATTTTTCTAAATACCTTCGCATTTGTTCCTCCTCTACTTCGAACATCCCATTGACTGGATTTACCACAAAGAGGGAGTCGCACTTGGCCTTGACCACCTCGGCCCCAAGGCTTTTATCTAATTCGAGACCTGCAATCATGGCCTCATACTCGGCCTTATTGTTAGTCAATTTCACAATTCTAATAGACTGCCTAACTACATTACCCATAGGTGGCTTCAACATGATGTCGAGTCTGGACCCCTTTGCATTCCAAGAACCATCCGTAAAGAAGGTCCGGATTACTGAGGAAGTCCTCGAGGTTAACAACAATTCCTTTTCGACTTGGGGTATTAAGGCCGACATACAGTCGGCCATGAAGTCCGCCAAAATTTGTGATTTGATGGCGGTTCGGGGTCGATATTTGATATCATACTCGCTAATTTCTGCGACCATTATATTCCTTAGTGGGTAAGAAGTTACGACACATATGGGGTGGCATTGAAAATAAGTCTTTGACTTTCTGAATGCGCTTAACAAAGCGAGCGCCAATTTTTCCAGGCGAGGATACCTTGTTTCGACATCACCCAGAGTTCTACTAACATAGTAAATAGGAAATTATGTACCTTTCTCTTCCCGGACTAGGACTCCACTTACCGCTCCTTGGATACCACCAAGCACAGGTACAATTGCTCATCCACCTTCGGAGCATGGAGCATGGGTAGGATCGAAAGGTACCGTTTGAGTTCTTCCAAAGCTTGTTGGAATTTCAGGGTCTAAGAAAAGTTATTCTTCTTCAATAATGAGAAGAATCGATGGCTCTTATCGGAAGACCTTGATATGAACCGGCCCAGGGAGGCTATGCGCCCGGTTAGCCTCTTAACAGCCTTGACACTGTCCACCACGGTGATTTCTTCTATAGCTTTGATTTTATCGGGATTTATCTCAATCCCTCGGTTAGACACCATAAATCCAAGAAATTTTCTGGATCTGACCCCGAATGCGCATTCCTTCGGGTTTAACTTCATATTGAATCTCCTCAGTACGTCAAAGGTTTCCTACAAATATTTCAAATGTCCCTCTGCTCACATGGAATTAACTAACATGTCGCCAATATAAACATCCATTTATTGTCCTATTTGTTCTTTGAACATACGGTTTACTAGGCATTGATAAGTGGCACCAATTTTCTATAGTCCAAACGGAATTACGTTATAATAATAAGTGCCGAATTTAGTGATAAAGGAAGTTTTTTCTTGATCGTCCGTGTCCATCCGGATTTGGTTGTACCCGGAATAGGCGTCAAGAAAGATAAGTATCTCGTGCGCGGTTGTCGCATCGATCATGCGATCGATGTTAGGCAAAAGAAAAGTCATTAGGGAATGCCTTGTTCAAGTGTTTGTAATCTACGCACATTCTTAATTTATTTACCTTTTTAGGCACTACCACTACGTTAGCTAGCCAATTCGTACTTTACTTCCCGAATGGAAACTATTTTAAGGAGTTTAGATACCTCGTCTTTGATGAATGCATGCTTGACTTCGGACTGAGGCCTCCTCTTCTATTTAACTGGGTTGAACTTGGGATCCAAGATCAGCTTATGAGTGGTTATTTCTGGCAGGGTTCCTGTCATATCAAGATGGGACCAAGCGAAACAACCTATATTAGCTATAAGGAATTTAATGTGTTTTTTCCTGAGCTCGGGAGTTAACCCCGTGCCCAGGTATACACTCCGATCGGGAAAGTGTTCGATCAATGTGACTTGCTCAGCTCCTCAACCATTAATTTGGTGGCATCAGAATTATCAGGGCTGATGAACGACCTAGGGACTCTGTATTCATCATCCTCGCATGCTTCTTGCTTCTCCGATTTTGTCGGGGCCAATATCGGTGATTGCTATTTGGTTTCTTCCTTCCTAAACGGCTCCGTGTTCTTTGATGTCGAGAATGCAAATATTAGGATCACCTCATCGACCACGAACATTTCTTTTGTGGCCGACTGTTTTTCGTAAACCATCTTGATTCATCCCGGTATGGGGAACTTCAGTGCCTGGTGTAGTGTTAAGGGTACTTCTCTCATGTTGTGAATCCATGATCTTCAAAATAAATCATTATATCTCATATCCCCTTCGATCATATAGAATGTTGTTTCTTGGATGGTCCCGGCGATGTTCAGTGATAGGGTTATCTCCCCTTTCGTAGTTTCACATGCCATGTTGAATCTACTTAAAACCCGGACTGCCAGCACTATTTGGTCTTGTAGACCCAACTGCTCTACGACAATCGATCCGATGATATTGGCCGAGCTACCTGGATCAATCAATACACGCTTAACTCGAGATTTATTTATAAGTACGGATATTACTAGTGCATCATTATGCGGTTGTACGATGCCTTCAACATCCTCATCATTGAACGAAATGGTTCCCTCCGGGATATAATCTCGAGTTCATTTTTCCCTTGTGATGGTCACCATGGTGCATTATAGCATTGGTCCTTGGGGGACGTCGACTCCACCAATGATCATGTTCATTACATGCTGAGGTTCCTCTTGTTCGATATGTTTGTTGGAGTCCCTATTCCTGAAGTGAGTTTTGACTCGATCACTTAGAAATTTCCGGAGATATCCGTTATTGAATAACCAGGCCACTTCTTCTCTTAACTATCGGCAGTCCTCGGTTCTATGGCCATGAGTACCATGATACTTACACATTAAGTTAGGGTCTCTCTGGGTAGGGTCGAACTACAATGGTCGAGGCCACTTGGTGTCTTTGATGCGCCCGATAGCACATGCGATGCTAGCAGCATCGACATTGTATTCTGATAACCTTGGTGCCTCCCTTGCCCCGAGTGGCCTGTTGAAACCGTTTTTGCTCATGAGTCCCCGCTAATGTGGCCTCGATCATTGCTCTTTTCGTTTCTCATGGGGTTGCGCCCAGATCGGTTGCCCCTTTGATCCCTGCTATATGATTGATACCGGTCTTTGTTCGGTCTTGGTTTATGATTCACGACTCTCTTAGGCCTATCATTAGTTCTGATGGGATAAATGGAGTCAGGGGCACCGGGCTGATCATCCTCAACTCTAATTTTTGACTGGTACCTGTTATGGATGTCGGCCCAAGTTACCGCCGGGTACGCTATCAAATTCTGTTTCAACTGCTATGAAGCTAAGGAGTCTCTTTGTATCAAATTCTGTTTCAAATTCCCTGAGCATTTCGTTATCTCTTTGTTTTACCTTGAAAAGGTCCGATTTTCTGGTCTCGACCTTGATGACCCCGGCATTTGCTTTCACAAAGGCGTCTACAAGAATAGCAAACGAATCGATAGACTTTTGGGGTAAGTTGTGATACCATATCATTGCTCCTTTGGACAGGGTTTCCCCGAACGTTTTTAGCAAAACCGACTCAATTTCATCATCTTCTAGGTCGTTTCCCTTGATGGCACACGTCTAGGAGGTCATGTGCTCATTTGGATTTGTGGTTCAATTATACTTCGAAATTTTGGGCATGCAGAACTTCTTCGGGATTGGCTTCGGTGCCGCACTCTGAGAGAAAGGCTTTTGGAAACATTTCTTGGAATCCAGGCCTTTCAATATTGGGCGCGCTCCTGGGATTTGATCGACTATGGCATTATAGGTCTCCAAGTTTTTGTCATTGGACTCAATTTTCTAATTATCCCCCGATTCCATCTGCTTTGTCAGTTCCTCAAGCATTTTTACTATTTCAGGGTTGGTCCCGGGCTCAACTTCACCTGGCTTTTCTGTTTCTTTCTCACTCCTTGGGGCGTTTTCCCGTGATGGTTGGGGCTCAACTCTGCTGGGGGCGCGACTTTTATTCTGCAGTTGTGTTATCGACGTCTGTTGGGTCTGCAACATTTTGAAAATCACCCGCAGATGGATCCCGTTGCCTTCACCTTCGGGTGTACCTCGAGTCGTAGGTCGGGCTCCTCCGCGAACACTGTTCTCAAGGTCAGTCGACAGGTTGGCATCGATGGCCACATGCAAATTGGTGTCAATTGGGTCTGCAACCGGGACTCCGTTAGGATCAACAAGGGGCACCTCGTTGCTGGGCACTATATTGTTATTTTTGTCGTGATGGCTAGATTCAGCATCAACGTTCAAGTTAGCAGACTGAGAGTTTGACATTTTTAGGTTGACCTGAAATTAAAATCTCAAAGAACAAGTATAAAATAGAGTATGTTATAGAAATTTGTATCAAGTTACCACTATCATCCTTAGTCCTACGGTGGGCGCCAAACTGTTTACCCTTTAAAATAGATAACAATTGAATTTATACGCGATTTTAAGGATATGTGAACTAATTCAATACAAGTGATTAATGACGTTAGATAAGCAAATTAAATATAGAATTAACAGCCAAACCAGTGATAATACCGAATCCGAGCTCGGTTAAAAGAGTAACAAATAGCCTGCCTTCGGTTCAGAGCTAACACTTATGAAGAACTTATGAACAAAGATAAGAACCTTGAATAACTTTTAGAATCAGAGAAAACAGGTGTATATTGTCTTGGTATGCGTATTACAACATGTGTATTGAATAATAAACCTCCACTTTATATAGCAGAAGAGTTTTACCCTAAGTACAATTCTAAGAAAGGTAATGATCTTCCTTTTTGCTAATCACTGATCAACTGCTGATACGGGCCGATATTCACACCGTGATATCTGGTCGGGCACGAATATCACGGTCCTTTGTTAATCGTATACGGATGTTTGGCAATGCTTTCTGAGGTCTTGTTATTCGAATTAGGTCCGGGGGCATAGTCTCGATAGCTCCGGGGGCAGGTGCTTTGTTCGGGCCTTGATTCCTTGTAGTTACGTTCTTACTTAATTTCCACATCGGGAAATCGGAGTGCTCCTTAGCCTCGGTTCTACCCGTATACAATCATATTATTCGATGTTTCGGAGCTGATGTTACTGAAGAGGGTGGGAAGATATTATACAACATGTTGCTCGAGTACGCATATGGTGGAAGTTTAGCTGATCGGATTGATCAAAATTTAAGGCAAGGGTTGCAAGATTTTGAGGTAAAACAGTACGCGAAATCAATTCTATTGGGTCTTAGTGTTATTCATGGAAAAGGTTTCAATCACCTTGACATTAGACCAGCTAACATTCTTCTTGTGGGTACGAAAAAAGTTGCTAAGATTGCTGATTTTGGGTTCGCGAAGAAGGTTGAAGTAAAGAGTCAAAAAAGAAAGAGTGGACTCAAGGGAGCACCTATGTACATAGCGCCAGAATCAGTTCTCGATAACGAGTACGGACCTGAAGCCGATATTTAGGCTTTTGGGTGCACTGTCTTTGAGATGGTTACAAGGAAGACAGTTTGGGATTGCGACGATGTTGTTTATCTATTGTGCAAAATTGGAATGGGATCACTGGATTTGCAGAACAAAAGATTATCAAAAGAGGCTAAAGATTTTCTGAAAAAGTGTCTTGTTAAGGAGTCGAGATTATGATGGACTGCTGATATGCTATTAAAGCATCCGTTTCTCTCATCTCATGATAATGTTATTGTTGGTGAGTAGACAAGAAAAAAGGAACTCAACCCGCTTTTGTTTATAGAAATTGTAAGAGAAAGTGATCCATTAATTGATGATTTTTGCAATAGTACGAAGCTGAAACCAATGAATTGAAGTTGATGAATTGCAGATCCAACAAAAGAAGAAATCTACTAGAATGATGTTGATTATCAATTTTGATTAGGATTATAGTAATGTAAAGAACTACGTTATGGCTTTATCCCTTAGGAAATTAGTTCCAGCCCTTTGTATTAAACAAAAATAATTTTGTGTTTATATTTTCTGTTGTATAGAACAATCTGTACAAAAAGGCAGCTTTTTGCTAATAGTGAGTACATTCTGTTTCTACACAAAAATTTTCTCCCACCACACCTGTTATTACAAACTCCAGCTGCTGCCAAAGTTAACAATCGTAGTAGAATTGATGATGAGTAGAGAGCACAGTTTGATTATAGCAAAAAATATTAAAGAAATAATGACATAGGTGAAATCTTAGCACCTCTGTTCAAGTAGGTGAGGATAAAATTTTATGGATCTTCAAAAGGACCAACAAGTTTGAGGTGGAGCCATGATTTGAAGTTTATGGGTTCTAAATTTGTCACCGAAACCATAGATCATTTGTCACCGATATTTATACATATTTAATGAATTTTTCACTACAAAAACAGAATTTAAGCAAAAGCTACGGTGTTTAGAAATAATTGAAACTGAAGAAAACGAATCGTATAGTTATCAATTAACTATTTTGTTTCTTATTTTTCATTATTTCATGATCTAGTATTCAGTATTGCTAATATGACATTTTATCAGTTTCACTACTCTCCTTTTAATATAACGTATATATTTTCTTACTCCTTTTAATAATATATAAATTACTGATATGAGCAACTTTATTTATATATTAAAATTATATTTTGTTACTTATTTTTTATTATTATTTAAAGTACTAAATGTACTATTCATTATACAGTGTGTGACGGCGTAGATTAGAAAAGAAAAAAAGTATCATCATATCAAGAAAAACAAAAAGTTGAGGGTTATGATTTAGTATAAAATAAGACTTTTAAAATTTGATTAAAGGAAAAAAAATGTCTATTTATCACCATAAGTTATAGATTAGAAAAATGACATATTTTTGTTTCTATTTTTTTTTTTTTTTGACACGGTAGAATGATTTTATCACCAAACGTCTCCCACTCACATTCCTACAATGAATACTTAAATGAATTATTTACTTAATCTTGTTAATCTTCCAATTTATGCTTGATACTTGAACCAATTTGTTTTATTTTTACATAACTAAATGAGTGAAAAATTCAATTGGTACATTGAACCATGTCCTTCAACGGTGAAAAATCATCCTAAAGTATAAAGGTTTGTCCGGGAAAATGGTTGTGAGCTGAAGCTGCCACATCATATGGCTATAGCAATGGGAGGGGCCCATCAGAGAGAAACGTCAGGATAACGAGCGCTCTACCAGTCAAGCGGGCGGCAGGAAAAGCGGCCAAGTGCTTGGCAAGCCAACAACCCAGTGAACCGGGCGGGACACTCGAAGAAAGAGAGGCACACTGAGCAAGTATAAGAAATTGGCCCCGCTCGGCTTTCTTAAAAGTAAGGACCACTATGGGAGGTCACGAAGAGGAGTATGAGCTAGCTTTTGGGATTGTATAGGAAAAAATACAACATGATACATGGCCGCTTAAAGGAGGGACACGTGGAATATAAGATGGGGATGATTACCCAGCATAACTATTTCTCGTCACCGAAAGGAATAACGATCATAAAAAGAGTATTAAATATTTTGAACCCGATAATATTTAATACAGAATATTCTGCAGCATTAAGGATGATAGCCCGTTACAGAAAATTTGGCATTTATATTTAAGCGTTACATCTTCATCAATAGCCCTCATAATTGACATTAAAGAAGAGCACGTGTCACGACCCAAAATCCGTATATCGTGATGACACCTATCTCAATACTAGGCAAGCCGACAACCTCAATAAAACACAATATCTTTTAAGTTTGAAAATATAATATTTGAATTCAATAGAAAACCTCACAATTACAGATACAAAACACTCTCAAAACCCGGTGTCACTGAGTACATGAGCATCTAAATAATAACAAAGACTGAATGATAACAATACTGTTTGAAAATATAGAGTAGTATAATAACTGAAAGGAAGAGAGTCAAGGTCGGCGGACGCCGGACAGCTACCTTGATAGTCTCCAACTGATAATCCTCTGAGATCTAAGTCGTCGTATCCAGAAGCACCTTGATCTGCACAGGAGGTGCAGAGTATAGTATGAGTACAACCAACTCAATAAGTATTAAGACTAACCTTTGGGCTAAAAGTAGTGACGAGCTCAGCAAGTACAGTCCAGTATAGAAATAACAGTACAGAGGTTATGAGGAATATGACATCTCAGTGGAAATATCTCGTATACTCATGATCACAATTACTCAATCACCCAGTACTGTATATAGTCAATCCAGTCCAGGGAAATTCCATCCTGTATATATATACACATCAACTGACCGTCAGTGACTCAGTACCGTGTAAGGCCAAATTCAGCCCAGGGGTAAATTTATCCCCAAACTATAATGATTCGGACAAGATCTATGTCCAGAGAAATTCATCACAAATATAAATAAGTAAGGCAAGTACATGCCCTACGAAGCCATTCTCGAATATAAATCATCTACTCTCACTGTGGTGGGTGAAGACTTCGGAGGGGCTCCTTCAGCTTAAGCGTGATATAAAGCCGATATGGCCTGCTGCAGGCGGACAGCCCCGATCCATATAATAATAAACCCTATAAGTCCTGCTGCAGGCGAAAATCCCCGATCCATAGAATAATAATTATATAAAACCGATATGGTCTGCTGTAGGCGGGCAGCCCCAATCCCATAAATATCCTCACAATGGATAAACATGGATGAGTATGAAATGTATATTTTTAAACAATTAAATGCAACAGCAGCACGACTCTATGGGTCCAAAAATATCGGCATGTAGCCTAAACATGATCCTTAATACGAGTCTCAGCTTAATTTCCCTAATACGTGGAGAATATTCGAATAATAATATGATTCTTTAATTTTATAACTCCACAAAATTTATTTAAGTCACAATTTGTATGATGCATGCCCACAGGCTCGTCAGCTAGCATGTGTGTCACCTCCAACAATTGATATAACACAAAATTTAGGGTTTCGTACTCTCAAAATGAAGTTTAGAATTGTTACTTACCTCAAATCGTATAATTCTTTACTCCGCTAAGTCTTTGCCTCGCGAATCGGCCTCCGAACGCCTCGAATCTAGTTATAATTAATTCGATTCAGTCAATACAAATTATAGGAATATATTCCATATGAAAATACTAATTTTTCAACAAAACTCGTAAGTTAACTCAAAAATCATCCATGGGACCCACGTATCAGAACCCGACAATAGTTACAAAATATGAACGCTCATTCAACCACGAGTCCAACCATACCAAATTTACAAAAATTCCGACATCAACTCGACCTTTAAATCTTAAATTCTTATTTTGAAATCCCTAGGCCCAAATCCTCTAATTTCATATCAAAAACACGTAATCTAGTCGAAATATTCAATGATAATCCAATATTATTGACTAATAATGATCACAAGTGACTTACTTCAAAATTTCCCGTGAATTCGCTCTGAAAATTCGCCCAAAACCCTGTTGAAAATGTCCAAAATGACATTTAACCGCTTCTGCAGAACTTTTAACGGCTTCTGCGTAACCGTTGCTGTGGTGTTTCCTCCCGCTTCTGCGGACAAGAGTCCTCTTCTATGTCCAGTACAGTCCTAGCCTAGGCCGCATCTGCGACCATATGGTCGCTTCTGCGGTCGCACTTCTTCGACATTTCGTCCGCTTCTGCGGACAACATACTTCTGCAATTCCAGGTTCGCTTCTGTGAGCTCGCACCTGCGAGCCAAGTTCAGCATGTGCGATTGCATCAGTAGGCAGCAGCAAGTTTCAATTGTTCTAAGTCCAAATTTGATCCGTTAACCATCCGAAACTCACCTGAGGCCCCCAGGACCTCAACCAAATACACCAACAAGTCCTAAAAGATCATACGAACTTAGTCAAAGCTTCAAATCACATCAAACAATGCTAAAAACACGAATCAAACCCCTATTCAAGCCTAATGAAACTAAGAAATTCCAACTTCTACATTCGATGCCGAAACCTGTCAAATCAAGTCTGATTGACCTCAAATTTTGCACACAAGTCATAAATGACATAACGGACCTATGAAAATTTTCTGAACTGGATTCCGACCCCGATATCAAAAAGTCAACTCCACGGTCGAACTTCCAAACTTAAACTTCCTATTTTTGTCATTTCAAGCCTAATTTAGCTATGAGCTTCCAAATAATTTTCCGGACAATCTCCGAAGTCCAAAATCCCCATACAGAGCTATTGGAATCATCAAAACTCTATTTCGGGATTGTTTAGACATAGGTCGACATCCAGCCAACCTTTTCAACTTAAGTTTTAAACTTTGGAACTAAGTGTTCTAATTCATTCCAAGACCTCACCGGACCCGAGCCAATTACCCTGGAAAGTCATATAATAACTATAAAGTACAAATTGAGCAGTAAATGGGAGAACGGGGTTATAATACCCAAAACGACCAGCTGGGTCATTACATTCTCCCCCTCTTAAACAAACGTTCATCCTCGAACGGGTTTAGAATTATACCTGAAGTCTTAAACATGTGTGAATTTTTGCTCTACATATCTCGCTCAGTCTCCCAAGTAGCTTCTCCGACTGGCTGGCCTCTCCACTGTACTTTCATTAAGACTATGTTCTTTGATCTCAACTTTCGAGCCTGCTGATCTAAAATGGTCACTGGCTCCACATCATATGTCAAATTACCATCCTATTGCATTGTACAGAAATCCAAAAAATGAGACTGGTCTCCGACATACTTATGGAGCATAGATACATGAAACACTGGGTGAATACCCGATAGACTAGGTAGCAAGGCAAGTTCATAAGCCACCTCTCCAATCTTCTTAAGTGTCTCAAAAGCCCAATATACCTAGGACTCAACTTGCCCTTCTTCCCAAACAACATAACACCCTTCATAGGCGAAACTCGGAGTAGTACCTTCTCTCATACCATGTAAGCAGCATCGTGAAGCTTCCGGTCGGCATGACTCTTCTGTTTAGACTGCACCGTGCGAAATCGTTCCTGAATCAATTTAATCTTTTTCAAAGCATCCTGAACTAAATTAGTACCTAATAGCCTAGCCTCACCCGACTCAAACCAACCCACCAGAGACCGACACCGTCTCCCATATAAAGCCTCATACGGGGAAATCTGAACGCTCGATTGGTAGCTGTTATTATAACCAAACTCTATAAGTGGCAAAACTTGATCCCAAGAACCTCCAAAATATATAACACAAGCGTGTAGCATATCTTTCAATATCTGAATAGTGCGCTAGGACTGGCCATCCGTATAAGGGTGAAATGTTGTACTCAGCTGAACCTGTGTATGTAATTCTCGATGTACTTCTCTCCAAAACTATGATGTAAATTGTGTACCCCAATTTGAAATTATGGACACTGGCACACCGTGTAGGTGAACAATCTCGTGGATATAAATCTCTTCCAACCGCTCCGAAGAATAAGTAGTTCCGACTGGAATCAAATGTGCGGACTTGGTCAATCGATCTACAATCACCCAAAAAGTTTCAAACTTCCTCAAAGTCCGTGGGAGTCCAACTACGAAGTCCATGGTAATACGATCCCATTTCCATTCCGAAATTTCAATTCTCTGAAGCAATCCGCTCGGTCTCTAATGCTCGTACTTCATTTGCTGACAATTGAAACACTGAGCTACAAACCCTACTATATTTGTCTTCATTTTTATCCACCACTAGTGTTATCTCAAGTCTTGATACATCTTTGCGGTACCTAGATGAATGGAATACCACGAACTGTGGGCTTTTTCAAGAATCAATTCATGCAGCCCATCTACATTTGGCACACAAATCCGACCTTGCATCCTCAGTACCCCATCATCCCCAATAGTAACATCTTTGGCATCACCATGCTGAATTGTGTCCTTAAGGACAAGAAAATGGGGATCATCATACTGGCGTTCTCTGATGCGGTCATATAAGAAAGACCAAGAAACCACACAAGATAGAACCCGACTGTGCTCCGAAATATCTAACCTCACGAATTGATTAGCCAAGGTCTGAACGTCAATTGCAAAAGGCCTTTCACCAATAGGAATGAATGCAAGGCTACCCATACTCACTGCTTTTCTACTCAAGGCACCGACCACCACATTAACCTTCCCAAGATAATACATAATAGTGATATCATAGTCCTTTAGCAGCTCCAACCATCTCCGGTGCCTCAAATTTAGATCCTTTTGTTTGAATAAGTATTGAAGACTCCGATGATCTATAAATACCTCACAAGACACAACATAGAGATAGCGCCTCCAAATCTTTAATGCATGAACAATGGCTGCCAATTCTAAATCATGGACATGGTAGTTTTTTTCATGTGGCTTTACCTGGCACGAAGCATAAGAAAGAACTCTACCCTCCTACATTAAGACACACCCAATACCAATCTAAGAAACATCACAATATACTGTATAAGAGCCTGAAGCTGAAGGAAAAACTAGAACGGGAGTTGTGGTCAAGGTATTCTTGAGCTTCTGAAAGCTCTCTTCACACTCATCCGACCACCTGAATAGAGCACCTTTCTGGGTCAATTTAGTCAAGGGTGATGCAATAGACGAGAAGCCCTCCATAAAGCGACAATAATAACCAGCCAAGCCAAGAAAACTCCGAATCTCAGTAGCTGAAGATGGCTTGTGCCAACTCTGAACTACCTCTATTTTCTTCGGATCCACCTTAAACCCTTCACTAGACACTATGTGTCCCAAGAATTCCACCGAACTAAGCCAGAACTCACACTTGGAGAATTTGGCATAAAGTTTCTCTTCCCTCAGTCTCTGTAGTACAATACTCAAATGTTGTGCATGTTCCTCCTGGCTACGTGAGTACACCGGGATATCATCAATAAATACTACGACAAACAAATCAAGATACGAGTGGAATACATTATTCATCAAGTGCATAAATATTGTTGGGGCATTGGTCAGCCCAAAAGACATTATGAGAAATTTATAGTGACCATAACGGGTCCCGAATGTCGTCTTTAGAATATCCAAATCCCGAATTTTTAACTGGTGATACCCGAATCTCAAATGAATTTTGGAGAACACCCTCGCTACTTGAAGCTAGTCGAATAAACCATCAATATGTGACAAAGGATACTTGTTCTTGATTGTAACTTTGTTCAACTCTGTAGTCGATGCACATCCGCATAGTACCATCTTTCTTTTTCACAAATATAATTGGTGCACCCCAGGGTGAAACACTAGGCCTAATAAACCCCTTATCAAGAAGTTCCTGAAGTTGCTCTTTTAATTCTTTCAATTCAGCTGGTGCCATACGATACAGAGGAATAGAAATGGGTTGAGTGCCCGGCACCAAGTCAATACCGAAATCAATATCCCTGTCTGGTGGCATACCCGACAGGTCTTCAAGAAATATATCTGGAAATGCTCGCACTACCGGTGCAGAATCAATAGTAGGTTTGTCTGCATCAACATCTCTCACAAAAGCCAAATATGACAGACACCCCTTCTCGGCTATACATTGAGCCTTAAAGTAAGAAATTACCCCGATGGGAACAAAATCTGGAGAACCTCTCTACTCAACCTTTGGTAATCCGGTATCGCCAACATAATGGTTTTTGCGTGACAGTCTAGAATAGCATGACATGGAGACAACCAATCCATACCCAAGATTACATCGAAATCAACCAAACTGAGCAATAAGAGATCAACTCTAGTCTCCAGTCCCCTGATAGTTACCACACACGACCAATACACGGTCCACAAAAATAGTATCACCCACCGGCATAGATACATGAACAGGTGAAAGTAAGGACTCACGGGGCATATCTAGATAATGAGTATAGAACAATGATACATACAAATAAGTAGAACCATGGTCAAATAATATAGAAGTTTCCATGTGGCATACTGAGACAATACCTGTGATCACTGCATTTGAAGCAACGTCATCTGGCCTAGCAGGGAAAGGATAGAATTGGGCCTAACCGCCACTTGATCGTCTTCCACCTCAAGGGAGACCCCTAGCTGACTGAGCCCCACCCCGAGCTGGCTGGGCGGGTAGTGGAGTAACCGGTGCATGAGTCGTAGCCCGACTCCTCTGTTGAACTGGACCTCGCGAAAAGCGGGGACAATATTTCCTCACATGACCCAGCTCTCCACACTCGGAGTAATCCCTCTCGAAACATGGTGGCAAATTCTGAGGCGGACCTCGAGAACCAGAATAACTACCAGGAGAACCTGGTACTGATGAACCCTGAACTAATGGTGCACGAGATGAACTCTAAGTTAGAAGTGCGCCAAGAGAAGACAGACTCTGTCGAGCATTGTATTGACCATGGCTAGCTGATGCACCACGATGAGCTGAACAAGCCATCTGAGCGGGCCTATAAGGACAACCCTGATGTGATAAGGTTGTCCCCCAGAAGGAACACCGCTGGAATTACCCAGACCACAAGACCTCTTGGCCTCCCTCTCCTCGTGCTCCTGAGTACGGACCATCTTTAGCCATCGAGCACTGCCAACCACCTCGTCGAATCTAGCACCTACTACATTCCCCAGAGTTATAACAAAACGAAACTGCTGGTTGAGGCCATTAATGAACCTCCTGATCTTTTCCCTCTCAGTGGGAACCAACCAAACTGCATGATAAGCCAACTCTGAAAACCGCATTTTATACTAAGTCACAGACAAGTCCTCCTAACATAAATATTCGAACGGTCTGCGCAGTTCCTCTCTGTGAGTTTGTGGCACAAACTTCTCCAGAAATAATACAGAGAACTCATGCCATCAAAGTGGTGCTGCACCAAATGGTCGGCTCCTCTCATAATTCTCCCACCATCTGAAGGCTGTCCCAGAAAACTGAAAAGTATTTAACGAGACCCCACTGGTCTCCTAAATACCTGTTGTCCGAAGCATCCATTGGCACTTATCCAGAAAACCCTGAGCATCCTTTGAATCAGCACCGCTAAATGATGGAGGTCGAAGCCTCCAAAATCTCTCAAGTCTCCTTTGCTCATCATCGTCCATAACGGGGATCACCTGGGCTTGAGCAGCTGCAATCAGCTGGACTGGCAGTGCCCTCGGTACCTGAAGTCCCTGCACTACCTGCTCTGGAGTACGGACAACAGGGGTATGAGTACCTTCTCTAGCCTGAGAAGTGGTAGGTGAAGCCAGAGCCGAAAGCACCTGAGCAAAGCCAGTGCAAATAGTCAAAATTTGAGCTAAAGCCTCCTGAAGGCCTGGAATCAAAATAGGCAAAACTGGTAACTGAGTTGGTCCTGTCGGCTCAACTATATCTGGAATATGCTCCTAAGCTGAGGCAACTGGTGGTGCTACAGGTGCTACTCCAACTATTGTACGAGCTACACATCGACCTCTACCCTAGCCTCTCGCGGCCCTAACTGGTGGCGCTGGTGTCTGACTGTCCGATCCGAAAGTACGTATCCTCACTAGATGTGAGAGAATACAATAACATAAATTTAGTTTCCGGAATCAACAAATTCGTACGACAGAATACAAGAAAGTGACATTTTTCCTAAGGGTTTGATAGCCTCTCGAAGATAAGTACAGACTTCTCTGTACCGATCCGCAAGACTCTACTAAACCTACTCATGACTCGTGAGACCTATGTAACTTAAGCTCTAATACCAACTTGTCACAACCCAAAATCTGCATGTCCTGATGGCGCCTATCTCAATACTAGTCAACCCGACAACCTAAATAAAATATAATATCTTTTAAGTTTGAAAATATAATATTTGAATTCAATAGAAAACCTCGCAATTACAGATACAAAACACTCCCAACAACCAGTGTCACTGAGTACATGAGCATCTAAATGATAAAAGTCTGACTGATAATAACACAATCTGAAAATATAGAATCGTACAATAACTGAAAGGGAGAGAGTCAAGGTCGGCGGATGCCAGGCAGCTACCTTGATAGTCTCCAACTGATAACACTCTGAGATCTAACAGTTGTCATATCCGGAAGCACCTGGATCTGCACACGAGGTGCAGAGTGTAGTATAAGTACAACCAACTCAATAAGTAACAAGACTAACCTTTGGGCTATAAATAGTGACGAGCTCAGCAGGTACAGTCCAGTATAGAAATAACAGTATAGAAATGTAGGCATGCTTTCAAGTTCAACACTTAAATTCAGTACAAGAAAATAGATCAATACTGAATGTTATGAGGAATATGACATCTTAGTGAAAAAATCTCATATACTCACGATCACAATTACTCAGTCACTCAGTATTGTATATGGCCAATCCAGTCCAGGGAAATTCCATCCCGTATATATATATATATACATCAACTGACAGTTAGTGAATCAGTACCGTATAAGGCCAAATCCAGCTCAGGGGTTAATTTATCCCAAAATTAAAGTGATTCGAATAAGATCCATGTCCAGAAAAATTCCTCACAAATATAAATAAGTAAGGCAAGTCCATTCTCTAAGAAGCTCATCCCGAATATAAATCATCTACGCTCACTGTGGGGGGTGCAGACTCCGGAGGGGCTCCTTCAGCCCAAGCGTGATATAAAGCCGATATAGTCTGCTGCAGGCGGGCAGCCCCGATCCATATAATAATAAAGCCTATAAGGCCTGCAGTAGGCAGGCAGCCCCGATCCATAAAATAATAATATATTTAAAGCTGATATGGCCTGCTACAGGTGGGCAGCCCCGATCCAATAAATATCCTCACAATGGATGAACATGGCTGAGTATGAAATGTATATTTTTAAAAAACTAAATTCAATAGAAACACGACCCTATGGGTCCCAATATATTGGCACGTAGCCTAAACATGATCTTTAATATGAGTCTCACCTCAATTTCCCTAACACGTGGAGAATATTCGAATAATAACATGATTCTTTAATTTTACAACTCCACGGAATTTATTTAAGTCACAATTTCCATTGTCCCCGCCCATACGCTCGTCACCTAGAATGTGCGTCACCTCCAACAATTGATATAACACAAAATTCAGGGATTCATACCCTCTGAACTAAGTTTAGAATTGTTACTTACCTCAAACCATATAATTATTTACTCTACTATGCCTTCTCCTCGCGAATCGGCCTCTAAACGCCTCGAATCTAGTCACAATTAATTTGATTTAGTCAATAAAAATCATAGGAATATATTCCATATGAAAATACTAATTTTTCAACAAAATCTAAAATTTAACTCAAAAATCTCCTATAGGGCCCACATCTCGAACCCGACAAAAGTTACAAAATATGAACGCCCATTCAACCACGAGTCCAACCATACCAAATTTACCAAATTCCGAAATCAACTCGACCTCCAAATCGTAAAATCTTTTTTTGAAATCCCTAGGCTCAAATCCTCTAATTTCACCTCCAAAACGCGTAATCTAGTCGAAATATTCAATAATAATCCAATATTATTTACTAAAAATGATCATAAGTGACTTACCTCAAGATTTCTCGTGAATTCTCTCTGAAAAATTGCCCAAAATGACAAAAATGCTGGAACACTCTGTTTTTGTACACTGTCTAGAGGTTTCGCTTCTGCGGAACTTTTAACCGCTTCTGCGGTTTTCCTCCCGCTTTTATGCCATTCTTGCTTCTGCGGAATAGTACCCTCTTCTGTGGATTTGCTTCTATGAAGAAGTGTCCGCCTCTACGGTCCAGTGCACTCCTAGCCCAGGCCGCATCTGTGGCCATGAGGTCGCTTCCGCGATATTCCGTCTGCTTCTACGGACCACACACTTCTGTGATTCCACGCTCGTTTCTGCGAGCTCGCACCTGCGAGCCAAGATCCGCAGGTGCGATTGCATCAGTAGGCAGCAGCAAGTTTCAATTGTTCTAAGTCCAAATTTGACATGTTAACCATCTGAAACTCACCCAAGGCCCCCGGGACCTCAACCAAATACACCAACAAGTCCTAAAACATCATAAAAATTTAGTCGAAGCCTCAAATCACATTAAATAATGCTAAAAACATGAATCGTACCCCGATTCAAGCCTAATAAAACTAAGAAATTCTAACTTCTAAGAAACTTTTCAGAGCTGGATTCCGACCCCGATATCAAAAAGTCAACTCCCCGATCAAACATCCAAACTTAAACTTCCTATTTTTGCCATTTCAAGCCTAATTTAGCTACGGGCTTCCAAATAATTTTCCGGACACATTCCTAAGTCCAAAATCACCATTCGGAGCTATTGGAATCATCAAAACTCTATTATAGAGTTTTTTACACATAGGATGACATCCAACCAACCTTTTCAACTTAAGTTTTAAATTTAAACTAAGTGTTCCAATTCATTCAAAGACCTCACCGGACCTGAACCAATAACCCCGGCAAGTCATATAACAATTGTAAAGCAAATATTGAGCAGTAAATGAGGGAACAAGGCTGTAATACTCAAAACGACCGGTCGGGTCGTTACAACATTGTCCTAGTACTTTCTTTCCTAAACGTAGCTATAAATAGTGAGCTCCGTTATCATTGTAAGGATGAACTTTTCTGGTTAACTTGCACTACATTCTATACAAGCATTTTAATACAATTTTACTTTCTCGCCTTTGATCTTATCATTGTTGTGCTCGGAAACCCTGTTCCCGGACTCATTAGCTTCGTCGTTCCATCTACATTCTAAGGCTAAGTATTTTATATTTCATCAGCTTATTTCATTACTTTTTGGATCAAATTAATTCACTTGCCTAAAAACCACGAATAAATTCAACTGTACCACTTTTCGGGTTAACAGTTTGGCGCCCACCGTGGGGCCTAGACAGTCGTGCGATTAGATTGATCCTTGCCTTTTTTACTAACGTGTTTTGATTACTTAGTCTTAGCAAAAAAGCACAAAAAAATGGCAGATAACTCTATTAATGGCACACGCAACCCTGAGATTCAAGGGGAATAGCCTAATTTCAAGGATTCAATCAGTGACACTCGCAATGAGGGGAATGACGCCATACCGGTACATGATAGGCGGTACCCTCGACAAGTTTGGGAGGCAACTCCTGATGATGCTAATGAGGAGCATGTGGTGGATGCAGTAAGGATCCTGCAAGAGCAACATGTAATCATTCTAGGCCATCTCACGCGACAGGATCATGTTATGACGGAACTGAAGCAGGCGCAATCGGGTGCCTCAAATAATACAAACAGGAGAGATCCAGTTCCTCATGATGTTCCGCGAACAATACGACGCAAAGAGTTGATAATAACACTCCTAGGGGTGAAGTTGGCTCCGACGGGGCTGGGGGAGTAGATCCGGCCTCAACAACGATAACGACCCGTTCAAGGAGGAACTTTTACCGTTCATGAAGGAAGTAAACGCCCACATGGATCAAATCCTGGACGCGCCACCAGTATTGAAAGGTCCGAATTTGAAGACGTATATTCAATTATCGTACAAGCCGAGTGCGGCTTAGGAATTAATTCTGAAGCGATTCAAAATGCCCGAGGTGCCGAAGTATGATGGAACTTCAGATCTACAGGAGCACATTACTACTTACACAACAGCAGTGAAAGGAAATGATTTGGCTCCTCACGAAATTGAGTCTTTGTTGCTGAAGAAATTTGATGAGACTCACACGATGGGAGCTTTAACGTGGTATTCACTATTTCCCGAGCATTCCGTAGATTCTTTTGAGATGCTCGTGGATTCTTTCATCAAGGCTCATAACGGTGCCAAAAAGGTACATACCTGAAAGGCTAACATACTCAGGATCGCACAGGGAGTCTGAGTTATTACGAGAGTTCGTCACCCGATTCCAGAAGGAAAGGATGTTACTACCGGGAGTCCCGGATGAATGGGCAGCTGAAGCGTTCACCAATGTTTTAAATTCGAGAAGTTTGGATGCTTCCTGGAAGTTGAAAGAAAGTCTGCTTGAGTTCCAAGCAATGACTTGGGCGGATGTCCACAACCGGTACGAGTCAAAAATAAGGATCGAAGACGATCAAGTGGGCTTTCCATCGTCGACCAAAGGACGGGAGAAAAATAGAGAAAAAATGAAAGATGCTATTAAAACGGATAGATGGACTTTAAGGGGCCATTTTTTCCCTACGAATGGACTGAAGGTTGTGGCAGGAGCTTTCGTATAACAGACAAGTTCATCATTGATAGAAGGACCGATTATGGCCAGAACAATAGATCGTTGCATGATAAAGAAATCTGGGTGTCGCGAGATTCTTATTACCTAATATTATGAGAGTATAATTTCAATGTTAGTGTAGTAGAGTTGGTGTCCGCCATGAGGAATATCAAAGAGGCACGATTCCCAAGATCTATGAAATCTGATCCCAGCCAGAGGGATCCCAATTTATGGTGTGAAAACCACGGCACTAAGGGCTACCGGACTGGGGACTGCCGACACCTCCGGGAAGAAGTGGCAACACTGTTAAAGAATGGTCACCTCGGAGAATTCTTGAGGGACCGAACTAAAAACAACTATAGTCGGAATAGGGGCGATGCGGAAACCTCGAAAGTAGGAGAGGAACCTCCATGCCAAACGATCAACATGATCTTCGGAGGGAATGAGATTAATTGAGTCACATTTTCGGCAGCGAAGAAGACAAAAGTATCGGTAACTCATAGTAAAAGGATCCAGGAAGACGATATCACATTTACGGACAAAGATACAGATGGATTACTACTACCGCATAATGACGCACTGGTAATTTCTGTAAATGTGTTAGATTTCAAAATTAAACGTGTTTTAGTGGATCCAAGAAGTTCAGCTAATATCATACAATGGAGAGTATTGGAGCAAGCTACACTCACTGGGAGCATTATTCCGGCACTGAAACACCTCGCCATATTAAACCTCGCAAGCGTGATAACCCAGGGAGAAATTTTGCTACTCACGAACGCTGAAGGATTAATGAAGACAACTCTCTTCGAAGTGGTAGATGGAGACATGGGGTAAAACATCATCTTGGGAAGACCATGGCTGCACGAGATGAAAGTTGTGCCTTCAGCATATCACCAATTGTTAAAATTTCCGACACACGAGGGGATCAAACAGGTAAGGGGTGATCAATCAGTAGCGAGAGAGATGAATGCAATTTCGGTCTCCAGTAGCAAAGGAAAGGAGTATGCGGCATAGCAATTAATGGAACCGGCACCTTCCCCCGAAACAAAGGAAGATAACCCGAGGACAGAAGAGTCGGAACAATATCAGGTACCAAGATATTTTCAAGGACTGGAAGATACGGATGCGACGAAGTCCACGGCAGAAGAACTGGAGCATGTTGCGTTCTTCGAAGAATTCCTAAAAAGGAAATTCAATTTGGGAACACGACTGCACCCAGAACTCAGGTCTAATTTTATTGAATTCCTTAAAATTAATGCTGATTGCTTTGCATGGTCGCACGAGGATATGACAGGAATCCTAACGGAGATAGCCGTACATAAGTTAAGCTTGGATCCCAACAGATCTCCGATTAAGGCAAAAGAAGTACCATATTGCTGAAGCAAGGAATAAATTCGTCAAAGAAGAGGTAACCTGTTTACTTAAGATTGGCTCAATCCAAGAGGTGACCACTTGAAACATTTGCAAGAAACATTCGACATCCTAAGAGAGAATAATATGAAACTCAACCCCGAGAAGTGTGCGTTCGGGGTCAGCTCGAGTAAGTTACTAGGATTCCTAGTATCATAAAGAGGAATTGAGGTAAATCCCAATAAAATCAAGGTCATAGATGACATCCCAGATCAATTTTCTAATGTAAAAGAAGACCAAAGGCTCACAAAGAGATTGGCAGCTTTGAGGAGGTCCATTTCTCATTCATCAAAAAAAATGTCATCGCTTTCACACTACTAAAAAAGAAAAATGATTTTGAGTGGACACCGGAGTGTCGGCGAGCCTTGAAGGAGTTGAAGAAATATTTGTCAATCCCTCTGTTGCTCTCAAAACCAAAAGAAGGAGAAACGTTGCTACTCTACCTCATGATTTCAAAATTTACGGTGAGTGCAGGTTTAGTCCGAGAGGATGAAGGTACGCAATCTCCCATTTATTACGTTAGCAAAAAAATTTAAAAGGAGCAGAAACTCGATACCCACATTTGGAAAAGCTGGCATTAGCTCTCGTAGTCATCGCTCAGAAGCTAAGACCTTATTTCCAATGCCACCTGGTAGCTGTGGTGACTACTTTCACTGTGAGGAATATCCTCCATTAACCCGAGCTCTCGGGTAGGTTGGCCAAATGGGCCATCAAAATGAGCGAATTCGATATAGAATATAAACTGAGGACTGCAATTAAGTCGCAAGTCTTTGCTAACTTCGCGGCCGACTTCAGTCCTGGACTATTTCCTCTGGCAGCTAAGAGGCAATAATGGTGTCAGAATCGATATCAGGAGTTTGGACCTAATTTTTGGATAGAGATTCAAATGTTAAAGGGCATAGGCTCGAAATAGTCTTAATCACGTCTTCGGGGGAAACCTTAAGGCAAGCCATCAGAAAAATTCTTTTAACTAACAATGAAGCAGAGTACGAAGCTTTGATAGTAGGGATCAAATTGGCCCGGGGACTTGACTCTGAAGTCATCGAAATCAAATGTGATTTGCAGTTGGTGGTAAATCAAGTCTACGGAATTTTTGACACCAAAGAGGAACTTATGTAACAATACGTGGTAAAGGTTCAGGTTTTGTAGAAAAACATAATTTGCAGGTTTGGAATACCAAAAACAATTACATGCGACAATGGGCCGCAGTTTATTGGCGCAAAAGTTACAAAATTCCTTGAAGACTTGAGGATAAAGAGGATTACCTCTTTACCTTATCATCCAAGAGCAAATGGTCAAGCGGAGTCAACAAACAAAGTGATTATTTAAAACCTCAAGAAAAGGTTGGAAGCAGCAAAAGGCAACTGGACCGAAGATATATTTGGGGTCCACAGGTTCTATGGGCCTACCGAACAACAGCCAAGTTAAGCACCAGAGAGACCCTTTTCCCCTTGTATATGGTGCAGAAGCTTTGATGCTGGTGAAAGTGGGGAAGCCAACCTTAAGGTATTTCGAGGCGAACGAAGGATCGAACAACGAAATAATGATAATCAACTTGGAGCTACTCGAGGAATGCAGGGACTTGGGCATGTCAGAATGGTTGCTCAAAAGAAAATAATGGAGTGATATTATAATCGAAGAGCCAATCTCCAATATTTCAAAGTAGGAGACTTGGTCTTAAGGAAGGTAACTCAAAACACTCGGGAACGCAACGCGGGCAAGTTAGGCCCAACATGGGAAAGCCCTTACTGAGTTTCAACTATCACTGGGAAAAGATCATACGAGTTGGAGAATCAAAACGGAGACAACTTGCCCAACAACTAGAATGTAGCTCACCTCAAAAGATATTATTGCTGACAAACAACAGTCAAAAAGAAAGTATGTGTTGTACTCTTTTTCCCTTTGTTCATTTTTTGTCCCAATTGGATTTTTCTGGCAAGGTTTTTAACGAGGCAGTGATGGAAAGCATACTACAAAGACATCAGTGATAAGACCTTTCATAACAAGGAAAACAAATAAGTTTCACTCGGAGACGATTAGATAATCATTGCTTCGATAGAAAATTCCCATCGGAAAGTTAAGTTTTCTACCAAACGGAGGTTACCCGACCGTTCACGAGCACAAACCACTAGAGAACTATTAGGCATTCTTTGGCTCGATAGCATGGGTTCTTAAGGGGAAACAAGATATGTTGCCGAGTGAAGGATTACTTAGCAATTCATTGGTGGGATCTTCGAAGATACAATACTTCTAGTGTTCCAATTTGCATTCTTTGCATTCAAACACTGGGGGGAAATGATATGAGGTTACGGCAACACTGAATGCCACGTCAACCGGGGAACGAAAATACGGAACAGAATACATAATCGGGAACGAAGATTGCACAGCCAGCTCCGTAGAAACAAGTTGTACAAGATAGCCACAAGTCATGGCAATTTCTTTATAACCACAAGTCTTGGCAATCTCTTTTCTGCATAGAAAAATGCTTATGTACTTTTGAAAATATAAGGAATTAAATGAAATGAAATCCTTTTGTTTTTATCTTGTTACTTATCTGAACGATGAGTTAATTTTACCATTTGAAAGTTAAACAAGTACTTTAAATGATTGTGCCGTAATGAACAGGAGACGTCTTCTTCAAGAGCACTATAAACATAAGAGGGCTCTCTCTTATAAAAATACTCACGTTAAAGGGTTGGTTCCGGAAGAATCAATGCCCGGAATCAATAATGCCATCGAGGAGAAATACACCCAAAGCTGCA
This sequence comes from Nicotiana tabacum, assembly GCF_000715075.1. Classification (NCBI taxonomy): domain Eukaryota; kingdom Viridiplantae; phylum Streptophyta; class Magnoliopsida; order Solanales; family Solanaceae; genus Nicotiana; species Nicotiana tabacum. The sequence continues at coordinate 59,935,716 of NC_134083.1, forward strand.
TACGAAAAAGACGCAAAAGCAAACTTGCAAAAATACTTATAGAAACCCTCATGTAAAAAGGATAATTCTCGGAACCAAAATACTTCGAAGAAAAAGCATCTGATATTACACATAGTAAAGCACGAACAGAACAACATGTGAAAAATACTTAAGCAAGTACAAAAGTTAAAGACTTGCATGAATATTCAAAATGAAAATAAGACTCAAACGATACTTGAGCAAAAAATATGTTTTTATTTACAAGGGCGCGTTATAGTGATAAAGGTAGAAAAATCTAAGTTGCAGCGTCTCCGGAATCAGGAGGAAGAGAAGTATCGGCATCCCTGGGAGTTGGTTCCACCGATGGCTCAACCCTTGTCATGACCCAAAATCCAACTAGTCGTGATGGCACCTAACCCAACCCGTTAGGTAAGTCAATTACCAACTATCCAATTTTAATAATAATTATTAAAGCAATTTAAGTGAATAAAGGTCTTAATCATGTACAATCCCTAAGAACTGGTAGTACAAATCATGAGCTTCTAAGAATAGAGTATACAAAGCTTAAACGAAATAAATACATAGTCTATTTGAATAATACATAAACAGAGCTTTTATAAATCTAAGGCTACCCTCAACAAGAGGCAGCTACATCAGGAACGTAGGTACATCTTCATGTCGCGCAACCATCGAGCACAACAACAACAGCAGCCAACATCGGCACGCAATGTGTAGAAGTGTAGTATCAGTACAACCGACCCCATGTACTGAGTAAGTAACAAACCTAGCCGTAGGTTGAAAGTAGTGACGAGCTTCTACCAAGGTCGGGTCCATAACCAATAGTCCACAACAGTCCATAATAACATAAAACAAATAATACCAGAAGTAACTCAGAGATAAAATGCTTAGCCAAATCATAATTTCAAAAATAATAGTTCTTCCTTTCAAATATATCAGTGAAAACCCAAATCGTTTGCCGGAGTTGCCAAAAATATGAATAGTTTGAAAACAATAAATTTCTCCCAAAATCTTGTCAATAATAAATAAGATGTTTCATTTTCCTTCCAGATAACCCGTGTAAAAACAAATGCAACACTATGCCCATCTGCCAAAAATGTGTGAAAAATCATGAATGATGTGATGCAGTACAACACGAGGAAATACATCTCTATGCTTGTATGTCATGTGTGCATGCCAATGCGATTCAACTCAATGATAAAATCATAAACAACCCCTCGGGCAGAACATCACTCATATACAGCCCCTCGGGCAAACCTCACAATCACTCGTGCCACTCGGGCATACCTCACAATCACTCTTGCCACTCGGGCATACCTCACAATCACTCATGCCTCCCACTCACTCAGCACTCGGCACTCGGCTACTCAGTAGGTACCTGCGCTCACTGGGGGTGTGTACAGACTCCGGAGGGGCTCCTTCAGCTCAAGCGCTATAATCTGCACGGACAACTCACATGCTGCATAGACAACTCACGTGCTATAATAATAAAGTATGCTGCAGGCGGGTATCCTCGATCCACACTCATCCTCACATTCAGGCCCTCGGCCGATATCAAACATGTTGCGGCGTGCAGCCCAATCCTATAAACATGCAACATCCTGCGGCGTGCAGCCCGATCCCATAAATATGCAACATAAATCAGGCCTTCGGCCTCACTCAGTCATAAACCTCTCAAGCCACTCGGGTATTTCAGTAAAACAGGGCATTTGGCCCAAAACATTTTATGCATCAAAATAGAGTCATAAAACTGAGTTATGATATGCAATGAAATGAATATGACTGAGTATGAATTTTCAATTTAACACAATAATCCACAGCAATATGACCTCTGTGGGTCCCAATAATATTGGCACATAGCCTCAACATGATTTTTAATATGCTTTTCAACTCAATTTCTTTAACACATAAAACCGCATGGAAAAATGCCAAGGTTATTTAACTATAAAATTTCATAGAAACAATTATGTCACAATTTCTATAGTGCACGTCCACACGCCTGTCACCTAGTAAGTGCGTCACCTCCCAACAATTCACAAAATACATATATTCAGGGTTCATACCCTCAACTCCAAGATTAGAAGAGTTACTTACCTTGAACAAGCCAAATCCAATGTCAAGCAAGCTAAACAATACTCCAGAAATCCCATTATGCGCGTATCAACACCCGAACGGCTCGAATCTACCACAATTAATTTGATTCAGTCCACACAATTTATAGAAATTAATTCCATATCAAAATGCTAATATTTTCCACAAAATCCGAAATTACGCCCCAAAAATCACCTGTGGGGCCCACGTATCAAAACCCGACGAAACTCACAAAATATGACAACCCATCCAATTACAAGTTCAACCATACTAATTTCATTCAAATCCGACTCCAAATCGGTATTCAAACTAGAAAAATTCATTTCGTGACATTATAGAAATTTCCTTCTATTTCTCTTGAAGATTCAATAATCTTACACCAAAAATAAAGATGAATTCATGGAATATAATCACAAGGGAGTTAAGAACACTTACCTCAAGTTGTGTGAAAACATTCCTCTCCAAAATCGCCCAACCCGAGCTCCTAAATTCGAAAAATGAGAAAAATCTCGGAACCCTCGTTTTTAACACTGCCAAGGCATTTCCGCACCTGCGGTGCCTGGGCTCACACCTGCGCATCCGCATTTGCGGACAAAAATGCGCGCCTGCGGAAAACAGTCGGCCCTCCAAAATCTCGCATCTGCGGGCTTCGCAGATGCGCATTCCCCCTCGCACCTGCAGCCTCGCAGATGCGGCAAATTCTTCGCACCTGCGAGCACTGCCCAATCCCACTCTTGGCCACTTCTGCGGCTTATTTCACGCACATGCGGCTTCGCACCTACGATCAAAATCTTCGCAAGTGTGATCAAAATCTTCGCAGGTGCGATCACACCAGTAGGTAGCAGTTCCAGCATTTCCTTAAGTCCAAATTTGATCTGTTAACCGTATGAAACTCACCCGAGGCCCTCCGGGACCTCAACCAATTGTATCAACAAGTCCCATAACATAACACAGACCTACTCGAGGCCTCAAATTACACCAAACAACATCAAAACGACGAATTACACCTCAATTCGAAATCATTGAACCTTGAAACTATAAATTCTATAACTTGTGCCGAAACACATCAAATCACGTCCGATTGACCTCAAATTTTGCACACAAGTCACATTTCACATTATGGACCTATTCCAATTTTTAGAATCGGATTCCGACCCCGATATCAAAAAGTCAACCCCCGGTCAAACTTCCCAATAATTAACTTTCGGCATTTCAAGCCAAATTCCACTACATACTTCCAAAAAAAATTTCGGACACACTCCTAAGTCCAAAATCACTATACGGAGCTATTGGAATTATCAAAACTCCATTCCGGGGTCGTTTACACATAAGTCGACATCCGGTCACTATTTTAACTTACGCTTTAAACCTTAAAACTAAGTATTCCAATTCATTCCAAAACCTCACCGGACCCGAACCATTTACCCCGGCAATTCACATAACAATTGTAAAGTACAATTTGAGCAGTAAAAGGGGAAGCAAGGTTGTAATACTTAAAACGATCGGTCGGGTCATTACATTCTCCCCCACTTAAACATATGTTCGTCCTCGAACGTGCCAAGAGTTGTTTCCAAGCCATCAAATCACCGTTCCATCTTACCACACACGTACCCGGTGGTGAACCCTCGTCACCCTACCCCACATAGGCTTGACTACACAATGCAACTGAAAATCATTAATTTAAGCTTTGCCAATAAACCTTGGAGTTTAATTTCCAACCTTTAAAATTTCTTTCAAGATACGAATCTTACATTTACACACTTTATAAGTCCGAATAAGCTTCATATAGCTATAACTATAACCATGGATATAATCACCCAGCATATTACACAACTTGTATGCTCATAGCACCATTCCTAATCGTAGTGACTACTCCAAAACCAACCGCATACTAGTATTAAACCCATATCGAACCAAACCTCATCCCAAAACCTTCGTACACTGTTGATAATAAAAGAAACACGTAGAATCTCGTAACCCTTTATCAGACCAACAAGTCATGGAGGTCTCTCGCTCCAACCGGAACCATAATCACTTTCTGAGCCGACTTTCAATATTATACTCCTGAATATACCGAAATTAAACCTGATAGTACCCATTCCAGGTCCAATGACCTTATATTACTAAATATAACTGCTTCACAGACATACTGCACCAATATAACTCGGAGCCACAACTCGTGCCATCCGTGCACTAATACGCAACAATTCAAATGTACCCAGTCATGGAAAATGACTCAAATGAGAGAACTGCCCTGCCAGATTAACAAGTACCTCCACAACGAAATGCTGAAAATTCATTATACACCGTAGAACCATCACCTGATTATAACACGAGGTTCATATTATATACCCCGAGCCACCCTGCTCCAAATTAATAACGACGGAGAGGCAATTGACAAAAATACCACACAAAACCTGAAAGGATATAACCATTACGCTATTGATCATGTAATACCCAAATACTCATCACACTCAAATTCCGCTATAAAGCTCAAATAGAACCGCACCATCTGTGCATATAACCAATAAATCACAACTCCTCGTAGCATAAAGGAGTAACTCACAGATCATTTGAGAACACGAATAAGTTCAACATCAACCGGATGACACATCCCTCAATGATAGTAGTATGGAGCCAGCTACTCCGGCTCGGTGTAGAATACACATCTTAATTTGGCCTACCTATAGACCCTCAAATCAACTCAGGTTATTCACAAATAGATAATAAAATCCCTCCGAAAATCTGTAATGACTGAATCATAACACATTTCATCATCTGGCTAGCGACGACACAACTTCACAGTCCACAACCATGAAACAATCTGCTCATGAGAAATACCAATATCCAAATCCATAGAACACGCAAATCACCATATTTGATTCCATCTCCTCCGCCCGAATGTCTAACACCCCTCTCATACACGATCATCCCACAAGAAATACTTTAAAATTTCTTCAGTGCCACTTGGAAAAACTTGAACACCAACATTATATCAACCGTGTGAGTACCGCAAAATCCCCAGCTTGGTCTTCGGCATCATCACCTTCTGATCCCTCTTCAGTTTTCAAAAACTCGGAACCAGAATCAGAAGAACCTGGAGCATCAGATTGCGTCGGGAGTCCCTTTTTTGCACCCAACTCAAGCTCTCGGGCCTTAGCAATTTCGAAATCAATGTCAATGATCAAGTCTTGCCTCTTCTAAGTTTATTCTCCTCATGTTATACATGGAATAAGGTTTTTTAACAATGAGGGAAGCTTCTCGGCGCTTGAGCTCTTCTTTGAGTTGAGTAATTTTGGCAAAAAGGTTTTCTCGGGCGGACCTAGCAGATTTGAGACTGACATCAAGATCACGTCCAGTTGAACTATAGAGCCTATTATGCTCGATAGTTTTCCTGTATTTCTCTTTCAACTGGGCATGTTTCGCTTCCGCAGCAGCAAGCTCTTCATTTTTGGAGTTCAAAGCTGGCTCCAAATTAATCACTCTTTCAGCAGAGGCAGCCTCACGATCGGTTGCAGCAAGAATGTCTTTTTGGAATTCTGCCCATTTAGCCTTGGCCTCATCAAATCTAACCCTCAGCGGCCCAATTTCTTGGCTAAGGGTTATTACTTATTGCTCACTTTGCTACAAACGGGCCTCCAAAACAACGGCCTTGGTAGCCTTGGTTTCCAGTTCCGAGAGGCCGAGAATAGTCTGGTCCCGTTCTGCCAAAAGTTGATCCCGTTCAAAAGTAAGTTCTTCCTTCTCACGAATCAGACTTTGAAAGCCCTCAGAAGCAAGGAAGTTGGCCTACAAAAAAGAACATGTAAAACTTAGAGTATATTTGCTCAAAAGTAGAAGAAATAACAGAAAAAGAAAACAACGCACTGCTGCGGCATTATGCATAGCATTTTTCAACAAACACTCCATAGAGAGCGTCTAGATCTTCTCCTAGTCTTTTTTTGAAGCCAAAGGCTTCAGATAGTTAGCAAGTTCCACCATCCTTGAAAGCAAGTTACACCTGGTGTAGACTGAAAGGGTAACACTCTTCCTCCTCTATGGATCTTCAGAAGATGAGGCATAATTTTGCCCCAAATTCCCATGAACTGGGGACTGTGGAGGAGGGATACCTTCTTCATGGTCAGGTGTGGCCGATGGAGATGATGTAGCAACCGTTGTTTGAAGAGTGGAGCATTTGTTGGTGATGGTGATGATGGAGATGAAACTGATGGAGTTGAAGAGTGTGAAACAGCTGCATCAAATGCAGTGTTGGTTGTTTGATGCTCGCAAACCAAATATGGCACGGACTCGGTTGCAGTACCGAGCACAACAATTGGGGCCTGAGAACAGGAGTTGCCATTATCTACCAAATCAAATTCTCCCCAAAGTGACGAGATATCATCCTCGGTTGGTATGACTGTCTCAACAAGTTTAGCATCTTGTTGAGATGATAAGGATAGTCGCCTCCTATGAAGAGAAGCTCCCTCATCACTAGCTTATTCATCATCATCTATCATCACAGTGTCTATGACTGGCCCGGAAGGAGGACCAGTCACCATCTTTTGGTTGCTTGTTCTCTGGCCGGGACCTCCGTGAAGAAAGGTTTGTGCCCGGAGCAGGCCCGGAGATGCCTATTCGAGTGAGTGCCTCCTGAAGCAACCTCGCTGCATCAGTAGGGTCAGCGAAAACATCCTCATCGGGGACATCAACTGAGCCCGTAGGTAGACCTAATTTCGTGAGCAAGTCAGAAGGGTTCAACCAAGTTCTTCATATACAAAAAGTGGAAACAAGGTAAATTAAAGTTACCATGATTTTTGGCCTTCCACCCGTATTTAAGAGATAGATCTTTCCACAAACGGGTTTCGGGCGTTGTGATGTCCAAGATCTTCTGAACCCACCGGTCCAAGCCTTCTACCACCGGTGGTATAGATCTAGTCTCTATAACAAACTAAGGTTGAATGATCAATACAAGCATGAAAGAATATTTAGTAAGAAAAGATGTATTAAAGAGAACTTACGAGAGTGGTTCCAAGAAACCGGAAAGGATGAAGCCGTTGTTGGAATAATGTCACTAGTGGCAACTGCAACGAACTATTCCATCCATCCACCCACGGTCATTGTCATCGTCCATGCTAGACAGCAAAGCATGATGGACACAGTTGCAAAAGTTTATCATTCCCCCGCTGTAGATTTTGGGTGAATAAAGATTCATCATATGAGCTAGGGTTAGCTCCTCTCTAGTTTCCAGGCATAAACACCAAAGGCAGGTGACCATGCTCCACACTAAAGGACTTACCTATGCCAAGCACACCTGGTAGCAAAGGCAAAACTCCGCAATTACGAAATCAAGCTCTCCGCTCAAAGAAAATGCACCCAAAGTAAAGGGATACGTGAATAAATATGTTAAACTCTCCTTGGGAAGGGTCACTCTCTCTGAAAAATCAGGAGCAATAATATCTAACTCAGGGCAGCGGCAGTCCTCCTTCACAGCAGGAATACTGGAAAGGCGAATGTCACGACCCAAATCTCCCTCCGTAGGATGTCGTGATGGTACCTAGTCTTATGGACTAGGTAAGCCTAACATTTAGTGAAATAATAACAATATTAAATAACATCTGACAAATACGAAATATGAATCTCTATACATACTTACAATCCAAAAACGGTAGTACAAGTCATAAGCTCTACTAAGTTACTAGAAAGCCTATAAATTCAATTGTTTTGAAATAGAGATAAAATAGTGCAAATACAATATCAAAAGGTGACTCCGAAGCCTACGAACGCAATAACAGGTTTACCTTGAGTCTCCACAGCAAGTTCCATACTGCTAGTGATCGGTCAACTGACTCCACATTACCTCGCTCTGCACAAAAATATGCATAAGTGTAGTATGAGTACACCACAGTCGGTACCCAGTAAGTATCAAGACTAACCTCGGTGGAGTAGTGACGAGGTACATTCAAGACACTCACTAGTCAAATAACTTGTACCATACTAAAATAATTGAAAATAAATAACAGTGATAGCAACAATAATCCACTAGTGCTATAAATAGTAAGGCGCCAAGAACACAATAATTTTTACACAGACAAATAAGAAACACAAGAACAACCAATTAAACAAGTCTTTCACATATAATCTCTTCAAATAAATACCCTTCAAATATATTTCTTCAAATAAGTATCCTTCGAATATAAAACTCTTCCAAATAAATATCTCATATCATAATCATAAAATACGATTCTCGGCCCCTTTTCATATTCTCACGGTACCTCGTGTCCATATCTCTAATCACAACCGCACGAACAACTCTCGTGCCAAATATTTCAATAAATACAATCCGCACGATTAATTTATTTTCAATAAAGTAAGGTTACAATTTTTAAACCAAGTAAGAATTCAACAAAGAAATGAGCTTATTTTAGAAATAGTTTGAGTAAAAAAATGACATTTCAGTTTAAATAAAACATCAGATAATTTGTTGCCTCAAATGTAAAACTTATTAATTTAAAATATAATAGTAACTTCTTTTATTTAAAACAACTCAGTCATCAAAAACCGGTAAAACCCAGGAATATAAATCTTCAAAGTCTCTTACTAAAAAGCCCAAGCCAACACAATACAACAAAGAATACAAACACATAGTAAAATTAAATAATACATCACGGCAGATCACAAGGATTAACCTATAACGGAAATACAAAATAACCAAAGACAAGTACAACCATAGAGAGATGTCAACAAAGGGCACTCCCGAGATACCGTCTCGTAGTCTCAAAAGTAAATGCGCAACAGGGGATCTCCCAAGATACCGTCTCGTAGTCCCAAAAGTAAATATGCAAGACAGGGGGATCTCCCGAGGTACCGTCTCGTAGTCCCAAAGTAAATATGCAACAAACAACAATGCCACCAGGCTATCACAAATCATCACAATTCAATTTCCAACATAGCCCACCTTGTCTCGCCACGTGCGCAATAATAAAGTAAATGCCCGCCTTGTCTCACCACATGCGCATAATAATATTCCCACCATATCTCGCCACATGCGCAACCCCCCCCCCCCCACACACACACACACACACATATATATATATATAGTCCGTCTTGTCACGCCGCATGTGCATAAATCAATCGTAATAATAGTACGGCAGAAATCTCGTGCAAACACCCGAACAAAACTTCTCAACAATATAACGTGCCAATATCACATCTCATAAATTGCACCTCAAGTGCTCAAATATTACAACATATAACAGATTTTTACATCAAGTGCTTACAATTTATCACAGATTGCACATCAAGTGCTCAAATATTACAATTTAGCATAGATTTGCACATCAAGTGCTCAATTATTATAATTTACCACAAAATTCAACAATACATTATTGTCCACAATAAGGAGCCCATGGCTCGATCATAATGTGCACAAAATCTTAACAAATATATCTGGGAGTGAACAACTCAACAAAATAATAATTCACATAAAAATCAAGGAGGCAATCACACCACATCATCATATAAAAACAAATCCAACCAAAGAAGGATTTAATAAGTGCCAATAATTTTCAATTTATACATAAGGGCGTCTAAAGATTTGAACCAATGTAATTTGCACATATAAACCAAGTACGTACTCGTCACCTCACGTACATGGTTTTCAATTATACAAATTGCACATAAGACTCAATGCCTAAGGGAAATTTCTCCCACTCAAGGTTAGGCAAGATACTTACTTTTTAAAGATATGTCGATATTCAAAATCGCCTTCTTGCTTGAATTGACCTTCGGACCGCTCAAATCTAACCAAATTAATTGTATAACTTCATTAAAATTCATCGGAAATAATTCCGGATAATAAAATGCCGACTTAAAAATTAATTCTAAAAAGTCAACAAAAGTCAATGCGGGTCTCTCGGAACCCGGCATAATTATCACTAAATCCGATCACCCATTCCGATATGAGTTCAACCATACCAATTTTATCAAATTCCAACAACAAATCGTCCTCTAAATCTTGAGTTTTCGTTTTTGGAAGAGTTTTCAAAAAACTTGATTTCTTCCATTTCAATTTGAATTAAACGATGAATATAACCATAGATTCATGATATATAATCATTTTAGGATATAGAATACTTACCCCAGTCGAAGTCGTGAAGAAATCCTCAAAATCACCCAAAAACCGAGCTCCAAAAATCCCAATCGAAAATGAAGAAATGGTAGATTTTCAATCCTTAAGTTTCTGCCTAGGTTCGCATTTGCTGACAAAAATTTCGCATTTGCGAATGAACAGTGCCTCCCATGAACAGTGTTTTCGCAATTGCGATAAATAGTTCTCAATTGCGAATGAACAGTGTTTTCGTAATTGCGAATGAACAGTACCTCACCGGAAACCAGCTAACTCAAACTTCTCCGAAATGATCCGAAACCACCTTGAAACTCATCTGGAACATCCCGGACACAAACCATATATGAATTTCAATCATAAAACATGCTACGGACCTGCTTGCGCACTCAAAACACTGAAAAGAGGTCGTCTTAACCCGATATTGACCATGGTCAAACTCCCAAATTTCTTAACTTTACTAGTCCCTCAACCAATGATCCAAAAATACACCCGTCAAATTATACCAACAAGTCCTAAAATATCATACGAACTTAGATGAAACTTCAAATTACATCAAACAATGCTAGAACCACGAATCATAACCCAATTCAAGCTTAATGAAATTAAGAAATTTCAACTTCTACATTCAATACCGAAACCTATCAAATCACATCCGATTAACCTCAAATTTTTCACACAAGTTATAAATGACATAGCGGACCTATACAAATTTTCAGAATTGGATTCCGACCCTGATATCAAAAAGTCAACTCCCCGGTCAAACTTCCAAAAATTCAATTTTCGTTATTTCAAGCTAAATTCCACTACGGACTTTCAAAAAAATTTCGGACACGCTCCTAAGTCCAAAATTATCATACGGAGCTATTGAAATCATCAAAACTCTATTCCGGGGTCGTTTGCTCAAAAGTCAACTCTCCAGTCAACTCTTTTCATTTAAGCTTCTAAATAAGAATTGTTCTTTTAATTTAAGTCTGAATATTCCGAAAATCAAACTCGACCACACCCGCGGGTCATAATACATATTGTGAAGCTTCTCGATACCTTTAGTCGCTAAACGAGGCATTAATTCTTAAAACGACAAGTCGGGTCGTTACAATGAATGGAAGAAGGGTATCTACTAACATCCCATGTACGAGGGTTAGCAGTAGGAAATTTCTCTTCTAAATCCTTCGAAGTACTAAGCCTTCTTGGGATGATGGAACCCACTGTTGGAGGAACGGAATCCTCAGTTTTGTTCTTGCCCTTTGAAGAACTAGCACGTTTTGAAGAAGAAGCCATTGGAATAGAAGGAAGGAAAATTTATGGTTCAAAGAAGATCAGGTAAAAGTTGGGAAATAAAGATGCAAATTAGAAGTTTGAGAAATTATGAAGTACATAAGAGGATGAGGATGCATATAAGTAAAATTTTGCCGGCTAAATTCATGGCCATGATTACCTCGATAATCGGCAAAAGTTGTGCTGAATCGTGGGATGACGCGTGGTTGAGGCATTAAATGCGGAGAGACGTGCATCTAATCAACTGACAGAAAATTTCAAAGGGAGTTATAGAAATTCCCGCCAAAAATATGCTTTCTACCAACTTTTCGGTAACTCAAAATTGTGTCACCGGAAAGCAGGGGGATTACCTGTATAGGGAAAAATACGACATGACATGTGGCAGCTTAAAGGAGGGACACATGGAATATAAAATGGGGATGATCAACAAACATGGTTATTCCGCTTGTCGCCGGAAGAAATAACGATCATAAAAAGAGTATTAAATGCTTTGCGCCCGGTAATATTTAATACAGAATATTCCGCAGTATTAAGGATGATGGCCCGTTACAAAAAAATTGACATTTATGTCTAAACGTTAGATCTTCATCAATATCCCTCATAATTGACATTAAAGAAGGGCTTAATCCTAGAACTTCCTTTCCTAGACGTAGTTATAAATAGTGAGTTCTGTTATCATTGTAGCGGGAAAATTTTCTGGTTAACTTGCACTACATTCTATATAAGCATTTTAATATAATTTTACTTTCTCGCCTTTGATCTTATCATTGTTGTGCCCGAAAATCCTGTTCACAGATTTATTAGCTCTGTTATTCCATCTTTCTAAGGCTAAGTATTTTATATTTCATTAGTTTATTTTATTACTTTTTTTAATCAAATTAATTCACTTGTCTAGAAACCACGAACAAATTCAACTGTACCGTTTTCGGGTAAACAGGGGTTCAATCGATATGACAATGATGTATACTTGATAAAGTTTTTGGCGCCACCAAAATACTAAAAAAAAGAAAGAAAAAAAAGAAAAAAAAAAGCTTTCGCAAGAGTCAATGTAGTCCCTTCTGAAAAGGAGGGGAAACAAAAAGAGTGCTCTCCTATGCCTCTAATGTCTTTTTATCCTTTGTTTGGGGCTCCCTAGCAAACAAAGGTATTCACATCACACGTTTCATGTCAAAATGGCAAAGCAACATGGTATTCACAACATATTTCATTTGTACGTACTAGCTTAATTACACTTCGTAAAGTTCAATTATATATTTCACTGTATACATGCAGCCGGAGTAGAATGGAAGTTTCTCTACCTCAGACTACCATGTTGCAGATTAAAATGCTCCTCCTCTTATAACTTAAATATGTTTTACAATTAACATTAACTGTCATGTCAATCGTGACGAATCACCTAATTTATGACATGAATGTCCAATCATTTCATGTGCAATATCCGTCACAAGCATGGACCGTTATACAAAATGCAAGAGGACCTTCCTCAAGTGTGAGAAAGAGTACTCAGATTTTTTTTCCATAATGTGTACGTTTTGGATTAAGAATTCTAGTGGTGTGTTGTTTTTAAAGGAATACCAGATATATACAAAATACCATTATAGAATAATATTACAGGGCATAAGTTGCATATCCACAATTGCGATTTATAAGGCGCATTTGTCAGTTGCGATTTTTCGTTGCAGTTGCAACTTACAAGACGCATTTGGCATATTATAAGTCGCATTTCAAATGCTATTTATGAGTGGCCGAACTGATTCATGAGTCGCAACTTAATCGCGATTTTAATTTTTCGTATCGCTTTGGGATTAAGACTTGCTCTATGTTTGACCGTAGCAATTGAAACTGAACTGTCATCCTTTATCCTGCTAGGAGCTCAAGTTTTTTCCCTCTATTTACATTGATATATTTTATTATATAATTGCTCACAAGTGAACAATGACGTTGGAAAATTAATAAATAGTCTTGTGAGCCCTTTGTGAAAGCCGTGATTTCCTTAATGAGTAACTGAAGTTTTGAACTTCTCATCAAATTTGTACCTGTTAATTAACAGCTATTAGTCAGATTACTTGGAAAAGTGGTAAATAATTTGTTACAAATTACAATAGAGGAAAAAAACAAATTTTGGTAACTTTACAGCTTTAGTTTGTCGGCCCTAAAATAAAAACCTAGCTTGTAATTCAAGAAACACGTAATAGGGAAAAGGAAAACCAAGTAAATTATATTACATACTAATATATAACTTATAAGTAAAGCAATATATATCAGAAAGTTACCAAAACAAAACAAAAACCAGGTTATCGACTTACTATTGAGAGCAAGAGAAAAATTGATTCAATGGCGGCGATTAGCGATCCAATAATATGGACGAGAGGCAAAACTATAGGAAGAGGCAGTTTCGGTATCGTCACTTCAGCAACGACAACAAACTCATCCGTTGATATTCCGTCGACAATCGCAGTAAAATCTGCCTTGTTTTCGCATTCAAAGTCGTTACAGAAAGAGAGAGAATTGCTACATGAGTTTCAAGATTGTGATCATGTTATTCGATGTTTCGGAGCTGATGTTACTGAAGAAGATGGGAAGATATTGTACAACATGTTGCTCGAGTACGCGTCTGGTGGAAGTTTAGCTGATCGGATTGGTCAAAATTCAAGGAAAGGGTTGCAAGATTTTGAGGTAAAACAGCACGCGAAATCGCTTCTCTTAGGGATTAGTCATATTCATGGAAGAGGTTTCGTTCACCTTGACATTAAACCAGATAATATTCTTCTTGTGGGTACGGAAAAAGTTGCCAAGATTGCTGATTTCGGGTTTGCGAAGAAGGTTGGAGGAGTAAAGAGTCAGAAAAGAAAGCACGGACTCAAAGGAACACCTTTGTACATGGCACCAGAATTAGTTCTTGATAACGAGTACGGACCTGAAGCTGATATTTGGGCTTTCGGATGCACTGTCTTTGAGATGGTTACAGGGAAGACAATGTGGGATTGCAGTGAAGCCAACGACGTTGTTTATCTGTTGTGCAAAATTGGAATGGGATCACCGGATTTGCAGAACAAAAGATTGTCAAAAGAGGCTGAAGATTTTCTGAAAAAGTGTCTTGTTAAGGAGCCGAGATCGCGATGGACTGCTGATATGCTATTAAAGCATCCATTTCTTTCATCTGATGATAATGTTGTTGTTCGTGAGCGGACAAGGAAAAAGGAACTCAACCCGTTTTTGTTTATTCGGTATTTGTGCTGGTGAAAGTAATCCTTTAATTGACGATTTCTGCAATAGTATGAAGATGGATAAGCTAAAACCAATAAAGTTATTGAATTGCAGATCCAACAAAAGAAGAAAGCTACTAGCTTGAAGGATGCTGATTATTAGTTTTGATTAGAATTTTACAAATGTAAAGAATTATACTAATGTAAAGAACTACGTTTGGGCTTGATCCCCATAGGAGCTTAGCCCGGGGTACGTAGGCAACCTGTGAGAAAAGGAGAGATCAGGTGCAGCCCCTTGTATTAAAAGAAAACAGTTTTGTGTTTATATTTTCTTAATTAGTATTGAACAATCTGTACAAAAAGGCAGCTTGTAATTTTCGTTAACAGTGAGTACATTCTCTTTTCAACATATCTTGCAGATTTATATGTTGTATTTTTTCTTATAGAATATTCAATCTGTTCACTAGAAAGAGAGGCTATTTTGCAAGTAGATTTTGCTAATAGTAACTACATTCTGTTTTATGTTATATTCTTTTATGTCATATTATCATGGAACCAGAATATACCAAGTCAGAGTAGCAAAAGAATAAAATGAAAGAGCCCCTTTTGTATGTAATTAAACGCAATGTTTATTTGAAATATGAAAATTCTTTCTTCAAGCGACAAAAGATTAGGTTTTGCCAAGTTAATTTAGGATTTGGTTCCTAAAAACTTGTTGTAACTAAGGAAGTAAAAGGAGGCTTAATTACTAAATAGCTATCCAAAGCAATTGACATGATTTACAAAAGCAAAGATCATTCTCTGATATAGGCTAGGTGGTAACATATTTATCATATGCATTAGCACAATGGCTCAAACCTAGATATAGTGGCATTTCCTCTAGCAATTTATATCTAGCACTTTCTACACACAAATTATATCCCATCACAGTAGTTATTACAAACTACAGCTGCTGCCAAAGTTAACCATCGTCTTAAAATTGATGATGGGTAGCGAGCTTAAAAAAAACAAAAATGACAGCTCGATACACAAGGCATTTTGCGTTCACAGCCGGTGGACTGTTTAAGTGGGTGAAAGTATAAAATATAATGTTATGAATACTCAAGAGGACCAACAACCATAAAGTGGCAGCAAGATGTTAGGAATTTTTGGAAGTAAACATTCCTAATGACAACAAAATATAGAAAAATATCACAATCCTGCACGGATAAGTATCCCTTTTCAAGCCGCAAAGGCAGTAGGGGTGGGTGTTCGCAATTCAGATTGGATATGAAAATTCAGTTTGAATTTTCGAATTTCGGATTGAAAAATGATAATTCAAAGCTCGGACAATATCAGATTTTTTAAGTTTGATTTCGGATTGAAAAAATGACAATCCAAATAAGCTCGAATTGGATCGGATTTAAGTTTGATTTCGGATTAATCGTTTGGATATTTTGGATTTTAGATTTTAAGTCTATAAGTTTAGAGTCTTACAAAAATGAACATTCAAATGAAGTCCTCATGTTAAATTGCTTAGAAAGTTTCTCATTCTAACCGCAATCATCTAAAAAAAGTATTCACGTAATGAAATCATCATCAAATATAATAAGGCCGATACACTACTAGAAATTCGATAAAAACCGACCAAAAAAATCAACCAACGTTGGTCGGTAATGGCCAAAAACCGACCAAAACGCGACCATTTACGTGTGGACGGTATTTTTGTGGTCGGAAAGACATACCGACCAAAGTTGGTCGGAAATTACCGACCAAATTTGGTCGGTCAGTTAAATTCAAAAAAAAAATATTGCAAAAGAAATCGACCAAAGTTGGTCGATTTTTTCCGACCAAAGTTGGTCGGTATTTTAATTATGTAATAAAAAAATTCACCATCTGGGAATTGAAACGGGGTATGTACTGTGGCAGGATACTATTCTACCACTAGACCATTGGTACATTTTGTTTTAAGACTGTCTTTTATTTGATTTATACTCTTTAATTATATTTTCGCACGAAAATAACCGATCAAAGTTGGTCGGTTTTATTAAAAAGTAAAATTATCGACCAAAGTTGGTCGGTTTTTTTACCGGCCGAATTAACCGATCAATTTTGGTCCGTTTTTTTAATATTAATTTTTATTTATTTTAATTGAAAAACCGACCAAAGTTGGTCGGT
Source organism: Nicotiana tabacum (assembly GCF_000715075.1). Taxonomy (NCBI): domain Eukaryota; kingdom Viridiplantae; phylum Streptophyta; class Magnoliopsida; order Solanales; family Solanaceae; genus Nicotiana; species Nicotiana tabacum. The sequence goes on from NC_134083.1 coordinate 59,952,546, forward strand.
TTCTTGAAACATAAATTTCGCGGGACTCAAAAATAGTTTCCCGCATTTTTGCGCCAAAGAAAACCGACCAAAGTTGGTGGGTTTCGTAAAAGAAAATTAAAAAAATATATTTTAAAAAACCGACTCGGTCGACCTTGGTCGGTTTTTGTCGAATTTCTAGTAGTGATAATAAGTAGTACTCCCTCCGTTTTAATTTATGTGAACCTGTTTGACTGGGAACGGAGTTTAAGAAAAAATAAAATTTTTTAGAATTTGTAGTCCTAAACAAGTCAAAAAAGGCCTGGAGTATTTGTGTGGTTATAAAAGCTTCTCATTAAGGGTAAAATTGAAAGTTTAAGCTAAATTGATTCCAAAATTAGAAATGGGTCATTCTTTTTAGAACGGAACAAAAAGGAAATAGGTTCAAATAAGCTAAAACGGGAGGAGTAATAGTAAGACCATATTGTCCTAATAAAAAGTATTATAATAGTAATTTAGTAATTAGTATTGAATATATGAGATAATATCTAATAGGTGGGGATGGTATTGGACTTATTATATTGCATATGGATAATGGACTAAATATAAAGTATATCCAAAAATCCGAAATACCAAATCCAACATCCAATCTGAAATCCAAAAATTTTAAAAATTAAATCCGTAATCCGAAGATTTAAACCAAAAATTCAAAAAAATCGAATTTAGGTTTGGATTTTAGGTTTGCCCAAACTATTCTCACCCTAAAAGGTAGAATCAAATTACTCGTCAAGTCCATCAATTTGAGTTGTGTGAAAATCATGTTACCCCTCCAACTTTGTGTGAAAAAACAAATTCCTTCTCAATTTGTAAGCTATAAACATTTTCTCCCTCCTATATCTTAGGTATTTATTGAATTTGCTAACAGTAAGTACATTCTCTTTTCAACATATCTTGCCGATGTATATATATATTGTATTCTTCTTTCTTAGCCCTAAAGTATGAGTGTTCTGAAGATAATATTTCTCAACTATCGATACGTTACGACCATGCCTGCTTGACAAAGTCTTTGGCGCCACTAATTGACATTCCAAGCATCTAATGCCTCAAATGTCCTTTTATTCTTCGTTTCGGACTAGCTAGTATATACTGCTTTCGTGCTTAATAGATTTTGGTGATTTGTGTAATTTTTAGGATGTACATTTTTCTTAAACTTCGTCAAGCCTATCCGCCTATTTGTTCCAAACCATAATTTCTAGTTTCAAGATCGCTGCGCTTTTAGCATGCGTGTGGTGAGATGTGCCAAGCCCGATGTCTACTTATTTTGTCATTCCTATGATTCAAAGAATTCACCGGCTATAGGGACATCAAGTAAGGGGCTACTCATGCCTAATGAACATTCGATTATTTTTTCGGGGAAGAGAAGAGCTCTATGTCACGACCCGAAATTCTCGCCTTCGGATCGTGATGGCGCCTAACATTTCACTTGCTAGGAAAGCCAACGTTAGAATAATATTATCTATTTTTAAAATAATTTTTTTAATTTATTAATAATCAAAGAAACAAATGCGGAAGTAAAGTCTAAAATATAGTGAATAATTCATAAAAACAATGGTGTATAAATACCATCCCAAAATTGATGTCACAAGTGCACGAACTTCTAGAATAATACAAATAAGGGTCTCAATAAAATAAAGTTGTCTCGAAATAAACACACATCTAAAGTAAAGTAGACGGGAACTTCAGAAACTGCGGACGCCATGCAGTTATACCTCAAGTCTCATTTAGTAGCTGAAATCTGAGTAAGTCTATGGTACGTCGCTGGGACCAACTCCAAAATCTGCACAAGAAGTGCAGAGTGTAGTATCAGTACAACCGACCCCATGTACTGGTAAGTACTGAGCCTAACCTCGACGAAATAGTGACGAGGCTAAGGCGGGTCACTTACATTAACCTGTACACAATATTAGTAACAACAACAAATAATAAAAATAAATCAGATAACTCATTTATAATAAATGAAGCCAGCCCTGCAATCATAACTAATTATCATTTCCATCAGTTTCCGTTGCAGTGTGCAACCCGCTCTCACAATATATTCATATTTAATTCTGTTGCGGCGTGCAACCCGCTCCTCTAATATATTCATTTTAATCAAATCTGTTGCGGCGTGCAACCCGATCCTCCAATATGGACTTTTAATAAGTCTGTTGCGGCGTGCAACCCGATCCTCCAATATGGACTTTTAATAAGTCTGTTGCGGCGTGCAACCCGATCCTCCAATATATTCATTTACCAATTCTTATAGAAGAAATTACTCCAATGAGTTCAACAATTAATATAAAGTTTTTAAGACAACAAGCATACAATAATTATGATTTAATTATGAAACAAACAATGACAAATAGCAATTTATTTAGGAAATCAGAGAGAAAATAGGCAGTTTAATATTTAAATATGATAAATGTCAAGTAGCAATTAGCACACATAAATCAAATAGCATGTAATAATTATTGCAGGAATTCAAGAATTAATATTTGTCAAAGAATAGGAAAGAAATAATTTTTATAACAATTAATTCATGATTAAAACAACTTATGATTTTTCAAGTAAATACGCAAACAATTAATTTGACGATGTATAGACACTCGTCACCTCGCCTATACATCGTTCACATGCATTTCACATAACAAATAGTTTAAGGGTTCTATTCCCTCAAGTCAAGGTTAACCACAACACTTACCTCGCTTTGTAAATTCCAATCAATTACTGGACCACAACTTTTCCTTTTAAATTTATCTCCAAAAGCTTCAAATCTATTCACAAACAATTCGATATACTCAATACGAATCATAGGAATTAATTCCATATGAATTTACTAATTTTCCAGATAAAAATCCAAAATTCATTTAAAAATTCGACAGTGGGACCCACATCTCAAATCTTGGAAAAACTTATAAAATCCGAACACCCATTCTGAGACGAGTCCAACCATATAAAAATTATCCAATTCCGATGTCAAATGGACCTTCAAATCTTAAATTTTCGTTTTTGGAAGATTTTATAATAATCTAATTTTTCTCCCAACATTTCACGGATTCATGATATAAATAGGTATGGAATCATGAAATATAATCAATATAAGATAAGGAATACTTATCCCAATATTTTTTCGTGAAAATCGCCCAAGAATCGCCCTACCCGAGCTCAAAAATAGAAAAGGGTTGAAAATGGGACGAATCTCATTTTCCAGAACTTAAGTTCTGTTTCTTGGAGTTTTTTCCTTCGCGAACGCGGTCAGTGCCTCGCATTCGCGAAGCACAAATTTGTGCTGTCCAATTTTATTCTTCGCGAATGCGAGGGATACCTCGCGAACGCGATGCTTGCCTGGCTTGGCCTTCGCGAACGCGAGATGCCCTTCGCGCACACGAAGGCAAGTTTTCCCGGCCAGCCTCTTCCCCTTCGCGAACGTGAGGTTTCGATTGCGAACGCAAAGCTTTGCACCTAGACCCTTCGCGAACGCAAAGCACAATTTCGTCTGCCTCCAGTTTCTTCTTCGTGAATGCGAAGAAGGATACCAGAAGCAGATTTCTGCGATTTTCCCAAGTCCAAAAATGATCTGTTAACCACCCGAAACCAATCCGAGCCCTCAGGGCTCCAAACAAAACATGCACCCAAGTCCTAAAATGTCGTACGGACTTGCTCTCGCGATCAAATCGCCAAAATAATACCTAGAACCATGAATTGAACACCAAATCGAATAGAATTTTCAAGAAAACTTTAAAATTTATATTTTTACAACCGGGTGTCCGAATCACATCAAATCAACTCTGTTTCTCACCAAATTCGGCAGAAAATTCATAAATATTATAGTGGACCTATACCGTACTCCGGAACCAAAAATACGAACCCGATGTCAGTAAATCCAACATCAATGAATTCTTAAAAATCATTAAGCTTTCAAGCTTTTAATGTTTCATCAAAATTCCATATCTCGGGCTAGGGACCTCGGAATTCGATTCTGGGCATACGCCCAAGTCCCAAATCACAATACGGACCTACTGAAACTGTCAAAATACTGATCTGAGTCTGTTTGCTCAAAATATTGACCAAAGTCAACTCAGTGGAGTTTTAAAGCTCTATTTCACATTTTAATCCATTTTTCACATAAAAACTTTCCGGAAAATTGTACGAACTGTGCACGTAAGTCGATGAATGATAAATAGTGCTTTTCGAGGTCTTATAACACAAAATTACTTATTAAATTTAAAGATGACATTTTGGGTCATCACATTCTCCACCTCTAAAACAAACGTTCTTCCTCGAACGGAGTTAGAAAAAGTACCTGAGATGTGAATAAGTATGGATATTTACTCCGCATGTCCGACTCGGACTCCCAGGTAGATGCCTCTACCGACTGACCTCTTCATTGCACCCGAACTGAAGGATAACTCTTAGACCTCAACTGCCGGACCTACCGGGCTAGAATAGCCACCGGCTCCTCCTCGTAAGTCAAATCTTTGTCCAATTGGACAGAGCTGAAATTAAACACATGGGACGGATCATCATGATATTTCCGAAGCATAGACACATGGAACACCGGATGAACCGATGATAAACTAGGTGGTAATGCAAGCATGTAGGCTACTTCACCCACCCTTTCAGGAATTTCAAAGGGTCCAATATACCTAGGGCTCAACTTGCCCTTCTTTCCGAACCTCATTACACCTTTCATAGGTGAAACCCGGAGTAATATTCTTTCTCCAACCATGAATGCAATATCACGAACTTTACGGTCGGCATAACTCTTTTGCCTAGACTGAGCTGCACGAAGTCGATCCTGAATAACTTTGACCTTATCCAAAGCATCCTGTACCAAATCGGTACCCAACAACCGAGCCTCTCCCGGTTCAAACCAGCCAACGGGCGAACGGCATTGCCTCCCGTATAATACCTCATATGGAGCCATCTGAATGCTCGACTGGTAGCTATTATTATAAACAAACTCCGCAAGTGGAAAGAACTGATCCCAAGAACCTCCAAAGTCTATAACACAAGCACGAAGCATATCTTCCAATATCTGAATAGTGCGCTCTGATTGTCCGTCTATCCGTGGATTAAATGTTGTACTCAACTCAACCCGCATGCCAAATTCACGTTGTACAATCCTCCAGAAGTGTGAGGTAAATTACATACCTCGATCTGAAATAATAGACACTGTCACACCGTGTAGGCAGACAATCTCACAAATGTAAATTTCCGCTAACCTCTTTGAAGAATAGGTAACTGCCACTGGAATGAAATGTGCTGACTTAGTCAACCTGTCCATAATGACCCAAACTGCGTCAAATTTTCTCTGAGTTCGTGGGAGTCCAACAACAAAATCCATAGTAATGCGCTCCCATTTCCACTCAGGAATTTCTAACTTCTGAAGCAAACCACCAGGTCTCTGATGCTCGTACTTAACTTGCTGACAATTCAGACACCGAGCTACATATGCAACTATATCCTTTTTCATTCTCCTCCATCAATAATGTTGCCGCAAATCTTAATACATTTGGCGGTACCTGGGTGAATAGAATACCTGAACTGTGTGCCTCTTCAAGAATTAATTCACGAATCCCATCCATATTAGGCACACAAATACGACCCTGCATTCGCAGAACTCCATCTTCCCCCACACAAACATGTTTGGCATCACCGTTCTGCACCGTGTCCTTACATACTGCCTCTCTTTGATATGCTCATATAAAGAAGACCGAGCGACTGTACAAGCTAGAACCCGAATGGGTTCTAGAACATCTAACCTCACGAACTGATTAGCCAAAGTCTGAACATCTGTAGCTAATGGCCTCTCACCAACCGGAATATACGCAAGACTGCCCATACTCACAACCTTTCTACTCAAAGCATCGGCCACCACATTGGCCTTTTCGGGGTGATACAAAATGGTGATATCATAGTCTTTCAACAACTCCAACCATCTTCTCTGCCTCAAATTAAGATCTTTTTGTTTGAACAGATACTGAAGGCTACGATGATCAGTAAATACCTCACACGAGACACCGTAGAGTTAATTCCTCCAAATCTTCAGCGCATGAACATTGGCCGCCAGTTCTAAGTCATGATAGGATAATTCTTCTCGTGAACTTTCAACTGCCGCAATGCATATGCAATCACCCTGCCATCTTGCATTAATACTGCACCAAGCCCAATATGAGATGCGTCACAATATACCGTATACGATCCTGAACCTGTGGGTAATACCAACATCGGCGTCGTAGTCAAAGCAGTCTTGAGCTTCTGAAAGCTCAACTCACACCTGTCTGACCATCTGAATGGTACACCTTTCTGGGTCAATCTGGTCAATGTGCTTGTTATAGATGAAAATCCTTCCACGAACCGACGATAATAACCTGCCAAACCCAGGAAACTCCGGATCTCTGTAACTGAAGTAGGTCTAGGCCAATTCTGAACAGCCGCTATCTTCTTATGATCTACCTTTATGCCTTCTGTCGATACAACATGCCCTAAAAAGGCAACTGAGTCTAATCAAAACTCACATTTTGAAAATTTGGCATATAACTGATTATTCTTCAAAGTCTGAAGCACACTCCGAAGATGCTGCTCATGGTCCTCTCGACTACTGGAGTAAATCAAGATATCATCAATGAATACAACCACAAAAGAATCCAAATAGGGCTTAAACACCCAATTTATCAAATCCATAAATGTTGCTGGGGCATTTGTCAACCCAAATGACATCACTAGGAATTCGTAATGCCCATACCGAGTCCGAAAAGATATTTTAAAGACATCAGATGCCCTAATCTTCAACTGATGGTAACCAGACCTCAAATCAATCTTTGAAAATACCTTGGAACCCTGAAGCTGATCAAATAGGTCATCAATTCTTGGCAGCGGATATTTGTTTTTGATAGTGGCCTTGTTCAACTATCGATAATCTATACACATCAGCATAGAGCCATCTTTCTTCTTTACAAATAATATTGGTGCACCCCAGGGCGAGAGACTGGTCTAATGAATCCCTGATCAAGAAAGTCTTGTAACTGTTCCTTCAATTCTTTCAACTCGGGCGGGGCCATACGGTATGGTGGAATAGAAATGGGCTGAGTGCCCGGAGCCAAATCAATACAGAAGTCAATATCCTTGTCGGGTGGCATCCCTGGAAAATCTGCAGGAAATACTTCTGGAAATTCACGAACAACTGGTACTGAGTCCATAGAAGGATCATCCGCACTGGGATCGCGAATATAAGCCAAATAGGCTAGACACCCTTTCTCTACCATGCGCCGAGCTTTCATATAATAAATAACCCTGCTGGCAAAATGACCAGGAGTTCCTTTCCACTCTAATCGAGGTAACCCCGGCATGGCTCGGGTCACTGTCTTGGCATGACAATATAATATAGCATGATAAGGGGACAGCCAATCCATACCCAAGATGACATCAAAATCTACCATATCAAGAAGTAAAAGATCCACACTAGTCTCAAGACTACCAATAGTAATCACACACGAATGATAGACATGATCTACTACAACAGAGTCTCCTACCGGTGTAGATACACACACAGAAGCACTCAGAGAATCACAAGGCACAACCAAATATAAAGCAAAATAGGATGACAAATAGGAATAAATAGATCCTGGATCAAATAGAACTGAATCATCTCTATGGCAAACTGGAATAATACATGTGATCACAGCATCAGATGACTCGGCCTTAGGCCTAGCTGGAAAAGCGTAAAATTGGGGTTGGGCCCCATCACTCTGAATTGCGTCTCTAGGACAGCCTTTAACTGGTTGGCCTCCACCTCTAACGGTCTGACCTCCACCTCTAATGGCCTGACCTCCACCTCGAATGGCCTGACCTCCACCTCTAGCTGCCTGACCCATACCTCTAGCTGGCTGAGCAAGCGATGTAGCAACCGGTGCCGGTATGATGGTACGAGAATCCTGCCGAGATCTGTTACTCGCCAATCTAGGGCAATACCTCCTGATGTGACCAATGTTCCCACACTCATATCACCCATCTTGATGTCGTGGCTGCTAAAATTGAAGCTGACCCGAATGGGCTGGATCACCGCTATAGTAACTATAGAGTGGCGATGCACTGATAGGAGCTGAATGTGCACTAAATGATGGTTGTCCATAGTAAGGCATAATAGGACCGTGACTCCCTAAAACACTGTGAGATGCATGAAGTGCTGAATGAAACGGTCTGGGAGGATGACCCCTACCAAAATTACCCCTGCCTCCAGACGAGGCACCACTAAAACCACCAAATTGACGAGGCCTCTTATCTAACCTTTGCCCTCTCTCTTGTGCAAGAACCATCTCGATCCTTCTCGTGACATTAGCAGCCGCCTGAAAATAAATCTCACTTCCGGTCTCCTTGGCCATCTGAAGCCTGATAGGGTGAGTGAGTCCCTCAATAAACCTCCTCACTCTCTATCCCTCAGTAGGTAGTAAAAGGAGAGCATGACGAGCCAAATCTATAAAACAGGACTCGTACTGAGTAACAGTCATACTGCCCTACTGTAGACGCTCAAATTGCTTGCGGAAGTCCTCTCTCAGTGTGATAGGAAGGAACTTCTCCAGAAATAGCTGAGAGAACTGCTCCCAGGTAAGTGCAGGCGATCCAACTGGTCTAGTCAATGTATAATCCCTCCACCACCTCCTGGCAGAACCCGTCATCTGAAATACAGCAAAATCAACCCCATTGGTCTCAACTATACCCATGTTCCGCAGCACCTCATGGCAGCGTTCAAGATAATCATGTGGGTCCTCAGAAGGTGTACCACTGAAGTGAACTAGAAAGAGCTTAGTAAACTTATCCAGTCTCAATAAGGCCTCAAAAAATATGGAGAGCATATCGCTGGTTTGTGCCGCAACAACTGGCTGAACTACCCCAACTGGCGGGGCTGCTAGAACCTGATTTTGGGGAGCCATCTGCTACGGAGCAGGAGTGGTGGGAGTTTGTGCTCCTCCCCCAGCCTGTGAAATGGCTGGCGCCATTGGAAATGTACCATTATGGGCCAAGCCCTCCATAAGACTCACCAAACGGACTAGAGCATCCTGAAGTACTGGAGTGGCTATGAATCCTTCCGGGACCTGAACTGGTCCAACTGGTACATTCTGAACTAGAACTTCCTCCTGAAGATCCACCTGAGGTTCTATAACAGGTGCAGCTACCCGAGCTCTGGACTGAGCTCTACCTCTGCCTCTGCCTCGACCTCTAGCACGACCTCGACCTCGACCTTTACCCCTGGCCATAGTTGCCACTGGGGGCTCTGGTCCCTGTCAATCGGTAGAGGTATTACGTGTTCTCACCATCTGCGAGAGAATAAGAGTAGAATGATACAATCATCGATGATAGAATAAATTCGCATGACAGAATAAGAAAGAAGTGATATTATTCCTAAAATTTATAGCCTCTAAGAGATAAGTACAGATGTCTCCGTACCAATCCTTCAGACTCTACTAAGCTTGCTCTTGACTCGTGAGACCTATGTAACCTAGTGCTCTGATACCAACTGTCACGACCTGAAATTCCTGTCTTCGGACCGTAATAGCGCCTAACATTTCACTTGCTAGGCAAGCCAATGTTAGAATAATATTATCCATTTTTAAAACAATTTTTTTAATTTATTAATAATCAAAGAAACAAAATGCGGAAGTAAAGTCTAAAATATAGTGAATAATCCATAAAAATAACGGTGTCTAAATACCATCCCAGAATTGGTGTCACAAGTGCACGAGCTTCTAGAATAATAAAAATAAGGGTCTGAATAAAATAAAGTTTTCTGGAAATAAACACACAGCTAAAGTAAAGTAGATGGGGACTTCAGAAACTGCGGACGCCGTGCAGTTATACCTCAAGTCTCCTTTAGTAGCTGAAATCCGAGCAAGTCTATGGTACGCTGCTGAGACCAACTCCGAAATCTGCACAAGAAGTGCATAGTGTAGTATCAGTACAACCGACCCCATGTGCTGGTAAGTGCTGAGCCTAACTTCGACGAAGTAGTGACGAGGCTAAGGCGTGTCACTTACATTAACTTGTACGCAATATTAGTAACAACAACAAATAATAAAAATAAATCAGATAACTCATTTATAATAATTGAAGCCAACCCAGCAATCATAACCAATTATCATTTTTATCAATTTTCGTTGCAGCTTGCAACCCGCTCTCACAATATATTCATATTCAATTCTGTTGTAGCGTGCAACCCGCTCCTCCAATATATTCATTTTAATCAAGTTTGTTGCGGCGTGCAACCCGATCTTCCAATATATATATATATATATATATATATATATATATATATCGATTTTTAATAAGTCTATTGCGGCGTGCAACCCGATCCACCAATATGGACTTTTAATAAGTCTGTTGCGCCGTGCAACCCAATCCTCCAATATGGACTTTTAATAAGTCTGTTGTGGCGTGCAACCCAATCCTCCAATATATTCATTTCAATCAATTTTGTTGTGGCGTGCAACCCGCTCCTCCAATATATTCATTTACCAATTCTTATAGAAGAAATTACCCCAATGAGTGCAACAATTAATATAAAATTTTTAAGACATCAAGCATACAATAATTATGATTTAATTATGAAACAAACAATGACAAATAGCAATTTATTGAGGAAATCAGGGAGAAAATAGGCAGTTTAATGTTAAATATGCTAAATGTCAAGTAGCAATTAACACACATAAATCAAATAGCATGTAACAATTATTGCAAAAATTCAAGAATTAATATTTGTCAAATAATAGGAAAGAAGCAATTTTTATAACAATTAATTCATGATTAAAATAATTTATGATTTTTTCAAGTAAATATGCAAACAATTAATTTGACGACGTATAGACACTCGTCACCTCGCCTATACTGTAATGACCCAACCGGTCATTTTAACTTGTAGAAACGCGTTCCCTAAAATAATACTCTTCGAACATGCTTTTAATGATTATTGACTTGCGGGAATGGTTGGTTCGGTATTTGGAAGCGTTTAAGCCTTGTTGACGGCTATTTATGGGCCGTATCTGCCCTTTGTTTATATAGGTTAGATATGCATCTTTATTTAGATTAGGTTGATAGGTGTTATTTGAACTTGGTTGATTTTGGTCTTTTGCCAAGTTGGGACCGAGGGCCGAAAGGTGTTGTTCGAGTTGGGTCAAACTTTACCTTTTATTAAATTACGGCCGATGGCCGATAGGTGTTGTTCAAGCGTGGTCGAACTTATCCTTTTTTTAAATCGTGGCCGAGGGCTGATAAGTGTTGTTCGGGCATGGTCAAACTTACCCTTTTATTAAATTACGGTCGAGGGTCAATAGGTGTTGTTTGCGCGTTGTCAAACTTAACCTTTTGTTAAATCGTGGCCAAGGGCCGATAGGTGTTGTTCGCACTCGGTCGAGCTTAACCTTTTATTAAATCGTGACCGAAGGCCGATAGGTGTTGTTCGCGTGTGGTCGAACTTAACCTTAACACAAGAAGGTGTCCTGATAAATGTAAGTTTATTATTACTTTGACGTTGTTGCTCTTGTTACATTATTGGAGAGAGTTACAGATTTTAGGCGTTGGCTGGCATTCCAATCCCAGTTCCAATCTACCTAGTCCCTTCATTATTTGACTTGGAGAGTATTGAGGAGTCGGGCAATGAAAGATAAAAATAGTCCTTCCTTTGCGTACTTTGACTCGAAGCATTCCCTTAGCCGCCTCGTTAAAAACCTCTTTGAGAAAACCCTAATGGGACAAAACTCAAGTGAGGGAAAAAGAGTACGACTTGGGGACACTTCTTCCTCTAGAAGTTGAAGTATTTGAGGTGGTTGATGTTCCAATTGCTCGGTAGTTGCTTTCCTTTTATTGTCTCTAATTGGAACTAACCTTTGTTTGCTTTGGCTGTGATTTTGTACGGGCCGTCCCAATTGGTTCCCAGCTTGCCTTCTTGTGGATCTTTGCTCACTTGAGTTTTGGCTTTGAGCATGTAATCCCCGACTTTGAGCGGCCAGACCTTTGCTTTCTTGTTATAATAGCGTTCTGCTTGCTGTTTTTGGGCGGCCATCCTTATGTACGCCATATCTCTCCGTTCACCAATTTCATCGAGTTCCTGCCTTTTACTTTGATCATTACTAGTACCGCTTTCGAGGGAGTACCTTAGGCTGGGTTCTCCGAATTTGATCGGTATCACTGCCTCGGTCCCATAGACCAAAGAGTGGGGCGTCTCTCTTGTACTCGTCTTCGGAGTAGTTCTATACGCCCATATTACTTTTGGAAGTATATCCGGCCATAGTCCCTTGGCGTCTTCGAGCTTTTTCTTCATGATGTTTAATATGGATTTGTTGGAGGATTCTGCCTGACCGTTACCCGCTGGGTGATACGGGGTTGAAAGTATCCTCTTAATATGCCATTTCTTGAAGAATTTGGCGGTTTTCTTCCCCATAAATTGGGGTCCGTTGTCACAACTGATCTCCTTGGGTAGGCCGAATCGGTAGATGGTTTTCCTCCATATAAAGGTGATTACCTTTTGTTCGCATATTTGAGCGAACGCACCTGCTTCCACCCATTTAGAGAAATAGTCAGATTAAATCAAAAGGAATCGTACGTTACCTCGCCCTGTTGGGAATGGGCCTACGATGTCCATTCCCCATTTGATGAATGGCCATGGAGAGGTGACTGAGTGGAGATGTTCGCCTGCTTGGTGAATTATTAGGGCGTACTTCTGACATTGCTCGCATTTCTTCATGAGCTCTGAGGCGTCCTTTTTCATTGTGGGCCAATAGTATCCTGCCTGTATGTAACACCTAATAAATGCTCGGTTGCTAGAGTGAGCACCGCAATGGCCTTCATTCACTTCTTTGAGGACGTGCTGGGTTTGGTTTGGGCCCAAACATTTCGCCAGAGGGCCGCCGTATGTCCTCTTATACAGGTCGCTGTGGAGGAGACTCTGTCTAGCTGCTTGCATTCTCAGTTTCTTGGCTTCCTTTTTGTCGTTTAGGAGTGCGTCGTCCTGCAAATAGGCAATAATACGATTGCGCCAATCCCAAGTTAAGCTTACAGTTCTTACCTAGATTTGGTCTAGCGATGAGTTGAGGAGGTAGACTACACTTTTAACCCCGGTCATGATTCTTTTGGTAGCTGCAACCAATTTGGTGAGGCCGTCCGCTTCGGCATTCTGTGCACGCTGGATCTGGTCGAACTGGAATTCGTCAAACTCGGGTAGCAGCTTACAGATCTCGGTCTGATATTTTTGCAACCTTTGTTCATTGATTTGGAAAGTCCCTGTGACTTGGTTAACTACGAGCTGGGAATCACATCGGAGTTTCAACCGCTTCACCCCATACTTGAGTGCTAGCCTCAATCCTATAATTACAGCCGCATACTCGGCCATTTTGTTAGTCATATCCGAGAATCTTATGGACTGGCGAATTACTTCGCCTGTAGGGACCTCGAGTACAAGTCCCAATCCTGATCTGGAAGCGTTGGATGCTTCGTCGGTGTATAGGACCCAAAGGTCTTGTATTTGGAGGGAAGCTTGGATGGCTTCCTTCTCGACTTTAGGAATTATCTTTGCACTGAAGTCTGCGAGCACTTGCAACTTTATCGTCGTTCGCGGCTAATATGTGATATCATTCTCTCTTAGCTTGATGGCCCACTTGTCCAGCCTCCCCGATAGCTCGGGTTTATGCAAAATGCCTCCTAGGGGAAAGGTGGTAACGACCGAGATAGGGTGGCACTGGAAATAGGGCCTAAGCTTTCGTGAAGCTATGACTAGTGCCAGGGCTAGTTTCTCGAGGTACGGTTACCTCGTCTCAGCGTCGACGGGTGTTTTGCTAATGTAATAGATAAGAGATTGCGTACCTTTGCTTTCTCGGATCAGGACTGCACTTACTTCTACTTCGGAGACGGCTAGATAGACGAGGAAATGTTCCCCGGGTTCGGGCTTTGCAAGCAGAGGCGGTGATGACAGATATGCCTTCAGTTCTCGCAGAGCTTGTACGCACTCGGGTGTATTTTCGAGACAGTTGTCCTTTTTTAGCACGCCGAAAAATTTGTGACATCTATCAGACGACCGCGAGATGAATCTCGATAAGGCGGTGATTCGACCAGTCAACCTTTGGACTTGCTTCTTGGTATTCAGGAGCTCCGGTATCCCTTCGATAGCTTTGATTTGGTCTGGGTTGACCCCGATCCCCCGTTGTGACACTAAGAAGCCCAAGAACTTCCCAGAGGCTACGCCAAACGCGTATTTCTCTGGGTTTAGCTTCATTCCGTACCATTTTAGTATGTCGAAAGCTTCCTCAAATGGTCGATATGGTCCTCTGCCTTTACGGCCTTGACTAGCATGCCATCGATATATACTTCCATGGTTTTGCCGAGCTAATCTTTGAACATCCTCCTGACCAGTCTTCGATATGTAGCCCCCGCATTCTTCAGCCCAAATGGCATGACCCTATAACAATATGTTCCTTAGTAGGTGATGAACGTAGTTTTCTTCTGGTCCTCTTTTTCCATAAGTATCTGGCTATAGCCTGAGTACGTGTCCAAGACACTCAACAACTCGTGCTCGACCATTGCATCGATGAGTTGGTCAATGTGTGGTAACGGGAACGAATCCTTCGGGCATGCATTGTTCAGGTTCGTAAAATTCACGCACATCCGTCATTTTCCATTTTTCTTTTTTACCATCACTACGTTGGCGATCCATTTGGGGTACTTCGACTCCCTGATGGAACCATTTTCTAATAGTTTCTCCACCTCCCCACGGACGACGCCAAACTGTTTGACCAAAAAATATAGATCTAGGTCCAACCAATCAGATTTATGCAAAAATGAGTTAATCTTAGTTAATAATAATATCCTAAAGACAAAATTGTCGTTGCTGTGATAAATAACTTGTATGTTTGTTCGGATGGAAATAAATGTAAACAATAACAGCAGTATTCAATGATCCAAAAAGATGGAATATGGCATTAAATAGTAATAAATAGCAATAAGTGACATTCAAGTAAATAAAGCGTGTGAGTCACCCGAAAAGGGATGAGATCAGTGGATATTCTTTTTGACAATGATGAATGATTGATGAGCCTTTGAATACTTAGGTTGCTCTTGGATCCAGTGGAAATGCTAGACAAGAATCTTGGTGAAAAATGTTCTTTTTGTATCCTTGTGATAGAATCAGATCTGCTCTATAAAGTCAAAGTATATTTTACAAATGAATATCTCATGTCCCCTATCATTGTGTCTCTTTTTATTTATAGGGAACATGTTCCTAGAAACCCTAATAGTATATGTGCAGAGAATATCCACCAGAATATTTTTTTTTATGTCATATCTTAGTATTAGCCGTTATAATTCTATCTAAGATGCTCGACCTCGACCTTGAACTATGGTGACTTTTCGACCGCATCTTTCATTGCTTCGAGGCTACTTCGCCCCGATGCTAATCTTTGTGGGGACCTCACTGATAGCACGTGGCGGTCGATGAAGGCTATAATAATACTGATGTGGCTAGCCCATATCAAAGATATTTTTTAGCCCATACACCTAACATAACTTGTGTTAGTTGTACGAGCCACGTAACAAAGCTTCACGAGAGAAAGAAAGAGAACATTTTCATAATTAATTATAGATTAAGTTTATTTAGTTAGACAAAAATAATCAAAACTTGTGATGATTATAAGCGATGATAGTGTCTTATTTCCTTTGCTTTTCCATCTTGAGACATCCAAATTAGGAGTTAAAGTAGAAGTAGGCAAACCCGAAATGCAAAACTTTTGGATTTTTTGTTTGGATTTTAGATTTAATTTTTAAAAAAAATTAGATTTCAAAATTTGGGACTTTAGATTTTCGGATATCTTATCCATTAAATATTAGCTCATATATCCAATACTAATTACTAAGTTCAATAACATATACCCTACTAAATTCAATATATGGTTTTTTTCTTTCTTATTAGCGCCAATTTCCATTTTCTGCATTTGTGAACACATACGGCTGAAGCCGCGTTACTATATAATTTGGTATGGTCTTATTATATTTAACTTGTTAATTCGTAGGGCCTTATTAATGTTTTATTGTATTTCCTTAGTAATAAAAGTTTCATTACTTGCATGAATACTTTGTCTGGATGATTTTGGTAAGAATGATGAACTATTAAGCAATTTGACATGAATACTTTACATGTATGTTCCTTTTTTGTACGAAGAACGTATAATTTTAACTTATCGGTTCAAAATTAAAAATTCAAAATATCCAATTCGATTAATCCGAAAACGATCGAATCCGATCTTACTTGGATTGTAATTTTTTCAATTCGAAAATCAAATATTCAAATCAAAATTTTCATATACAATCCAAATTAAAGTGATCGAAAGTAAAAAGTTTAATTGCCATTCCGGCTTGACGAGTCCATTCCCGAGCGAAGTGTAGCAATAGCCACTTTTAAACCCTCTGTTTAAAATATATCCACAATTTATAATGTATTTAAAGACTAGCTAATTATTTTTGAGCTGCTAATTTGTACTGAATTTCTGAACTATTAATTTAAAATTCAGGACATAAAATTCGAACTTTAGGACACAATTTTCGAACTTTAGGACACGATGTATTGAAATTTGAATTTTGAGGTTTAAGGACGTCATGTCATGAAGTTTGAGTGAAATTGGCTAATTTTTAAATATATTGTAAATTGTTGGTATATTTTAAACAATATACTTAAAAGTGGTTACTGTATATCATTTCCACTCCATTTCCATCTCCTCTCTCGATCTAATCCAGACAAAAGATATATCTCCTAAAAAAAAGGGATTGTTTTCATTTTCATCCTACAAGTCTATTACTCCCTCCGTTTCAATTTATGTGAACCTGTTTGGCTGGACACGGAGTTTAAGAAAAAATAAAGACTTTTGGAATTTGTGGTCCTAAACAATTCAAACAGGGGCTCAGAATAGTTGTGTGGTTATAAAAACTTCTCATTAAGTGTAGAATTATAAATTTAAGCAAAACTATTTCTAAATTTAAAAATAAATTATTTTTTTTAGAACGGACAAAAAAAAATAAGTTCACGTGAATTGAAATAGACATAACTAAAACTTACATAGTAGTACTAGTCTAGCATAGTTAATATGGTTAGTAACTTGAGAGAGCATTTTAATATAGACTAGTAGTGTAGTACTAGATATTTGGGGAGGCGGACGTAGACACACGGTAGACTCGTGTCGAAATGCCTCGAACTTAGTCTTACACGCCACTCTCACAAGTTTCCTTTTCTTCCCTGCAACTCTCTCCTACTATTTATACACACAATTTCTACTTCCCTCCTCCTCTCTCTATTTGGTAAGTCAAAACTTTCTTTTTCTTTTTCCTTTTTTGTTATTTTTTTTAATTACTGTACGCATATGATACAACACTGTTGCATCAGCTCAATCTAATTTAGTTCTGTTCTATTTTCTTTTGTTTTTTTCCTAATTTTCACTTCAAATTCTTTTGTTTATTTGTTATTTTGCACTTTGTGATATAACTATTGGTATATCTCTTTGATGTTTAGGATTCGACGTAAAATGGCGTGTACGGAAGTATATTCAATTTCAAGTCCAAAAATGGAATATGTTGAAGGACGGTGCTTTAGTTTTATTAATTCGTCGACTAGTCTAAAATTATGGCCTATGATTCGGAGAACGAACTCTCCAATTCGGAGAAAAAGAAAATTAGGTGTGAGTTGTTCATTGCCAAATACTTTGTCTCCATTAGGATCGGAGGAGGATGCAAGTGTTGTACCTAGCAGTCACTCCTTAGAAGATGAGTTTAGCCACGTCACGAAGTTCAAAATGTCCGATTTTAAGATACGGAATCGTGTCAGCATTGACCTTGGTGGCAGGGTAATTAAATTTCCTATGATTATTCTGTTGGAATAATAAGGGAGTCTTCGTCTTGAAATGAAGATGTAAAGCTATTTGATGTTTAATCTTCGCTTGCATTTTGCAATTGTGGCAGGGCGATGAGATAGTGTTTGAAGCTATGGTGAATGATTCTCATAGGTGAGTATTTCCGTGTATTCCCTCCTTTGCAATTTATGTCAGTCAAACAAATCAAATTTTGAAACTTGTGGTCTTAAACATGTTACTCCCTCCGTTTCCAATTTAGATAACTCCCTCCGTTTCCAATTTAGATGAGTTAGTTTGAATCGACACAAAGTTTAAGAAAAAATAAGAAGATTTTTGAAACTTGTGGTCTTAAAAGCTTAGGTAAAAGTTTTGTGGCGCCATGACATTTGTGTGGTTATAAAAACTTCTCGCTAATGGTAAAATAGGTAAAATGAAGAGTTTAAAGTTGAATTATTTCCAAATTTAGAAACGTATTATTTATTTTAGAACAGACTAAAAAGGAAAGTACCTCATCTAATTTGAAACGGAGGGAGTATAACATACTTTTGAAACTCGTGGTGTTTATCATGCTATAACATTTGTGTGGCTATACAAGTTTGTCATTAAGGATAAAATGATAAGTTTAAGTTAAATTGTTTCTAAATTTAGGAAAGGGTCCTTCTTGGAACAACTTAAGAAGGAAATAGGGTCACATAACTGGTACATGGAGCATAATTTTCAGCAGACGACCAAATTAACACAAACTTACTTTTCCTGATTTCATCAATACATGCAGTCCATTGTATAAGACCAGAGTTGTACTTAGGCAACTTATTAGTGCTCGAGCAAAGCGGAGAGGACGTCGTGCGATAGAGGTTTGTTGCACCTAGCCATCATTTTTTAACTCATGCATCGGTTCTGGAAATGTCCGTGATTTGTCCAATATTAATGATTGCATTTCTGTGTGCTAGGTATTGAAGAGACTGGCACGTCGTAAGCTCATGTATCATTCATACTCGATGCAAGTTCATGGGTATATCTGCTCATCCATGATAGATGAGAACAGTTCATTCACCTTAGTCCTTGGGGTATGCTGATTTTGATGTTAAGCTGATCCTTTATTTTCAAGGGACTATTCTGACTTGATAACATTACTATGATAAGTATAACTAGCTTCGCATGCTTGTTCTCTTAGGTGCTTGAGGAATAACTTAATGCAAGTACTATGGACCTGTTTCAGTGAACATCAGAAGCTTTTTTTCTTTGCATACAGTTAGCAGTAGTAAATAAACTATCTATGTGTTCCTATGTTAGACCTTAAAATAGCTGACATCTTTGAGGACCTTGGTTTTGTTCTCTCAGCATCATGGAAGTTCTTCACTGAGACATTGGCTTCAACGATCTGATTGGCTTCCAACTCTAGAAGCTACTCTTTCTCTAGATCAGGAGTCTGTTAGAAGGGTGGGGGATGATACAATAGGAGGGCCAGCTATTTCTCGACAACTGCGACTAATCCGGATCTTAATGAGGGATCTCTTGATTGGAGTATGTGTTATGTGTCTTTCATTCTTATCTGATCAGGTACCAGATAGCAAGTTCTCTGTTTGCTGATTGATCCTTGATTCTCTCTCTCAGGTGAACTATGTGCACAGTCATGGTCTTGCACATACAGAGTTGAGGCTTGAAAATTTGCACATCAGTCCAGTGGATAAACATATTAAAGTGAGTGCCCCTTCATCTTACCTGTTGTAGTAGGAATTGGACGGTACCGGTACATTAGGGGACAAAGTACCTGTTGCTAATGTTACAATACTATTCAACATGCTTAACCTTGGTGATAGGCATATAACATAAGACCTTCACCTTCTACTGTAAAGGAAAATGTTCAATTACCATGAAAATATTAGTCCCGCCAATATTGCTGTATTTGTAAATAATAATTCTGCAAAATATAAGTTAACGTAATGAAAGAGTATTTAATTCGAGCCCACTGAATTCACAGTGTTTCCTTAAGGAATTTAATCCCCTCCTAGTACCCAAGGTAATGGATTATTTCCTCCCAGGATAGAACGAATCATACACTGGTGTAGCGGTACTTCAAACCCCAGTGTTTCAGCGAATACAAAGTTCGGTAGCAAATCACACTTACAGTTGCTTTGTTTGAAGTTAAAACAATGCAGAACGAAGGAGTAGAAACTCAGAAAATCGTATGGAAATGCTGAGAGGAAGGAGTGCAATGTATAGCCAAATTTGTTGAGCGATTTCAGTTCGTGTCTTTTGTGTTGTGTGTGTCTTTCTTCAACAGCTGCTGCACATATATATAGCAGCCAGTGTTGAAGAAGACCAATCGTCCACCCTCCATGGTGGAGCAAGCACATTCATGGTGGGAAGAGCATTAGGCGGCTGCCAAATGGTCAATACACGGATTAGAAAATATCCGTTACAAATGCGGATAATCTTACGTTAATATTTACTATTAACAAATAAATTTGGTCCAAAAAATTAATCAATCAATCGATCATTTGACCAAATCCAAATCCGAATCCGAATCCGAATCCGAATCCGAATCCGAATCCGAATCTGAATCCGAATCCGAATCCGTAGCCGTAGCCGAAGCCGAGCCGAGCGAGCGACGACGACGACGGCGCGAGGCTTGCTTTCTTCTTAACTCTTTAAGAGCTACAAGAAGAGCAATTATATATATACCCACCAAAAATCTTTTCCTCTTCCAATATGGGACAATGTCTCATTGTCAAGAGGGGGAAATTTAAAATTTTACTCAAAATTTTATTTTTCCTCCATTTCCCATTCACCCTCATTTTAAGACTATTTCATCTTAAAAACAAAACCTCAACAATCCCCCACATGAATGAGGAATGGCTATATCACGGAAGTATGCATGGAAAAACTGTGTGATTTACAAGCAAGGATTAATCGCATTTGGATAAGTAGGTTTCCCTTTGAACTTTCCGTAGTAAACTTATGTCGGATATACTCGGTCAATCGGTAGATTTGATATCTTTGAACCGTCGATCTTTGGTGTATACCTAGACAACCATAAGTCACACAATCAACCCTTAACCGTCTTTGGTTCTCATTGTTGTGTTCGTTTCAGCCATGAACACCGCCTGGTTTCATAAGTGCGTAGAGAACTGGCCTTACAAAGTTCTCCTTGAAGCGGCTAACACTTCACACTTACATAGGTGATTCCTAAACGTGTCATCCTGTAGATACACTATTTGATATACCCCGTATCAAATTTACAAATCATTAAAAAGCCTTAATGCTTTATCCTTGGTACTGAACATTGTCTCATCACGAGAACGGACTAAAATTTTATTTGACAATGTTGAACCATCATTAATGACTTTGTTTGATCTCCTTGAACCTAGATCTTGGGATCTCCAGTCTTCTAGGTAGAGTTACCGCCACAATGACTTGTTCTCGGCCATAGCCCCATTCCCCTTGATGATTTCTCAACTACCTCTCTAGTTAGGCCTTTTGTAAGTGGATCCGACACATTATCACTTGACTTTACATAGTCAATCGTGATAATTCCTCTAGAGAGTAATTGCCTAACGGTTTTATGTCTTCGTCGTATATGACGAGATTTACCGTTATACATAACGCTCCCAGCCCTTCCAATTGCCGCTTGACTATCACAATGTATGCATATTGGTGCCAACGATTTGGGCCAAAATGGAATGTCTTCCAAGAAATTCCGGAGCCATTCAGCTTCTTCACCGGCTTTATCTAAGGCTATGAATTCAGCCTTTATTGTAGAGCGGGCAATACATGTTTGTTTGGACGACTTCCAAGATACCGCTCCTCCACCAATAGTGAATACATATACACTCGTGGACTTAGAATCAGTTGAACCGGTGATCCAATTTGCATCACAGTATCCCTCAATCACCGCAGGGAAATTACTGTAGTGCAATTCAAAGTTCTGGGTATGTTCTAAATATCCCAAAACTCGTTTCATTGCCATCCAATGAGATTGGCCTGGATTGCTCGTATATCGACTCAGTTTACTTATAGCACAAGCTATATCTGGTCGTGTACAATTCATGATATACATTAAGCATCCCAACACACGAGCATAATCCAATTGTGATATGCTTTGGCCTTTATTCTTTGCTAATGCAAGATTCACGTCAATTGGAGTCTTTGCAACTTTAAAGCCCAAGTGCTTGAATTTTTCAAGTACTGTCTTAATATAATGAGATTGTGACAATGCCAGACCTTGAGGAGTCTTATGGATCTTAATTCCCAGAATTAAATCAGCAACTCCCAAGTCTTTCATATCAAACTTGCTATTGAGCATACGCTTAGTAGCATTTATGTTGGCAATGTCATTACTCATTATCAGCATATCATCTACATATAGGCAAACAATGACTATGTGATTTGGAACATTTTTAATGTACACACATTTATCACATTCATTTATCTTAAAACCATTTGACAACATTATTTGGTCAAATTTCGCATGCCATTGTTTGGGTGATTGTTTTAGTTCGTAAAGAGACTTAACAAGTCTACATACTTTCTTTTCTTTACCTGGAACCACAAACCCTTCAGGTTGTTCCATGTAAATTTCTTCCTCCAACTCTCCATTTAAGAAGGCCGTCTTAACATCCATTTGATAAATTTCAAGACTATACACTGCAGCTAATGCTACTAACATCCGTATGGACGTAATTCTTGTAACTGGAGAGTATGTATCAAAGTAGTCTAGACCTTCTCGTTGTCTATACCCTTTGACTACGAGTCTTGCCTTGAATTTATCAATAGTGCCATCATCTTTGATTTTTCTCTTAAAAATCCATTTAGAACCCAAAGGTTTATTTCCAGGAGAAAGATCAACCAATTCCCATGTATGGTTGTTCAATATGGATTCTATTTCACTATTGACTGCCTCTTTCCAAAACAATGATTCCGAAGAAGTCATAGCTTCTTTAAATGTTTGAGGCTCATTCTCCAATAAGAAAGTCACAAAATCTGGTCCAAATGAAGTAGACGTTCTTTGACGTTTACTACGTCTTGTATCCTCCTGATTATATGTACTTTCTTTTGTTTCTTCCCGAGGTCGTTTAGATCCTTCACCAAACGACTCACATTCCTTTTTATACGGATATATATTTTCAAAAAACTCAGCATTATCTGATTCTATAACCGTATTATTATGAATGTCGGGATTTTCTGATTTATGAACCAGAAATCGATATGCTTTACTATTTTTCGCATATCCTATGAAAACACAATCAACGGTTTTCGGTCCTATCTTTACCCTTTTGGGTTTAGGAACTTGCACTTTTGCCAAACACCCCCACACTTTAAAATAATTCAAGTTGGGCTTCCTTCCTTTCCATTTTTCATATGGAATGGATTGTGTTTTGCTATGGGGCACTCGATTTAATATTCGATTAGCCATAAGAATGGCTTCCCCCCACAAGTTCTGTGGCAAACCAGAACTTATCAACAACGCATTCATCATCTCCTTTAACGTGCGATTCTTTCTTTCCGCAATCCCATTAGATTGGGGCGTGCAAGGGGCTGTTGTTTGATGAATAATTCCATATTCTAAACATATTTCTTCAAAAGGAGATTCATATTCACCACCCCTATCACTTCTTATCATTTTTACTTTCTTGTTAAGTTGCGTTTCAACTTCATTTTTGTATTGCCTGAATGCGTCTATTGCTTCATCTTTACTATTCAGTAAGTAAACATAGCAATATCGAGTACCATCGTCAATAAAAGTTATGAAATACTTCTTTCCACCGCGAGATGGTATTGACTTCATGTCACAAATATCTGTGTAAATTAAGTTTAAAGGATTTGAATTCCTTTCAACTGACTTATAAGGATGTTTAACATACTTAGATTCCACACATGTTTGACATTTTGATTTTTCGCATTCAAACTTGGGCAGTACTTCCAAGTTAATCATTTTCCGCAAGGTTTTATAATTGACATGACCCAAACGTACATGCAGTTTGTGTCTTGTGTGTTGTGTGTTGTGTTGTGTGTCTTTCTTCAACAGCTGCTGCACATATATATAGCAGCCAGTATTGAAGAAGACCAATCGTCCACCCTCCATGGTGGAGCAAGCATTAGCTTGTTTGTGGAGCAAGCACATTCATGGTGGGAAGAGCATTAGGCGGCTGCCAAATGGTCAATACACGGATTAGAAAATATCCGTTACAAATGCGGATAATCTTACGTTAATATTTACTATTAACAAATAAATTTGGTCCAAAAAATTAATCAATCAATCGATCATTTGACCAAATCCCAAGCCGTAGCCGAGCGAGCGACGACGACGACGACGACGGCGCGAGGCTTGCTTTCTTCTTAACTCTTTAAGAGCTACAAGAAGAGCAATTTTATATATACCCACCAAAAATCTTTTCCTCTTCCAATATGGGACAATGTCTCATTGTCAAGAGGGGGAAACTTAAAATTTTACTCAAAATTTCATTTTCCCTCCATTTCCCATTCACCCTCATTTTAAGACTATTTCATCTTAAAAACAAAACCTCAACGGAAAACAGATAGGCTTTACTCTCTGTAGGTTCCAACTTGTCTAGTGGAAGAGACACGTGATGTCAATATTGGGGTTTTAGGCTGTGTGAATCCAACTCTACCCAATCCCGATAGTGTGGGAGCCTCGTGAACTATCAACAGTTCCACCTAAGAATCAATTAGATAAACCTGGCTAAACTTCCTCAGAAAAGCACGATGTCTTCGGTGAAACTAGAGCTATGAAACATGTCTTAATCATTAGATATAGAATACATGCATAATGCATACATTTGACAATGCTTCATCCATATTGCTTAGTTATGCAAAATCCTTTTATGAGTTCATCGAGATGCTACTTTTTGTGGTATTACAAGAGTGCTTTTTTAGATCAGGCTAGTCTCTGGTTTTCCCAAAAGGAAGCGCTCTCTACATTTTGTTTTTCTTCCAATAGGGGCACTGATGGCTACGTTGGTAGTTGTGATACTTTTTGCTAATATGGTCCAGTTTGGAATCACTGTGAACCTATCTATGTGTTTTCGGAGGTTAACAACTCAACTATACCTCCTTGGGAAGAAGAGTTTATTTTGATTTGTCTTGATTGTTCAATTGATCACTTCTTATCAGGTAGGTATATTGGGAAATGCTGCTGACTTTAATGAGGCTGATACTGTGGATGGCACATCATATGACAATATGGATAGGAGGAGAATGATGATTGCATTTGACATGAGGTATGACATGCATGCTTAAATATTTATGTTTTTTGTTTAGCGTGAAGCAAGTTATTTATGATTTTCTATCTGCTTTTACCTGTTGCAAAGATGTGTTGGATTCATCATGGCAAAAATGGTTTTGAGGGAACTCATGGACCCAACGACATTTGCCAAGTTCAAAGCATTCCTCACCAAGGTTGTACACTGTTTTTGGATGTTCTGCAAAATACATGCTTTCACATGCAATAACTTAATTCATGCCATCTTCAGGGAAATGATTCCTCCTGTTTGCGAGAGTTTCTTCTGCATGATGTAAAAAGAAATTCTTCAGCTGGAAATTTTGGTATACAAGTTAGTACCTTATCCCTTGTTTATGTTTGACTCTTCCATTGTCGTTTGCTGAAAGTCAAGAGAATTAATATAGTGATAAATCAATTATGACTAATGAATTCTTTTGTAGACCATGTTTTTATTAACTTCATCTATTTCTTTCCATGAACATAACTATGAAAGTTCTTTTATGCTAGTCAACTACCCAGTAGTGTCACTTATCACATTTCTCAAAAGGGCGGCAAATGGACGGTTATGAAGATAAAGTGGTTTACTTAATAAATGAGTCATGACTCAGCTCGTGCAAAACTTTCTTAAGTCAAGATGGACTAGTAAGGGGGTTATTGCCCAATAAGATGGAATATAACGTTGTTTGCTGTAAATCAAGAGAATTCATAGAGTTATAACTTATAAATCAGGAGATATATTATTTTCTCTTCCAATTATCCGAGGACTCTAATGAGGTGGTTTTGTTCCTGCTAGATTCAAAAATTGAGTTATGATAGAGTGGATTCAGAGATATTAGAGATGAAGGTGGATGTACATAATATTAATTTTTATCACATATTTCATCGTGCTACGACGAAGCATGAAGATTGTGACACATGGTAAAACATTTACAATGTGTAGCCTTATTTAGGTAATTTACTTGTTAAAGGTGGACGTAATTCATGTTATTTAGGTAATTTTCCTTATTTAATAACTTTTCTTATTTCATGTAGTTTAATCTCCTCTAATTTCAATTCAAAACTTAGTTCTCTCTCCTATTGCTCCACACTGTTTACTTTCCATTTTAGGTAATATAGTAATATTTGTTCTTCTTTCAGATACTTGATAGAAACTGGGGTGCAGGTTGGCATTTGCTCTCATTACTCCTTGCACCTAAACCTTTGGACAGGATAAGGTAAACTCAATCATTATGGTTGATGATGCCTTTTGGAAACTGCATACATGCATCAGATATTAGTTTTTCTTACAAGCTATGCAGGATTAATGAAAACCAGCTTATTAGATAGCTTATAGCCTAGAGGCTAGAGGAAATTTTCTAGAAGATGAGTTAATTGGTTAACGGAATTTGGAACTCTTCTGATGGCTTTCTGTAGGAGCCCTAGCAACTTAAGTATTTGAAAGGCTTTTGGAGAAACATGTATCATTTTATCAGATCTTCCAAAAATTATTTTGGGAAGTGATCAAGGGGAAGCAGATTTTAATGTTGATGAGCTTCTAGGTAAAGGAGCGAGCTTCTGATCTCTAATCCAGTTGTTTATAAGAATCTTTAGATTAAATTAAAAGCAAGACCCATGTGCCTAGCATTCAATGAAGTGGGTGAAAAATCTTGGAGACCACGGTTCAATTCCCACAAAGACAAAAAAATGCTAGGTGATTTCCTCCCATCCACCTAAGTTTGGGTGGTGGGCAGAGTTACCCGATACATGTACTGGTGAGAGATAGCAGGTACCTAGTGCAATAATTGAGGTGCGAAGCAAGATAGCACGGGCACCATCATTTAAAAGAAAAATTAAAAGCAAGACAGATAAATTACATGTACATTATTTTAGATACTTCACGGACTGAGCTTTCATAGTGCTGATTGTTGTTACTCAAACAGCATGTGTAAATTAAATCGGTCTCATAGATAATCAAGTCAAAGATGACAATGTATAATTACATCATAATTAATGAAGATCTCCACTAATATTTCACAGTTGCTTAAATGCTCTGAGGCATCCCTTCTTGTGTGGACCAAAATGGCGTGTAAACCCATCTATTGAGGTAATCAGATGGAGTCTTGGCTCAACTACTGTTCGAATTGCAGAGGAGTACATTTATGGGCAGCAGCAGGTAATAACTGTTGGCTGATCATGAAAAGTATTTCTTCTTTTTCAGTGGTTAAATGGTTGATTTGATACTACGAAGTGTTTGAGTATTTCATGTTTCCTATTTCCCCCTCCTAGTTTCCCAACAGTACATTTGATAAACAAACCTCCTTATTTTAGCTGGAAGTCTGAATGTGCGTCACTGCTTTTGTCTGTTGTTAAGCTTGCTTGCTTCTTAAGTATTAGTTCTTATTACTCCAGAAATCTATGGTGGCACAAATAGCTTGCCTCCCCATTTATTTTCAATTTCGAACTTTTCCTTTTCAGAACGGTTGGTTCATCTGATTTTCTTTTCTTGTTTTCCTTCCTCTTTGGCCGAGTATATTTATATATGCTTCTTATGTTTTCACTCGGAGTTTATAATTATCTTTTTATCTCAATATATTGTCATTGTTTGTCTTTCTACTCAAGTTGGCCCCTTTCTTTAGAATTTTTGTTTTACCTTATTTTTTAAAAATGCAGAAATAATAGTAGCAGTGTACTTAAATGCATACTAATCTAAGATCCGGTGTTCGTCATCGCGAAAACCACTAAATAAAGAAAAGTATCTTCCTAAAAATATATTAAGAGAGCACCCAATTTGGATAGGGTAAGTAGATCTATAACTTTGCTTGACTATCTGCACTTTAGTCCTTAATGAAAATATGGGTCATAATTCATAGACACCAATTGCTTTTTTAATCTGGATAAAGGGACACCCTTACGTGAGACTTTAAAAAGGGACGTATGGTGTTTATCCCAAAAAGGGGTAAAATGGAAGCAACATATTCTTCTACAAAAAATAAAGACTGTCATGACTTACTAGGATGTGTCCTCCCTCAAATTCTTTCTTCAAGTATTATCAAATAATAATTCTACTCAGCTCTTTAAACAGATGAGTTTAATTCTATTTAGCTCATCGCTACTGTATTTTTTTCATTAATTGTCTGCACCTTGCTGAAATCTGTTAGCAGGATCAGAAAGTAAAAGAGTTGCTAATATATTATTTCTCTTCTGTTTTTTCCAGCGGAGTAGGCTTGCTCATTTCATTGAATTAATGGAGATGCTAAATCCTTATCCAAAACCAAAGGTGAAGAATCTCTCTTCTTTTATTATGAGTTATTTTTTTAATTCTCTTTGGTTGGTGAAGAGCGTCTCTCATCATCTGCTTCTCATTTATAGCACTTTGACAATATTTATTTTACAGTCTCTCCCCTAAAGATTCACAGTATTTCACACATTGTGCATTTCATGCTTGTCTACAATGTTTATTTTACAGTTTCAAGCTTTGTTTATTATATTATATATGCAGTACTCTGTCTTTGTATATTTGTTGCACTGCGTTTGTTGTTATTTAGGGTAAGTAGTGATGCATGCTTGCATTTTTTTCAATTGGGAGGAATTGCCTCAAATGATACATTATGCCTTGAGCAATGTGCTCACCATTTGCAACTGAACGAGTATCTACTGATCTGCAGCATTGGCTGGGATCGTTTCCTGGAAAGTGGCGTCTGTTATACTGTACTGGTAGACATATAGGATTGACCCTTAGACAGCCTTCTGTTAGAGTACTCATTGGGGAAGTGTACCTAACAATATCTAAAGCATCAACACCTAAAACAACATTTTCAGCTGCCTCACATATAAGCTTCACTGTTATGGCTGGTGGGGATTGGCCTCATGACAAGTCTGGTGTAGGTGGAAAGTTGCAAGTGAATACCTATTTCAGATTGAGAGCTGGGAGACGGTTATATCTTAAGGAAGAAACTGACACCTCGAAGTTTCCCTCTGCTACACCAGATGCTCAAGCTTCTGCAGTGAAAAGGTTATCTAGTAAAAAGTGGAGGAAAGCCATCCCCGTAAATGAATTTCCTTCAAGCCTTTCTGTAGCTAAACTTGTGTCCACTGAAACTGAGGTAACAATGAGTCTGGATAAACCACTGAGTGGTAACATTGAAGTGGCACAGAAAGCACTTCAAGAGGTACGCACTCAAATACCTCCAGAAATGTTTGATCTGTCAAAAATCGTTTGTGGAACATATTTGGATTCAAGATTGCTTGTCCTGCGAAGTGTAAATGGATCTGCACTCGTTTTAACAAGATGTACAAATGATAGTTGATTGTAGTTAAAAAAAAAACTTTGTTGATTCACTTTTTGTAAATAGAATCATATTTTTATCTTTCCGTATTTGGTCAGAGGGAGCAAAAGATTGGTAGAAGAATAGAAAGCTTAATTCGTGTATTTAAGGTCACAGAGATTCTTTTTTACCATGTTACCAATTTTCCAGCAAAATATATATATGTTCATCACATTGCAGAAGGGAAATGCTGCGCCCCTGGGCACTCAGAGGAAAATTTTGCGCATCAACTAATCCCAAACTAGTTAAAACCAATCGAATTCATTAATTATAACTATTCCGCTGCATCTAAGTTCATTTCATTTTAACAGGAAATAAGTTACCTTTTTAAAACACATTGAAGTTCTAGTATTTTTTAGAAATGTAAAATTCATCTCTACAGTAGTCCTTAACCAGGCAACAAATACTCGTTACAAGCACTTGTGATCCCAAAAAAGTTGCAGTCACGCTTATGGAAATTTCAGTAAACATATGAGACTACGTATAGAATTTGGCAGAGAACTTGAAAGAACTCGGCAATCAAGATGCACCAGCATGCATTAATTTACCGTACAATTGTATGGCACTAAAGAGAAGATAATAGCAATGCAGTCAGAGAAATATTTGGCTATCTTCGTCGGAACCCCAGACGGCCTGTGAAAACATCACGACCAAACACCACGACTCTGTTCTGAAAATAAATGTAATCTAGTAATAACATTAGCCTATCTAAAGACATCCTCGCTAATATAAATACATTTCATACATTTCAAATAGAGGCTTCTGTCTCTTGTCCCTCTCCCTCTTAGTGAATTCTAACATTCAAATTGCACTTTTGAGGGGCAGGTGGATACACCAACAATCGCTTGCTCAACCAAAATCAAGAAATCCGGTCTGTCCAATATCTAGGATAAAGAAAATGCATAAGCAAAAGGAGCAGAAACATTTCCACAATTCCACCCAGGTGAACTAAAACCAATAAAACAACATACCACCAAAGTGATTGAAAAGCTCTACAGAAACAAATCTAGATCAATCCATGGCGTTGTAGATCCGTATATGCCTTTTTATTGTAGATGTTGCCCTCTTGATCTTCATATTCCTCTTCAAGATCTGGGCGCCACTTATTCAGCCCTTGTTTTTCTTGGATTCTTTCCCAAAGCTGCTTGGCTTCCTGTGACACAACAAAAAATATGCATCAGAAGCTGCAGTAACAAAGGAAAAAGGAACAGCTAGCTGCATGCAACCAGGATTAAAATTATGCCAAAACAAAAGCTAGAAGCTGTTATACTAATTTGATTTGCATCCGTGGATCTAAGTACTAATATAACCAAGACGGGTAAAAAATAAGCTAAGACATGATGTAAGAGGGAAAAGAGGAAAAGAGAGCAGGGCTCTTCAAAGCTTAGTTGGCAGAAGCAGAAAATTCCATCCACTGAATTACCAAACTCCAGCTGCACTCTGTATCCTAACTATATTTATAGGAAGAACGGCAGCAAGAATGACGCCCCGAAGAAACACATCATTGTCTGCCCAGACATGTAAAGAGGTTCATAAGGTTATTAAACTACTGAATCACAATTTTAATCATTAATTCATGACGGATCAACAGCCGTATGTTAAAAAATACCAAAATTACAACTCGAGCTACATGCTAGGGGTCTGGCTCTTTGAAATCAGGCGTGGCATGGTCATGGCAAGGATTTGGCATGATGGCCTTGTCATTTGCCTATGTGCAGTTATTGCTTCCTAAGAAGCTCATAACTCTGTGAGGAGCAATCAAAAACCATCTGGAAGATTGCAAGCCTAAAAGAAATGGCCAAACAAAAAAGACAACACACGCCTAGTGATGAAGGGGGAAAAAATCAAGATGGGCCAAGTTGACCCTGCAAAATGACCTACTGTTTGAGTAGAATGTTAATAATGGACTTCTATCCAGATAGCTTAGAAATCAAATATCTAGCAAACTCATTTATACATAGTGATCACCATTCATCATGTTGATGATGGCTCCTTCACCATTCATTTTTCTCTCTCGTTTGTGTGGAGGGCGCGAGGCTTGCTCTAATCTCACGTTGTCATGAACCCGCCTAACTTCAACCTCAAAAGCTAGCTCATGAGGTAAAGGGTTGCGGACTGCTTATACGCTGCCCAAGCCTCCCTTTTGTCCAATGTGGGACAGGGTGTTATAATAAGCTGTGCTGACAAAGGCACAAAGCAAGTATAAAACTGTACACAGAGACATGGAAAATGGCTTGTGTCATCTATGTTATCAAAAGGCATATTGCTTTCTATGGAGCTGATAGATCTATGCGAGAAGTAATCAAAAAGCCTCTGGAACAATGCGAGCCTAAAAAACGGCCAAACAGAAAAGAAAACATATGCCGAGCAGCGAAGAGGTGCAAATCAAGACGGGCCAGAACAGTGAAGTTTACCACCCAAATGACATACTGTAAGTGTAGAATGCTAACAATGGATTTCTATACAGATAATTTAGGAACTGAATATCTATCTAACTCACTTATACATTAGTGATCACCATTCGTCATATTGATGATAGCTCCTTCCAGGCCATTCTGCCTTTCATCAGCATTATCATTGAAACCTTTCTGCAAAATATGAGGGTTGGTTAGTGTATTAGAACCAAAGACTAAACAAGCAGGGAAAAGAGCAGGAGGGATACTAAGGAAAAAGCTACTCTGTGAATCGCAAAAATTCACCAGTTCCAAGGTTTCAATTGCATAATTATCTCTTTTAAGCTATTATGCTTTTATCAAGGATATCCGCATCTATAAACTTCTTAGCACAGATTGTCTTAACTAGAGGTTCTTTCATGTTCTGACATATGTGCTAGAGAGCTCTATACACATCGGTTGAGCATTCTTGCAAAGAGCTTTTGGGTTCCAATTTTCTGCATTGATTTGAAATTAAAACACTAACTGCATAAAGACCACAGATATCTTCAACTTATCTGGTCAAAATGACTGACCTCAGTTTCAACCATGCCTCTTCTATTTGGGCTCTAAACTAAATGGTACCAAGTATCCATTTTGACACACATTACATATTTAACACCTGCAGCTAAAAACTTTTCAACAACTCGGGACCAGGAGTCAAGTAGATTGCTAAGTCAAAGTTGTACTTCCCAATAACTACACAGTATCTCACAAAATATTCTTAGCAGTGGCATCAAATTTAGCAAGTTATCTATACCCATTGGAAGCAAACAGAAAGTCCCGATTAAAAATGTCATGCTTAATGTGAATTCTCAGAACTAGGACAAGTTAAATCATTCCTTTGTGTGCCATAAAGACGAAGGGGAGAGTCGGAAAGACAAGAAATAAGAGTATTCCCTTCACTAGAGATTCAAAGACTCCAATACTAGGGGTTGAAAAGGTCCTTCACATTGAAACAACTACAAAGCAGATATAGGAACTAGATAACAAAGAAACTTGACCACAAAGCTTTTCTACAAGTGTGATGAATATACCTTTTTATTTAGACCATGAGCAGTCATAAGTTCATAGAACTTGCGCATCAGCATTTCTTCCTCAACCTACAAGCAGTCGACATGCCAAATTGATACATTAAATTGAAATGCAATGGAAAAATGGAAAGGAAATGAAAAGAAACAGCTAATAAGAAGGGCTTTGCTCTCACAGAAGCCAGAATATCAATACGACTTTCGAAATTATTGATGTGGCATATAAAACAACGAATGAGCCGAAAGCAGTGGTGCACGTAACTAGATTGAATGTGCCCCTAACCCAGGGCACTGCTATTAAGGGTTGAGTCTCTCCCTTCCCTTTCCTCCCCCAACCCAACTCCCACCACCTGAAAAAATATATCGTTTGAAAAATGTTTACGTGACTGCAGAAAGTTCATAACACATAACATCTGCACTACTATTCAACTACAAGTGTACATTACATTTTTTTTTCTTTCTTTATGATTTTCATATATCCATTGCTAGTATTTTTATCGTGCTCTTTCATTTTATGGCCATCCCAAAATAATGTCCTCTAATACATATTACTATATACACAAAGTAATAACAGGTCAAACCGATGTATCTGAAGATGCTTGGAGAGTACACAAAGGTTACTTGGAGAAGATTAATATGCAACGATCCAGGATCCCCTAAATGGCTGTTCATAGCGAATATGGTGGCTCATGGAAGGTTATATACAAAGGATCGACTAGCTCACTCGGGAATTGTGGTGGATCAGACATGACCTTTATGTCAGGTAGAATTGGAAAGTACTGAACATCTATTCTTCAGATGTTTTTGTATCTGCTTCTATTTGGGGAAAGCTACTGGAATGGCAAGGTATATCAAGGAATGCTATGGAGTGGACTGAAGAAATGCAATGGCTTGAAAGTAGTTGCAGAGAGAAGCGGGCAGCAGCCACCATATATAGAACAACCTTGGCAGCAACTGTGTATTTCATTTGGCAAGAAAGGAATATGGTGGTGTTTCAGAGCAAGAGAAGACAACCTGCAGAAATTATCAAGATGATCATTCAAGAGATCTTTGTGAGAGGCAGCATGTGCAGGAAGCTTAACAGTACATTAAATACAATGAACTTTTATCCTGCTTTGTAAGGATTGTAGGCTATTTGACATGATGAACTGAGTAGTGTTGGAGTGCAAAACTGTGGTAGTCCAGTTTGCTATTTTCTTTTATTCTTGAGCTGTAATTTTCTCAGTTGGTAGTAAAATTGCTTATGTACCCAAAAAAAAAGAAGGTCCAATTTTATTGTCAGCGCCACATGTTTTGTCAATCTATATTAAGCTCTCAATACGTGTGCAAAACCAAACCAAGATATCAAAGTAGGATAAACAAAATAATATTTTGTCCATCCATTTTTACATTTCGAAGTAGTCTAGGATGTTTAGCTAGAGTCTCAATATCTTAGCAACTTTACCTGGAAATACTTGAGAGATTCTCGCCTCAGGGCTTTGATAAAGTGGTAAGAGCACAACCCGTGATGTTTGATGTTTTTGTTAGGCGCATGTCACAGGCTACAGAAAAAAACAGAGGCGAATTCAGGATTTAAGCTCTATGAGGTCCAACCTTTAAGTTTTTTAGCCTTGAACCCATTATAATTTTAAAACTATGGGTTCATATCAGCCATTTATTGCACCTTTAGTGAAGTTTTACACATAAATTTATGTTCCATGTCAATAATACTACATGAACTCGATACTTATAAGCTCCATCCGACCCTGGCAAAAACCTGATATATTTGAGTGGAGGAGGATAGATAGACGGACCCATCATCCATGGAGTTTCAAACCGTGCACCATTGGCCCCAGTGGCGAAGCCAGGAATTTTGCAAAGATGTTCAAAGTTTAATATATATTTATAAAAAGTAATTTTTGACCTATATACATAGTATATATTTCTATATATTCGGTATAATTTTCGAATGAAGGGTGTTCAACTGAATACCCTTCACTCTATGTGGCTACGCCACTGATTGGCCCACCGGGATTTGTCGGTTATCAAAAAAAAAATTAAGAGATACTCTTATCTTGCAAGTTAATAGCTAGAGTTTGTACATCTATTTTTCCTATCAATATATGATTACTGTTCAAGTAGAAATGTTCTGCTTCTTCTTTTTTGGTAATTTGGTAAAAGAAGAGTAAAAGGTTAAAGTGAATACCTGAAGTCTGTGCAATTCATCTGACATTGATTTATGGGCATTCAAGAGTAGTTCACTTTCTTTCTCCAGATGCCTGTACCAAAAACATTACTCAGAAACCAAATTAAACACCCACATACAAAACCAAGAAAAGAAAACATCTTTCACACAAGCAGAACATTATGAAGAAAGAGGAAAGTAACTCAAAAATATAACTTACTTCAAGGTTTCTCCTGCATATTTGGGATCCATGAAAAAAATCTATCTGTAGCCACAAACCCTTAGTGGGTCGTAGGAATTCGCTCAATATCAGGAGAATCAAAGCTTCAGACTGATTCAGCAATCCCACGAATTCTAACAGTGAAAAGAATGATATTTTCGAAAAGAAGAAACGGATTATAATAGTTGAGCTGGATTTCACCGCCAGCAGATTATACCCAAACTTTGGTTTGGATCAAACTGGGCCGTACCAAAAACTAGACTGATATATAGTGGCCCAATACAAAAGATAAGGCCCAACGTGTTTCACAATAGCTTTATCCTTTTTGTTTTTTTAAGAAATAATAGCCGCCCACCAATGCTTAAATTAAAATTACTTGGTAGATGTATGATATATGTATAATCCATATATATAATATATAATCGTATATAATTAATGTAAAAGTTATGTATATCAGCTAGGAAAGGTAAATAGTAAATTTTGTCGGCTATTATATAAAGATTCTTTTTTCGAAGAATTATCTTATTCGGTCGGCTATTTGTATAAATATTCTTTAATATTTTTTGGGTTTTTCCTTAAAATAAGTGTCTCATAGGATATTTGTTTTTCTTTAAAATTAGCAAACACCTTTCCTTAGAATTTTTTCTTGAAATTTTTATTAAGCGTGAGAAAATACAGAAGAAGGTCAAGGGTCTGTTTGAGAATCAACCTTGGCACTTTTTAGGAATAAGATAGTGGCTCGTCAAATGATTTATTACTTAATTCTCTTCTAAATATATCTTATTATGGCACGTGCACGATAACCAATTGCATTTTTTTTATCTCGATAAATGTAGTGTCCTTAGTCTTGAACTAAGCGCACGTGCGGCACTTGACAACTTGCTTACGATCTTACACAATTCGGTCACGATCTTGATGTGCCAAGTCAGCCTAAAATGCTACACTCAAGATCGCTAAGGGAATGCTAGATAAGAAAGACAAGAGAAATTTGCCAAATGAAGTTTTTATTGTAGAGAGAACTTGATTGTTTTGCTTGATTGTTGAGTTACAAATGAATGCTCATATTTATACTAATCACCTAGGGGCTAGTGTGTAAATAATACTTGTTCCACAAGTCCTTCCATTTTTACAAATAAGTACACCCTCTAGAATTTTCTACACGACTAGAACATTCCAAGGCTTTCCAAAAGAGTCTTCCTACCAAGTCCATATATATCTAGAGTTTTCCCAAGGAAATTCTCCATGGTTCTAGAATATTCCACCATGAGCTAGTCCCTAACTTATGTAACCCTTCCATATGTCAAACATATATGCCAAGTGGCACCTACATGGCATGATGATGTGGCAGGCCATGATACTCACCCCCACCCAATTTTGTGCCGCCCTCAGCACAAAGCATTGACACGTACGTGCGCACCTCGCCTTGGCATCGCCGGAGATCTTTGTCCATTAGCTATGATGCTCTATGGAGCGGTTCGCCTTTCCATGTCACAAGGTACCGGTCACCTTTCTTCTTGCCCAACCACTAGCACTGATGACCTCGATCCTCCGCTCATCGGATGCCTCTCCTTACTCTTGGCCTGAATCTCCCCATGACTCAACCAAGTCTAGAAACTTCTGAAGCATCGGGTCCATGCTTCCACTCCCTTTTTGGCTGCCCTCTGTGGTCACAGCCTTGTTAGAAAACTTAAACCCTCTTCTTGATGCATCGTCCAAGTCTGATAGCATGTCATCACTTTGTAGCTCGCCATCCTCTTCAACTATGTCCGCCCAACGTTTCTTGCTGCCACCATGCTCCATTTGCATGGTGCCAAGATAGGCTTTGGAATCCCCTACTTTCGGCTTAGATTCCAAGCGCATACCCCTAATACAGGCGGTCCCTCTTGTGCCACCCTTGTGTGCTTGAGCAAAGTTCCCGATATTTGCTGCAAGCCTCCCCATATCTGGGCATTCACTTGCCCGATGTGATCCTTTACAGAAGTTGCATCTTCCCTTAGGCACGTACTCGCTACCATTTTTCAGCCTCTTGCCATTTCTCTTGGAACCCAGTCTTTTATGGGATGGCCCCTTGTCATTACCCTTGTATACCTCGGTTATGCCTTTCTCATTGTCCTCGTCATGATCTCCTTCACCCCTCTCGGTGTTGCCTTATTTGGACTTGGCAGGCTCTATCTTGAAGTCAACAAGTGACTCGGCTACCGCTATGGCCTCGTCTACATTGGCTACTTGATGTCTTCTTAACTCTTGTTTTGCCCAATATTGCAACCCATCCATGAAGTAGAAGAAGGAATCTTCCTCGGGCAACGACGAGATTTCCAGCATTATGGTAGTGAACTCGCGCACATACTCCCGAATTGTGGCCATCTGTCGGAGCTCCCTTAGCTTCCGCCTAGCTTCATACACCACATTCACCGGGTAGAATTGCTTCTTCAACTCTTTCTTGAACTGCTCCCACGTCTCAATCTTGCATAGCCCCTTCTCTATGTCAGCATACTTTCGACGCCACCATAACTCAACAATCTCTGTGAGGTACAATACAATAGTGTTGATCTCAGCCTCATCGTCCCTCACTCTACCGTGTCTGAAGTAGTTCTCCAAGTGCCAAAGGAAGTTCTCCACTTCTTATGCATCACGAACACCTTTGAACACTGGCGTTTTGGGAGCCTCGATCTTGGCCTCCCCCGTCACAACAATATTACTGTCAGCCTCAGTCACGCTAGCATTGACACGTTCCTCGAGTGCCTTTATCTTAGCCTTCATGGCATCGATAGTGCTCACCACCTCCATGAGTCTGCACTCCAAGGTAGTGATGGTTTGTCTTAGTTCCATCTTGGTCTGTATGCATCCCTCCAAGTCATTTCGGATACTCTCAATCTCTTCAAGAGTGTGCCACTCAAGAACGATAAGGGTGCCTTCCACCTTCGCCAAGTATTGGACAAAGATCTCCATGACGTCCATCCCCACGTTCATCTTCATCACCCACTCTTTAGCGAGCGAGACGTCCTCGGGCAGGACCTCCACTTCATCCTTGCTTGCCTCAGTGGCATATGGTTCTTGTGATGTTAGCCCTTCGTTTGACACAACCTCGGGTGGCACCTCCTGGCTCTTGTTGGTGGCATTTCTCTTTTTGTTACGGTCGCTCTTGCCAGTAGCATCCTGGATGACGTTGGTTTGGGTGTTGGCAGCGTTAATTTCTCCGTCTTTCGCCATTCCCTTAGTTGCAACCATTGTTTTGATACCACGTTGTCACGTCCTTAGTCTTGAACTAAGTGCACGTGCAACACTTGACAACTTGCTTATGATCTTACACAATTCGGTCACGATCTTGATGTGCCAAGTCGGCCTAAAATGCTACACTCAAGATCGCTAAGGGAATGCTAGATAAGAAAGATAAGAGAAATTTGCCAAATGAAGTTTTTATTGTAGAGAGAACTTGATTGTTTTGCTTGATTGTTGAGTTACAAATGAATGCCCATATTTATACTAATCACCTAGGGGCTAGTGTGTAAATAATACTTGTTCTACAAGTCCTTCTATTTTTACAAATAAGTACACCCTCTAGAATTTTCTACATGACTAGAACATTCCAAGGCTTTCCAAAAGAGTCTTCCTACCAAGTCCATATATATCTAGAGCTTTTCCAAGAAAATTCTCCATACTTATAGAATATTCCACCATGAGATAGTCCCTAACTTATATAACCCTTCCATATGGCAAAAATATATGCCAAGCGGTACCTACGTGGCATGATGATGTGACGGGCCATGACACTCTCCCCCACCCAATTTTGTGCCGCCCTCGGCACAAAGCATCGACACGTACGCGTGCACCTCGCCTTGGCATCACCAGAGATCTTTGTCCATTAGCCACGATGCTCTATGGAGTGGTTTGCCTTCCCATGTCACAAGGTACTGGTCACCTTTCTTCTTGCCCCGATGGCTAGCACTGATGACCTCGATCCTCTGCTCATCGGATGCCTTTCCTTGCTCTTGGCCTGAATCTCCCCACAACTCAACCAAGTCTAGCAGCTTCTGATGCATCAGGTCCATGCTTCCACTCCCTTTTTGGCTGCCCTCCGTGGTCATAGCTTTGCTAGAAAACTTAACCCCTCTTCTTGGTGCATCGTCCAAGTCTAATAGTGTGCCATCACTTTTTAACTCACCATCCTCTTCAACTATGTACGCCTAACTTTTCTTGTTGCCACCATGTTCCATTTGCATGGTGCCAAGATAGGCTTTGGAATCCCCTACTTTTGTCTTAGATTCCAAGCGCATCCCCCCAATACAGGCAGTCCCTCTTGTGTCACCCTTGTGTGCTTGAGCAAAGTTCCCAATCATTGCTATAAGCCTCTCCAGATATGGATATTCACTTGCCCAATGTGATCCTTTACAAAAGTAGCACCCTCCCTTAGGCACGTACTCGCTACCGTTTTCCAGCCCCTTGCCATTTTTCTTGGAACCCAGTCCATTATGGGATGGTGCCTTGCCATTACCTTTACATACCTAGGCTATGCCTTTCTCATTGTCCTCGTCATGATCTCCCTCACCCCTCTCGGCATTGCCTTCTTTAGACTTGGGAGGCTCTATCTTGAAGTCAACAAGTGACTCGGCTACTGCTATGGCCTCGTCCACATTGGCTACTTGATGTCTTCTTAACTCCTGCTTTGCCCAATTTTGCAACCCATCCATGAAGTAGAAGAGGGAATCTTCCTCGGACAACGACGTGATTTCCAGCATTAAGGTAGTGAATTCGCGCACATACTCCCGGATTGTGTCTATTTGTCGGAGCTCCCTTATCTTCCTCCTAGCTTCATACACCATATTCACTGGGTAGAATTGCTTCTTCAACTCCTTCTTGAACTGATCCCACATCTCAATCTTGCATAGCCCCTTTTCTATGTTAGCACACTTTCGACACCACCATAACGCAACAATCTCTGTGAGGTACAATACAACAATGTTGATCTTAGTCTTATCATCACTCACTCTACTATGCCTGAAGTAGTTCTCCAAGTGCCAAAGGAAGTTCTCCACTTCTTGTGCATCACGAACACCTTTGAACACCGGCAGTTTGGGAGCCTTAATCTTGGCCTCCCTTGTCACAACAACATTACTATCTGCCTCGGTCATGCCAGCATCGACACGCGCCTCGGGTGCCTTTATCTTAGCCTTCATGGCATCAATAGTGCTCACTACCTCCATGAGTCTTCACTCCAAGTTAGTGATGGTTTGTCTTAGTTCCATCTCGGTCTGTGTACGTCCCTCCAAGTCATTTCGGACACTCTCAATCTCTTCAAGAGTGTGCCCCTCAAGAATGCTTAGGGTGCTTTACACCTTCCCCAAGCGTTGGCCAAAGATCTCCACGTCATCTATCCCAGCATTCATCTTCATCACCCACTCTTTAGCAAGCGAGATGTCCTCGGGTAGGACCTCCACTTCATCCTCGCTCACCTCAGTGGCAGATGGTTTTTGGGATGTAAGCCCTTAGTTTGACAGAACCTCGGGTGGAACATACTAGCTCTTGTTGGTGGCATTTCTCTTTTTGTTACGGCCGCTATTGCCAGCAGCATCCTGGATGACGTTGGTTTGGGTGTTGGCAGCGTTAATTTCTCCATCGTTCACCATTCCCTTAGTTGTAACCTTTGTTCTGATACCACGTTGTCACGTCCTTAGTCTTGAACTAAGCGCACATACGACACTTGACAACTTACTTACGATCATACATAACTCAGTCACGATCTTGTTATGCCAAGTCAGCCTAAAATACTACACTCAAGATCGCTAAGTGAATGTTAGATAAGAAAGACAAGAGAAATTTTCCAAAGGAAGCTTTTTATTGTAGAGAGAACTTGATTGTTTTGCTTGGTTGTTGAGTTATAAATGAATGCTTCCTATTTATACTAATCACCTATGGGCTAGTGTGTATATAATAATTATTCCACAAGTCCTTTCATATTTACAAATAAGTACACCCTCTAAAATTTTCTACATGACTAGAACATTCCAAGGCTTTCCAAAAGAGTCTTCCTACCAAGTCCATATATATCTAGAGCTTTTCCAATGAAATTCTCCATAGTTCTAGAATATTTCACCATGAGCTATTCCCTAACTTATGTAACCCTTCCATATGGCAAATATATATGCCAAGTGGCACCTACGTGATATAATGATGTAGCAGGCCATGGTATAAAGGACACCCTTACGTGGGACTTTAACAAGGGGCGTATGGCATTTATCACAAAAAGTGGGGAAATGGAAGCAACATGTTCTTCGACAAAAATTAAAAACTATTTTTTATTTGCTAGAATGTCTCGTGCCTCAAATTCTTTCTTCAAGCATTATCAAATATTAATTCTACTCGGCTCTTTCTTCCTATTAAATTAATTTTATTAGCTCATTACTGCTATATTCTTTTAATTATTAGTCTGCGCCTTGTTGAAATCTGTTAGCAGGATCAGAAACTAAAAGAGTTGCTAATACATTCATTCTCTTTTGTTTTTCTTCTTTCTTTCTTTCTTTTTTTCTCAGCGAAGTAGGCTTGCTCATTTAATTGAATTAATGGAGATGCTAAATACTTATCCAAAACCAAAGGTGAAGAATCTCTCTCCTTTTATTATAAGCTTTTTTTAATTCGCTTTGGTTGGTAAAGAATGTCTCTCATCATCTGCTTCTCCCCTAAAAATTAAGGCATTGTGCATTTCATGCTTGTCTTATGCACAGACGTGTGAGGACATGTTTCTTCTATGTGTTACTTATACTATTGTTGCGGAAAGTAAAGAACACAAGTATTTTTACGTGAAAAACACCCTGCTCAAAAGGTGAAAAAATCAAGACCTACTACTCAGTAGGATTTTTCTCAACACTTCACTAAATCACTGAGCCAAATTAGCATTTACAAAACTCTTTGTAAACCTAAGAATTACCTCTAATCCCATTGTGGCAACCAACCTCTAACTGTTACGACAACTTTAAGTTAACTATAACTTGAATACTCAGAGTACCTAATACAATTGCCTCTAGATAAAGCTGAAATGTACAATTTGAAAAGCCCTACTACAATTGAACTAGAATAAAAGACAGGCACTTGGAAATGGTTCTTCTATCTAGTTCATGTAGCTTCAGGTTCGCACACTTGAATCACAGAAGAATTATTTTCAAAATGCCTTGCTATTTTTCTCTCAACTTAGGTTTAACTTCAGTGTTTATGCGTACCTGTAGAATGACAATATATAAAGTTAGTAGAATAAGAAATAACTAGAGTTCTAATGCTACTCTTCCTTGGTGGAAAAGATCTAGTTATCTTCAACTTCTAACTTCACCCTTATCTTGGATAAAGTTCTCTTCGAGTAAGGAGTCCTTCTCCTTATCATTTATGCAACCTTTTCGATCAGGAGATATCAGATATAACAAATTGAGCTTATCTCCTTCACGCGCATTTTTTATGCTCGAATCTGCATGTGTCTGTGTACAATGTATATGGACCTGATTCATGCTTGAGTTCCTTTATCAATCATCAAAACAAAACTTTACTTGGGCCAACAAATTACCCATTTTTGATGATGGCAAACTTTGTGCTTTTCATAAGCATAAGCCATGTATCAACTCAAATCAACTCAATATCAACACAAGGTTAGAACACTTTTCATTTTAAAGTCACTAATCATCAAGGACCAAATTTATTAGGTTATAAACATCACAGTCCAAAGTAAAAAGCACAACCTATCTTCCCTCTTTTGGCATTATAGAAAAGTTGCATAATTATATTAGATAACCAGATTTTAATGGAAATTACTCATGGCCACTGGGGCTACTTCAAATGCAATCATGAAGTCAAGCAGCATTTATCAATCTAATGATATTAGTCAACTAAGAAGCATCAACAAACAATTAGAGAAAAAACAGTTGATTATCATTGATACTACTCATCCACAAAGCATAAAGAGAAATAAAAACACTGGATCATGAGCAAATTGATTAAAAAGAAATCCCATCCGAATCACTGGTTTGTTTAACTAGGCTAGGAAGGTTTTAAGGCTGAGAAGGACCAGGTTCTTGGTGCTTGGTTTGAAGCAGTTTCAGCATATCATGAAGAATGACATCATTCTTCTCCTTTTCTTTTGCAAGCTCAACTTAGAGAGCATCTCTCTCAGTTTCTACTTTTGCCAACTTCTTCTTCAGCCTTTCTATTTCAGCATCCTTAGCCCCACTTTCTTGCACCAAGGCTCGCACTTTACTGTTCATAGGCACCTTTTTGGATGAACCATGTTCTTTAGGAGTGGTGTGAACTTCATAGTCACAAGCAATCAAAGTGTTTGTGTCACGGACCAAAACCACGTGACCGGCACCCGGCACACTACCCGACTCGAGCGAACCAAACCATGTGATGCACCCAAATCATATGCATGAAAACCAATTTAACTGTGGAAGCTCCTTGAACATCACATACATTTTCAAGTTAAATGATAAAATATTTTTCAATTCAAAATCACACATGACGTCTTTCATGATAATAACAATGCGGCTAAGTAAAATAAATATACTTTAATGTATGTCGTGTATAACCCCATTACTATAACCTTTCACAACTATCTATGGAGCCTCTATACCAAAGAATAGAATCAAACACTTGGGTTAATACCTGACTAGCGTAAATTAAGAAAATAACATGATAGCTACCACGAAATAGGAGTGGTGCCTCACCATATACCTCGGGAAGAGAGTCATCCTAGCCCTGACCGTATGCCACGTATCATACCTCATCCTGAAATATGTAAAGTAAGCGGGACCCTGGAGGGGCCCCCCTAAGTGCTGAGTACACCACATCGGTACTGATAAGTATATTTTCCCTGATCTTAACCAAATAATTTTTCTCAGTAAAAGTATAATATTATCATGTTTCTTCCATATTTTTAACTAAATTTTGCAAGAATGATTTTAAAAGAATTGTCGTACAAAGCAAGAGAAACTTCAAGAAAAATACTACAAAGAAGTAAAAGAGCAAGTTATGATGAAAAAAATAATTTGGCAAAGGAAAATGAACACATAAATGGCGTTGGACTTTGACGATGCACCAAATCCACACTTACCTTGAAGACATCTCAACTTTCAGGGACAAATTGAAGAGTTACATGACAAATCTAGATTTACATGACAAAAGCTCAATTTGTAAATGAGTAGTCAGATTTGCCATGACAAATCCAACTTACCAGTGCCAAATCGAGAAGATCATCATAATTTTCTCTCTTATATAAGAAGGGATTTACCAATCAGAAAGGGCATGGCAGTAGAGAGAAAGCTTAGAGCTAGAAGTCTGAATCCAAATTCTTAATAAGCTTCTATGTTTTATTTCTTTCACTAGTATCGAGTTATCTTTTCTTTTAAATCACAAAAGTGGTTTAGTT
Organism: Nicotiana tabacum; assembly: GCF_000715075.1. Lineage (NCBI taxonomy): Eukaryota > Viridiplantae > Streptophyta > Magnoliopsida > Solanales > Solanaceae > Nicotiana > Nicotiana tabacum. The sequence goes on from NC_134083.1 coordinate 59,997,213, forward strand.
GTTGTTTCTAAATAAATTCAAGTGTAGAAAATTACTCTAGTTCCTGCTTTTAATTAAATAGGGGGGATTATTCTTCTTAAATAATTTTTTCTATTTTCTTATTTAATGAGTATGGAGTAACTTTTCTTGTGTTGGGAGAAAGGAGAATCTTAATATTTTTATATAATAGTAGATATTATTCCTCAAATTCACATGCTTGAGCTAAAATATATTTAATTTTTATCTGCTTTTACAGCTAGACATTATTTAATTTATTAACATCTATCTATCTTGTACTACATATTAACTGTTTATTAATTCTGTAATCAAGAGAGGCGGAAGAAATAATATAGTTAAGTGTAGTATTGATAGATGATAATATTTATTCAGTAACATCTATCTCTTTTATGTTATAATTAATTTTACACTTATTTGTAATTGAGAGAGACGAATAGTGTAATAATCAGTTATAACAAGTAGGGTAACCGAAAGGGACTTACTAACAAGAGCATGTTTTAGTTCAATCATATATTTCTGGTTCTTTAGTATTACTATTTTGAAGATTAATTTGTATAACCGAGAGGAGTGCAATTAATTATTCAACTTGAGTAATAATATATATTTGTAATCGCGAGAGGCATTTATACAATTTTGAGAAATAGAACTCGAGGAATAATAATTCTACCATATAATAAAATATTAAGTGAAGTCAAGATCCCAACACCTCTTTATTATATTTGTGAAAAATAAAATATTTTCTATTGCTCTATTCATGCATTTTTAGTTAGTTAATTTATAACTTAACCCTTTCTGATTTTCTCAAATAGTAATTAAAACAAGAAACGTCTGTAGAATAGATAAACGAATCTCTGTGGGTTCGACATCTTTATATATTATTATTTGACAGAGTACGAGTTAGAATTGTATATATGCCAGAAACTCGTCAAAATTTTGGCGCCGTTGCCGGGGATTGGCTAAAGTCTACTACAGATTAATTGTTTTACTACTAATTTGAGATTTGTTTTATTGTCTAATTATTTTAACTTTTCTGCAGAAATTTCAAAAAGTGTATGACCCGTTCTTCTTCTAGAGAACTAGTCAAATACGATCCTTGAACATCACATACATTTTCAAGTTAAATGATAAAATATTTTTCAATTCAAAATCACACATGACGTCTTTCATGATAATAACAATGCGGCTAAGTAAAATAAATATACTTTAATGTATGTCGTGTACAACCCCGTTACTATAACCTTTTACAACTATCTATGGAGCCTCTATACCAAAGAATAGAATCAAACACTTGGGTTAATACCTGACTAGCGTAAATTAAGAAAATAACATGATAGCTACCATGAAATAGGAGTGGTGCCTCACCATATACCTCGGGAAGAGAGTCATCCTAGCCCTGACCGTATGCCATGTGTCATACCTCATCCTGAAATATGTAAAGTAAGCGGGACCCTGGAGGGCCCCCCCTAAGTGCTGAGTACACCACATCGGTACTGATAAGTGTATTTTCCCTGATCTTAACCAAATAATTTTTCTCAGTAAAAGTATAATATTATCATGTTTCTTCCATATTTTTAACTAAATTTTGCAAGAATGATTTTAGAAGAATTGTCGTACAAAGCAAGAGAAACTTCAAGAAAAATACTACAAAGAAGTAAAAGAGCAAGTTATGATGAAAAAAATAATTTGGCAAAGGAAAATGAACACATAAATGGCGTTGGACTTTGACGATGCACCAAATCCACACTTACCTTGAAGACATCTCAACTTTCAGGGACAAATTGAAGAATTACATGACAAATCTAGATTTACATGACAAAAGCTCAATTTGCAAATGAGTTGTCAGATTTGCCATGACAAATCCAACTTACCAGTGCCAAATCGAGAAGATCATCATAATTTTCTCTCTTATATAAGAAGGGATTTACCAATCAGAAAGGGCATGGCAGTAGAGAGAAAGCTTAGAGCTAGAAGTCTGAATCCAAATTCTTAATAAGCTTCTATATTTTATTTCTTTCACTAGTATCGAGTTATCTTTTCTTTTAAATCACAAAAGTGGTTTAGTTGTTGTTTCTAAATAAATTCAAGTGTAGAAAATTACTCTAGTTCCTTCTTTTAATTAAATAGGGGGAATTATTCTTCTTAAATAATTTTTTCTATTTTCTTATTTAATGAGTATGGAGTAACTTTTCTTGTGTTGGGAGAAAGGAGAATCTTAATATTTTTATATAATAGTAGATATTATTCCTCAAATTCACATGCTTGAGCTAAAATATATTTAATTTTTATCTGCTTTTACAGCTAGACATTATTTAATTTATTAACATCTATCTATCTTGTACTACATATTAACTGTTTATTAATTCTGTAATCAAGAGAGGCGGAAGAAATAATATAGTTAAGTGTAGTATTGATAGATGATAATATTTATTCAGTAACATCTATCTCTTTTATGTTATAATTAATTTTACACTTATTTGTAATTGAGAGAGACGAATAGTGTAATAATCAGTTATAACAAGTAGGGTAACCGAAAGGGACTTACTAACAAGAGCATGTTTTAGTTCAATCATATATTTCTGGTTCTTTAGTATTACTATTTTGAAGATTAATTTGTATAACCGAGAGGAGTGCAATTAATTATTCAACTTGAGTAATAATATATATTTGTAATCGCGAGAGGCATTTATACAATTTTGAGAAATAGAACTCGAGGAATAATAATTCTACCATATAATAAAATATTAAGTGAAGTCAAGATCCCAACACCTCTTTATTATATTTGTGAAAAACAAAATATTTTCTATTGCTCTATTCATGCATTTTTAGTTAGTTAATTTACAACTTAACCCTTTCTGATTTTCTCAAATAGTAATTAAAACAAGAAACGTCTGTAGAATAGATAAACGAATCTCTGTGGGTTCGACATCTTTATATATTATTATTTGACAGAGTACGAGTTAGAATTGTATATACGCCAGAAACTCGTCAAATTTTTGGCGCCATTGCCGGGGATTGGCTAAAGTCTACTACAGATTAATTGTTTTACTACTAATTTGAGATTTGTTTTATTGTCTAATTATTTTAACTTTTCTGTAGAAATTTCAAAAAGTGTATGACCCGTTCTTCTTCTAGAGAACTAGTCAAATACGATCCTGAAATTGAAAAATCCTTACGGTTGTTGCGAAAAGAACAAACCTTGCGATCTCAAATTTTCACATCAGAGGAAATGGAGAACGAAGAACTCAATAACCAACTTCCACCACATCAAGTAGAAGAACAGTTTGATGAGGTGGCACCACGACATGATAGAATACTCCGTGATTATGCAAGGGCAGATCATTTTGAAGGAGAATCAAGTGTGAGGAGACCACTAATTGCAACAAACAACTTTGAAATCCGCACAGTCTTGATTCAAACCATTCAACAGTCATGTCAGTTTACTGGTGATATGAGTGAAGATCCTCACACCCATTTAATTGATTTTCTTGAATTAGTTGAAACTTGTAGGTATAATGGAGTCACAACAGATGCTATCAGGTTGCGACCTTTTCCTTTTTCATTAAAAGGTGAAGCCAAAACATGGCTGCGAAGTCTACCAAGAGGTTCCATTACAACATGGGACCAAATGACCCAAAAAATTCTTAATAAATATATTTCACCTGCAAAAACAATTAAAATGAAGCAAGAAATCAATAATTTTATGCCGACAGATACTGAATCTGTATACCGGGCATGGAAAAGATTAGAAGCAATGTTAAGAAAATGCCCACATCATGGTATCCAAGACCTTGGCATTTTATATATTTTCTATCATGGTCACCCTCTGCTAGAAATATAATTGATGCAGCATCAGGATGATCAATAATGGAAAAAACTACTACAGAAGCAATGCAATTGCTTAATAAAATTTCGAAAAATGTTGTTCAATGGCCTTCAGACAGAATGATTATAAAAAAACAGCTGGAGTAAATCAAGTTGAAGCTTTGAATTCATTGACACAACAAATTCCGACCTTAACACAAAAAATAGAGGCTTTTCAGGTAGGTGCTCACTCATCATCCCAACTTGAGAATTGTGATGTTTTTCAAGGTAGTCATCCGGATCATGAATACCAAGCTTCAACACAAAATGAGGAACATGTAAATGTGATTGGTTATAGAAATAATTACTTATTCCTTAGTTCCATGGCACAAAAACATCCAGGATTTCAATGGAGTAATCCTAATGGTGCTGAAAATCCTCAAAGATTTTTTTTTATCAAAAGCAGTAGGTACAAGGACTGCCTGGTTTTCAAAATCAAAATAGAGGAAAATAAAATTTTCAACAATATCAGCAGCAGTGTAATGACCCAATCGGTTGTTTTGAATATTATAAATCCGTTCCCATATTTACTGCTCAATTTATACTTTACAGTTATTTTATGACTTACCGGATTAGTTGGTTCGGGTCCAGAAGGAATTCGGAGTGAAACGAGACACTTAGTCTCATAATTAAAAATTTAAGTTAGAAAAGTTGACCAGATGTGAACTTATGTGTAAACGAACTCGGATTCGAATTCTGATAATTTCAATAGCTATGTATGGTGATTTTGGACTTAGGAGCATGTTCGAAAAATTATTTAGAAGTTCGTAGTAGAATTAGGCTTGAAATGACAATAGTCGAATTTATGGGAAGTTTGACCGAAGGGTTGACTTTTTGATATCGGGGTCGGAATCCAGTTCTGAAAATTTTTATAGCTCTGTTATATCATTTATGACTTGTGTGCAAAATTTGAGGTCAATCAAAATTGATTTGATAGGTTTCGGCATCGAATGTAGAAGTTAAAAATTCTTAAGTTTCTTAAGAATGAATTGGGGTATGATTCATAATTTTAGCGTTGTTTGATATGATTTGAGGTTTCAACTAAGCCCGTATGATGTTATAGGACTTGTTTGTATGATTGAACGGGTCCCGGGGGGCTTGGGTTTATTTTTTTAGGATCATTGGTTGAGAGACTAGTATGGTTAAGAAATTTAGGAGTTTGACCATGGTTAATATCGGGTCAAGATTACCTCTTTTCGGTGTTTTGAGTGCGTGAGCAGATTCGTAGCGTATTTTATGATTGAAATTCATATATGGATTATGTCCGGGAGGTTTCGAATGGTTAACGGATCAAAAGTTGGACTTAAACAGCTGCTGCAATTTTTATTCTGCTGGAAATTCGGGGGGCAGGACCGAAGGCCGAGGGCATGGACAGAACTGTAAGTTATAAAGTAGGGGACTTCATCCTATTTTCTATTTTTGTCAAATTGGAGCTTGGGGAGAGGCAATTTTTGGGAGATTTTCAGAGAAAACATCGGGGTAAGTGTTCTTAACTTAAATATGGTTAGATTACTCGAATCCATCATTTGTTTTCACCATTTAATTAGTGTTTTGAGATTGAAATTTGGGAAAATTATAGAATCTTATAGAAACGAGTTTTTGAGATTTCGTTATTGATTCGGAGTTGGATTTGAGTGAATCTAGTATGTTTGGACTCATAATTGAATGGGTTGTCGGATTTTGTGAGTTTCGCCGGATTCCGAGATGTGGGCCCCACAGGCGATTTTTGAGCTAAAATTCGGATTTTTATGGAAAATTAGAATTTTCTTATGGAATTAATTCCAATAAATTTTATTGAGTGAATTGAATTATTTGTGGCTAGATTCGAGGCGTTTGGAGGCCAATTCACGAGGCAAAAGCTTAGCGGAATAAGAATTTCAGGATTTTTGTATCATGTGATTATTTTGGAGGTGACGAACATGCTAGGTGACGAACGTTTGGGTGTGTGCCGAGGGGATTGTTACTTTGTTCGTCCCATGAATAACTTGTTGTTAGCTATATGCTCTCTATATATTGAAAAAAATTGACTGTAAATTGTCACGACCCGAAATTTCCCACCGACGGGACCGTGATGGCACCTAACATTTCATTTGCTAGGCAAGCCAACGTTAGAAAATCGTTAAACCAACTCCTTATTTCCATTCAGTAAATAACAATAATTAACTAAGATGAAATATAATAAGTACGGAATATTATAAAAATATATTAATTACTAACACCCGGATCTGGAGTCACAATTCACGAGCATTCTAGAATTTATTACAAGTAATAGTCTAGAAAAAAAATACAACTGTCTGAATGAAAGAAAACAGTAGGACATAAAAGATAGACGGGGACTTCATGGTCTGTGAATGCCAACAGATCTACCTTGAGTCTTCGGACAGTGGACCAATAGCAAATCTCGATCAACCTGAGCCGGTATCAAAATCTGCACAGAAAGTGCAGAGTGCAGCATCAGTACAACCGACCCCATGTACCGGTAAGTGTCGAGCCTAACCTCGGTGAAGTAGTGACGAGGCTAGGACAAGACACCCACATATAACCTGAACAATATAATCATGCTAGTGGCAACAACAGTAAATAAAGAAATAATGCAAAAATAATAGGAAGGGGACATAGAGTGGGGGAATACAACATAAAGAGTGAGAATAATGAAAAGACAGAAGTACACCGAAAATTCTTATACGAATTGAGCCATTAAAACAGCAAGGAAAATTTCACGACATGTGATCAAATCGCCAAAATAATACCTCAAACTACGAATTTAGCACCAAATCAAATGAAATTCTCAAGAACACCTTAAAATTTCTATTTTTTCAACTGAACGTCTGAATCACGTCAAATCAACTCCGTTTCTCTCCAAATTTCATAGATAAGTCTTAAATATCATAATGAGCTTGTACCGGACTCCGGAACCAGAATATGAACTCGGCACTAACAATGCCAAACATCAATCAATTCTTAAAAACAAATAATTCCCAAATTTTTAATTTTCATCAAAACTTCATAACTCAAGTTAGGGACCTTCGAATTCGATTCCGGGCACACACTCAGGTCCCATAATTCGATACGGACCTACCGGCACTGTCAAAGCACGGATCCAGGCCCATTTACCAAAAATATTGACCGAAGTCAACTAAAATTAACTTTTAAGGCAAAAATTCTTATTTTCATTAGTTTTTAACATAAAAGCTTTCCGGAAACCTGCCCGGACTACCCACGCAAATCGAAGAGGGTAAAAATGAGATTTTTAAGGTTTAAGAGCGCAGATTCGAGTTCTAAAACATAAGATGACCTTTTGGGTCATCACATTCTTCACCTCTAAAACAATCGTTCGTCCTCGAACGGACATAGAAAAGTACCTGGGCTGGTGAAAAGGTGGGGATATCTACTCCGTATATCGGACTCGGACTCCCAAGTAGCTGCCTTAATAGGTTGACCTCTCCGCTGCACTCGAACTGAAAGGTAACTCTTTGATCTCAACTGGCGAGCTTGCCGGGCTAGAATTGCCACCGGCTCCTTCTCATATGTCAAATCCTTGTCCAACTGGACAGAGCTGAAATCTAACACATGGGACGGATCGCCGTGATACATTCGAAGAATGGACACATGGAATACCGGCTGAACAACTGCTAAACTAGGTGGCAACGCAAGTCTGTAAGTCGCATCTCCCACTCTCTCCAGAATCTCAAAAGGTCCGATATACCTAGGGCTCAACTTGCCCTTCTTTCCGAACCTCATTACACCCTTCATGGGTGATACCCGAAGTAACAATCTCTCTCCGACCATGAATGCAACATCACGAACTTTACGGTCGGCATAACTCTTCTGCCTGGACTGAGCTGTGCGAAGTCGATCCTGAATAATCTTGACCTTATCCAAGGCATCTTGTACTAAGTCTGTGCCCAACAACCGAGCCTCTCCCGGCTTGAACCACCCAACTGGCGACCGATACTGCCTACCATATAATGCCTCATAGGGAGCCATCTGAATGCTCGACTGGTAGCTGTTATTGTAGGCGAACTCTGCAAGGGGCAAGAACTGATCCCACGATCCTCCGAAGTGTATAACACAAGCGCGGAGCATATCCTCCAAGATCTGAATAGCACGCTCGGACTGCTCGTCCGTCTGAGTATGGAATGTTGTGCTCAACTCAACCCGTGTACCCAACTCACGCTGTACTGCCCTCCAAAAGTGTGAGGTAAACTGTGTACCTCGATTAGAAATGATAGACATGGGCACACCATGAAGACGGACGATCTCCCGAATATAAATCTCTACTAACCGCTCCGAGGAATAGGTAACTGCCACAAGAATGAAGTGCGCTGACTTAGTCAGCCTATCCACAATAACCCAAACTGCATCGAACTTCTTTTGAGTCTGTGGGAGTCCAACAACAAAATCCATAGTGATACGCTCCCAGTTCCACTCAGGAATATCTAACCTCTGAAGTAAACCACCTAGTCTTTGATGCTCACACTTTACCTCCTGGCAATTTAGGCACCGAGCTACATAGGCAACTATGTCCTTCTTCATTCGCCTCCACCAATAATGCTGCCTCAAGTCCTGATACATCTTGGCGGCGCCCGGATGAATAGAATACCAGGAACTGTGGGACTCCTCAAGGATCAACTCACGAAGTCCATCCACATTAGGCACACAAATACGACCCTGCATCCTCAAAACTCCTTCATCTCCAATAGTAACCTACTTGGCACCCCCGTGCCGCACTATGTCTCTAAGGACAAGTAAATGAGGATCGTCATCCTGCCAATATCTGATGCGCTCAAACAAAGAAGATCGAGCAACTGTACAAGCTAGAACACGGCTGAGCTCAGAAACATCTAACCTCACGAACTGGTTGGCCAAGGCCTGAACATCCAATGCAAGCGATCTCTCACCAACTGGAATATATGCAAAGCTACCCATACTGACTGACTTCCTACTCAAAGCGTCGTCCACCATGTTGGCCTTCCCGGGATGATATAATATAGTGATATCATAGTCTTTCAATAGCTTCAGCCACGTCCTCTGCCTCAAATTGAGTTCCTTCTTCTTGAACAAATACTACAAGCTCCGATGATCAGTGAATACCTCACATGGCACGCTGTAAAGATAGTGCCTCCAAATCTTCAGCGCGTGAATAATGGCTGCCGGCAATAGATCATGAACATGGTAATTCTTCTCATGAAACTTCAGTTCCCGTGAAGCATATGCAATAACCTTGCCACCCTGCATCAATACCGTACCCAGACCAATACGGGATACGTCACAATATACTGTATAAGATCCTAAACCTGTGGGTAACACCAATACCGATGTCGTAGTCAAAGATGTCTTGAGCTTCTGAAAGCTTGCTCCACACTCGTCTGACTACCTGAACGGGGCACCCTTCTGGGTCAATCTGGTCAACGGGGCTGCTATGGATGAAAACCCCTCCACAAATCAACGGTAATAGCCCGCCAAACCCAGGAAACTACGGATCTCTGTAGCTGATGTGGGTCTAGGCCAGTTCTAGACTACCTCAGTCTTCTTAGGATCCACCTGAATACCCTCTGCTGATACCACGTCACCCAAGAAAGCAATTGAACTCAACCAAAACTTGCATTTTGAGAACTTAGCATATAACTGGTTGTCTTTTAGAGTCTGAAAAATGATCCGAAGGTGCTGCTCATGCTCCTCTCGACTGTGGGAGTAGATCAAGATATCATCAATAAACACAACCATAAAGGAATCCAAGTAGGGTTTGAACACCCGGTTCATCAAATCCATGAATACTACTGGGGCATTTGTCAGCCCAAATGACATCATTAGAAACTCATAATGCCCATTCCGAGTCCGAAAAGCTGTCTTAGGAACATCAGATGCCCTAATCCTCAACTGATGGTAGCCAGATCTCAAATCAATCTTTGAAAACACCTTGGCACCCTGAAGCTGATCAAATAAATCATCAATCCTCGGCAATGGATATTTGTTCTTGATGGTGACTTTGTTCAACTGCCGATAATCTATACACATCCTCATCGATCCATCTTTCTTCTTCACAAACAACACAGGTGCACCCCAGGGAGAGACACTAGGTCTAATAAAGCCCTTATCAAGCAAATCTTGCAACTGCTCCTTCAACACTTTCAACTCTGGCGGGGCCATGCGATATGGCGGAATGGAAATAGGCTGAGTGCCCGGAGCCAAATCAATGCAGAAATCAATATTCCTATCGGGTGGCATCCCCAGTAGGTCTACAGGAAACACCTCTGGAAACTCACGAACAACCGGTATCGAATTTATGGAAGGAACCTCCGCACTAGAATCACGGACATAAGCCAAATAAGCTAGACACCCCTTCTCGACCATATGCCGAGCCTTCAAATAAGAGATAACCCTGCTGGCAGAATGTCCAAGATTTCCTCTCCACTCTAATCGAGGCAACCCCTGCAAGGCTAAGGTCACTGTCTTGGCGTGACAATCTAATATAGCATGATAAGGTGACAGCCAATCCATACCCAGTATGACATCAAAATCAACCATGTCGAGAAGTATGAGATCTACACGAGACTCAAGACTCCCAATGGTGACCACACACGAACGATAAACATGATATACAACAATAGCATCTCCTACTGGTGTGGACACATACACATGAGCACTTAAAGAATCACGGGGCACAACTAAATAGGAAGCAAAATAGGATGACACATAGGAGTAAGTAGATCCCGGATCAAATAGAACTGAAGCATCTCTACTGCAAACTAAAATAATACCTATGATAACAACGTCAGATGACTCAGTCTCAGGCCTGGCTAGGAAAGCATAACACCGGGGCTGGGCCCCACCACCCTGAACTACGTCCCTGGGAAATACTCTAATTGGCTGGTCTCCACCTCTAACGGCCTGACCTCTACCTCTAACAGTCTGGCCTATACCTCTGGCTGCCTGACCCCTGCCTCTGGCTGGCTGAGCAGGTGGTGCAGCAACTGGTGTCTAGACCATGGCACGCGAACTCTGATGCTGTGAGTTGCCCGTTGCTCGAGGGCAAAATCTAGCAATGTGCCTCGGATCACCATAAGTATAACATAACTTCGGCTGCTATGACTGTTGACCCTGAAGCTGGCCCTATCGACCTAAATAACCACCCTGATAACTCTCGAGTGGAGGTGCACTAATAGGAGATGGTGGTGCACTGTAGGCTAGTTGGTCGGAATAATGCATCTGAGGGCCACGACCACCTGAGGCACCGTAGGATTCCTGGAGCGCTGAATGAAACGGCCTGGGAGGATGGCCTCTACCAAAAGTACTCCTGCCTCTAGGTCAGGCACCGCCGAACTCATCGGAATGACGTAGTATCTTGTCAGACCCCTGACCTCCCTGAGTAAGAACCAGTTCGACTCGTCTGGCGACATTAGCAGCCGTCTGAAAAGAAATCTCACTCCCAGTCTCCTTAGCCATCTGCAATCTGATAGGCTGAGCAAGTTCATCAATAAACCTCCTCACCCTCTCTCTCTATCTCGGTGGGAAGCAGAAGAATAGCATGATGGGCCAAATCCACAAAACGGGTCTCATACTGAGTAATAGTCATACTGCCCTGCTGGAGGTGCTCAAACTGATGGCGATGCTCCTCTCTCAATGTGATAGGCAGAAACTTCTCTATGAAGAGCTGAGAGAACTGGTCCCAAGTAAGAGCAGGCGACCCAGCTGGTCTGGTCAACAAGTAATCTCTCCACCATTTTTTGGAGGAACCAGTCATCTGAAATGCAGCAAAATCGACCCCATTGGTCTCCACTATACCCATGTTCCGTAAGACCTCGTGACAGCTGTCAAGATACTCTTGGGGATCCTCCGAAGGAGCACCACTGAAGTGAACAGGAAAGAGCTTGATAAACCTGTCCAATCTCCATAAAGCCTCAGAAGACATAGCTGGCCCATCTTCGACCTGTGCCGCAATTATTGGCTGAACTAATCCGATTGGCTGAGCTGCTGGAGCCTGATACTGGAGAGCTATATGCTCCGGAGCGGGAGTGGTGGGATTCTGGGCTCCTCCTCCAGCTGAGAGACTGCTGGTGCCATGGGAAATGATCCAGTCTAGGCCACACTCTCCATAAGGCCCACCAAACGGACCAAATAGTCCTGAAGTACTGGGGTAGCAATGAACCCCTCCGGAACCTGAGTTGGTCCAGCAGGAACAATCTGGGCTGGAACCTCCTCGTCAAGCTCTATCTGAGGCTCCATTGCTGGGGCTGCTGCTCAGGCCCTAGGCTGAACCCTGCCCCTGCCTCGGCCTCGACCTTTGCCCCGCGTAGGAGCTGTCACTGGAGGCTCTGGCTGCTGCTCAGCTGAGGAAGCGGTACGTGTTCTTGCCATCTGCGAGAGAATAAGAGTAGAAGAGTTCAATCAGTATTGAGAAAGCAAAATCGCACGATAGAGAAGAATAGAAGTGAAACTTGTTCCTAAACTTCATAGCCTCTGGAAGTTAAGCACAGACGTCTCCGTACCGATCCTCCAGACTCTACTAAGCTTGCTCGTGAATCGTGAGACCTAGGCAACCTAGTGCTCTGATACCAACTGTCACGGCCCGAAATTTCCCACCGACGGGACCGTGATGGCGCCTAACATTTCATTTGCTAGGTAAGCCAATGTTAGAAAATCGTTAAACCAATTCCTTATTTCCATTCAGTAAATAACAATAATTAACTAATATGAAATATAATAAGTACGAAATATTATAAAATTGTATTAATTACTACCACCCGTATCTGGAATCACAATTCACGAGCATTCTAGAATTTACTACAAGTAATAGTCTAGAAAAAAAAATACAACTGTCTGAATGAAAGAAAACAGTAGGACATAAAAGATAGACGGGGACTTCAAGGTCTGTGAATGCCGACAGATCTACCTTGAGTCTCCGGACAACGGACCAATAGCAAATCTCGATCAACCTGAGCCGGTATCAAAATCTGCACAGAAAGTGCAGAGTGCAGCATCAATACAACCGACCCCATGTACTGGTAAGTGTCGAGCCTAACCTCGGCGAAGTAGTGACGAGGCTAGGACAAGACACCCACATATAACTTGAACAATATAATCATGCTAGTGACAACAACAGTAAATAAAGAAATAACGCAGAATTAATAGGAAGGGGACATACAGTGGGGGAATACAACATAAAGAGTGAGAATAATGAAAAGACAGAAGTACACCGAAAATCCTTAAACAAATTGAGCCATTAACATAACAAGGAAAATTGCACGGCATCACCCTTTGTGCTTTTACTCTCAACCTCACCAAATAAATAAAAATAGAACGGCACGGCATCACCCTTCGTGCTTTTACTCTCAACCTCACCCAAATAAATAAATAGAATGGCCCGGCATCACCCTTCGTGCTTTTACTCTCAACCTTACCAAATAAATAAATAGAACGGCACGACATCACCCTTCGTGCTTTACACTCTTCCTCACAAATCACAGAATTAATAACAATGGATAGATAAGAGTATCACAAAGAAACCAGTATTTTTCCCATAATCAATAGCACAATGTAATCTCAACCTTGAATCAATATTCGAAAGTTACCAAACCTTAGTGAAACCAGATACGAGTCACCCAACATTTCAAATAACCCGCTAAGCATGGATAGTAGAATTTAAGGCTACAAAATAGACAAGAATAGAATTTCACTCACATGCTATGACTCGACAACGACGCATAGATGCTCGTCACCTCACCTATACGTCGCTCACATGAATTTCACTTAGCAAATAATCTAAGGTACCTAATTCCCTCAAGTCAGGGTTAGACACAACACTTACCTCGCTCCGAAGGTCACTTAATTCTCAATCACAGCTTTTCCTTTGGAATTCACCTCCAAACCACTCGTATCTATTCAAAAATGACTCAATAATATCAAATATTGCTAAAGGAATCAATTAAATTTCATAAATTAAATTTCTCAAATTTTCCTCCAAAAAGTCAAAAAATTGACCCCGGGCCCGCTTGGTCAAAACCCGAGGTTCAAACCAAAACCCTTTTACCTATTCATCCCCGAGCCCGAATATATAATTAGTTTTGGAATCCGACCTCAAATTGAGGTCTAAATCCCTAAATTCCCGATATCCCTTGTTTCTACCCTAACCCCTAATTCTACCATGAAAACTCTAGATTTTAGGTTGAAAATTCAAGAAATATAATGGGTAATTGAAAGAAAATGGTTTAGAATCACTTACCAACATTTTGGGGAAGAAATGGATCTTGAAAAATCGCCTCTCACCATTTGGTTTTTGAGAAAATGATTTTTTGGCTAAAATCCCATTTTTGGATTCTGTCAAGTGCTGGGCGACAGTGTTCATCGCATTCGCGAGAGCACTATCGAGCTCGCGAAGGGTACTGGCTACCAAGCCTACGCGTTCTTGATACCCAGCTCGCGTTCGCGATGGTTACTCACCCTGTTCTTCACGTTCGCGAGACATTGCTCGCGTTCGCGATGAAGGAACGGCTGACTCTTCCCCTCCCCAATGCCTAACACTACGCGTTCGCGATGGGCTTGTCGCGTTCGTGAAGGGTAACGCCCCCATCGCTTCACGTTCGTGACCAAGCCTTCGCGTTCACGAAGAAGAAATCTTCAGCTGCCTAGTTTACTCTTCGCGTTCGCGGGAGTACCTTCGCGAACGCGAAGAAGGACATGCCAGAACACCCGCTGCAACAAAATACCAGATTTCCAAAGTCCAAAACATCCCGCGGCCTATCCGAAACTCACCCGAACCCTCGAGGCTCCAAACTAAACATGCACACAAGTCTAAAAACATCATACGAACTTGCTCGCGTGATCAAATTTCCAAAATAACACCTCAAACTATGAATATAGCACCAAATCAAATGACATTCTCAAGAACACTTTAAAATTTTTATTTTCTCAACTGGACGTCCGAATCACGTCAAATCAACTCCGGTTCTCACCAAATTTTACAGACAAGTCTTAAATATCATAATGAACCTGTACTGGGCTACGAAACCAGAATATGGACCCTGCACTAATAATGGCAAACATCAATCAATTTTTAAAAACAAAGAATTTCCAAACTTTTAATTTTCATCAAAAATTCATAACTCAAGTTAGGGATCTTCGAAAATGATTCCGGGCATACGCCCAGGTCCCATAATTTGATACCGACCTACCGAGACCGTAAAAGCATATATCCAGGTCCGTTTACCAAAATATTGACCGAAATCAACAAATATCAATTTTTAAGGCAAAAATTCTTATTTTCATTAGTTTTCAACATAAAAGCTTTTCGGAAAACCTGTCCGGACTGCCCACGCAAATCGAGGAGGATAAAAATGAGATTTTTAAGGCTTAAGAGCACAGACTCGAGTTCTAAAACATAAGATGACCTTTTAGGTCATCACATAAATTATGTTAGAAATCATACTTAGGCTATGTGATGGTACTGTTGGGACTAGTAGAGGTCACGTACTTATTGAATTATTTGCTAATTTCAATTTTGTACTTAGTCATGATTTTACTTGCGTATCATACCTCAGTCTTTCTTGATATTTGTTGATACACTATGTTATCTTTGTTTGAGCTGATCTTTGTGATTTCCGAGAGCCGAGAGACTAGAGAGGTTGATGACTGAGTAAGGCCGAGGGCCTGTCGGCGAGGTAAGGATACTATGGCACGTGAGTTGTCCATGCAGGATATTATAGCATGTGAGTTGTCTGTGCAACACGTGAGTTGTCTGTGCAGACTCTCCGGAGTCTATGCACCCCGAGTGAGCGCGGGTACCCATTGAGTGTGAGTGCTGAGGGTTGGGAGCCCAGTGAGTGATTGTTGTCCTGAGAGGCTGTACTTGCTTTTCATTTGTTGTTGCACTTAGTTTCTATCTATCTTTGTTGTGAAATTTTTTGAAAGATTTTATATCCGGAATACATGAACTTAAACTGTATAGAATTGATTTGACTTAAAATGCTGGATTTGAAAGCATGTCTATCCTTTGCTGGAATTAATGAAAATTAACTATAACTGTGTAACTCGTCACTATCTCCAGTTCCGTATTTATTATTGTTACTTACTGAGTTGGTTGTACTCATACTACACCATGCACTTCGTGTGCATATCTAGGTGTTCCCAGACATAGCAGGTGTTGATTATTTCGCGCAATTAATTTTTTGGAGATTCTGAGGTAGTTGCCGTATTTTGCAGACCTTGTCTCTCCTTCCATATCTCCTTGTTTACTGTATTTGGTCTCAGACTATCATAGACCATATTTTCTAGACTTGTAATCATATTATATGCTCATGTACTCAGTGATACCAGGTTTTGGGAGTATTTATTTTTGTACTTGTGAGATTTCTTCCGCTGAATTTAACCATTCTCTTTTCAAATTTAAAAGAATACGTGGTTTATTGAGATTATCGGCTTGCCTAGTATTGAGAGAGGCGCTATCAAGACGGGTCAGATTTTGGGTCGTGACAAGTTGGTATCAGAGCCTAGGTTACATAGGTCTCACTAATCATGAGCAGGTTTCGTAGAATCTTGCGTATCGGTACAGAGACGTCCATACTTATCTTCGAGAGGTTGCAGAACCCTTAGGAAAATTTTACTTTCTTGTATTTTGTCATGCGAATTTGTTGATTCCGGAAACTAAATTTCTGTTATTCTATTCTCTCAAAGATGGTGAGGACACATACTACCAGATCAGACGGTCAGCCACCAGTGCCACCAGTTAGGAACGCGCGAGGTCAGTGCCGTGGTAAAAGTCGGGGCCAAGGTAGAAGTCAAGGTGTAGCTCGTACCACAGTTGGACCAACACCTGTAGTACCACTAGTTGCTTCAGCTCAGGAGAAAATTCCAGATATAGCTGAGCCGACAGCACCAGCTCACGCACCAGCTATGCCCATCGAGATTCTAGGATTTCAAGAAACTTTGGCCCTGATATTGACAGTTTGCACTGGTCTTGCTCAGGTGGTTTTGGCTCAGGCCGCTCCTGCCACTTCTTAGGCCAGGGGAGGACTACCAGCCTAGCCGATTGCACCTGCTCAGGCCTCGATAGTTACTGTTATGGCAGATGATGAGCATAGGAGATTTGAGATATTTGAGAGGCTTCGACCTCCACCATTTAGCGGTGCTGAGTCAGAGGATGCTCAGGGTTTTCTGGATAAGTGTCAACGGATGCTTCAGACAACGGGTATTCTGGAGACCAGTGGGGTCTCTTTCACTACTTTTCAGTTTTCTGGGGCTGCCTTCAGATAGTGGGAGGCATACGAGAGGCGTAGGCCGGTCGGCGCAACACCCCTAACCTGGAAGCAGTTCTTTGATCTATTCCTGGAGTAGTTCGGGCCATAGTCCCGCAGAGAGGAGCTACATAGACGGTTCGAGCAACTTCGTCAGGGTGATATGTCTGTAAAACAGTATGAGATGAGATTTTTAGAGTTGGCCCATCATGCTATCTAGTTGATTCCCATAGATAGGGAGAGGATCGGGAGGTTCATAGATGGCTTCACTTTTCAACTGCGATTACTCATAATTAGAGAGAGTGTCTAGTGCTACTTTCAACGAGGTTGTCGACATTGCTCGATAGATTGAGATGGTTTGCAGCCAGGAGCGGGTTGAGAGAGAGGCTAAGAGGCCTCGTGGTTCAGGTGATTTTAGCGGTGCTCCTTCAGGGAGTCAGTTTTACTGAGGTAGGGGTCGTTCTTATAGACACGCTCAGATGGGTCGTCCAGCTCATCGTGGTGCATCACTAGCCACGGTTCTTACAGTGCTCACTCAGGCTAGTCTCCATCCAGTGCACTACTAGCGTAGAGTTCTCATCATGCCTCATCCGCTCAGGCTTAAATAGGTAATTCTTCGGGTTATCAGGAGCAGCAGTTTCGTCAGATAAGGGGTTTTTCCGAGTGCGGAGAATTGGGTCATTTCAAGAGAGATTGTCCTAGGCTGTTGAGTGGGGCTCTACAACAGAATTCTCGACCAATGACACCAGCACCAGCAGTTACACCACCCGCCCAGCCAGCTCGGGGTGGGGGTCATGCAGCTAGGGGTCTCCCAAGAGGGAGAGTCTGATCAGGTGGCACTCATGCCCGATTCTATGCTTTTCCTTCCAGGCCAGATACTGTTGCTTCAGATGTAGTGATCACATATATTGTTTCAATGTTCCACATGGAAGCTTCTATATTATTTGACCCTAGTTCCACTTATTCATATGTATCATCGTATTTTGATCATTATTTGGATATGCCCTGTGAGCCCTTAATTTCACCTGTTTGTGTATCTACACCGGTGGGTGATATTATTACTATGGACCGTGTGTATCGGTCGTGTGTGGTAACTATTGGGGAACTGGAGACTAGAGTTGATCTCTTATTACTTGGTATGGTTGATTTCGATGTAATCCTGGGTATGGATTGGTTGTCTCCATGTCATGCTATTCTGGACTGTCACGCAAAAACCATGATGTTGACGATGTCGGGGTTGCCAAAGGTTGAATGGAGAGGTTCTCTAGATTTTATTCCTAGCAGGGTAATTTCTTATTTGAAGGCCCAACGTATGGTTGGAAAGGGATGTTTGTCATATTTGGCCTTTGTGAGAGATGTTGATGCTGATACTCCTATTATTGATTCAGTACCGGTCGTGCGAGACTTTCGGGATGTATTTCCTGCAAACCTGCCGGGTATGCCACCCGAAAAGGATATTGATTTCGGTATTGACTTGGTGTAGGGCACTCAACCCATTTCTATTCCTCCGTATCGTATGGTACCAACTGAGTTAAAGAGTTGAAAGAGCAACTTCAGGAACTCCTTGAAAAGGGGTTTATTAGGCCTAGTGTGTCACCTTGGGGTGCGCCGGTTCTATTTATAAAAAAATAGATGGTACTATGCGGATGTGCATTGATTATAGGCAGCTGAACAAAGTTACAATCAAGAATAAATATCCCTTTCTGCGTATTGATGACTTATTTGACCAGCTTCAAGGACCGAGAGTGTTCTCCAAAATTGATTTGAGATCTCGGTATCACCAGTTAAAAATTCGGGATTCGGATATTCTAAAGACGACATTCAGAACTCGTTATGGCCACTATGAATTTCTTGTGATGTCTTTTGGGCTAACCAATGCCCTAACAGCATTTACGCACTTGATAAATAGTTTATTCCATCCATATCTTGATTCATTTATTGTAGTATTTATTGATGATATCCTGGTGTACTCACGTAGCCAGGAGGAGCATGCAAAACACTCGGGTTATTGTATTACAAAGATTGAGAGAGGAGAGACTTTATGCCAAATTATCTAAGTGTGATTTCTGGCTTAGTTCGGTGGAATTCTTGGGACACATAGTGTCCAGTGAAGGAATTAAGGTGGATCCGAAGAAAATAAAGGCAATTCAGAGTTGGCCCAGGCCATCTTCAGTTACTGAGATTCTGAGTTTTCTCAGCTTGGCTGGTTATTATCGTCACTTCGTGGAGGGTTTCTCGTCTATTCCATCGCCTATGACTAAATTAACCAAGAAAGGTGCTCCGTTTATGTGGTCGGATGAGAGTGAAGAGAGCTTTCAAAAACTCAAAACAGCTTTGACTATAGCTCCAATATTGGTGTTGCCTATAGGTTCAAAGTCTTATACTGTGTATTGTGACGCGTTGCATATTGGTCTCGGTGCAGTGTTGATGCAAGACGGTAGGGTGATTGCCTATGCATCCAGACATTTAAAGGTACATGAGAAGAATTATCCAGTCCACAACCTTGAGTTAGCAGCTATTGTTCATGCCTTGAAGATTTGGTGGCACTATTTGTACGGTGTCCATTGTGAGATTTATACCGATCATCGGAGTCTATAACATCTGTTCAAACAGAAAGATCTTAATTTGTGGCAGCAAAGGTGGTTGGAGTTGCTTAAGGATTATGACATTACCATTCTCTATCATCCCGAAAAGTCCAATATAGTGGCCGATGCCCTGAGTCGTACGGCGGAGAGTTTGGGAAGCTTAGCATACTTAATGGTAGCAGAGAGGCCTTTAGCCTTGGATGTTCAGAGCTTGGCTAACCAGTTTGTTAGATTGGATATTTCGGAGCCGAATCGAGTTTTGGCTTGTGTGGTTTCTCGGTCTTCTTTATATGATCACATTAGAGAGCGCCAGTATGATGATCCATATCTGCTTATCCTTAAGGACATGATTTAGCATGGTGATGCCAAGGAAATCACTATTGGAGATGACGGTGTATTACGAATGCAGGACAGGCTATGCGTGCCTAATGTAGATGGTTTGCATGAGTTGGTTCTCCAGGAAGCTCACAGTTTGCGGTACTCCATTCATCCAGGTGCTGCGAAGATGTATCAGGATTTGAGGCAACACTATTGGTGGAGGTGAATGAATAAAGATATAGTTGGGTTTGTAGCTCGGTGTTTAAATTGTCAACAGGTGAAATATGAACATCAGAGGCTGGGAGGATTGCTTCAGAGACTTGAAATTACGTAGTGGAAAGGGGAGCATATTACCATGGATTTTGTAGTTAGGCTTCCACGGACTTTGAGAAAGTTTATGGGAAGTTTGACCGAGGGGTTGTTTGATATCGGGGTCGGAATCCAGTTCTGAAAATTTTCATAGCTCTGTTATGTCATTTATGACTTGTGTGCAAAATTTGAGGTCAATCGGAATTGATTTTGATAGGTTTCAGCATCGAATGTAGAAGTTGGAAATTCTTAAGTTCCTTAAGCTTGAATTGGGGTATGATTCATGGTTTTAGCGTTGTTTGATATGATTTGAGGTTTCGACTAAGTCCGTATGATGTTATAGGACATTTTTGTATGATTTGACGGGTCCCGAGGGTCTTGGGTGTATTTTTTTAGGATCATTGGTTGAGAGACTAGTAAGGTTAAGAAATTTGGGAGTTTGACCATGGAAAATATCGGGTCAAGATGACCTCTTTTCAGTGTTTTGAGTTTGCGAGCAGGTCTGTAGCGTGTTTTATGATTGAAATTCATATATGGTTTGTGTTCGGGATGCTTCGGAAGGTTAACGGATCAAAAGTTGGACTTAAACAGCTACTGCAAAAGCAGCTGCAATTTTTATTCTGCTGGAAATTCGGGGGCAGGACCGAAGGTCGAGGGCCTGGACAGAAATGTAAGTTATAAAGCAGGGGACTTCGTCCCATTTTTGTCAAATTGGTGCTTGGGGAGGCGATTTTTGGGAGATTTTCGGAGAAAATATCGGGGTGAGTGTTCTTAACTCAATTATGGTTAGATTACCTGAATCCATCATTTGTTTTCACCATTTAATTAGTGTTTTGAGATTGAAATTTGGGAAAATTATAGAAATCTTATAGAAACGAATTTTTGAGATTTCGGTGTTGATTCGGAGTCGGATTTGAGTGAAACTGGTATGGTTGGACTCGTAATTGAATGGATTGTCAGATTTTGTGAGTTTCGCCGGATTCCGAGATGTGGTCCCCACAAGCGATTTTTGAGCTAAACTTCGGATTTTAATGGAAAATTAGCATTTTCTTATGGAATTAATTTCAATAAATTTTATTGACTAAATCGAATTATTTGTGGCTAGATTCGAGGCGTTTGGAGGCCAATTCACGAGGAAAAAGCTTAGTGGAATAAGAATTTCACGGTTTGAGGTAAGTAAAAGTTATAAATCTGGCCCTGAGGGTATGAAACCCCGGATTTTTGTATCATGTGATTATTTTGGAGGTGACGCACATGCTAAGTGACGGGCGTGTGGGCGTTCACCGAGGGGATTATGACTTGGTCCCTCCCATGAAACTGTAAAGTTGAATAACTTGTTGTTAGCTTTATGCTCTCTATGTATTGAAAGAAATTCATTGTAATTAGAAATCATGCTTAGGCTATGTGATAGTACTGTTGGGACCCGCAGAGGTCGCGTACTTGTTGAATCTTTTGCTAATTGCTGTCTTGTACTCAGTCATGATTTTACTTGCATATCATACCTCAGTACTTCTTGATTTTGCTGATATGCTATGTTATCTTTGTTTTGGTTGATCTTCGTGACTTCCGAGAGACGAGAGACTAGAGAGGTTGAGGACTGAGTAAGGCTGAAGGCCTGTCGGTGAGGTAAGGATACTATGGCACGTGAGTTGTTCGTCGAGGATATTATAGCACGTGAGTTGTCCGTGCAGCACGTGAGTTGTCCGTGCGAATTATGGCGCTTGGGCTGTAGGAGCCTCTCCGGAGTCTGTTCACCCCCAGTGAGCACGGGTACCCATTGAGTGTGAGTGCTGAGGGTTGGGAGCCCAGTGAGTGATTGTTGTCCAAAGAGGCTGTACTTGCTTTTCATTTGTTGTTGCACTTAGTTGCTATCTATCATTGTTGTGAAATTTTCTGAAAGATTTTATATCCGGAATACATGAACTTGAACTCTATAGAATTGATTTGACTTAAAATGCTGGATTTGAAAGCATGTCTATCCTTTGCTGGAATTACTGAAAATTAACTATAACTCTGTAACTCGTCACTATCTTCAGTTCCTTATTTATTATTGTTACTTACTGAGTTGGCTGTACTCATACTACACCATGCACTTTGTGTGCATATCTAGGTGTTCCCAGACATAGCAGGTGTTGATTATTTTGCGCAATTAATTTTTCGGAGATTCTTAGGTAGTTGCCGTATTTCGCAGACCTTGTCTCTCCTTCCCTATCTCCTTGTTTACTATATTTGGTCTCAGACTATCATAGACCATATTTTCCAGACTTGTAATCATATTATATGCTCATGTACTCAGTGATACCAGGTTTTGGGAGTATTTATTTTTGTATTTGTGAGATTTCTTTTGCTGAATTTAATCATTCTCTTTTCAAATTTAAAAGATTATATGGTTTATTGAGATTATCGGCTTGCCTAGTATTGAGATAGGCGCCATCACGACGGGTGGGATTTTGGGTCGTGACAAGTTGGTATCAGAGCCTAGGTTACATAGGTCACACTAGTTATGAGCAGGTTTCATAGAGTCTTGCATATCGGTATGGAGACGTCCGTACTTATCTTCGAGAGGTTGCAGAACCCTTAGGAAAATTTCACTTTCTTGTATTTTGTCGTGCGAATTTGTTGATTCCGGAAACTAAATTTCTATTATTCTATTCTCTCACAGATGGTGAGGACACATACTACCAGATCAGACGGTCAGCCACCAGTGCCACCAGTTAGGAACGCGCGAGGTCGGTGCCGTGGTAGAGGTCGGGGCCGAGGTAGAGGTCGAGGTGTAGCTCGTACCACAGTTGGACCAGCACCTGTAGTACCACTAGTTGCTTCAGCTCAGGAGCAAATTCCAGATATAGCTGAGCCGACAGCACCAGCTCAGGCACCAGCTATGCCCATCGAGATTCTAGGATTTCAAGAAACTTTGGCCCTGATATTGACAGTTTGCACTGGTCTTGCTCAGGTGGTTTTGGCTCAGGCCGCTCCTGCCACTTCTTAGGCCAGGGGAGGTACTCATACCCCTATTGCCCGTACTCCAGACCAGATAGTACAAGGACTTCATATACCGGGGGCACTACCAGCCAAGCCGCTTGCAGCTGCACAGGCCTCGATAGTTCCTGTTATGGCAGATCATGAGCATAGGAGATTTGAGAGATTTGAGAGGCTTCGACCTCTACCATTTAGCGGTGCTGAGTCAGAGGATGCTCAGGGTTTTCTGGATAAGTGTCAATGGATGCTTCGGACAACGGATATTTTGGAGACCAGTGGGGTCTCGTTCACTACTTTTCAGTTTTCTAGGGCTGTCTTCAGATGGTGGGAGGCTTACGAGAGGCGTAGGCCGGTCGGCGCAGCACCCCTTACCTGGCAGTAGTTCTTCGGTCTATTCCTGGACAAGTTCGGGCCACAGTCCCGCAGAGAGGAGCTGCGCAGACGGTTCTAGCAACTTCGTCAGGGTGATATGTCCGTGACACAATATGAGATGAGATTTTCAGAGTTGGACCATCATGCTATCTGGTTGATTCCCACAGAAAGGGAGAGGATCGGGAGGTTCATAGATGGCCTCACTTTTCAGCTGCGATTACTCATAATTAGAGACAAAGTGTCTAGTGCTACTTTCAACGAGGTTATCGACATTGCTCGACAGATTGAGATGGTTCACAGCTAGGAGCGGGTTGAGAGGGAGGCTAAGAGGCCTCGTGGTTCAGGTGATTTCAGCGGTGCTCCTTCAAGCCCCTAGTTTTACCGAGGTAGGGGTCGTTCTTATAGACACGCTCAGACGGGTCGTCCAGCTCATCGTAGTGCATCAGCTAGCCACTTCTTACAGTTCTCACTCAGGCCAGTCTCCATCCAGTGCACTACCGGCGCAGAGTTCTCATCATGCCTCATCCGCTCAGGCTTATATAGGTAATTCTTCGGGTTATCAGGAGCAACAGTTCCGTCAGATGAGGGGTTGTTCCTAGTGCAGAGAATTGGGTCATTTCAAGAGAGATTGTCCTAGGCTGTTGAGTGGGGCTCTACAATAGAATTCTCGACCAATGACACCAGCACCAACAGTTATACCACCCGCCTAACAAGCTCGGGGTGGGGGTCATGCAGCTAGGGGTCGCCCAAGAGGGGGAGTCTGATTAGGTGGCGGTCAGGCCCGATTCTATGCTTTTCCTTCCAGGCCAGATGCTGTTGCTTCAGATGTAGTGATCACATATATTGTTTCAGTGTGCCACATGGAAGCTTCTATATTATTTGACCTTGGTTCCACTTATTCATATGTATCATCGTATTTTGCTCATTATCTGGATATGCCCTGTGAGCCCTTAATTTCACCTGTTTGTGTATCTACATCGGTGGGTGATATTATTGCTATGGACCGTGTATATCGGTCGTGTGTGGTAACTATTGGGGAACTGGAGACTAGAGTTGATCTCTTATTACTTGCTATGGTTGATTTCGATGTAATCCTGGGTATGGATTGGTTGTCTCCATGTCATGCTATTCTGGACTGTCATGCAAAAACCATGACATTGACGATGCCGGGGTTACTAAAGGTTGAATGGAGAGGTTCTTTAGATTTTGTTCTCAGTAGGGTAATTTCTTATTTGAAGGCCCAACGTATGGTTGGAAAGGGATGTTTGTCATATTTGGCCTTTGTGAGAGATATTGATGCTGATACTCCTATTATTGATTCAGTACCGGTCGTGCGAGACTTTCGGGATGTATTTCCTGCAAACCTGTCGGGTATGTCATCCGATAAGGATATTGATTTCGGTATTGACTTGGTGCAGGGCACTCAGCCCATTTCTATTCCTCTATATCGTATGGCACCAACTGAGTTAAAGAATTGAAAGAGAAACTTTAGGAACTCCTTGAAAAGGGGTTTATTAGGCCTAGTGTGTCACCTTCGGGTGCACCGGTTCTATTTATAAAAAAACTAGATGGTACTATGCGGATGTGCATTGATTATAGGCAGCTGAACAAAGTTACAATCAAGAATAAATATCCCTTTCTGCGTATTGATGACTTATTTGACCAGCTTCAAGGACCGAGAGTGTTCTCCAAAATTGATTTGAGATCTCGGTATCACCAGTTGAAAATTCGGGATTCGGATATTCTAAAGACGACATTCAGAACTCGTTATGGCCACTATGAATTTCTTGTGATGTCTTTTGGGCTAACCAATGCCCTAACAGCATTTACGCACTTGATAAACAGTGTATTCCATCCATATCTTGATCCATTTATCGTAGTATTTATTGATGATATCCTGGTGTACTCACGTAGCCAGGAGGAGCATGCAAAACACTCGGGTATTGTATTACAAAGATTGAGAGAGGAGAGACTTTATGCCAAATTCTCTAAGTGTGAGTTCTGGCTTAGTTCGGTGGCATTCTTGGGACACATAGTGTCTAGTGAAGGAATTAAGGTGGATCCGAAGAAAATAAAGGCAATTTAGAGTTGGCCCAGGCCATCTTCAGTTACTGAGATTCTGAGTTTTCTCGGCTTGGCCGGTTATTATCGTCGCTTCTGGAGGGTTTCTCGTCTATTCCATCACCTATGACTAAATTGACCCAGAAAGGTGCTCCGTTCAGGTGGTCGGATGAATGTGAAGAGAGCTTTCAGAAACTCAAAACAACTTTGACTATAGCTCCAGTATTGGTGTTGCCTACAGGTTCAGAGTCTTATACTGTGTATTGTGATGCGTTACGTATTGGTCTCGGTGCAGTGCTGATGCAAGACGGTAGGTGATTGCCTATGCATCCAGACATTTAAAGGTACATGAGAAGAATTATCCAGTACACAACCTTGAGTTAGGAGCTATTGTTCATGCCTTGAAGATTTGGTGGCACTATTTGTACGGTGTCCATTGTGAGGTTTATACCGATCATCAGAGTCTACAACATCTGTTCAAATACAAAGATCTTAATTTGTGGCAGCGAAGGTTGTTGGAGTTGCTTAAGGATTATGACATTACCATTCTCTATCATCCCGGAAAGGCCAATGTAGTGGCCGATGCCCTGAGTCGTACGACGGAGAGTTTGGGAAGCTTAGCATACTTACTGGTAGCAGAGAGGCCTTTAGCCTTGGATGTTCAGGGCTTGGCTAACCAGTTTGTTAGATTGGATATTTCGGAGCCGAATCGAGTTTTGGCTTGTGTGGTTTCTCAATCTTCTTTATATGATCGCATTAGAGAGCGCCAGTATGATGATCCACATCTGCTTGTCCTTAAGGACATGATTTAGCACGGTGATGCCAAGGAAATCACTATTAGAGATGACGGTGTATTACGGATGCAGGGCAGGCTATGCGTGCCTAATGTAGATGGTTTGCATGAGTTGATTCTCCAGGAAGATCACAGTTCGCGGTACTCCATTCATCCCGGTGCTGCGAAGATGTATCAAGATTTGAGGCAACACTATTGGTGGAGGCGAATGAATAAAGATATAGTTGGGTTTGTCAACAGGTGAAATATGAACACCAGAGGCTGGGAGGATTGCTTCAGAGACTTGAAATTCCGTAGTGGAAATGGGAGCGTATTACCATGGATTTCGTAGTTGGGCTTCCACGGACTTTGAGAAAGTTTGATATTGTTTGGGTGATAGTAGATTGGTTGACCAAATCTGCACATTTTATTTTAGTTGGTACTAATTATTCTTCGGAGCGGTTGGCTGGGATTTATATTCACAAAATTATTCTCCTACACAGTGTGCCAGTGTCCATCATTTCAGATCGGGGCACGTAGTTTACATCACATTTTCGGAGAGCAGTGCAGCGAGAATTGGGCACACAGGTTCATTTGAGTACAACATTTCACCCTCAGACAGACGGACAGTCCGAGCGCACTATTCAGATATTGGAGGATATGCTACACACTTGTGTCATTGATTTTGGGGGGTTTTTGGGATCAATTTCTGCCACTCGCGGAGTTTGCTTATAATAATAGCTACCAGTCAAGAATTCAGATGGATCCGTATAAAGCTTTGTATGGGAGGCGGTGCCAGTCCGTAGTGGGTTGGTTTAAGCCAGGTGAGGTTAAGCTATTGGGTACTGACTTGGTTCAGGATGCTTTAGAGAAGGTTAAAGTGATTCAGGAACAGCTTCATACGGCGCAGTCTATACAGAAGAGTTATGCCGGCAGGAAGGTTCGTGATGTGGTTTACATGGTTAGGGAGAAGGTTCTGCTCAAGATTTCACCCATGAAGGGTGTGTTGAGGTTCGGGAAGATAAGAAAGTTTAGCCTTCGGTATATTGGGCCTTTTGAGATACTTAAGAAGATTGGAGAGGTGGCTTATGAATTTGCTTTGCCACCTAGTCTATCAAGTGTTCATCCAGCATTCCATGTATCTATGCTCCAAAAGTATGTCGGGGATCTGTCTCATATTCTGGATTTCAGTACAGTACAACTGGACGGTAATTTGACTTATGATGTTGAGCCGGTGGCTATTTTAGACCGGCAGGTTCGAAAGTTGAGGTCAAAGAACATAGCATCAGTGAAGGTACAATGGAGAGGACAGCCAATCGGAGAAGCTACTTGGGAGATTGAGCAGGAGATGCGGAGCAAATATCCACACCTATTTGAGACTCCAGGTATTATTCTAAACATGTTCAAGGACGAACATTTGTATAAGAGGGGGAGAATGTAACGGCCCGGCCGGTTGTTTTGAGTATTATAACCTTGTTCACCCATTTACTACTCAATTTATGCTTTACAGTCGTTTTATGACTTACCCGATTAGTTGGTTCGGGTCCGGAAGGAATTCGGAGTGAAACGAGACACTTAGTCTCATAATTGAAAATTTAAGTTAGAAAAGTTGACCAGATGTGGACGTATGTGTAAACGACCTCGGATTCGAATTCTGATGATTCCAATAGCTCAGTATGGTGATTTTAGACTTAGGAGCGTGTCCGGAAAATTATTTGGAAGTTCGTAGTAGAATTAGGCTTGAAATGACAATAGTTGAATTTGTGGGAAGTTTGACCGAGTGGTTGACTTTATGATATCGGGGTCGGAATCCAGTTCTGAAAATTTTCATAGCTCTGTTATGTCATTTATGACTTGTGTGCAAAATTTGAGGTCAATCGGAATTGATTTTGATAGGTTTCGGCATCGAATGTAGAAGTTGGAAATTCTTAAGTTCCTTAATCTTGAATTGGGGTATGATTCATGGTTTTAGCGTTGTTTGATATGATTTGAGGTTTCGACTAAGTCCGTATGATGTTATAGGACATTTTTGTATGATTTGACGGGTTCCGAGGGGCTTGGGTGTATTTTTTTAGGATCATTGGTTGAGAGACTAGTAAGGTTAAGAAATTTGGGAGTTTGACCATGGTAAATATCAGGTCAAGATGACCTTTTTTCAGTGTTTTGAGTGTGCGAGCAGGTCTGTAGCATGTTTTATGATTGAAATTCATATATGGTTTGTGTCCGAGATGTTTCGGATGGTTAACGGATCAAAAGTTGGACTTAAACAGCTGCTGCAAAAGCAGCTGCAATTTTTATTCTGCTGGAAATTCGGGGGCAGGACCGAAGATCGAGGGCCTGGACAGAACTGTAAGTTATAAAGCAGGGGATTTCGTCCCATTTTTGTCAAATTGGAGTTTGGGGAGGCGATTTTTGGGAGATTTTCAGAGAAAACATCGGGGTAAGTGTTCTTAACTCAATTATGGTTAGATTACCTGAATCCATCATTTGTTTTCACCATTTAATTAGTGTTTTGAGATTGAAATTTGGGAAAATTATAGAAATCTTATAGAAACGAATTTTTGAGATTTCGGCGTCGATTCGGAGTCGAATTTGAGTGAAACTGGTATGGTTGGACTCGTAATTGAATGGATTGTCGGATTTTGTGAGTTTCGCCGGATTCCGAGATGTAGTCCCCACAGGCAATTTTTGAGCTAAAATTCGGATTTTATTGAAAAATTAACATTTTCTTATGGAATTAATTTCAATAAATATTATTGACTAAATCGAATTATTTGTGGCTAGATTCGAGGCGTTTGGAGGCTAATTCACGAGGCAAAAGCTTAGTGGAATAAGTATTTCACGATTTGAGGTAAGTAAAAATTATAAATCTGGCCCTGAGGGTATGAAACCCCGAATTTTTGTATCATGTGATTATTTTGGAGGTGACGCACATGCTAGGTGACGGGCGTGTGGGCGTTCACCGAGGGGATTATGACTTGGTCTCTCCCATGAAACAGTAAAGTTGAATAACTTGTTGTTAGCTATATGCTCTCTATGTATTGAAAGAAATTCATTGTAATTAGAAATCATGCTTAGGCCATGTGATAGTACATTGGGACCCACGGAGGTCGCGCACTTGTTGAATTATTTGCTAATTGCTGTCTTGTACTCAGTCATGATTTTACTTTCGTATCATATCTCAGTCCTTCTTGATTTTGTTGATACACTATGTTATCTTTGTTTGGGCTGATCTTTATAACTTCCAAGAGCCGAGAGACTAGCGAGGTTGAGGACTGAGTAAGGCCGAGGGCCTGTCGGTGAGGTAAGGATACTATGGCATGTGAGTTGTCCGTGCGGGATATTATAGCACGTGAGTTGTCCGTACAGCACGTGAGTTGTCCGTGCGGATTATGGTGCTTGGGTTGTAGGAGCCCCTCCGGAGTCTGTACACCCCCAGTGAGCGCGGGTACCCATTGAGTGTGAGTGCTGAGGGCTGGGAGCCCAGTGAGTGATTGTTCTCCTGAGAGGCTGTACTTGCTTTTCATTTGTTGTTGCACTTAGTTGCTATATGTCATTGTTGTGAAATTTTCTGAAAGATTTTATATTCGGAATACTTGAACATGAACTGTATAGAATTGATTTGACTTAAAATGCTGGATTTGAAAGCATGTCTATTCTTTGCTGGAATTACTGAAAATGAACTATAATTGTGTAACTCGTCACTATCTTTAGTTTCTTATTTATTATTATTACTTACTGAGTTGGTTGTACTCATACTACACCCTGCACTTCGTGTGCAGATCTAGGTGTTCCCAGACATAGCAAGTGTTGATTCTTTCGCGCAGTTGATTTTCCGGAGATTCTGAGGTAGTTGCCGTATTTCGCAGACATTGTCTCTCCTTCCCTATCTCCTTGTTTACTGTATTCGGCTTGCCTCATATTGAGATAGGCACCATCATGATGGGTGGGATTTTGGGTCGTGACAAGCAGCCTCAAAGAGCTCATCAACAAAGCCTTGAAGACATGATGTACAAATTCATTAAAGCTACTGACGAGAAGGTTGAAAGTCAACATTCAGCCATCAGGAATTTGGAAATTCAGGTAATCCAATTAGCGACCCTCATGTATGGACAAATTCAAGGTGCTCTACCAAGAAACACTGAGAAAAATGCAAAAGAACACTCAAAGCCATCTCTCTACGATTAGGTAAAT
This sequence comes from Nicotiana tabacum, assembly GCF_000715075.1. Taxonomy (NCBI): domain Eukaryota; kingdom Viridiplantae; phylum Streptophyta; class Magnoliopsida; order Solanales; family Solanaceae; genus Nicotiana; species Nicotiana tabacum. The sequence continues at coordinate 60,027,890 of NC_134083.1, forward strand.
TTATTGATCATCCATATGGAGATAAAGAAGGAAAGCCACAATAAGTGGAAAAGGTAAATGACGATGAGAATAAAATGGAATCTAAGTTTCCAAAAGAACAAAAGAATAAAGTGAAAAATGTACAAGAAAAGGAATTGATAACAAATCCTCACTCTCTACCTCTCCCTTTTCCCCAAAAGATGAATAGAGAAAAGCTTGACAAACAGTTTTCAAAGTTTCTAGATATTTTGAAGCAACTTTACATTAGCATATCTTTCACAGATGCTTTGACGCAAATGCCTTCATATGCTAAATTTCTTAAAGAAATTTTGTCAAGTAAAAGGAAATTGGAAGAAGTTTCAGTGGTTAAGCTTACAGAAAAATATAGTGCTATACTTCAAAATAAGCTCCCTCAGAAACTTGGTGATCCAGGAAGTTTTACAATTCCTTGTACCGTGGGAGGTGCTCATTTTGAAAAGGCGTTATGTGATTCAGGTGCTTCAATAAATCTAGTGCCCTTTTCAATTTTCAGGAAATTAGAACTTGGTGAAATGAAAGATACTAGTGTGTCTCTTCAATTAGCTAATCAAAGTACTAAGAGACCAAAAGGAATTATTGAAAATATCCTTATTAGAGTTGACAAACTTGTATTCCCGGTAGATTTTATAGTGATTGAAATGGAAGAAAATACTGAGGTACCATTAATTTTAGGTAGACCATTTCTCGCAATAGGAAGAGCAATTATTGATGTTCATCAAGGACAATTAATATTGCGAGTTGATGAGGAAAGAGTCATTTTTGACATGCAGAAAATGATAAAATTTCCTGGGGATGAGTCATCATCATCTTGTTTTTAAATTGACTTACTAGATGACATTGTAGACGAATACAAAGATAATCAGTTAATTACTTATTCATTGGAGAGATGTTTGGCTAGGTCAGGTACTATAAGTGATGATAACCCCATAATTAGAGAACAAGTTGAAATACTAGAAAAAGAGTCAGAGAATGAGAAAGTCTCACAAGGAGTTCAATTAAAAATTGAACTCAAAGAACTTCCTTCTCATTTAAAATATATGTTTCTTGAACTTGAATTATTTCCAGTAATCATTTCATCTTCTTTGACTATAGAACAGGAAAACAAACTGATTGAAGTCCTGAGAAAACGCAAAAGAGTCTTAGGGTGGACTATAGCTGACATCAAAGGAATCAGTCCAACTATTTGTATGCACAGGATTCTTATGGAGAATGAGTATAAGCCTATAGTCCAACCCCAAAGAAGACTGAACCCAGCAATGCAGGAAGTCGTCAAGAAAGAAGTGGTGAAACTTCTAGCAGCAGGTATCATTTATCCAATATCTGACAGTCCTTGGGTAAGTCCTGTACAAGTAGTACCAAAGAAAGGAGGTATGACAGTAATAAAAAATGAAAATAATGAACTCATACCTACTAGAACAGTCACAGGATGGAGAGTTTGTATTGATTACAGACGACTTAATGAGGCCACAAGAAAAGACCATTTTCCTTTCCCATTTATTGATTGAAAGAGTTGCAGGCCATGGTTTCTACTATTTTCTTGACGGATATTCTGGGTATAATCAGATACTAATTGCTCTAGAAGATCAAGAGAAAACTACATTCACATGCCCCCAAGGTACGTATGCTTAACGAAGAATGCCATTTGGACTATGCAACGCTCCTGCTACATTTCAGCGTTACATGTCGGCAATCTTCTCAGACATGGCTGAAAAGTTTCTTGAAATCATTATGGATAATTTTACACTTTTTGGTAAGACATTTGAAGATTGTCTCTATTATTTAACTTTGGTGCTTAAAAGATGTGAAGAGACAAATTTGGTTCTTAATTGGGAAAAATGTCACTTCATGGTAACAGAGGGAATTATTTTAGGATATAAAATTTCTGCTAAAGGAATAGAAGTTGATAAAGCTAAAATTGATCTAATAGTAGGATTACCCCCTCCTACCACTGTTAAAGGCATTAGAAGTTTCTTAGGGCATGCAGGTTTTTATAGAAGGTTTATAAAAGATTTTTCAAAAATTTCAAAACCTCTAACTAACCTACTGATGAAAGATGTGAAGTTTGAATTTTCAGATAATTACAGGAAAGCATATGAGATTCTCAAGAAACAATTGACTAATGCTCCAATTGTTGTTTCTCCTTATTGGAGCGAACCATTTGAAATAATATGTGATGCAAGTGATATAGCAGTTGGAGCGATATTGGGACAAAAGAGAGACAAGATTATTAGGCCTATTTACTATGCCAGTAGAACCCTCAATGAAGCTCAAAAGAATTATGCAACAACTGAGAATGAGCTACTTGCAGTAGTATTTGCATTTGACAAATTTCGTTCCTATTTGATAGGAATAAATGTTATAATTTATACTGATCATGCAGCTTTAAAGTACTTCTTAGCAAAGAAAGATGCTAGATCAAGATTACTAAGATGGATACTCCTTTTGCAAGAATTCGATCTTAAAATAAAAGATCGAAAAGGTTCTGAGAATTAGGTAGCTGATCATTTGTCTGGTTTGGAAAATCCACCTACTGAGATAAAAGATATCAAAGAGGAATTTCCTAACAAACATATATTTTCAGTCACAACCGTTATAAATCGACCATCTTGGTTTGCTGATATTTCCAACTACGTGGCTGGAGGATGGATTTCAAAAGAGTTTTCTTATGAACAAAAGAGAAAACTTAAAAAAGAAGCAAGACAATATTACTGGGAAGAATATTACTTGTTTAAATTTTGTGCAAATGACATAATCAGGAGATGTATACCGGAGAGAGAAATGAACAACATCTTAAGTCACTGCCATGATGGGGCTGTAGGAGGACACTATGGAAGAAGAAAGACAGCAGCTAAAGTACTTGAATTTGGATTTTTCTGGCCTACTCTATTCAAAATGCAAGGAATTATGTCGCCACTTGTGATAAATGTCAGAGAATCGGTAACATTTTAAAAAGGGACAAAATTACTCTTAACTCTATTTTTGTGTGTGAAATCTTTGATGTATGGGGCATTGATTTTATGGGTCCTTTTTGTAAGGCCCCGTAAAAATTTCCTATTTATTTAAGTTTTTAAAGTGCATCAACGATATTTAGGAATAACGTATTTGAGTATTAAATGAGACCTATGGGATAGAACCACATCATTTTGAATTGATAACGTGTGTTTAAGGTGTGTTGGAATATACTAAGGAGTTTTGGGAATGACAAGAACTTGTGTGGAACAAGTTGGACACATTAAGTGGAAATGATATTTCAATTGGCATAATACCCAACTTCATATGAATACAACTCCCATAATATAATGACCTAGATGGTGATATACCTATTAAATTAAAACCCTTTGATTCTAGTTTCCAACGCATCAAACTGTTTGTCATTTGGATATTTCTACAGAATGTTATGGCCATTTTACTGGACATGTGTCATATGCGCGCCCAGATGCGCGGCCGCGCATATTTGAGAGTTTCTGCCTCAGGTGCGTGGCCGCGCACGTAGGAGCTCATTAAATAACCTCAAGGCCGGGTAGAGAGAGGGGTTAAGTCATTTTTTACCTAAAACCTGATATTTTAGAGAGAAGTGGGTGTTCTAGAGAGAGGAAGTAGATGAAGTATTTTGTTCATCAAGATCTTGTTCAAGCCTTGAAATCCAACAAGAAAATCTCACAAGATCTTCACTCAAGAGGTAAGATTCAAACCCCTAGTCTTCAATTTCGAGTTTGGGGTAAAAGATGGGTGATTTGGAGTATGATTTTTGGGTGTAAGAGTATTAATTATACATGCTTGTACCAATAAGGTTTGTGGAAAGATTGTTGAGCTAAAATAAGTAAAGATTGGGTTGTGGAATGAAGGAAATCTTGTAGAAAAACCTTGTAGACAAATTTGCACATCTAGTATTTGATAAAATGTTCAAATGAGCTGAAACCATGAATATCTCCCTAATTTGTGTTCAATTTTGTTATGTCTCAAATAGATTGAAATTGCCAGAATTTTCGGAACGTTGTAGTAATTTAAGGAAAGCTCAAAGCGAGGTATGTTGGCTAAACTTCTTTCCTAGAATTGAATTCCATGATGTTCTTGTAAGTCCCGAGTTATTCCTTATAAATCAACTATTCTCAATAATCTTTGTGTTGAAAGGTATATGTTCAAAATGTATTCCGGATGCTCTTATCATATGATGTTACCCTTCGGGAATGTGTTCAAATCATGAGTTGGGTATAAAAATGTTTTGACTCCAAGTAGTGTTTCAAGTGAAGGCTATTATGCCAAATTGTGTAAGAAGTCTCAATGTGCATAAGACTCTTAATTGCTCATAGGTGTACCAAAAGTCTTGATTAGGGATTCCTTGTTGTCGGTAATCTATATAGATGCTTGAAAGTGAAAGTAGTGAGTTGGGGATATAAAGTGTGAATACCGTGCCAAGAATGAAAGTTATACTTGTGGCCAATAGCGCCAACGAAGTGAAATGATGTGTGAAATGTTATGATATGAGCCTTGATTCATCTATTCCAAATTGACTCCAAAAATAGAATTATCCAAAATCTTATGTACTCAAGTCATGTCCAAATGTGGTTGTTCTAACTAATGCTATACTTGGTGGGTATTTCCAATATGTTTTGAGTTTTTACGTATTCATGAGTTGAAATTGTGTATTGGCCTTTTTGCGGAAAGGTATTGCAAGAGTATTATTTATGATGATGTTTATGATGATAATCCTTGAAAGTAAAGAATGAAAATGCGGAATATGATATGCGGCCATAGTGCCATGAATGAAGAATAATATGTATAGCCAAGAATAATATGTTTATGATGAAGAATAATAAGTAGTTGAAAGTACTAATGAAGTGATATATGGTGTGAAAGGTTATGAGATGAATATATTTGTACTTTTGTTTCCAATGTGTTATAAGCCCCTACGTTCTTGCGAGTAAAGACTATGATGTTCCTAAATGTTCTTAATGTTGTATGATCACCCATGTCAAGTACGAGTAAGTGATAGTATGAACATGAAATGTGGTCGTTGCCTAAGTAAGAATTATGAAGTGTTGTATGCCCCAATGGTTTCAACTATAGTTGTATTCTTCTGAAATAATATATGTAAATGACTTCGATTGTTAAGTCCCTAAGAGTCATGAACCTAGATAATGACCTCAAGAGGTCAAGGGAGTGAATAATGAGATGGAAGGGAGATGTCCTTTGTTAAATGATGATGGACCTAAAGAAAAGGAATTGGGCCCATGTACCATTGAAATTGACTTATTGATTTACCATGCATGTGCTAATGTAATGAGTTGTGTTTCTCCATGATGAGAATGAACATGAAGCATTCCAATGATATGAGTAATTACGACCTTAACTGTAATGACAAACAATACGCTTTGAGTTTATATATGGTATTGTGATTGTGATACACCTCCACCCGCATATATTGGGGTGAGGCGGTAGTGCCGCTTTGTGTTGGAATTATGGTATTGTGATACACTTCCACCCGCATATATTGGAGTGAGGCGGTAGGGCCTCTTTGTGTTAGGATTGTGGTATTGTGATACACCCCCACCCGCATATATTGGGGTGAGACGGTAGGGCCGCTTTGTGTTGGGATTGTGGTATTGTGATACACCTCCACCCGCATATATTGGGGTGAGGCGGTAGGGCCGCTTTGTGTTGGGATTGTGGTATTGTGATACACCTCCACCCGCATATATTGGGGTGAGGCGGTAGGGCCGCTTTGTGTTGGGATTGTGGTATTGTGATACACCTCCACCCGCATATATTGGGGTGAGGCGGTAGGGCCGCTTTGTGTTGGGATTGTGGTATTGTGATACACTTCCACCCGCATATATCAGGGTGAGGCGGTAGGGCCGCTTTGTATTGGGATTGTGGTATCGTGATACACCTCCACCCGCATTTATTGGGGTGAGGCGGAGGACCGCTTTGTGTGAAAGTGGTTATAGAGGATCCCTGAATTAATATCTATAAATAATTAATGGAAGCTCTTAGTAAATTGGCTCGACGTTGACGATTATCTAAGCCCTTTTACTGTTACCATGATTCATCATATTCATGTTGAATTTTCAATCCCTTGAGTAGGTGTATTTGTATTGTGTAAGTAAACACTATGAACGGTCTATGAAGCGCACATGTGTATTGTATAGATAATACTGTGAACGGTCTATGAGGCGCATAGGTCTATAACATGATATGTGAACACTATGGACGGTCTATGAAATGTATATGTGTAAAATAAGGGAGAAAGGTGCCACTGTCATTGGTCTTGTTTGTACATGTTGTTATAATTATATTATATTATGTGTTCCGCGTATAGATCATATGAGTATTCTATTTTGAAAGAGAATTTTTAGCTATACATACTAGTGTTATTCGACAGTACTAACATCCCTTTTGTCGGGGGCGCTGCATCCTTAATGGATGCAGGTGATTCTACAACAGGTGACATTGATCAGTGATAGCATTACACTCTTTTCAGCTGATTTGGTGAGCCCCACTTTATTTCGGGGTCATGTATCTTTTGTTTCTCATGTACTTTGTGATTGAGGTATAGCCGGGGCTTTGTTGCCGGCATTTTCATATTACTCTTCTATTGTACTTAGAGGCTCCGTAGACAGTTTGTGGGTTGTGGTTGATGTTGGGAATTGAACTAGAAATGCTGGTATCTGTAAATCATGTTTTGTTTTTCATTAATTCTATAAACTCGTAAAATTTTGGAAATTATGAATGAAGCTGCTAATGGGAATAAAAAGAAAGTTGTTAATAAAATCTTTTCAGTATTTGATTAATGGAGTACATCTACTCTTTATTCATGGATGAGTTTGGGTAGAAGAAAATCTAACAGGCTTGATCGGACGGGTTCTCTCGGTTGAGCGCCGGTCGCGCTCCCCGAGTTTGAGACGTGACACTTTTCCTCCTTCAAACGGCTATGAATATATTTTGGTACCTGTTGACTATGTTTCAAAATGGGTAGAAGCAATTGCTACTAGAAATAATGATGCTCCTATTGTTTGTGCTATTCTCAAGAAAAATATTTTTTCTAGATTTGGAACTCCACGAGTTATAATAAGTGATCAAGGAACTCATTTGATAAATAGACAATTTGCTAGTTTGTTGTTAAAATATGGAGTAACTCATAAAACAGGAACTCCATATCATGCTCAAACAAGTGGGCAAGTAGAAGCTTCCAACAGAGAATTAAAAAGAATTTTAGAAAAAACTGTTGGTTCTTCTCGAAAATATTGGTCTTTAAAATTGGATGATGCTTTATGGGCATACATAACTGCTTATAAAACTCCCATAGGCACATCTCCTTATAGACTAGTTTTTGGGAAAGCTTTTCATTTACCTGTGGAATTAGAACATAAAGTATATTGGGCTATAAAATTATTGAATCTAAACTTACTAGATGCAAGTAAAAATTGTCTATTGCAACTTGATGAGTTGGAAGAGTTCAGACTTACAACATATGAAAGTGCTAAATTGTACAAGAAAAAGACAAAAAAAGGCACGACAAGCTCATCCGCCATAAAGATTTTAAAGTTGAAAATCAAGTTATGTTGTACAATAGCCGATTGAGATTATTCCCTGAAAAATTTAAGTCACACTGAACAGGACCATATACAGTAACAGAAATTACCCCATATGGTATCATTGAAATACAACATATAAATGGGGGAGAAAAATTTAAGGTAAATAGTCACCGACTGAAGCCTTATGTCACCAGAATATTTGACAAACTGGTTTTAACAATCTTTATTACTTAAAAAAAAAAATTAAAATAATAAGTCGAGCTGACGACATTAAACTTAGAACTATATCCTTACTTCTTAAATCTTTCTAAATAATATTAGTTGTATAAATATAGTAACGTAATTAATTATGTATGTATATATTAGTGAATTGATAATATTTTATATATATATATATATATATAGTATATGTATTAGTGTTTACTATAAATAATATATTCTTTTTAAAAAGAGAGGGGAAAAAAAGATTGTTGATTACTTTTGGAAAGGGTCCTTTCTTACTCTTCTTTTAGTTTACTTCCTGAAATTTACTCATGAATTTCTTTATAAGTTTATATGTAGATTTCTTGTAATACATATTCCCTTAAATAAATCTTTAAAAAAAAAAATGAGAAAGGGGAGATGAGAAATCTGGACAGCAAATCTAGGAGACAAAGACACACTCTAATTGGATCCCTTATCAAATCTAATGCCGACTTCTCCCCACCTCAGTCATTTTTTAGTACTTTAAGTTAATCCCAATCTTATTAAAATACATACTGTAAATAAACTTTTCACCTACCTCACCTCTTTCCCTTTCTCTTTTTCACCATACCCTACGCCTCTCCATCCTTGTTCCATCATATAGCCACCAATCTACCACCACAAAACCACAATATTCTCACTATTAATTCCAACATCCACTAAGCATAAAAGAAAAAATGACATTTGTGAAAAGGATCTTTTCAGATATGGGCTTACAAAGTGAAAATCTTGACCATTCAGTGAGAAAATTTGCAGAGACCAAAAAGTATTTTGCAGAAGAATGTGAGATGGTCTTTGTGACAACAGATGGGTCTTATGCAACCAAGATTCTAAAGAATGTTCAGTCTCTAGGTTGGGAAGGGTTTGTGAAGCATCCGGATGACTATGTTGCTGAAATCGCTCTTGAATTCTACGCCAATATCAATAAATCCGAGAGAACTTCGAAAATTGGCGATAAGAATATTCCTTTCAACTCTGTTGTTTTGAACGATTTGTATAAATTGAAGGATGTTGTTTACCCGAAAAATGGATAGAGTTGAATTTATACGCAGTTTCAAGGATATGTGACGTAACTTAATACAAAATGCAAGGATAAATAAAAATGTAAGAATGCAAAATAGATAAGGTTATCAGGATTAATGGATCTCAGGATTCGACAAATAGAATCAATCTAAGGAGTTTGAAAGAGCGATTTTTTACTGTAGAAGAACATAGCACTTTTATTACAATGCAAGCCTCAGAAAAATTTGTCCTACAGAAATGATAACCAAGCCCTTTTATAGTGGAGAGATTTGGCTCTAAGCATAATAAAATAAACATTCAGTGGGAGACCCATGATAAGTCAGTTTTTCTATAATTTCTGCTAAGATTCTCTCTAGTGGGATTGCAACGGCTTTTGTCTGCGAGCTCGATCTTGCTTAGAACCCTCGATTTTGGTTTGAGCTTAATATCGGCTCAAACTTGTGATCTTGGTTCGAGCCCTCGAATTGATTCGAGGTCAATGTTGGTTGGTCTCTAGATTATCAGCATGATAGGTCTACTCTGCATTATGGTTCGATTCTTATTCGAGCTTGATAATGATATCGAACTCGACACGGATCGGCCTCCCCGGGTTCGAGGTTAGTTTGTTCCACCTTCGGGATCTTACTTTGATAAATCACCGTTCGAACTCGATCAGACGTGCCAAAGCCGAAATCTATTTCGACCGTATACAGATAGTCCCCTCGTTTCTCAGAAAGAATGTGGCGAGAAACGATATGATTTTTAACAGCTCGATCGGATTATATCCTGTCGTTTCCATCGAGTTCGACCATGATGCACCTGGTAGTTGTCCTGTCAGTTTAGTCTTTCAAGGCATTTAATGCATGTCAGGCGATTGTCGGCCACTGCTGATACTGAACCGCCATCGTTTGAACCTATAAATAACCCTTACTTTTATCTTTTACCACTTTTACATCTTCTATCTTCCAAAATTTTTCAAGTTCTTCTTCGTACTCTCCAACTTACCAGTAAATCTGTGATTTCTCTTCGCAAAAACCCCTCTTCAATTCTACCAAATCTCTGTCACTTTCTTCTATTCCTTACCTTTGAATTCAAAAATGGCAAAAACATCGCAAACCATTCCTCAGAAAGAGAAGGCTTCATCTTCATAGTGTGCCACCGATGAGACACCGACAGAACCACGGTTTGAGGAGTGTGTTCCCGGGGCGTGTGTCCTTACTTCAGATTTTAAGGTTGATAAAGGTTCATCGGCCCCTGGAAGGTGTGAGCCGGTATCGAGGTACATGTGTTCGATAACCGAGAAGCACCTCGATAAGTTAAAGAAGGATTGCAATTGGGGTGAAAAAGAAATAATAATTCCTACCCCTGAAGAAGATATCACTTCTTACGTGAAAGAGTTTTTGAATGTGTATACTTACCCTTTCACTTTAGGTCCCCTCGATTCCGTCATTATTGACTTCTGTCGACAATATCAGGTAACCCTAGGCTAGGTCCATCCTTCTTCATGGCGGATCATTATCCTGATCCGATATTTTGTGAGCAAAATCGAGGGGATGCCGTTCACCCTCGATCATCTTATCTGATTGTACCGTCCTCGATTTTTTCGAGGAGGGTTAATAAAACTCTAGCGTCGGGCTACCAAGGCTCTGTTCTCGAGTATTGACGAGGACATGGACCGGGGTTGGATGGGCAGGTTCGTTCGAGTAAGGACTTCGGACCTGATTCCGACTGAAAAGATGCCCTTTCCCGAGGAGTGGAATATAAAACGTAAGTGTGATCTTGCTGTTGCTTCTATTTTGTTCTTTCATTTATTCTTTTATCGGCACTCACTCCCTTTTTCTTTTTTCTTTTTTCATGTAGCGGTTCCCTGGATGCCCGAAGCAGTTCCCGATCTCAAGAACTGGGTACGAGCCCTTGTTTCGACCTCCACATACGCCGAGCGCTCATGGCGTGATTTGTCAAAGGGTCGGTGGGAGGCCAAAAATCACGGTAAGCTCATTTCTCGGACTCTGATGATCCGAACGAGGCATTTTTCAAAATATTTTTTATAAGGTTTCCCATATGCAGGTTTGGGTAAAGACGCGGTCTTGTGGCCCTTGTCCAATGAGGAGGAAATTTCGGCCTCTGTCCAAAGCCGGTGAAGGAAAATAAAAGGAAGAGAGCCTCGATTCCCGAATATCCAAAACCGAAGAAGAGGACAGCTCGTAAGCCGAACAAGAATGTCATTCCTTTGACCGTGAAATCCGTTCTGCGTCTAAAGGATGAAGATGAAGAAGAAGAAGAAGAAGAGAATGATGAGTCCGCGCTGGCGGTCCGAATGAAGAGAACCACCGATGCCTCATCGCCGGCTGGATCGATGATGCTCTATGAGGCTCCGCCTCAAACTGAAGATATATCGGAGAAAGATTCGGGTAGAGTCCCCGAACTATCGAATATCGAAGACACATCTCATCAGATTCAACCGGCAGGGGATACGATCGAAGAGCCCCTCGAACCCCTCCGAACCGAGGGGAACGCTCCAAGCGAGTCATTTGGGACAGCAGCGATCGAGGATTCACCTACCTTTCCCACTTTTTTCGCAGGGGTGATTCGGGAAGCTCAAGCTCTGGGAGCCCTCGATCTAGACAGGCCTCACGATGAAGAAGATCCGTTTCGTGACCTGTTTACCGGCATTGAGGACGTTGTAGGTGCCGGTGATGAATCAGATCTTTTTCACGGATTGCGGCAGGCTTTGAATCAGGTGAGCCTTTTTAAAATTATTTTGTCGGTACTATCTTTATGTTTGTTTTTCGTTAACTTCGCTTCTTGTTTCTTTGTAGGCAGTGGCAGTTCATCAAGAACAATGTTCTCGGTCCCAGAATGAGCTACATCGATACGCGGTCGACCTACAACGGGCTACTGACGAGAGGAACTCCCTTAGACTTTCCTTAGGGCAGAGAGAGGAGGAAATAAAAGACCTCCGAGCTGAGCTGGCCAAGGCTTATCGAGATCAGACCGATTTGTTGAGCAGGTAATGATGATTTTGAAAGCCTATGGGCTTGATACCGTAACGATAGCGAACACTTCGGTCTCACAGCTGCAGCAAAAAATCAAGATGATCGGGAAGCTTCATGAGGAGGTCGACGTGATAAGAACGGAGTCCTTGTGGTGGAAAGAAGGTATGGACCTCTTTGCTGCAGAAAAAGAGACTGCTCGAGCCCAGTTATCATCGTCCGAAACCCAATTTCAGAAAATGAAGGAAAAAGGCCTGGTTCAAGCAAGAAGAATTGAGGAGCTTGAGGCTCGGTTGACCTCTATACTTGCCAAGGCCAAATCCGATGCTGAAAAGGCAAAGGCCGATGCAGATGTGCTCGTGGCCGTCTATCGGACCGATGCTAAAGCTGCCCAAGTCCAGGCAAGAGAGGCAGCTGAGTCTGCCGATAGTCGGGCGTATTGGGTCGCCGAACTTGCTAAGTGTCGGTCCAGAAGGGAAACTCTCGAGGAGATTCATGCTCGTGGCTTCGATCTCGCTGAAGAGATAAAAAGGGCCAAAGAACTCGAAGCCGATGCTGAAGCTCTGGTTTCTGATGGCGATGACGATGGCGATGGGAGCAAGAGCGGATCCGAAAATGGGGGGGGAACCTGATAAAGAAGAGACCGCTCCTGATCGAGAAGTTTAGTTCTTAGTTTTTACGTTGTAATCACCCATGCAGATAAATTTGTATATAGACATATCTCCCTTTTACCGACTTACTTCTGTTTTTGTTTCCCGTCTTGCGAGGACTTTATTCACGCCTTATGAATGTTTCCACAATAATTTAAACAACTTAATCAAATTTGGACCTCGTAGCCTCTGTAACCGAGCGAGCGTTTACTCAAACTTGGGGCAATGTAGCCCTTTAGGCTTATTAGTTGTCAATGATTCAATTTTGAAGAAATATAGCCCGTAGGCTTAATGATCGAGCGAGTGTTTGCTCGAACTCGAAATAAAAGTAGCCCGTAGACTTAGTCGAGTGAATGATTCGAACTCGAAGTAATGTAGCCCATAGGCTTAGTCGAGTGAATGATTCAAACTCGAAGTAATGTAGCCCGTAGGCGTAATGGTCGAGTGAGTATTAGCTCGAACTCGAAGTAGTGTAGCCCGTAGGTGTAATGGTTGAGTGAGTGTTTGCTCGAACTTGAAATAAAATTAGCCCGTAGGCTTAGTCGAGTGAATGATTCGAACTCGAAGTATTGTAGCCTGTAGGCTTAATGGTCGAGTGAGTGTTTGATGAAACTCGAAATAAAAATAGCTCGTAGTCTTAGTCGAATGAATGATTCGAACTCGAAGTAGTGTAGCCCGTAGGCGTAATGGTCAAGTGAGTGTTTGCTCGAACTCGAAATAAAAATATCTCATAGGCTTAGTCGAGTGAATGATTCGAACTCGAAGTAATGTAGCCCGTAGGCGTAATGGTCGAGTGAGTGTTTTCTCGAACTCGAAATAAAAATAGCCCGTAGGCTTAGTTGAGTGAATGATTCAAACTCGAAGTAGTGTAACCCGTAGGCGTAATGGTCTAGTGAGTGTTTGCTCGGACTCGAAATAAAAATAGCCCGTAGACTTAGTGGAGTGAATGATTCGAACTCAAAGTAATGTAGCACATAGGCTTAATGGTCGAGTATATCTTACTTCTGATTGCATAATAAATCTCAAAATAGAGGAATTTTCATTGGATATAAGATGCCGATAAAGAAGAGAACTTTCTTGGCACGTTACTACACGCCTGGGTTCGGGCTAATCTATATGAGCATGGTTCGCTTCAACCATTTGGCTCTTATAATTTTTCCTATTGGGACCCTGTTGTTGTGAAATAACTTTCTTGCGAGACCTCGGATATCGTTGTAAATGCTGCACGATCAATGGTTGCCTCATTAAAAACCTTGTCGAAAAACCCATTTGGGATAAAACCGGTCTAAGAGAAAAAGAGTGCAACGCGTGCTTTCAAGCGAGAGATCTGTCTTAGCCCTTGTTCGGACTTCTGCAGGGGTCAGTTTTGAGATATAAACGAATATGGAAAGGTTGTACCTTAGCAGTAGTACCGTTTTAGATATGATACATTCTAGCTGCTTGATAGCTGTTTGCTGTTTATAATGCCGATCCTGTACGATCCCTTTCCGATGTTCTCGAGCACCTGATATGGTCCTTCCCAATTCGGTCCTAGTTTTCCTTCGTTCGGATTTCGAGTATTGATGGTAATTTTTCTTAACATTAAGTCCCCAGGCTTGAAATGGCGGAGCTTGGTTCTTCGGTTATAATATCTTTCGATTCGCTGCTTTTGGGCAGCCAATTGGACGAGAGCAGCATCTCGTCTTTCGTCTGATAGTTCGAGGCTGGTATTTATGGCCTCGTTATTTGATTCTTCCATCGCGAATCGAAATCTGGCAGTGGGTTCACCAACTTCGACTGGTATCAATGCTTCAGACCCATATACTAAGGAGAATGGGGTCGCCCCCGTACTAGATTTTGACGTTGTCCGATATGCCCAAACGACTTCGGGTAGGATTTCTCTCCATCTCCCTTTAGCATTGTTCAACCTCTTCTTTAAGTTTTGAATGACAGTTTTGTTTGTTGATTCGGCCTGCCCATTCCCACTGGAGTGGTATGGCATCGACAATATCCTTCTTATCTTGTGGTCTTCGAGGAATCTTGTTACTTTGCCGCCAACGAATTATTTTCCATTGTCACATACTATTTTAGCGGGTATCCTGAATCGGCATATGATATGATCCCAAATAAAGTCTATAACTTCTTTCTCTCTTATTTTCTCGAACGCCTGCGCTTCAACCCATTTAGAAAAATAGTCAGTCATAAATAAAATGAATTTGGATTTACCTGGGGTCGATGGCAGAGGGCCGACGATATCCATTCCCCATTTCATGAATGGCCATGGGGATAGGACTGAATGGAGTTGCTCTCCGGGCTGGTGGATCATCGGTGCGAACCTTTGACAATTGTCACATTTACGAACAAATTCCTTCGCATCTTTGCCCATATCGATCCAATAATATCCTGCTCTGATTATTTTTCGGACTAATGTATCGGCTCCAGAGTGATTCCCGCAAGTACCCTCGTGCACTTCCCGTAGGACGTAATTGGTACACCCGGACCCAAGCATACTGCTAACATTCCATCGAACATTCTTCGGTACAGCGTTCTGTCCGAAGCCAACGTGAATCGAGCAGCTTTAGTCCGTAGGGTTCTGGAATCTTTAGGGTCCGATGGGAGTTTTTCGCTTTTCAAGTATTCAATATACTTGTTTCTCCAATCCCAGGTTAAGCTTGTAGAATTTATCTCGGCATGACCTTCTTCGATTACCGATCTCGAAAGTTGAACAACATTCCCCGAGCCCGTATCATCTACCTTGACCGACGACCCCAAATTCGCAAGCGCATCGGCCTCATTATTCTGTTCCCGTGGTACATGCCGTAAAGTCCATTGTTTGAAATGGTGCAAAGTGATAAGCAATTTATCTAAATACCTTTGCATTCTACCTTCTCGAACTTCGAAGGTTTTGTTTACTTGACTCACCACCAACAAGGAGTCGCAATTGGCTTCAATGACTTCTGCTCCCAAGTTTCTAGCTAGCTCGAGACCTGCAATCATGGCTTCATACTCGGCCTCGTTGTTAGTCAACCTGATAGTTTTAATAGATTGCCTAATAGTGCTACCCGTGGGTGGTTTTAAAACTATACCTAGCCCGAACCCTTTTACGTTCGAAGCCCCGTCCGTAAAACGGATCCATACCCCCGATGATGTACCTGATTTCAATAGTTCTTTTTCGACTTCGGGTACAAGGGTTGGCGTGAAATCGGCCATGAAGTCTGCTAAAATTTGAGACTTGATGGCCGTGCAGGGTTGATATTTGATATCGTACCCACTGAGTTCGACGGCCCATTTGGCCAGTCGGCCTGATAACTCGGGTTTGTACAAAATATTACGAAGTGGGTAAGTGGTTAACACACATATGGGATGACATTGAAAGTACGGCCTTAACTTTCTTGAGGCGCTTATCAGTGCAAGTGCCAATTTTTCTAGGAGCGGATATCTAGTTTCCGCTTCTCCTAAGGTTCGACTCATATAATAAACGGGGAATTGCGTACCTTGCTCTTCTCGAACTAGGACACCGCTTATGGCGACTTCCGATACTACCAAGTACAAACAAAGTTTCTCGTCTATTTTTGGAGTGTGAAGTAGTGGTGGGCTTGATAGATATCGCTTTAGTTCCTCTAATGCTTGTTGGCACTCCGGTGTCCAAGAAAAATCGTTCTTCTTTTTGAGTAGAGAGAAATATTTGTGACTTCGGTCAGATGATCTTGAGATGAACCGGCTTAAGGCTGCAATCCGACCCGTTAGCCTTTGTACGGCCTTCACGCTGTCCACAACGACGATGTCTTTGATGGCCTTGATTTTATCGGGGTTAATCTCTATTCCCCGATGTGACACCATGAAGCCGAGGAATTTGCCCGAACCGACCCCGAAAGCACATTTCTCGGGGTTGAGCTTCATGTTGTATTTCCTTAAAATCTCAAACGTTTCCTGCAAATGGGTTAAATGGTCCTCTGCGCGCAGGGACTTAATTAACATGTCATCAATATAAACTTCCATTGATTTTTCTATTTTTTCTTCGAACATTTTATTTACTAGGCGTTGGTAAGTAGCCCCTACGTTTTTTAGCCCGAAGGGCATCACATTATAACAATACGTTCCATATTTGGTGACAAATGAAGTCTTTTTCTGGTCCTCCGGGTTCATCTGGATTTGATTATACCCGGAATATGCATCGAGAAAAGTGAGGATCTCGTGGCCGACCATGGCATCGATCATGCGATCGATGTTGGGCAGCGGAAAGGAATCTTTGGGGCATACTTTGTTCAAATCCTTATAGTCCACACACATTCTAAGTTTGTTCCCTTTTTTAGTGACTACAACTACGTTGGCTAGCCATTCGGGATATCTCACCTCCCGAATGGACCCTACTTTGAGAAGCTTGGTTACCTCGTCCTTTATGAATGCGTGCTTTCTCTCGGACTAGGGTCTTCTCTTTTTCTTCATCGGTCTGAACCTGGGGTCCAAACTTAGCCGATACGTCGTTATGTCCGGCGGGATCCCTGTTATGTCTAAATGGGACCAGGTAAAACAATCGATGTTATTGATAAGAAATTGAACGAGTTTCTTCCTAAGTTCGGGGCTCAACCCCGTTCCTAAGTATACCTTTCGCTCGGGCCAGTGCTCGATTAATATGACCTGCTCTAGCTCCTCGATTGTTGATTTGGTGGCGTCGGAGTCATCGGGAATCACGAAAGATCGAGGGACCCTTTGATCATCATCCTCTTCGATTTTCTGGTTGTCTGGCTGGGTTGAAGCCGATGTCTGTGATTGCTATTTGGTGTCCCGTTCTCCTTCCGGGCCCGATTCTTTTATCGGCGAAAGTGAGGACATTGGTTTAGCTTCATCGACGGCGAACATTTCCTTTGCGGCTGGTTGTTCTCCGTACACCGTTTTGACACCTCCCTACGTCGGGAATTTGAGGGCCTGGTGTAGGGTCGAAGGCACATCTCTCATGTTGTGGATCCATGTCCTTTCGAAAAGGGCGTTATATCTCATATCACCTTCGATCACGTGAAACTTTGTTTCCTGGATGGTTCCGGCCACGTTTATTGGTAGGACTATCTCACCTTTGGTGGTTTCGCATGCCATATTGAACCCGTTTAGGACCAGAGTTGCGGGTACGATCTGATCCTGTAGGCCGAGTTGCTCTACTACCTTCAATCGGATGATGTTGGCCGAGCTACCTGGATCGATTAACACACGCTTAATTTTAGTTTTATTCATGAGTACGGATATTACCAGTGCGTCGTTGTGAGGTTGGATGACCCCATCTGCATCTTCATCATCAAAGGACAGAGTCCCCATGGGTGCATAATCTTGAGTCCAATATCGCTTTTCCCTCACCATCGATGTTTTAGTATGTTTAAGCATTGGTCCCTGAGGGGTATCGATGCCGCCGATGATCATGTGGATGACGTGCTGCGGTTCTTCTTGCTCGTTTTGCTTGCTGAAATCCCTGCTTTTAAAATGGTTCTTCGCCCTATCACTCAGAAATTCTCGAAGGTGCCCTTTGTTAAATAAGCGAGTTATTTCCTCTCTTAGTTGCTTGCAATATTCCGTTTTGTGGCCATGGGTACCATGATTTTCGCACGTTTGATTAGGATTTCTTCGGGCAGGATCGGTCTGCATTGGTCGAGGCCATTTAGTGTCTTTGATGCATTCGATGGCTGACACGAGAGCGGATGCACCAACGCTGAAGTTATATTCTGATAATCGAGGTGCTTCTATAGGATCGACATATTTATCGAAGCCGCTCTTACTCATAATCCCCTAAGAATTTTGTCCTCGATCAATCCTTCGATTGTTCCAAACTACGTTGCGTGCTGAACCGTTGTTCACCCGATCTGCGACGTACGGTCGATATCGGTCTCTGTTCGACCTTTGTTCTCTGTCGATCTCCTTTTGGTTTTTAATAACTATCTTGTTCTGATGAACGGGTCCGTACGGGGCTCCCAACTGATCATCCTCGACCCTAATTTTCGATTGATATCGGTTGTGTATATCTGCCCAAGTTATCGCTGGATACTCGATCAAATTTTGTTTCAGCCGATGTGATACTGTCGAACTTAGCTCGTTCAACCCTTGGGTGAAAGCTTGTACGGCCCAATCGTCTGTGACCGGGGGTAATTCTATGCGTTCCATTTGAAATCGGGATACGAATTCCCTCAGCATTTCATCCTGCCTTTGCTTTACTTTGAAGAGGTCTGATTTCCTCGTTGCAACCTTTATGGCACCAGCATGTGCCTTTACGAATGAATCTGCTAACATGGCAAAAGAATCGATGGAATTCGGCGGTAAATTGTGGTACCAGATCATCGCTCCCTTCGAGAGGGTCTCCCCGAACGTTTTTAACAACACGGATTCGATCTCATCATCCTCCAAATCGTTGCCTTTTATGGCAGATGTGTAAGAGGTGACATATTCGTTAGGATCGGTCGTACCGTTATCTTTGGGAATTTTGGGCATACGGAATTCTTTAGGGATTGGCTTCGGTGCCGCACTCGACGGAAAAGGCTTTTGTATGAATTTTTTCGAATCAAGCCCCTTTATCATTGGTGGAGCCCCCCGGATTTGATCGACCCTGGAATTGTACGTTTCCACCCTCTTGTCGTTGGCTTCAACTCATTTTGTGAGTTTCTCGAGCAATTTAGTAATTCTGGGAGTAGTCCCCAATTCTTGCTCGTTAGATTTCACTATGGCGGGCTCTGTTCTGGGGGTGACTTCTCGAAGTGGATTGGAATCCAGCCTGCTTTGTGCGCTAGTTTGGCTCTGTAGCTGAGCTATCGCTACTTGTTGGGCTTGCAGCATCTCGAAGATCATACGTAAGTTGGCCTCGATTTCCCCCGTGTTTTGGGTGTCTCGGGCTACAGATCGAGTACCGCCCTGAATGCTTCTTTCCGGTTCGGAACGCTGGTTCGCCTCCAAAGCTATTTGTGAATTGACATCCAATGGTATTTCGGCTCGAATTTCGGGTACTTCAATTCGAGCCTCGGGTGCCAAGTTGTTGGTTTCATCTTGAAGTTCGGCTTCGTAATCGATCGGTGAAGCCATTTGATTGGTGGTTATTCGTAGCTGCTCCGAAATTCAAGATGTTTTCGGAAATAAGTGCAAAGCACAATGGCGTGTTTTTTCAGATTTGTATCAAATGACCAGTGTTATCCTCGGCCCCACGGTGGGCGCCAAACTGTTTATCTGAAAATGGATAGAGTTGAATTTATACGCAGTTCCGAGGATATGTAGCGTAACTTAATACAAAATGCAAGGATAAATAAAAATGTAAATATAGATTGGAGAGAATGCAAAATAGATAAGGTTATCAGGAACAATGGATCTCAGGATTCGACAAATAGAATCAATCTAAGAAGTTTGAAAGAGCGATTTTTTACTGTAGAAGAATATAACACTTTTATTACAATGTAAGCCCCAGAAAAACTTGTCCTACAGAAATGATAACCAAGCCCTTTTATAGTGGAGGGATTTGGCTCTAGCATAATAAAATAAACATTCAGTGGGAGACCCATGATAAGTCAGCTTTTCCATATTTTCTGCTAAGATTCTCTCTAGTGGGATTGCAACGGCTTTTGTCTGCGAGCTCGATCTTGCTTAGAACTCTCGATTTTGGTTTGAGCTTGATTTCGACTCGAACTTGTGATCTTGGTTCGAGCCTGATCCTGGTTTGAGCCCTCGAATTGATTCGAGGTCAATGTTGGTTGGTCTCTGGATTATCAGTATGATAGGTCTACTTTGCATCATGGTTCGATTCTTATTCGAGCTTGATAATGATATCGAACTCGATACGGATCGGCCTCCCCAGGTTCGAGGTTAGTTTGTTCCCTCTTCGGGATCTTACTTCGATAAATCACCGTTCGAACTCGATCGGACGTGCCAAGGCCAAAATTTATTTTGACCGTATACAGATGTTTATGATGAAGAAACTAAAATTAAAATTGATGGGAATGATGATATGTTTATAGAAGAAGCTTTCAAAGACCTTTGTCCAGATGGAGTTAGGAGTTATTACAAGAGTTCTTGGAGTGTCGCTGGATCGTGTATGTTAGAAACTGCTAGAACATGGGATAAATTTGTTAGTTCACGATTAGTGCCTTATTAGAATACATCCAATTACAATCTAGAGAGGGTGATGTTGTTATATGCAATTAAGAAAAGTTTACCTATAAATGTCGGGAGAATAATTAGCGATGGAATTATTACTAGTCGGTTTTCAGAAGAGTCTAAATCTCTATTTTTCCATCAACCATCACTCGTCTCGCGGAAAGGTTTAATGTTGACATGAGTAACTTTACGAGTATTAAACAACAAACATGTTAGAATGAAACCTCCGCGAGGCATTGAAAGAAAAGTTTCACAGGGCCAAACAAGTTCTGAAAGTCCAGAAATAGAAACTGATTTGCAACCCGTACAGAGGGAAATTGGTATTTCCTTTGTGGCTGCCTCGTCAGATGCTCTTGCTTGTCTGCACCAAATATTACAAACACAAGCTGATATGGCAAGGAATTGGGATATGTTTAAAAAAGAGCAAATGGCGAGGGATGGAGTATTAGGCGCTAAAATGACACATCTCATGACAGAGTTGGCACAAACAAGAACTAGTCAAAATACTTTTAGCCAAACTATAGAGAATCAACTTGCCAATACGTCACCTACCATCCAGATGATGAAAAACTTATTGTGGAATGTTGTTAATGCAGTAAGATGTTCTAACATACCAAATTTTCAGCCTTACTCTGTTGCAGATCCAGGTTTTAACAGCTTCCATGGTGAACATACCTGTTACTATCAATCTCAAGAATTCTCTATGACAATGGCGGCGCCACCTCCTCCAATATTTTCGGAGAGAGGAGAAGCAACAACTCTAGTTCCGATGCCATATAGAAATCAGATTTTTTTCAGATGTGCCGCCTTTTCATGGTTTAGATACTATTGGCAGTCCTTCTAATCTCTTTAATGAAGGACCTTCTGTTCCTCCTCGTCGTCCTGAACTTGGTGACCTTGATGCTGAGCTTGACTTCTTCCAATACAATGGCACCGAAACGAGCAACACTGACACTTGAATTGTTCATTCTGGATAATGAACGATTCAAGAGCAGGGGATGGTAAAAACTTCTCTGACTAGTTGTATACTTGTAAGTTATGGCTCTCTGACTAGTTTTATACTTTTGGAGTTATGGTATTTTTGAAATATGGAATGGTAGTTCTGATGTTTTTGGTAGTAGTTGAAGAAAGAAAAGGGGCTTTGGCATGCTTCAGGTGAGGTACTCTTTTTTGTTGTATATAGCCCGCTAAAAGCAGCTTGTAAATAGCCTAAAAGTACTGCTGCTATCTTTAAGGTTGGTCCTACCTGTTGTTTTCAATGTAATGTCAAACTCTCATGAAAAGTATGATACATATTAAAATATTTTGGCACTCTATTTTGTTAGTTGTAATACGATATTTGCACATGTTTGCTGGTACTTTCTTTTTAACAAATTTTTCAAAAATTTCAAAGCTTTCTTTGGGTTTTAGCGTATGTACTTCAGTTTGTTCTTATAATGCCATTATAAGGCATTATAGGCCTTCCTATTTTTACTTATATATCAAAGTTTTGTTTGTTCTGTTCTCTTGTTAACAACCTTGTTGCACCTTGTTGCTATATAACAGAAAAGTTCTTTATTTGAAAAAACAAATATGGCACCTTACTAAATAGCTTACACAAGAATAACTATCATTAAATTTTGGACAGAATTTTGAGTATTCCAAATTCATTGGAATTATTTTTGTTAGCTTCTAACTTTATACCTCTATATTTGCAAATGTAAATACTCTATTGTAATGAATCTTTGATCTTTGAAAAGATTAATACATATGAGAATTAAGACGATCAATAACTAGAACTTGCCTCTATTGTTGTCACGACCCAAACTAACCCCTGTCGTGATGGCGCCTATCGTTGAACTAGGCAAGCCGACTCATTTCCAAAACAAACCGATATTTTCATTTCAAAGATAATTTCAATGCTATTTAACATAAAAAATTTCGTAAAGGAGTTTAAATCAAAATAAAAGTGCGAAAAAGAAAAGCCTGACATCGGGGTGTCACTAGTCATGAGCATCTACTATCATTTGTCTGACAATATCAAGACTAACATAGTTTGAAAAATAGCTAAATACAAGTAAAGGAAGATAAGAGGGCGAAAGCAGGGGTTGCGATCGCCAAGCAGCTACCTTGCTATCCTCGAGAAAATCTGCAACCAGAATAATCAACAACCGCTACCGTGCCCAGCTACACCTGGATCTGCACACAAGGTGCAGGGAGTAACGTGAGTACGCCAACTCAGTAAGTAACAACAATAAATAAAGACTCAGCAGTAGTGACAAGCAATAAAGCATATCAAGTTCATATCACAAAAATTTAGTAAAGTACAACATGCTTTAAAAATCAGTGTTTGAATCAAATCATCTCATTTAAACTCGGTTCCAGTAAAAATTATTTAAAGATATTTTTCAATAGTTTTTCAAACAAAGGCTCAATGCAAAGGTGAGAAAAAATGATGAAATCATAAACATCCCCTCGGGCAAAACATCACTCATATACAGTCCCTCGGGCAAACCTAACAGTCACTCATGCCTCTTGGGCATACCTCACAGTCACTTATGCCACTCGGGCATACCTCACAATCACTCATGCCACTCGGGCATACCTCACAATCACTCATGCCTCCAAGTCACTCAGCACTCGGCACTCGCACTCAGTAGGTACATGCGCTCATTGGAAGTGTGTACAGACTTCGGAGGGGCTCCTTCAGCCCAAGCGCTATATCAAGCCAAATCATGGCATAAATCACTCAGGCCCTCGGCCTATATCAAACATGATGCGGCGTGCAGCCCGATCCCATAAATATCCTCACAAATCAGGCCCTCGGCCTCAGTCAGTCATAAACCTCTCAAGCCACTCGGGCATTTCAGTAAAAATAGGGCATTCGGCCCAAAACAACATTTATATGCATCAAAATAGAGACATAAAACTGAGTTATGCAGTAAACAAGTATAACCATGATTGAGTATAGATTTTCAATTGAAAACAGTGAGAGGATAGTAAGAAAAGGCCCCTAAGGGTCCAAACAGCACTGGCACAAGGCCCAAACATGGCATTCAGCTCAATTTACATAAACTCTTTCCAAAACATATAAGTATCATATAATTTCCAGAAAATATGCAACTTTACAGTTGCTACGGGACGGACCAAGTCACAATCCCCAACAGTGCACGCCCACACGCCTGTCACCTAGCATGTGCGTCACCTGAAAATAGTAGAATAATACAAAAATCCGGAGTTTCATACCCTCAGGACTAGATTTACAATCGTTACTTACCTCAAACCGATTAAATCCCTACTCTGCGATGCTCGTGCCTCTCGACTCGGCCTCCAAATGCTTCGAATCTATTCACAATCAGTACAATACCATCAATACACGCTAATGGAATTTATCAAACAAGAAACGCTGTAAAATTAGACCAAAACCCGAAATTGGCTCAAACCCGGCCCCACGCCTCGAAATCCGACAAAATTTACAAAACTAGAAATCCCATTCACTCACGAGTCCATACATATGAATTTTATCAAAATCCGACATCATTTGGTCCTTCAAATGCTTAAATTACTCTCCTAAAAATTCCAAGCCCTAACCTCTCATTTTCACTAATTACATGATTAAACAACGGGAAATCACCATACATACGAGTATTAGGGCTCAAGAAACTTACCTCACTGATAGCCCTTGAATCACCCTTCAAACATCACTCCAAAAGCTCCAAAAAAATGACTTGAAAATGGTGGAAATGAACTAAATTCGCGAAGGGTTCTATTTATGGTTTCTGCCCAGGCTTTTCGCACTTGCGGACAATTTCTCGCTTCTGCGCCACCGCACCTGCGGTCCAAACAACCGCACCTGCGTAAGTCACTTAAACGCCCAGACTCCGCACCTGCGCTCCATTTCCGCATCTGCGACCACGCAGGTGCGGAAAATACCTCGCACCTGCGGCCACTGCCTGACTTCCTCACTTCCGCTTTTGCATCACCTATCCGCATCTGCGGACTCGCAGATGCGACCTATCCTACGCACTTGCGGACCTAGCCTACCTCGACATTGTCCGCACCTGCGACCTCTTGTGCGCTTCTACGGCCTCGCAGGTGCGGGAACTTTATCGCACCTGCGCCTTCTGCCCAGCTCCTCCAACCTCGCATCTGCGACATCCCGCTTGCTTCTGCGGGCTCGCACCTGCGATGAGACATCCGCAAGTGCGATTATGATAGCTAAGTTCCAACTTCAGTAATCCTACAATATCAAAACTTGTTCCGTTAATCACCCGAAATCACCCCGAGGCCATTGGGACCTCAACCAAAAATACCAACAAGTCATATATCAACATACAAACTTAGTCGATCCTTTGAATCACTCAAAACAACATCAAATCACCAAATTACCCTCGGATTCAAGCCTAAGAACTTCTAAACTTCCAAATTCGACATCTGATGCCGAAACCAACCAAACCACGTCCGAATGACCTCAAATTTTGCATACACATCAAAAATGACACTACGAACCTACTTCAACTTTCAGAATTCCATTCCGAACCCGATATCAAATTTCTCACTGCCGACCAAAAATTACCAAATTTCCAATTTCGCCAATTCAAGCCTAATTCTACCATTGACCTCCAAATCACATTCCGGACGCACTCCTAAGTCCAAAATCACCTAACGGAGCTAATAGAACCATCAGAATTCAAATCAGAGATCGTTTACATATAGGTCAACATGCAGTTTACTTTTCCAACTTAAGGTTCTAAATAAGAGACTAAGTGTCTTATTCCACTCCGAAACCAAATCTGACCCGAACCAACTATCCCGGTATATCATAATATAGCTTAAGAGCATAAAGGAAACAGAAATGTGGGAAACGGGGCTATAACTCCCGAAACGACCAGCCGGGTCGTTACATCCCCCCTCTTAAGCAACCGTTCGTCCTCGAACGGGTATAGAAACATACCTGGAGTCTCGAATAGGCGTGGATATCTACTCTGTAACTCCCGCTAGGTCTCCCAGGTGGCCTCCTCCACAGGATGACCTCTCCACTGCACCTTCACTGAAGTTATATCCTTTGACCTCAACCTTCGAACCTGCTGATCCAAAATAGCCACCAGCTCCACATCATAAGTCATATCACCCTCCAACTAAACCGTGCTGAAATCCAAAACATGGTACGGATCTCCAATGTACTTCCGGAGCATGAAAACATGAAACACTGGGTGCACACTCGACAAGCTGGGTGGCAAGGCAAGCTTATAAGCCACCTCCCCTATCCTCTGAAGCACCTCAAAAGGCCCAATGAACCGGGGGTCTCAACTTGCCTCTCTTCCCAAACCTCATAACACCCTTCATGGGTGATACCTTCAGTAAAACCTTCCCCCCAACCATGAAAGATACATCACGGACCTTCCTATCCGCATAACGCTTTTGCCTAGACTGTGCCGTGCAAAGCCGCTCCTGAATCAATTTCACCTTATCTAATGCATCCTGGACCAAGTCTGTACCCAAGAGCCTAGCCTCACCCGGCTCAAACCATCCGACCAGATATCTACACCTCCTCCCATATAAAGCCTCATACGGAGCCATCTGAATACTCGACTGATAACTGTTGTTATATGCAAACTCCGCGAGTGGCAGAAACGGGTCCCATGAACCCCCAAAGTCTCCTCAAGCACGCAACATATCCTCCAATATCTGAATAGTGCGCTCGGACTGCCCGTCCATCTGAGGGTGAAAAGTTATGATCAACTCAACCTGAGCACCCAACTCTCGCTGAACTGCCCTCCAAAACTGCGATGTAAACTGAGTGCCCCTATCTGAAACGATGGAAACTGGGACACCATGAAGGCGAACAATCTCTCGGATGTAAATCTCAGCCAACCGCTCTGAAGTGTAAGTAGTACCAACTGGAATGAAGTGCGCGGACTTGGTCAACTGATCCACAATCACACAAATAGCATCGAACTTCCTCAAAGTCCGTGAGAGCCCAACTACGAAGTCCATGGTGATCCGCTCCCACTTCCACTCTGGGATTTATAATCTCTAATGCAAGCCACCCGATCTCTGATATTCATACTTAACTTGATGACAGTTGAGACACCGAGCTACAAACCCAACTATATCTTTCTTCATCCGCCTCCACCAATAGTGTTGCCTCAAATCCTGGTACATCTTCGTCCACCCGGATGGACGGAATACCGCGAGCTGTGGGCCTCCTCAAGAATCAACTCTCGAAGCCCATCTACATTAGGCACAAATATCCGGCCCTGCATCCTCAACACACCGTCATCACCAATAATCACATCCATAGCATCACTTCTCCGAACCCTGTTTTGAAGAACGAGCAAGTGGGGGTCATCATACTAATGCTCCCTGATACGGTCATAAAGAGAAAACCTGGAGACCACACAAGCCAATACCCGATTAGGCTCCGAAATATCCAATCTGACGAGCTGGCCTGCTAAGGCTTGAACATCCAATGCCAAAGGTCTCTCTGCTGCTGGAAGATGTGCTAAACTCCCCAAACTCTCTGCTCGGCGACTCAAAGCATCAGCCACCACATTAGCCTTCCCCGGATGATACAAAATAGTGATATCATAGTCCTTAAGAAGCTCCAACCATCTCCGCTAACGTAAATTAAGATCCTTCCATTTAAACAAATGCTGCAGACTCCGGTGATCAGTATAGATCTCACAATGAACCCCATACAAATAATGACGCCAAATCTTCAAGGCATGAACAATGGCTACCAACTCAAGATCATGGACAGGGTAGTTCTTCTCATGGGTCTTCAACTGGCGCGAGGCATAGGTAATCACCCTACTCTCCTGCATCAAAACACAACCAATGCCTATCCTCGAAGCATCACAATACACGGTGTAAGAACCTAAAGCTGATGGCAGAACTAACACCAGAGTTGTGGTCAAAGTAGTCTTGAGATTCTGAAAGCTCTCCTCACACTCATCCAACCACCTGAATGGAGCACCCTTTTAGGTCGCAATAGATGAAAATCCCTCGACAAAGTGACGGTAATAACCCGCCAAACCAAGGAAGCTCCTAATCTTTGTGGCTGAGGACGGTCTAGGCCAACTCTGCACTGCCTCTATCTTCTTCGGATCCACCTGAATACTCTCACTAGACACCACGTGTCCCAAGAATGCTACTGAACTGAGCCAAAACTCACACTTGGACAACTTTGCATAAAGCTTCTCCTCCCTCAATCTCGGTAACACAATCCTCAAATGCTGAGCATGCTCCTCCTGGCTACGAGAGTACACCAAGATGTCATCAATGAATACAACAACGAATGAGTCCAAATAGGGCTAGAATACACTATTCATCAAATGCATGAACGATGCTGGGGCATTGGTCAGCCCAAAAGACATCACTAAGAACTCATAATGGCCATATCGGGTCCTGAAAGATGTCTTAAGAATATCTGAATCCCGAATCTTCAGCTAGTGATAACCGAACCTCAAATAAATCTTAGAGAACACCCTCGCTCCCTGAAGCTGGTCAAATAAATCATCGATACGAGGAAAAGGATACTTGTTCTTGACTGTGACCTTGTTCAACTGCCTGTAATCAATACACATTCTCATGGAACCATCCTTCTTCTTTACAAAAATAACTGGTGCACCCCAAAGTGACACACTAGGCCGAATAAACCCCTTATCAAGGAGTTCCTGAAGTTGTTATTTCAATTCCTTCAACTCCGCCGGTGCCATACGATACGATGGAATAGAAATGGGCTGAGTGCCCAACACCAAATTAATACCGAAGTCAATATCTCTGTCAGGCGGCATGCCTGGCAGGTCTACATGAAACACATCCGAAAAATCGCGTACCACTGGAACAAAATCAATGACAAGAGTCTCTGCACTAACATTCCTCACAAAATCCAAATAAGATAGGCAACCCTTCTCAACCATGCGTTGAGCCTTCAAATATGAAATCACCCTACTTGGTACATAATCTACAGAACCGCTCCACTCAACCTTCGGAAATCCCAGCATAGCCAACATCACCATCTTAGCGTGACAATCTAGTACAGTATGACAAGGAGATAACCAATCCATACCCAATATCACATCAAATTCAACCATACTGAGCAGCCAAAGGTCCACTTGGGTCTCCAGACCCCCAATAGTCACCACACATGACCGATATACGCGGTCCACAATAATAGTATCGCTGTCATACGAGGAAACATATGAATACGTGGAACCAGGGTCAAATAATACTGAGGCATTTCGGTGACAAACTGAGACAATACCTGTAATCACAACATCTAAAGCAATATCGTCTGGTCTGGAAGGGAGGGCATAGAAACAGGCCTGGCCACCCCCTGATCTGCCTCCCCCTCTAGGGCGACCCCTAGCTGACTGACCTCCACCCCGAGCTGATTGGGCAGGTGGTGAGGTAACTGGTGCTGAAGTCAGAGGCTGACTCCTCTGCTGAGATAGACCTCCATGACGACGAGGACAATGCCTCCATATATGCCCAAACTCCCCATACTCAAAACAACTTGCTGGTGCTGGTGGCAGGAACTGAAGGGAACCCCTAGCACCGGGATAACTGGTAGAATAACCTGGCATGGAAGAGCCCTGAACAAGTGGAGCACGGGACAAACTCTGAGCTGGAAGGGCACTAAGTGATGAGTGGCCCTAATGAGTACTGTGAGAACCATGACCAGATGATGCACCACGGTGAAATGGCCGAGCTGACTAAGCCTGTCTGAAATGACGACCTCTACCGTGCTGAAACTGACCCCCAAAAGGAGCACCGCTGAATCCACCCTATCCACGAGGCCTCTTGGCCTCCCTCTTGACCCTCTCCTGACCGCGAACCATCTCAATCTGTCGAGCAATGTCGACAACCTCATCAAAGGTAGCACCATATACCCTCTCTCTGGTCATAACCAACTATATGTGAAAAGTGAGACCATCAATAAACCCCATGATCCTCTCCCTGTCTGTGGTGCCTGAGCTGGTGCAACAACAACTGGAACCAGGTCCTGATCTGGTACAACTGGTGGATTTGCAGGTACTGCCCCACCTGGTGTACGGGCTGCACCTTTGCCCCTACCGCGGCCTCGGCCTCTCACGGCCCTAGCTGGTGGTACTGGTGGCTGGCCCTCCTGACCGGTAGCACGAGTCCTCAGCATCTGTGAGAGAATGAAACAACAAATGTTTAGTTACCAGAATTAACAGATTTGCACGACAATAATTCAAGAATGTGGAGTTTACTAAAGGTTCTATAGCCTCTCGAAGATGAGTACAGATGTCTCTGTACCGATCCACAAGACTCTACTAAACCCGCTCATGACTCGTGAGACCTATGTAACCTAGGCTCTGATACCAATCTGTCACGACCCAAACTAACCCCTGTCGTGATGGCGCCTATCGTGGAACTAGGCAAGCCGACTCATTTCCAAAACAAACCGATATTTTAATTTCAAAGATAATTTCAATGCTATTTAACATAACAACCTTCGTAAAGTAGTTCAAATCAAAACAAAAGTGCGGAAAAGAAGAGCCCGACATCGAGGTGTCACTAATCATGCGCATCTACTATCATTTGTCTGACAATAACAAGACTAACATAGTCTAAAAAATAGCTAAATACAACTAAAGGAAGATAAGAGGGAGAAGAGCAGGGGCTGCGATCGCCAAGCAGCTACCTTGTTATCCCCGAGAAAATATGTAACCAGAATAATCAACAACCGCTACCGTGCCCAGCTACACCTGGATCTACACACAAGGTGCAGGGAGTAACGTGAGTACGCCAACTCAGTAAGTAACAACAATAAATAAAGACTGAGCAGTAGTGACGGGCAATAAAGCATATCAAGTTCATATCAAGAAAATTCAGTAAAGTACAGCATGCTTTAAAAATCAGTGTTTGAATCAAATCATCTTTTTTAAACTCGGTTCCAGTAAAAATCATTTAAAGATATTTTTCAATAGTTTTTCAAACAAAGGCTCAATGCAAAGGTGAAAAAAAATGATGAAATCATAAACAGCCCCTCAGGTAAAACATCACTCATATACAGCCCCTCGGGCAAACCTAACAGTCACTCATGCCTTTCGGGCATACCTCACAGTCACTCATGCCACTCAGGCATACCTCACAATCACTCATGTCACTCGGTCATACCTCAAAATTACTCATGCCTCCAAGTCACTCAGCACTCGGCACTCGCACTCAGTAGGTACATGCGCTCATTGGAAGTGTGTACAGACTTCGGAGGGGCTCCTTCAGCCCAAGCGCTATATCAAGCCAAATCATGGCATAAATCACTCAAGCCCTCGGCCTATATCAAACATGATGCGGCGTGCAGCCCTCGGCCTCAGTCAGTCATAAACCTCTCAAGCCACTCGGGCATTTCAGTAAAAATAGGGCATTCGGCCCAAAACAACATTTATATGCATCAAAATAGAGACATAAAACTGAGTTATGCAGTAAACAAGTATAACCATGACTGAGTATAGATTTTCAATCAAAACCATTGAGAGGATAGTAAGAAAAGGCCCTTAAGGGTCCAAACAGCACTGGCACAAGGCCCAAACATGGCATTCAGACCAATTTACAAAAACTCTTTCTAAAACATATAAGTATCATATAATTTCCACAAAATATGCAACTTTACAGTTGCTACGAGACAGACCAAGTCACAATCCCAACAGTGCACGCCCACACGCCCGTCACCTCAAAATAGTAGAATGATACAAAAATCTGTGGTTTCATACCCTCAGGACTAGATTTACAATCGTTACTTACCTCAAACCGATCAAATCCCTACTCTGCGATGCTCTTTCCTCTCGACTCGGCCTCCAAATGCTCCGAATCTATTCATAATCAGTACAATACCATCAATATACGCTAATGGAATGAATCCCACAAGAAAAACTACAAAATTAGACCAAAATCCAAAATTGGCTCAAACCTACCCCCGGGCTCACACCTTGAAATCTGACAAAATTTACAAAACTACAATGCCCATTCATTCACGAGTCCATACATAAAAATTTTATCAAAATCCGATATCATTTGGTCCTTCAAATCCTTAAATTACTCTCCCAAAAATTCCAAGCCCTAACCCCTCATTTTCACTAATTACATGATTAAAAATCACCATACATACGAGTATTAGGGCTCAAGCAACTTACCTCACTGATGGACCTTGAATCACCCTTCAACAATTACTTAAATGCCCAGACTCCGCACCTGCGCTCCATTTTCGCATCTGCGACCACGCAGGTGCGGAAAATACCTCGCACCTGCGGCCACTGCCTGACACACTTGCGAGCTTTTGTGTGCCTCTGCGGCCTCGCAGGTGCGGGAACTTCATCGCACCTGCGCCTTCTGCCCAGCTCCTCCAACCTCGCATCTGCAACATCCTGCTCGCTTCTGCGGGATTGCACCTGTGATGAGACATCCGCAGGTGCGATTATGATAGCTGAGTTCCAACTTCAGCAATCCTCCAATATCCAAACTTGTTCCGTTAATCACCTGAAATCACCCCGAGGCCCTCGGGACCTCAACCAAAAATACCAACAAGTCATATATCAACATACAAACTTAGTCGAACTTTTGAATCAGTCAAAACAATATCAAATCACCAAATTACCCACAAATTCAAGCCTAAGAACTTCTAAATTTCCAAATTCGACATCCAATGCCGAAACTAACCAAACCACGTCCGAATGACCTCAAATTTTGCACACACATCAGAAATGACACTACGAACCTACTCCAACTTCCGGAATTCCATTCTGACCTCGATATCAAATTTTCCACTGTCGACCAAAAATCACCAAATTTTCAATTTTGCCAATTCAATTCTAATTCTACCACGGACCTCCAAATCACATTTCGGACGCACTCTTAAGTCTAAAATTACCTAACGGAGCTAACAGAACCATCAGAATTCAAATCCGAGATTGTTTACACATAGGTTAATATCCGATTGACTTTTTCAACTTAAGGTTCTAAATAAGAGACTAAGTGTCTCATTTCACTCGGAAACGACATCTGACCCGAACCAACTAACCTGGTATATCATAATATAGCTTAAGAGCATCAAGGAAACATAAATAGGGGAAACGGAGCTATAACTGCCGAAACGACCGATCTGGTCGTTACAATTGTTGGTCAAGGCAAAATCCTAGAAAAATGCTGATTTGGAAAATGAATTAGGCTATCTTTGGATCGATTGAGCCTTCAGTTATAACCCACCAAATGAAAAATATCCTTAGTGACCAAACTTTGAGCTTTAATATAAACTTTTTTTTTCATTCAAACCTCATAATCCAAAGCCAAAAGAAAGAAAAGAAAATGCTTCATACAAACTCCATTTTGTAAAAAAAAAAATGGTATTACTATTCTCTTTTGTTATTTTTCCTGGACTTGGTAAAGATTATTGTAGGACAATAATCTATGAATAATGTATGATGGAAAACAATTTGTGTATCTATAAAGTTTCAAAAGAAAAAAATATATATGTATCTCAACCCAAAAAAAAAGAGGAAAAGAAGAAGAATATGTGTGTATATTCTTTTTATTTGCAATAGAAAGAGGGTTGTAACAAATTAAACCCTCGTAATAGTCTCTTACTCTTGTATAAATTCATCCAGTCTATAGAATCAAGTCAGAAAAAAGTTAAGTCACTCTAAAAATATTCCTATATCCTACCAGCCCTTAGCCTAACATTACAAGCCAATAAAAGTCTTAAAAGATTCTAAAGTCAGCATTGATCTACATTAGTGGAGATTGACAAGAAAGGCAAGCCTATGATTTTATTAAAAATAAATAATTTTAATATTCTTAGTTTTGTAAAAGTGAAAAAGTTCTGACAAGGATGTTTGCAGAGTAAAAATGGAGGTATAAACACAACAAGTTCCTAAATGTTCAAAAGAATTTGAAATATTAGGTGATATCCTTAATTTTTTGAAACGTTTGTGTGTGAAAAAGAAAAAAAATTATTTTTACCTCGATCTTCTAAATTCTTTCCTCGAGGACGAGTAAAAGTTTAAGTGTGGGAGAATTTGATAAGTGTATTTTACCTGATCTTAACCAAATAATTTTTCTCAGTCAAAGTATAATATTATCATGTTTCTTCCATATTTTTAACTAAATTTTGCAGGAATGATTTTAGAAGAATTGTCGTACAAAGCAAGAGAAACTTCAAGAAAAATACTACAAAGAAGTAAAAGAGCAAGTTATGATAAAAAATAATAATTTGGCAAAGGAAAATAAACACATAAATGATGTTGGACTTTGATGATGCACCAAATCCACACTTACCATGAAGACATCTCAACTTGCCGGGACTAATTGAAGAGTTACATGACAAATCTAGATTTACATGACAAAATCTCAATTTGCAAATGAGTAGTCAGATTTGCCATGACAAATCCAACTTATCGGCGCCAAATCGAAAAGATCATCATAATTTTCTCTCTTATATAAGAAGGGATTTACCAATCAGAAAGGGCATGGCAGTTGATAGAAAACTTAAAGCTAGAAGTCTGAATCCAAATTCTTAATAAGCTTCTATGTTTTATTTCTTTCACTAGTATCGAGTTATCTTTTCTTTTAAATCACAATAATGGTTTAGTTGTTGGTTCTAAATAAATTCAAGTGTAGAAAATTACTCTAGTTCCTGCTTTTAATTAAATAGGGGAAATTATTCTTTTTGAATATTTCTTTCTATTTTCTTATTTAATGGACAAGAATATTTTCATTGTTAGTACTAATTCCAGTATGGAGTAACTTTTCTTGTGTTATGAAAAAGACGGATCTTAATATTTCTATATAATAGTAGATATTATTCCTCAAATTCACATGCTTGAGCTAAAATTTATTTAACTTTTATCTGCTTTTACAACTAGACGTTATTTAATTTATTAATATCTATCTATCTTGTACTACATATTAACTGTTTATTAATTATGTAATCGAGAGAGGCGGAAAAAATAATATAGTTAAGTATAGTATTGATAAATGTTAATATTTATTCAGTAATATCTATCTCTTTTATGTTATAATTAATTTTACACTTATTTGTAATCGAGAGAGACGAATAGTGTAATAATCAGTTATAATAAGTAAGGTAACCGAAATGGACTTACTAACAAGAGCATATTTTAGTTCAATCATATATTTCTGGTTCTTTAGTATTACTATTTTGAAGATTAATTTGTATAACCGAGAGGAGTGCAATTAATTATTCAACTTGAGTAATAATATATATTTGTAATCGCGAGAGACATTTATACATTTTTGAGAAATAGAAATTGAGGAATAATAATTCTACCATATAATAGAAATATTAAGTGAAGTCAAGATCCCAACACCTCTTTATTATATTTGTGAAAAACAAAATATTTTCTATTGCTCTATTCATGCATTTTTAGTTAGTTAATTTACAACTTAACCCTTTCTGATTTTCTCAAATAGTAATTAAAACAAGAAACGTCTGTAGAATAGATAAACCAATCTCTGTGGGTTCGACATCTTTCTATACTATTATTTGACAGAGTACGAGTTAGAATTTTATATATGCCAGAAACTCGTTAGGTGCTCAGTAAGTGTCATAGACTCTCTCTAACTTAAGTTCTTGGGACAAACTTTATAAAAATAATGTACCAATATTTGATATAAAATGATAAGAAATTTTATCAATTCATGAAGTTTATCATTTTAAATAACAACCAAGTGAAACATAACCCACAATATAAATTTTAAAACATTTACATCCATCCAAGATTTTGGATAAAATCATACAAAATCATTTCATTTGCTTTAAGTCATTGAAATCACTTTCGGCTCCTTAGGCCTAAACATAAGAAAATCACCCTTACCTTTCACTGGGAGTACTATACCATCACAGACATAAGAAGGTCAACTAGGTTATGTACCTAGCGGCAAGTATCATATACCATACTTGCTCAGGTCGTCTCATCGTAGTGCCGTACGAATCGACTCGGCCATGCTAATAATAGCACAAAATAGTACCCTCTCGAGGGAGAGCACTCTGCCGTAGTGTCACGACCCAAAACCTAACGTGTCGAGATGGCGCCTATCGGTGGTACTAGGCAAGCCGACCTTCCCAAAAATACTTCCAAACTAAATATAAAAGTAAAGTAAAGCTTTCCATATCAGGAATTATTTTCATAAAATCAAAGTTAAAATCAAATTGGAAACAAATTGCGGAAAACGAGCCCCAAACATCGGGGTGTCACCAAGTCATGAGCGTCTAAGTATATAAAACCATTACAGCCAATGTCTAAATATCAGTACAAACGAAAAGAAATGTGGAAGGAGTAACAAGGTCCTGCGGACGCTGGCAGCTACCTTGCAATCTCTGAAACTCAAATATGCCTGGACTCAACAGTCTCCGTGCGCAGACACACCTGGATCTGCACATGTAGTGCAGGGTGTAGTATGAGTACAACCAACTCAGTAAGTAACCACAATAAATAAGGAATTGATAAGTAGTGACGAGCTATACAGAACAATTCAGCTGATAATTTTCACAGTTAAGAGTAAACATGAGTTTAAGATTAGTTGCATAATTACCAATTCCTCCCAGACAATTATCATCTAAATGCACCAACAAAGTAAAATAGATGAAACCTCACAGACACTGTCACTCGAACCCTCAATAACTCGACACTCAACTCTCAGCCCTCAATACACATGCTCAATAGGTACCTGTGCTCAGTGTGGGTGTTCAGACTCATGAGGGTCTCCTACAGCGCACGCGCTATAATCCGCACGGACAACTCACGTATTGTACGGACAACTCACGTGCTATAACATCACATCAAGGCCCGCACGCACAACTCATGTGCCACCATATCACATCAGAATCCGTACGGACAACTCACGTGCTAAAGTACAATACCTCACAAACAGGCCATCGGCCTCACTCAGTCATGAACCTCTCTAGTCTCATAACTCTCAATAAAGAAAGGGAAAACAAC
This sequence comes from Nicotiana tabacum, assembly GCF_000715075.1. Lineage (NCBI taxonomy): Eukaryota > Viridiplantae > Streptophyta > Magnoliopsida > Solanales > Solanaceae > Nicotiana > Nicotiana tabacum. Next base: position 60,064,390 of record NC_134083.1, read on the forward strand.
CCAAATCAAAGTGTTACAGTAGATCATCAGGGAAAATAGCAGAGACTAAGGTAAACATGTACAAGAATCACTATGACTGAATATAACTACCATGAGCAGGAATATAGCCTAAGCATGGTTTCTAATATGAAAGACAATCAAGTTCTAGTAGACAGGAATGCATATAAACACAAATAAAGGTTATTAGACTTCACAGTCTCCCGGGACGGACCAAGTCTCAATCCCTCACGGTGTACACCCACACGCCCGTCACCTAGCATGGGTGCCACCCCTAAACAGTTACATTATACCGAACTCCAGGTTTCATACCCTCAAGACCAGATTTAAAATCGTTACTTACCTCAACAGCGTAGAAATTCTACTCCGGAGTGCTCTTTCCTCTCGAACCGGCCTCCAAATGACCCGAATCTAGCCACGAGCAATAAAATACGATCAATATGCGCTAAAGGAATGAATCCCACAAGGAAAATACCAAATTATAGGCAAAATCCCGAAATTCACTCAAGCCCGGCCCCCGGGCCCACAACTCGAAATTCGACAAAAGTCACAAAACCCGAAAGCCCATTCACTCACGAGTCTACCCATACTAAATTTATCAAAATACGACATCATTTGGTCCCTCAAGCAACTTACCTCTGTGAAAACCCTTGAATCCTCTTCAAAAATTCACTCCAAAAGCTCCAAGGTCCGAATTGAAAATGGTGGAAATGAGCAAAAATCACGAAGTCCCCTTTTTATACCTTCTGCCTAGCAAACCGCACATGCGGTCCCTTTTAGGCTTCTGCGATACCGCACCTGTGGAATTTCCATCGCAGGTGCGGAACTCACTTAAAATCCTAGGTTCCGCATCTGCGGCCGAATCTCGCACATGCGCATCCCTCTCCGCTTCTGCAGAAATCGACCAACTCCTCACTTCCGCATCTGTGACTCAGCCTCGCATCTGCGGGCTCGTAGATGCGACCACTCTTATGCACCTGCGGTTCCAAACCAGGTCCTCTATGTCCGCATCTGCAGCTCCCCAAGTGCACCTGCGACCTCACACCTGCGACTCCACCTGCGCAGGTGCGGAAAAACACCAGCAGCATTAGTTCAGCTGCATTTCCAAATTCCAAACCTCCCGTTAGCCATACGAAATCACCCCGAGCCCCTCAGGACATCAACCAAACATATCAACAAGTCATATATCAACATACGAACTTAGTCGAGCCTTCGAATCACTCAAAACCACATCAAAACACCAAATTACTCTCGGATTCTAGCCTAAGAACTTCTAAACTTCCAAATTCGACAACTGATGCCGAAACCAACCAAACCATGTCCGAATGACCTCATATTATACACACACGTCACAAATGACACCACGAACCTACTCCAACTTCCGAAAATCTATTCCGACCCCGATATCAAATTTTCCACTACCGACCGAAATTGCCAAATTTCCAACTTTCACCAATTCAAGCCTAATTCCACTACGGACCTCCAAATCACATTCCGGATGCACCCCTAAGTCCAAAATCACCTAAAGAAGCTAATGGAACCATCAAAATTCAAACCCGACACCGTTTACACATATGTCAACATCTGAATGATTTTTCCAACTTAAGATTCTAAATAAGAGACTAAGTGTCTCAATTCATTCTGAAACCACTCCGGACCCGAACCAACTAACCCGATATATCATAATATAGCTGAAAATCACAAAAGGAAGCAGAAATGGGGGAAAACGGGGCTATAACTCTCGAAACAAGCGGCCGGGTTGTTATATTCTCCCCATCTTAAACAAACGTTCGTCCTCGAACGGGTGTGGGTCTAGAAACATACCTGGAGTCTCAAATAGGTGTGGATATCTGCTCCGTATCTCCCGCCCGGTCTCCCAGGTGGCCTCCTTCACAGGATGACCTCTCCGTTGCACCTTCACCAAAGTTATGTCCTTTGACCTCAACTTCCAAACCTGCCGATCCAAAATGGCCACTGGTTCCACATCATAAGTCATATCACCCTCCAACTGAACCGTGCTGAAGTCCAAAACATGGGACGTATCGCCAACATACTTTCGGATCATGGAAACATGAAACACTGGATGCACACTCAACAAGCTGGGTGGCAAGGCAAGCTTATAAGCCACATCCCCTATCATCTGAAGCACCTCAAAAAGCCCAATGAATCGGGGGATCAACTTGCCCCTCTTCCCAAACCTCATAACACCCTTCATGGGTGATACCTTCAGCAAAACCTTCTCCCCAACCATAAAAGACACATCACGAACCTTCCTGTCCGCGTAGCTCTTCTACCTAGACTGCGCCGTATGAAGCCGCTCCTGAATCAATTTCACCTTATCTAATGCATCCTGGACCAAGTATGTACCCAAGAGCCTAGCCTCACCCAACTCAAACCATCCTACCAAAGATCTACACCTCCTCCCATATAAAGCCTCGTACGGAGCCATCTGAATACTCGACTAGTAACTATTGTTATATGATACCTTCGTGAGCGGCAAGAACTGGTCCCATGAACCCCCATAGTCAATGACACAAGCGCGGATCATGTCTTCCAATATCTGAATAGTGCGCTCGGACTGCCCGTCCGTTTGAGGGTGAAAAGCTGTGCTCAACTCAACCTGAGTACCCAACTCAACCTGGGTGGAAGGAATACCGCGAGCTGTGGGCCTTTTCGAGAATTAACTATTTGAGCCAATATACATTAGGCACATATATCCGGCCCTGCATCCTCAACACGTCATCATCACCAATGGTCACATCCCTAGCATTGCCTCGCTGAACCCTATCCTAAAGAACGAGCAGGTGGGGGTCATCATACTGACGCTCCCTGATACGGTCATAAAGAGAAGACCTGGAGACCACACAAGCCAATACCCGACTCGGCTCCGAAATATCCAATCTGACAAGCTGTCCCGCTAAGTCCTGAACATCCAATGCCAAGGGTCTCTCTGCTACTGGGAGATATGCTAAACTCCCCAAACTCTCCACCTGGCGACTCAAAGCATCGGCGACCACATTGCCCTTCCCCGGATGGTACAAAATAATGATATCGTAGTCCTTAAGAAGCTCTAACCATCTCCGCTGATGCAAGTTAAGATCCTTCTGCTTAAACAGATGCTGCAAACTCTAGTGATCAGTATAGATCTCACAATGAACCCCATACAAATAATGACGCCAAATCTTCAAGGCGTGAACAATGGCTTCTAACTCAAGATCATGGACATGATAGTTCTTCTCGTGGGTCTTCAACTGGCGCGAGGCATAGGCAATGACCCTACCCTCCTGCATCGGAACACATCCAATACCTACCCTCGAGGCATCATAGTACACGGTGTAAGAGCCTGAAGCTGATGGCAGAACTAACACCGGAGTCGTGGTCAAAGCATTCTTGAGCTTCTGAAAGCTCCCCTCACACTCATCCGACCACCTGAATGGAGCACCCTTTTGAGTCAATTTGGTCAAGGGCGGTGCAATAGATGAAAATTCTTCAACAAAGCAACGGTAATTGCCCGCCAAACCGAGAAATCTCCTAATCTCTGTGGCTGAGGACAGTCCAGGACAACTCTACATTGCCTCTATCTTCTTCGGATCCACCCGAATACCCTCACTGGACACCACGTGCCCCAAGAATGCTTCGGAACCGAGCCAGAACTCACACTTGGAGAACTTTGCATAAAGCTTCTCCTCCCTCAATCTTTGTAATACAATCCTCAAGTGCTGAGCATACTCCTACTGGCTACGAGAGTACACCAGGATGTCATTAATGAATACAATAACGAATGAGTCCAAATAGGGCTGGAATACACTATTCATCAAATGCATGAACGTTGCCGGGGCATTGGTCAACCCAAAAGACATCACCAAGAACTCATAATGGCCATATCGGGTCCTGAAAGCTGTCTTAAGAATATCTGAATCTTGAATCTTCAGCTGGTGATAACCGGACCTCAAATCAATCTTGGAGAACACCCTCGCTCCCTGAAGCTGGTCAAATAAATAATCAATACGAGGCAAAGGATACTTGTTCTTGACTATGACCTTGTTCAACTGTCTATAATCAATGAACATCCTCATGGAACCATCCTTCTTCTTTACAAATAGAACCGGTGCACCCCAAGGTGACACACTAGGCAGAATAAACTCCTTATCAAGGAGTTCCCGAAGTTGTTCCTTCAACTCCTTCAACTCCGTCGGTGCCATATGATACAGTGGAATAGAAATGGGCTGAGTGCCCGGCTCCAAATCAATGCCGAAGTCAATATCCTTGTCAGGCGGCATTCCCGGTAGGTCTACAGGTAACACATCAGGAAAATCCCGTGCCACCGGAATAGAATCACTGGAAGGAGTCTCTGCACTAACATCTCTCACAAAAGCCAAATAGGATAGACAACCCTTCTCAACCATCCGCTGAGCCTTCAAGTATGAAATCAACCATACTTGGGAAGTAGTGTCACGAACCAATTTTTCCTCTGTATGACGTCGTGACGGCACCTAGTCTCTATGACTAGGTAAGCCTAACATTTGCGGAATAATGAAATGAAAACATGAATTAAACAACTAATTGTTCAAAATACATAGTAATCCGAAAACTCGGAACATCGTAAGTCACAAGCTACAGAAGGAAGCTAGCATCTCTATACACCAGAGTCTAATAGCAGGAGCAAGGAAGGTAAATGACATAGGAGGGAATAGAGGGGGACTCCGAGTTCTGCGGACGCGGCAGATATACCTTGAAGTCTCCGTACAGTAGCAAGCACTCTCAGCTAGTAGCGGGGCTGATAAGAAGTACCTGGATCTGCACACAAAATATGTGCAGAAGAGTAGCATGAGTATACCACAATCGGTACCTAGTAAGTGCCAAGCCTAACCTCGGTAGAGTTGTGACGAGGTGAGGTCTGGACCCTACTGGAATATGATAATAAGGCAAGGCAAAAAGGAAATATCGCAGTAAAATAAAGACTGAAATTTAACAAGAAAGAATTTATAGAAGGTAACAGCTCAATATACAGAAATACAACAGCGGATCTTCCGAGATACCGTCTCATAGTCCCAAACATAAATGTGCAGGGGGATCTCCCGAAATACCGTACCGTAGTCCCAAAGTAAATATGCAAGACAGGGGGATCTCCCGGAATACCGTTCCGTAGTCCCAAAGTAAATATGTAGTACATGGGGATCTCCCGGAATACCGTTCTGTACCAGTCAAGGAAGAAGCAGAAAAATCACTAAGCATGCTGCACAGAGTTCACATAAGCAAATAAGACACGTAGACATGTTGTATTAGACTAAACAGGATAGCTACACATATTGGAATAACTCAATTAAGAATGAAAATAGATTAATACTCATTAAAATTGTATAACTCAAAATAAAAGGAAAACAGGTTGCTGCTCAGTAAGAAAATCGGGTTCTTTTTCCACAACTAGCCCGTGTACGTACTCGTCACCTCACGTACACGACGCTCACATATCACAATAGTTCCAAATCTTAAGGGGGATTTCCCCCACACAAAGTTAGGCAAGCCACTTATCTCCAACCAAGCTCAATCAATCGGTCACAATACCTTTCCCATGAATATCCAGCTCTGAATGGCCCAAATCTAGCCAAAAGAAATTACATATCATAAATACAACCATAATAGACTCATCTAATTAATGAAATCAACATTTTAACAAAAATTTTGAAATTATCTCAAAAATCGCCTGTGGGGCCCACATCTCGAAATCGAGTAAAAGTCACAAAATACGAACACACATTCACTCACGAGTCTAACCATATAGAAATTACTCAAATCCGACCAAAAATCCCCTCTCAAAACTCGAAATCTTGTTGAAGAAGTTCTTCCAATTTGCTTTCCAATTTCAACCCCAAAATCCGAAATTAAAGAGGAAATTAATGATATATTAGTCGAATATAACCAAAATGGAGTGTAGAATAATTACCTAATCGATATATCTGAAACTTCCTCAAAATCTCATCCAAATCTGAGCTCCCAACTCAAGCTTTTGATAAAATGGCAATACCCCCATTTTTGGAATGTTTAAGTACTGCCCAGGAAATCTTTCTTCACGAACGCGGCCATCTCCTATCGTTCGCGTAGAACAAAAATCCACTGATCGAAATTCCTCTTTCGCGAACGCGAGAGTCCTCTCGCGAACGCGTAGCTTCACTCCCAGACACTTCGCGAACGCGTTCTCCTCTACGCGAATGCGTAGAACAAATCCTTGGGGTCCCAGCTGTTCCATTTTTCCTCAATGCGAACGCATACGCGATGCTTCCACTGGCCACACCTTTTAAGAACAAACTTCTGCAAAAAAAACAGAAAAAATTGCTATCTTTTCAAAGTACAAAATGATCTTTTGAGCATTAGAAACACACCCGAGGCCCCCAGGACCTCAACCAAACATACCAACAAGTCCTAAAACACCATACGAAATTAGTCGAGCCCTCAAATCACATCAAACAACGCTAAAATCACGAATCACCCTCCAATTCAAACTTAAAGAAACTTAAAACTTCCAAATTTGACAACCGATGCTGAAACCAACCAAACCACGTCTGATTGACCTCAAATTTTGCACACAAGTCATATTCAACACTACGGACCTACTCCAACTTCCGAAATCGGAATCCGACCCCGATATCAAAAAGTCCACTACCGGTCAAAATCTCCAAAAATTCGACTTTCGCCATTTCAAGCTTAAAGTAAGCTACGGACCTACAAAACACAATCCGGACACGACCCTAAGTCCAAAATCACCTAATGGAGCTAACAGAATCGATGAAAATTCCATTCCAGAGTCGTCTTCACATAGTTCTGACTACGGTCCAAATTCTAAGGCTTAAACCTCCATTTAGGGAATAAGTGTCCTAAAATACTCCAAAAACAAAAACGAACCTCTTGGCAAGTCACAATAGCAGAAATAGATATGGGAGAAACAGTAAATAGGGATCGGGGCCATTACTCTCAAAACGACCGGCCGGGTCGTTACATCTTCCCCCTGTTAAAACAATCGTTCGTCCTCGAACGAGTATAGAGACATACCTGAAGTCGTGAAAAGATGAGGATAACGATTGCGCATATCCTTCTCGGTATCCCAAGTTGCCTCCTCGACCGACTGTCCCTTCCACTGAACCTTCACGGAAGCAATGTTCTTTGACCTTAGCTTTCTGATCTGCCTGTCTAAAATAGCCACCGGTTCCTCAACATAAGATAGATCCTTGTCCAACTGAACTGAACTGAAGTCTAACACACGAGACAGATCTCCGTGATACTTTTGGAGCATCTAAACATAAAATACCAGATGAACTCCTGCTAGACTGGGAGGTAAGTCAAGCTCATAAGCAACCTCCCCAACTCGCCGCAACACCTCAAACAGACCAATAAACCTTGGGCTCAGCTTGCCCTTCTTTCCGAACCTCATAACGCCCTTCATCGGTGAAACCCGGAGCAAGACCCGCTCTCCAACCATGAATGCAACATCGTGAACCTTTCGGTTCGCATAACTAATCTGTCTGGACTGGGCTGTGCGAAGTCTATCCTGAATCACCTTAACCTTCTCCAAGGCATCCTGAACCAAGTCCGTACCCAATAATCTGGCCTCGCCTGGTTCGAACCAACCCACTAGGGACCGACACTGCCTACCATACAGAGCCTCATACGGTGCCATCTGAATGTTGGACTGATAACTGTTGTTGTAAGCAAACTCCGTAAGTGGGAAGAAATGGTCCCAAGCACCCCCAAAATCTAACACACAAGTGTGGAGCATATCCTCCAATATCTGAATAGTGCACTCGGACTGTCCGTCCGTCTGAGGGTGAAATGTTGTGCTCAACTCAACCCGAGTACCCAACTCATGTTGTACATCTCTCCAAAACCGTGATGTAAACTGCGTACCTCGGTCAGAGATGATAGATACCAGTATGCCATGAAGCCTGACAATCTCGCGGATATAAATTCAAGCCAACTGCTCGGAAGAATAGGTAGTCATCACAGGAATGAAATTAGCTGACTTGTTCAGCCTATCTACAATTACCCAAACTACATCAAACTTCCGTTGAGTCCGTGGGAGTCCAACAACGAAATCCATAGTGATCCGCTCCCATTTCCACTCCGCAATCTCTAACTTCTGAAGCAATCCACTTGGCCGCTGATGCTCATATTTTACCTGCTGGCAATTCAGACACCGAGCTACATATTCTACTATGTCCTTCTTCATTCTCCTCCACCAGTAATGCTATCTCAAGTCATGATACATCTTTGCGGCACCCGGATGAATAGAGTACCGCGAACTATGAGCCTCCTGGAGAATCAACTCACGCAAACCGTTCATATTAGGCACGCATAGCCTATCCTGCATTCTCAATGCACCATCATCCGCAATAGTGACCTCCTTAGCATCACCGTGCTAGACTGTGTCCTTAAGGACAAGCAGATGGGGGTCATCATACTGACGCTCCCTAATACGATCATAAAGAGAAGACCGAGAGACCACACAAGCCAGTACTCAACTCGGCTCAAAAATATCCAATCTCACAAACTGGCTGGCTAAGACCTGAACAACTAACGCCAATGACCTCTCTGCTACTGGTAGATATTCTAAACTCCACAAATTATCTGCCCGGCGACTCAAAGAATCGGCCACCATATTGGCCTTCCCAGGGTGGTATAAAATGGTGATATCATAATCCTAAGCATCTCCAACCACCTCCTCTGACGTAAATTAAGATCCTTCTGCTTGAACAAATGTTGCAAACTCCAGTGATCGATGTAAATCTCACAAGGAACATCGTACAAATATTGACGCCAAATCTTCAAGGCATGAACAATAGCTGCTAACTCAAGTTTGTGGACATAATAGTTCTTTTCATGCACCTTCAGCTATCTAGATGTGTAGGCAATCACCCTACTATCCTGTATCAATACCGCACCGAGACCAATCCACGAGGCATCACAATATACGGTATAAGACCCCGAACCTATAGGCAATACCAATACTGGGATTGTAGTCAAAGCTGTGTTGAGCTTTTGAAAGCTCTCCTCACATTCCTCTGTCTACCTGAACGGAGAACCTTTTTGGGTCAACCTGGTCATAGGTGCTGCAATAGATGAGAAACCCTCTACAAATCGACGGTAATACCCCGCCAAACCAAGAAAACTCCGAATCTCCATAGCTGAGGACGGTCTGGACCAACTCTGAACTGCTTCAATCTTCTTTGGATCCACCTGGATCCCCTCACTCGATATTATATGACCCAAGAATGCCACTGAGTCTAGCCAAAACTCACACTTTGAAAATTTTGCATATAACTTCTTTTATCTTAAGGTCTGAAGCGCAGTCCTCAGGTGCTTCTCATGATCCTCCCGACTCCGGGAGTATACCAGAATGTCGTCAATAAACACAATGACGAATAAGTCAAGATAGGGCCGGAACACACTGTGCATCAAGTGCATAAATGTTGCTGGGGCATTGGTCAGCCCAAAAGACATCACAAGGAACTCGTAATGACCATACCGAGTCCTGAAAGCAGTCTTCGGGACATCTGGCTCCCAAATCTTCAACCGATGATAGCCTAAACGTAAGTCAATCTTGGAAAATACTATGGCACCCTGTAACTGATCAAATAAGTCATCAATACGAGGCAATGGATACATGTTCTTCACTGTGACTTTGTTTCAACTGGCGGTAATCAATACACATCCGCATAGAACCATCCTTCTTCTTCACAAATAAGACAGGAGCACCCCAAGGTGACACACTGGGCCGAATGAAGCCCTTATCAAGCAATTCCTGTAACCGCTCCTTCAACTCCTTTAACTCAGGAGGAGCCATACGATATGGAGGAATAAAGATGGGCTGAGTGCCCGGCAACAAATCAATGCCAAAATCAATATCTCTGTCGGGTGGCATGCCTAAAAGATCAACTGAAAATACATCTGGAAAGTCCCTCACTACTGGAACTGACTCAACTGTAGGGGTATCAATGCTGATATCTCGCACATAAGCTAGATACGTGTCACACCCCTTCTATACCATTCGTTGAGCTTTAAGAAATGAGATAACTCTGCTGGGAGTATACTCTAAGGTACCTCTCCACTCTAATCGCGGTAATCCCGGCATAGCCAGCGTCACAGTCTTAGCGTGACAATTAAGAATATCATAATGGGGCGACAACCAGTCCATGCCCAAAATAATATCAAAGTCCATAATGCTGAGAAATAATAAATCGGCTATGGTCTTAAAACTACTAAGAGTAATCAAACACGACCGATACAAGCGGTCCACGACAAGAGAATCTCCCATAGGAGTAGATACATAAACAGGGGAACTCAAAGAGTCCCGCGATATGCCCAAATGCATGGCAAAATAAGAGGACACATAAGAATATGTAGAGCCTGGGTCAAATAATACTGACGCATCTCTATGACAGACCGGGACAATACCTGTAATGATAGAATCAGAAGCGGCTGCCTCTGTACGAGCAGGAAGGGCATAATATATGGCATGGCCTCCCTCTCTAGGGCGATCTCTACCTCCCCGACCTCCACCTCGGGCTGGCTAAGCAAGTGGGGTGGCAGCTGGGGCTGGAATCATAGCCTGAGGACCCGGTGGAGTACATTGTGGCTGAGAAGTCTGTGGAGGTGCACCCCTCATAAATCTGGGGCAATCCCTCACCATATGGCAAGTGTCGCCACAATCAAAACAAGCTCTGGGAGGGCGTGGATGCTATGACTGGCTCGGTCCAGATCTGCTGGACTGGCCGCTAGGAACACCCCGTGCAGGAGGCACACTAGATACTGGCGGTGCATAATAAGGCTCCTGGGGCCAAGAAAGGACCGAAATACCACTGGCGGCTGGAAGATTTGAATGGACGGGGCGACTCACATAACCCCTACCATGGCGAGCTGCTGGGGCACGAGCACCAGAATAAGAACCAGTCTCTCGAGACCTCTTGGTCTCCCTCTCCTCTCTATCCCGGGAAAGCATGCCCTCCAATCTCCTGGCGATACTCACAACCTGCTGATAAGAAATATCCATCTCCAACTCCCTGGCAATACTAATCCAGATGCTGGGTGGAGTCCCTCAATAAACCGTCGAACCCTCTCTCGAACTGTGGCAACCAAGGCCGGTGCATGTCGGGCCAAATCACTGAAACAGACTGCATACTCTGACACGGTCATAGCACCTTGGTGCAGCTGCTCAAACTCTGCACGTGCCATGAGTCCCTGAGGCTCCGAGGGACATACTCTCTCAAAAACATGTCAGAAAACTGAATCCATGTAAGTGTAACTGCCTCATCCGGACTACTCAGCTCATAAGCACGCCACCACTGATAGGCTACTCCTCTAAGCTGGAATGTAGTAAAAGAAACCTCGCTCGTCCCCGCTACGCCCATAGTACGGAGAATACAATGACACTCCTCCAAAAAACCATGAGCATCATTTGTAGCCAATCCGCTGAAGGTAGGTGGGTGGTACTTCGTGTACCTCTCAAGTCTGAGCTGCTCCACCTCAGAAGTTGTTGCCCTAACCTCGGGCTGAGCTGGAGCTATCGGCTGCATTGGTACAATCTCTGGAACTTGGTCAACCTGAACCTGTTGCTCTGGAGTACCTGTGACAGGAGTCTGTGCTCCTCCCCCGGCCTGAGATGTGGCAGGGACAAGTGGAATCAATCCAGCCTGAGCTAAGGTGCTGAACATGCTCAGAAACTGGGCTAGAGTCTCCTGGAGGGCTGGTGAAGGAATAGGTACCTCAAGTGTCTGCCCTCCAGCTGGAGCTACTGGGGGCTCCTCTGTAGCAGCTCATGCGGGTGCTCTGGCTGCACCACGTGGACGTCCTCGGCCTCTACCCCCACCTCGAACTCTCGCGGCTCTAGCAGGGGGCGCGGGTGCCTGGTCATTAGATCCGCTTGTACGTGTCCTAACCATCCGTGAGAGAATAGAATACAGAAGTTTAGAATTTTTTGAAGTCAACAATTTTCGCACGACAAGGAATCAAAGTAGTGAAATTTTCCTAACAGTTCCATAGCCTTCCAAAGATAAGTACAGACGTCTCTGTATCGATCCGCGAGCCTCTAATAAACCTGTTTGTGACTCATGACACCTATGAACCTAAAGCTCTGATACCAACTTGTCACGACCCAATTTCCCCTCCGTATGATGTCGAGACGACACCTAGTCTATATGACTAGGTAAGCCTAACATTTACGGAATAATGAAATGAAAACATGAATTAAACAACTAACTGTTCAAAATACATAGTAATCCCAAAACCCGGAACATCATAAGTCACAAGCTACAGAAGGAAACTAGTATCTCTCTACACCAGAGTCTAATAACAGGAGCAAGGAAGGTAAATGACATAGGAGGGAATAGAGGGGGACTCCAAGTTCTGCGGACGTGGCTGATATACCTTGAAGTCTCTGTACAGCAAAAAGCACTCTCAGCTAGTAGCGGGGCTGATAAGAAGTACTTGGATCTACACACAAAACATGTGCAGAAGAGTAGCTTGAGTACACCACAATCGGTACTCAGTAAGTGCCAAGCCTAACCTCGGTAGAGTAGTGACGAGGTCAGGACTGGGCCCTACTGGAATATGATAATAAGGCAAGGCAAAAATTAAATATCGCAGTAAAATAAAGACCGAAATTTAACAAGAAAGAATTTATAGAAGGTAACAGCTCAATACACAGAAATACAACAGGGGATCTCCCGAGATACCGTCTCATAGTCCCAAATGTAAATGTACAGGGGGATCTCCCGGAATACCGTTTCGTAGTGCCAAAGTAAATATGCAAGACAGGGGGATCTCTTAGAATACCGTTCCATAGTCCCAAAGTAAATATGCAGTAAAGGGGGATCTCCCGGAATACCGTTCCGTAGTCCCAAAGTAAATATGCAGTACATGAGATCTCCCGAAATACCGTTCCGTAGTCCCAAAGTAAATATGCAGCGCAAACAATAGAAATACAACTACGTCACGAAATCTTACGATTTAGACTAAGTACCAGTCAAGGAAGAAGCAGAAAATTCACTAAGCATACTGCATAGAGTTCACATAAGCAGTTAAGACACGTAGACATGCTGTATTAGACTAAACAGGATAGCTACACATATTGGAATAACTCAATTAAGAACGAAAATATATTAATACTCATTAAAATGGTATAACTCAAAATAAAAGGAAAACAGGTTACTGCTCAGTAAGAAAATTGGGTTTTGTTTTTCCACAACTAGCCCATGTACGTACTCGTCACCTCACGTACATGGCGCTCACATATCACAATAGTTCCAAATCTTAAGGGGATTTCCCCCACACAAAGTTAGGCAAGCCACTTACCTCGAACCAAGCTCAATCAATCGGTCACAATGCCTTTCCCACGAATATCCGACTCCGAATGGCCCAAATCTAGCCAAAAGAAATTACATATCATAAATACAACCATAATAGACTCATTTAATTAATGAAATCAACACTTTAACAAAAATTCTGAAATTAACTCAAAAATCACCCATGGGGCCCACATCTCAAAATCGGGTAAAAGTCACAAAATACAAACATCCATTCACTCACGAGTCTAACCATATAAAAATTACTCAAATCTGACCACAATCCCCTTTTAAAACTCGAAATCTTGTTGAAGAAGTTCTTCCACTTGTTTTTCCAATTTCAACCCCAAAATCCGAAATTAAAGAGGAAATTAATGATAGATTAGTGAAATATAACCAAAATGGAGTGTAGAATCATTACCCAATTGATATCTCTGAGAGTCCTCTCGCGAACGCATAGCTTCACCTGCCAGACACTTCACGAACCCGTTCTCCTCTACGCGAACGCGTAGAACAAATCTTTGGGGTCCCAGATGTTCCATTTTTCCTCGATGCGAACGCATCCTACTCCTCCTGTTCGCAATGCTTCCACTGGCCACACCTTCACGAACGCGAGCTCTTCTTCGCGAACGCGAAGAATAAACTTCTGCAACAAAAACCAAAAAAATTTGCTATCTTTCCAAAATCCAAAATGATCCGTTGAGCATCCGAAACACACCTGAGGCCCCCGGGACCTCAACCAAACATACCAACAAGTCCTAAAGCACCATACGAACTTAGTCGAGCCCTCAAATCACATCAAACAATGTAAGATCATGAATCACCCTCCAATTCAAACTTAACAAAACTTTAAACTTCCAAATTCGACAACTGATGCCGAAACCAACCAAAGCACGTCCGATTGACCTCAAATTTTGCACATAAGTCATATTCAACACTACGAACCTACTCCAACTTCCAGAATCGGAATCCGACCCTGATATCAAAAAGTCCACTGCCGGTCAAAATATCTAAAAATTCGACTTTCACCATTTCAAGCCTTCTACGGACCTCCAAAACACAATCCGAACACGCCCCTAATTCCAAAATACTAACGGAGCTAACGGAACTGACGGAAATTCTATTCTGGAGTCGTCTTCACACAATTTCTACTACGCTCCAAATCCTAAGGCTTAAACCTCTATTTAGGGACTAAGTGTCTCAAAACACTCCAAAAACCAAAACAAAATCTCCCGGCAAGTCACAATAGCAGAAATAGATATAGGAGAAGCAGTAAATAGGGGATCGGGGCTATTACTCTCAAAACAACCGATCAGGTCGTTACATCTATAGAATCGCTCCACTCAACCCTTGGCAGCCTCGGCATCGCCAACATCATAGTCTTAGCATGATAATCTAGAACAGCATGACATGGAGACAACCAATCCATACCCAATATCACATCAAAATCGACCATACTAAGCAGTAAAAGATCTACTCTGGTCTCCAAACCCTCAATGGTCACCACATATGACTGATATACGCGGTCCACAATAATAGTATCACCCACAGGAGTAGATATATAAACAGATGAAACTAAAGATTCACGGGGCATATCCAGAAAATGAGCGAAATACGAGGAAACATATGAATACGTGGAACCAGGGTCAAATAATACAGAGGCATATCTGTGACATACTGAGACAATACCTGTAATCATAGCATCTGGTCTGGTAGGGAGGGCATAGAAGTGGGCCTGTCCACCTCCTGATCTGCCTCCCCCTCTCGGGCGACCCCTAACTGACTGGGCTCCACCCCTAGCTGGCTGAGCTCCACCCTTAGCTGGCTAGGCGGGTGGTGGAGGAACTGGTGTTGGTGCCATCGGCCGAGTACTCCGATGTGGAGTCCCACCCAATAGTCTAGGGCAATCTCTCATAATGTGACAAAAATCTCCACACTCGAAACAACCCCTTTTATGACAAAACTGCTGCTCCTAATGCCCAAAAGAATTGCCTGGGGATGTCTGAGCGAACAGGGCATGATGAGAACTCTACGCTGGTAGTGCACTAAATGATGATTGGCCCTGCTAATGACTGTGAGAACCATGGCCAGATGACGCACCACGGTGAAATGGTTGAGCTGACTGAGCCTGTCTGAAATGATGACCTCTACCGTGCTAGAACTGACCCCCAGAAGGAGCACCGCTGAATCCACACTAACCACAAGGTCTCTTGGCCTCCCTTTCAACCCTCTCCTGACTGTGAACCATCTCAATCTGCCGAGCGATGTCGACAACCTCATTAAAGGTAGGACCAGACACCTTCTCTCTAGCCATAAGCAACCGTAGCTGAAAAGTGAAACCATCTATAAACCGCATGATCCTCTCCCTGTCTGTGGGAACCAACCAGATAGCATGACGGGCCAAATCCGAGAATTGCATCTCATACTGTGTCACAGACATATCACCCTGGCAAAGCTGCTCAAACTGTCTGCGCAGCTCCTCTCTGCGGAATTGAGGCATGAACTTCTCCAAAAAAACCACGGAGAACTGCTGCCAAGTAAGGGGTGTTGTGCCAATAGGCCTACGCCTCTCGTAAGTTTCCCACCATCTGAGTGCATCCCCAGAAAACTAAAAGGTAGTGAATGAGACCTTACAAGTCTCCAAAATACCAGTTGTACGGAGTATCCTTTGACACCTGTTCAAGAAGTCCTGGGCATCCTTTCTCTCTGTGCCACTGAAAGGTGGTGGCTGGAGTCACCCAAACCACTCCAACCTATGCTGATCATCCTCAGGCATAGCAGGAACCATATAATCCTGTGCAGTTGCAACCGGCTGGGCTGGTGGTGCCCCGGTGTCTGAAGTCCCTGAATAACCTGCTCGGGTATGCGAGTAGCGGGAGTCTGAGTACCTCCCCCGGCCTGAGAAGTGGTTGTTGCGGTTGGAACAGGGACCGCATGAGCAAGATTGGTACACACGGTCAAAATCTGAGCTAAGGTCTCCTGAAGGCCTGGAATCACAATAGGCACAAGTGGTGCCTGAGCTGGTGCATCAATAACTGGAATCTGGTCCTGATCTGGGACAACTGGTGGATCTGCAGGTACTGCCCCAGTTGTTGTGCGGGCTGCACCTCTGCCCCTACCACAATCTCTACCGCGGCCTCGGCCTCTCGCGGCCCTGGCTGGTGGTACTGGTGGCTAGCCCTCCTGACCGGTAGCACGAGTCCTCACCATCTGTGAGAGAATGAAACAATAGGTGTTTAGTTACCAGAATAGACAGATTCGCACGACAAGAATCCAAGAATATGAAATTTTGCTAAGGGTTCTGCAGCCTCTCGAAGATAAGTACAAACGTCTTTGTACCGATCCACAGGACTCTACTAACCCGCTCATGACTCGTGAGACCTATGTAACCTAGGCTCTGATACTAACTTGTCATGACCCAAAACCTAACGTGTCATGATGGCGCCTATCGGTGGTACTAGGCAAGCCGACCTTCCCAAAAATACCTCCAAACTAAATATAAAAGTAAAGTAAATCTTTCCATATCAAGAATTTTTTTCATAAAATCAAAGTTAAACTCAAATTGGAAACAAAGTGCGGAAAATGAGCCCCAAACATCGGGGTGTCACCAAGTAATGAGCTTCTAAGTATATAAAACTATTACAGCCAATGTCTAAATATTAGTACAAACGGAAAGAAATGTGGAAGGAGTAACAAGGTTCTACGGACGCTAGCAGCTACCTTGCAGTCTCCGAAACTCAAATAGGCCTGGACTCAATAGTCTCCGTGTGCAGACACACCTGTATCTACATATGTAGTGCAGGGTGTAGTATGAGTACAATCGACTCAGTAAGTAATAACAATAAATAAGGAATTGATAAGTAGTGACGAGCTATACAGAACAATTCAGTTGATAATTTTCACAGTTAAGAGTAAACATGAGTATAAGATCAGTTGCATAATTACCAATTCCTACCAGACAATTATCAGCTAAATGCAGCAACAAAGTGAAATAGATGAAACCTCACAGACACTGTCACTTGAACCCTCAATAACTCGACACTCAACTCCCAACCCTCAATGCACATGCTCAATAGGTACCTGCGCTCAATGGGGGTGTTCAGACTCATGAGGGGCTCCTACAGCCCAAGCGCTATAATCTGACGGACAACTCACGTGTTGCACGGACAACTCACGTGCTATAATATCATATCAAGGCCCTCACGGAAAACTCACGTGCCATCATATCACATCAGAATCCACACGGACAACTCACGTGCTAAGGTACAATACCTCACAAACAGGCCATCGGCCTCACTCAGTCATGAACCTCTCTAGTCTTATAGCTCTCAATAAAGAAAGGGAAAACAACCCAAATCAAAGTATTACAGTAGATCATCAGGAAAAATAGCAGAGACTGAGGTAAACATTTACAAGAATCACAATGACTGAATATAACTACCATGAGCAGGAATATAGCGTAAGCATGATTTCTAACATGAAAGACAGTCAAGTTCTAGTAGACAGGAATGCATATAAACACAAATAAAGGCTATTAGACTTCACAGTCTCCCTGGACGGACCAAGTCTTAATCCCTCATGGTGTATACCCATATGCCCGACACCTAGAATGGGTGCCACCTCCAAACAATCACATTATACCGAACTCTGGGTTTCATACCCTCAAGACCAGATTTAAAACTGTTACTTACCTCAACATCGTAGAACTCCTACTCCAAAATGCTCTTTCCTCTCGAACCGGCCTCCAAATGACCCGAATCTAGACACAAGCAATAAAATACAATCAATATGAGCTAAAGGAATGAATCTCATAAGGAAAATACCAAATTATAGGCCAAATCCCGAAATTCACTCAAACCCGGCCCCCGGGCCCACATCTCGAAATCCGACAAAAGTCACAAAACCTGAAAGCTCATTCACTCACGAGTCTACCCATACTAAATTTATCAAAATCCGACATCATTTGGTCCCTCAAATCCTCAAATTACACTCTCCAAAATCCCAAGTCGTAACCCCCTTATTTCACTTCAAATATCCTACTAATTAGGTGGGAAAACAACAGGAAAACACCATATCTAGGAGTATTAGAGCTCATGCAACTTACCTCTGTCAAAACCCTTGAATCCCCTTCAAAACTTCACTCCAAAAGCTCCAAGGTCCGAATTGAAAATGGCGAAAATGAGCAAAAATCACGAAGTCCCCTTTTTATCCCTTCTCCCAGCGAAACCGCACCCGCGGTGCCTTTTACTCTTTTGAGATACCGCACTTGTAAAACTTTCATCGCAGGTGTGGAACTCACTTAAAATCCCAGGTTCCGCATATGCGGCCGAATCTCGCACCTGCGATTGTGCACATGCGCATCCCTCTCTGCTTCTACGAAAATCGACCAACTCCTTACTTCCGTATCTGCTACTCAGCCTCGCATCCGCGGGCTCGCAGATGCGACCACTCTTATGCACATGTGGTTCCTGCCCAGGTCCTCTATGTCTGCACCTGTGGCTCCCCAAGCGCACCTGAGGCTCCACCTCTGCAGGTGCGGAAAAACACCAGCAACAGCAGTTCAGTTGCATTTCCAAATTCCAAACCTCCCGTTAGCCATCCGGAATCACCCCGAGCCCCTCGGGACCTCAACCAAACATACCAACAAGTCATATATCAACATACAAACTTAGTCGAGCCTTCGAATCACTCGAAACAATATCAAAACACCAAATTACCCTCAGATTCAAGCCTAAGAACTTCTAAACATCCAAATTCGATAACTGATGCCGCAACCAACCAAACCACGTCCGAATGACCTCAAATTTTACACACATGTCACAAATGACACCACGAACCTACTCCAACTTCCAGAAATCCATTCCGACCCCGATATCAAATTTTCCACTACCGACCGAAAATGCCAAATTTCCAACTTTCGCCAAGTCAAGCCTAATTCCACTACGGACCTCCAAATCACATTTCGGATACTCTCCTAAGTACAAAATGACCTAACGAAGCTAATGGAACCATCAAAATTCAACCAAGACCGTTTACACATAAGACAACATCCGGTTGACTTTTCCAACTTAAGGTTCTAAATAAGAGACTAAGTGTCTCAATTCATTCCGAAACCACTCCGGATCCGAACCAACTAACCTGATTTATCATAATATAGCTGAAAAGCACAAAAGGAAGCAGCAATGGGGAAAACGGGGCTATAACTCTCGAAACGATCGGTCGGGTCGTTACACGTAGTCTATACCACAAAGTGACCATCTACGCCTACACCAACACATGTAGTTTCATGAAAACGAACACAATATATTCGAAGTCAATCTTAGTGAACGCAAGTAACTCCCAAAATATTTGATACTTAAAAAATATATTCATAGCATAGTAGCCTCAAAGGATCTATTTTTATCAAATCATAGCATTTATATAAATCTAAATCATATGAACAAAATTTAAATAAATAACCTTTTACATGCTAAAGATTTTAGCAATTTAACATCAATATTTAAAAGATACCACAAGTATTATTCTTCTCATCAATTTCCAAAAGAAATACTTTCCATGAAAACTTATCTTTAGCACTCAAATATGTATACTCTTGTTAATACGTAAGTTTTGATAAAAACTTATAACATTTACCTTGAGTGTCATTTTGCCAACAAGATTTAAAATAAAACTTTATAAAATAACATGACACTACATATACAACATAATATTTTAATACATGGAGACATCCGTACTTGTTTGTCCCCATAAGCACGAAACAACATTTGAAAACAACTTAAGTATTAACTCGAAATATGCTTTTAGAGAAAGTCCCTCAAGAAGAGTAAGTTTTAATCAACTTACCTCGCTGATGGTAGGCTATAATCTTGTGTTTTAGTCTCTTATTGCACTCTAATTTACTGCACTTTAATTGAGTTGGAACTTTAATCGCTAGTATTTTGCACTAATTGTGTGTCTTATGCCTTGTAGGAGTGATTTCGATCTATGCAGATGTTGTGGAATGAATTCATGCTATTTTGGAGCTTTGAAGTCTGAGTAAAAGCCCAAGGATTAAGTTGGGATCGTGTTCGGGGATCAATGGATGATAGTGCACTTTAAGAATGCAACGAAGAATCGAGCATGCATACTGCGCATTGTCCAGTAAAATGCAAACTTTTAGCTCAGAAATCTGTTTGGGCTCCACAATATATCGTTGGAAAGATATTTAAAAGGGCTACAACTTCCATGATTTATACTTTCCCAAATTCCCAACTGATACCACCCAGGTGTGTGACCAAGTGCACGATCGCTCGTTGGGCGTGCACTTGAGGTAGAACAGTGTGCAAAATGCACGGCCAAGTGAGCGAGCAAGTCCCTAGGTGCGCGACAGTGCATGTCCTATCCAAGAAGAGTCCTATTTTGCTAAGAAAAGGGTAGTTTCATTCGTTTTTGTTTTGGGGGCAGATTAAATACCCCAAAACACCATTTTAGAAGGACTTTTTGATATACCTTAGACCTAAGGAAGCTAAGGAGAAGAGGGAGAAGAAAGAGCACAAGGATTTCATCCTTCCTTCCCCACTCAAGATCCAGGTTTGGATTGTATTTATATTTTTCTATACTTTTATTTCATTTGTGAAGAACTTCTCCATGTCTATGGAGTAGAACCTTTTGGGTTTTGATGGATTTGGTGTATTGATGGTTGTTTGTAGATTATAACTATATTTTTATGTATTTGAATCATTTTGGGAAGATTAAATTGTTGCATCTATGTTCACTTGTTCTTGTAATCGAGAGAGGCATAACTTGTGATATATTTGCACTATATTGTTAGTTGAGTTCATAGATTCTTCGATGTAATCGAAAGAGGCTAGTTGAATTCTTGATTAAACCTAGTTAGCATAATAAAAAGAGGTTCTCTTAAAGACCAATCCATTACGAATTCTTGCATATCTTCACCGAGCTTAAATTGGTTCATATTGTAAGGTTGAGACTTAATCGAGAAAGGAGTTTCTACTAAACAATTGTACTGATAATTAAGTGAATTCGAGAGAGTCACTCTAATATTAGAAGTTAATTATCTAGATTTAGATCCCGAACAATTATCTTGCACCTATCCTATCAACCCACATTTTCTCCCATTGATAACTTCCTTACTTACCTTTATTGTGATTGTCATTAGTCAATAGTTTTAGATTCTTAGTTATTTGTAGTTAGAATTCATATATATCTCCATTGTTGATCCTCCTGGATAGCAATCTAGCTATAAACTATGATAATATTGTTTAAATCCAATCCATGTGGACACGATATTATATTATACTATCTTTGACTAGCGAGCACAATTTAAGTGTGTGTTTTGCGCTCGTCACTCACTTTCGCTTTATTAACATTCACAAGACTTCAATCCTCCTCCATCATTCCAATGTTAATTAAAATGCTCAATATCACCAACAAATTGATATCTATAATTAGATATCCTAATTACATCAAAGTATAACCTAAGATATTGATCAATATCCATATATGGATCATAAGTTGGCTACAAGCCTCCAACAACTCAAATCGCCAAATACATTTACAAGCTACACCATTCAACTTCATTCTTATATTTTAATACACATTCTAAATCATTATTGATACTACATCAATTGTCCAATGCCACCAAGTTACTATTCATCGCCTTTCATAATCAACACTTGCAAAATATACAATCCGGGTGATTACTTAGTTGATCACTTCCAACTTTTGCTAACAAATAACTCCATAGGTTCATTGTATTCATCAGTTTCATCGCCAAGATTAATACTCATCTCCTCTCTTATTTTCTCAAAAGTACTATTCATGCCATGAACTAGAGTTTTATAATACAATCTTCCAACCATTAAAACTTGTAACAAATGCTTCAAATACTTCTAACTACTCATAATAAACGAATTTGAAGCATTGAAATTACCTCTAGTAGCTCAATTTTGAAAAATCATAACTTTGGTGATTTTAGTATTCTCGAGGATTTGATGATGAAATCTAGCATTTGGAAGCAAGAATGATGTTAGAACTCATGTATATTGAGTAAGAATCAACCCAAAACATCATTAACAACTTACCTTGGTTGATTGGACTTGATTTGAGTTTAAAATCGCCCCTTCATCTCAAGAACCCTAACCCCCAATACTCAAAATACTCTCCTCCCCCGACTTTGTATTTATAGGCCCAGATTTCTGGGTTTTGGATGCGGCCTCGGATGCTTCGCATCCCCTGTTCACTCCTCTTCGAAGTTCGAATACGGACCTGGATGTTATGGCAACACTTCACTACCAACCATTCTTTCGGACACAGCCCCGGATGCTTCGCATTCGCAGACTCCTCTACCAGCCTTTAGTAATTTGGTCACAACTTCTTGTAGGAATATCTAAATGACAAACAGTTTAAAGCATTAGAAACTAGACTCGAAGATATTTCATTGGATAGGTTTTCCATCACATAAGTCCTTATATAAATATGTAGATATGCTCGTCCAAAATTTGGTCTTGTGCGTACTCATTTGGAACTTTAGTCTATCATGTAATTTCCAAATTGACTTGGACTTAGGGCTATCCTTAGACCCCACATCACTTATAATATGCCTTGTACACTTATTATCATATCCAAGTGATATCCATCATATTAATAGTCCTCGCCTGCACACAAAATAATATAATTAACGCACATCAACTTTCTTTATAGCGCTTAAGTACTTCGAAATTTTCCGGGGTGCTACATTCTCCCCCACTTAAGAACATTCATCCTCGAATGTTTTACAAGTCACTTCTAAGAATAAAGTTACCATCTGTAATGAACCAGACGGTTGTTCTGAGAGTAATAGCCCTGATCCCCTATTTATTATTTTTCCCGTATTTCTTTCTTCTTATGTGACTTGCCGGGAGGTTTCGTTTCGGTTTTTGGAGTGTTTTGGGACACTTAATCCCTAAACGGAAAGCTTAAGTTTTAGGATTTGAACCGTAGTTGGAACTTTGTGAAGATGACTCCAGAATGGAGTTTTGTTAATTTCGTTAGCTCCGTTGGGTGATTTTGCGCTTAGAAGCGTCTCCGGATTGTGTTTTGGAGGTCTGTAGCTCATTTAGGCTTGAAATGGCAAAAGTTGAATTTTTGGAGTTTCGGACCGGTACTAGAATTTTTGATATCGGGGTTGGATTCCGATTCCGTAAGTTGGAGTAGGTCCATAGTGTTAATTTTGACTTGTGTGCAAAATTTGAGGTCAATCGGATGTGGTCTGGTTGGTTTCGGTATCGGTTGTCGAATTTGGAAGTTTCAAGTTTCTTTAAGTTTGAATTGGAGGATGATTCGTGATTTTAGTGTTGTTTGATGTGACTTGAGGGCTCGACTAAGTTCGTATGGGGTTTTATGATTGGTTAGTATGTTTGGTTGAGGTCCCGGGGGCCTCAGCTGAGTTTCGGGTGCTTAACGGACTAGTTTTTGGACTTGGAAAATAGCAGATTTCTGGTGTGTTTGTTGCAGGCAATCCTTCATTGCGTTTGCGAGAAAGGTCTTGCGATCATGTAGAGCATCTGGGAAAGGCAACTGAGTTGTTCTTCGCGTTCGCGACGTCGTTCCTGCGTTCGCGAAGGTATGGAACACTAAGGCTACGCGTTCGTGATAAGGGCCTCACATTCGCGTAGAGTCAACGGTCAGATGGGTTCCATGCATGTTAGCCTACGTGTTCGCGATGAGTGTCCCGCATTCGCGTAGGGTCAGGCTAGTTGAGCTTCGCATTCGCGACCAGTGCATCCCGTTCGCGATGAGTATATTTTTGGTCTGAAGCAGCTTGTGCTTCCCGAACGCGAGGCTTGGGCAGTACTTAAACATTTCAAAATCGAGGGTTAGCCATTTTTATCAAAACTTGAGTTTGGGAGCTCGGATTTGGATGAGATTTTGAGGGATTTTCAGAGATATCAATTGGGTAATGATTACTAACTTGATCTGCGTTAGAGGATGTAGTTAGAGCTGCTTAAGGATTATGACATTACCATTTTATACCATCACGGGAAGGCCAATGTGGTGGCCAATGCTTTGAGTCGTCGGGCAGAGAGTTTGGGGAGTTTAGCATAACTACCAGTAGTAGAGAGGACCATGGAATTGGATGTTCAGGCCTTAGCCAGCCAGTTTGTGAGATTGGATATTTTTTAGCCGAGTCGAGTATTGGCTTGTGTGGTCTCTCGGTCTTCTCTTTATGATTATATTAGGGAGCGTCAGTATGATGACCCCCATTTGCTTGTGCTTAAGGACACGATCCAGCACGGTGATGCTAAGGAGGTCACTATTGGGGATGATGGCGTATTGAGGATGCAGGACAGGTTATGTGTGCCCAATGTGGATGGTTTGCGTGAGTTAATTCTCCAGGAGGCTCACAGCTCACGGTACTCCATTCATCCGGGTGTCGCAAAGATGTATCAGGATCTGAGGAAGCATTATTGGTGGAGGAGGATGAAGAAGGACATAGAAGAGTATGTGGCTAGATGTCTAAATTGCTAGCATGTGAAGTATGAGCATCAGCGACCGGGTGGGTTGCTTCAGAAGATAGAGATTCCGGAGTGGAAATGGGAACGGATCACTATGGACTTCGTTGTTGGACTCCCACGGACTCAGCAGAAGTTTGATGCAGTTTGGGTGATTGTGGACAGGCTGACCAAGTCAGCTCATTTCATTCCTGTGATGACTACCTATTCTTCCGAGCAGCTTGCTCGAATTTACATTCGTGAGATTGTCAGACCTCATGGTGTACCGGTATCTATCATCTCTGACCGGGGCACGCAGTTTACATCATGGTTCTGGAGAGTCATACAGTAGGAGTTGGGTACTCGGGTGGAGTTGAGCACAACTTTTCACCCTCAGGCGGACGGGCAATCCGAGCGCACTATTCAGATTCTTGAGGATATGCTCTGTGCGTGTGTGATGGAGTTTGGAGGTTCTTGGGATTAGTTATGGCCACTTGTATAGTTTGCCTACAACAAAAGTTATCAGTCCAGCATTCAAATGGCACCATATAAGGCTCTATATGGTAGGCGGTGTCGGTCCCTAGTAGGATGGTTTGAGCCGGGCGAGGCCAGATTATTGGGTACGGACTTGGTTCAGGTTGCCTTGGAGAAGGTGAAGGTAATTCAGGATAAACTTCACACAGCCTAGTCCAGACAAAAGAGGTATGCGGTTTCGCCTATGAAGGGTTTTATGAGGTTCGGTAAGAGGGGCAAGCTGAGCCCAAGGTTTATTGTCCCCTTTGAGGTGTTGCGGCGAGTTGGGGATGTTTCTTATGAGCTTGCCTTACCTCCCAGCCTAGCAGGAGTTCATCCGGTATTTCATGTTTCGATGCTCTAGAGGTATCACGGCGATCTGTCTTATGTGTTGGATTTCAGCTCAGTCCAGTTGGACAAGGATCTATCCTATGTTGAGGAGCTAGTGGCTATTTTGGACAGGCAGGTTCGGAAGATGAGGTCAAAGAACATTGCATCAATAAAGGTTCAGTGGCGGGGTCAGCCAGTCGAGGAGGTGACTTGGGAGACCGAGCGGGATATGCGCAGCCGTTATCCTCATCTTTTCACCACGTCAGGTATGTCTCTATGCTCGTTCGAGTACGAACGATTATTTTAAGAGGGGAGGATTTAACGACCCGGCCGGTCGTTCTGAGAGTAATAGCCTCGATCCCCTATTTACTGCTTCTCCCATATCCTTTTCTATTATTGTGACTTACCGGGAAGTTTCGTTTCGATTTTTGGAGTGTTTTGTGACACTTAGTCCCTAAACAGAAAGCTTAAGTTTTAGGATTCAGACCGTAGTCGGAAGTGTGTGAAGACGTCTCCGGAATGGATTTCTGTCGATTCCGTTAGCTCCGTTGGATGATTTTGGGCTTAGGAGCGTGTCTGGATTGTGTTTTGGAGGTCTGTAGCTCATTTGGGCTTGAAATGGCGAAAGTCGAATTTTTGGAGTTTCAGATCGGTAGTGGAATTTTCGATATCGGGGTTGTATTCCGAATTCGGAAGTTGGAGTAGGTCCGTAGTGTTGATTTTGACTTGTGTGAAAAATTTGAGAGCAATCGGACGTAGTTTGGTTGGTTTCGGCATCGATTGTCGAATTTGGAAGTTTCAAGTTTCTTTAAGTTTGAATTGGAGGGTGATTCATGATTTAATATTGTTTGATATGTCTTGAGGGCTTGACTAAGTTCGTATGGTGTTTTAGGATTGGTTAGTATGTTTGGTTGAGGTCCCGGGGGCATCGGGTGCTTAAGGACTAGTTTTTGGACTTGGAAAATAGCAGATTTCTGGTGTTTTTGTTGCAGGCAATCCTTCATCACGTTCGTGAGAGAGGTCTCGCGATCGCATCGAGCATCTGGGAAAGGAAGCTGAGTTGCTCTTCGCGTTTGCGGCATCATTCCCACATTCGCGATGGTATGGAACACTAAGGCTACGCGTTCGCGATAAGGACCTCGCGTTCGCGTAGAGTCAACGGTCATATGGGTTCCATGCATGTTAGCCTACGCGTTCACGATAAATGGCTCGCGTTCGTGTAGGGTCAGGCAAGTTGAGCTTCGCGTTCACGACCAGTGCATTGCGTTTGCGATGAGTATATTTTTGGTCTGAAGCAGCTTGTGCTTCGCGAACGCGAGGCTTTGACCGCGTTCGCGAAGAAGGATCACCTGGGCAGTACTTAAACATTTCAAAATTGAGGGTTAGCCATTTTTATCAAAACTTGAGTTTGGGAGCTCGGATTTGGACGCGATTTTGAGGGATTTTCAGATATATCAATTGGGTAATGATTCTTAACTTGATTTTGATTATAACCCACTAATCTATCATTAATTGTATCATTTAATTTCGGATTTGGGGTGAAAAATTGGAAAATATTGAGAAGAGTTCTTAGACCAAATTTTGGGGTTTTGATCGAGATTTTGGTATCGGATTTGAGTGAATTTGGTATGGTTAGACTCGTGAGTGAATGTGTCTTCGTATTTTGTGACTTTTACCCGATTTCGAGACGTGGGCCCGGGGAGGCATTTTGGGCGTTTTTCTAATTTCTTGCCTTAGCTTTGATTTCGTTAGCTAGATTAGTTTCTTGTAGCTATATTTATGTTATGTAATTGGTTTTTTCTAGATTTGAGCCATTCGGAGTCGGATATTCGAGGAAAGAACATTGTGATGGATTGATTTGAGCTTGGTCCGAGGTAAGTGGCTTGCCTAACCTTGTGTGGGGGAACTCCCCTTAGGATTTGGTACTATTTTTTATATATGAGCTCCGTGTACATGAGGTGACGAGTGCGTACACGGGCTACTATTGCAAAAACTCCGTTTGCATTTAGTAAAATACTTATCTTCCTTAACTGAGCTATACTAGCATATGTAATAATCCTGTTTAGTTTAGAACAACATGTCTACGTGTCTTAATTGTTTATGTGAACTCTGTGCAACATGCTTAATGAATTTCCTACTTCTTCCTTGATTGTACTTAGTCTAAATCGTAAGAATTCGTGATGTAGTTGTATTTCTATTGTTTGCGCTGCATATTTACTTTGGGACTACGGAACGGTATTCCGGTAGATCCCCCTGTCTTGCATATTTACTTTGGGACTACGGAACGGTATTCCGGTAGATCCCCCTTGTCTTGCATATTTACTTTGGGACTACGGAACGGTATTCCGGTAGATCCCCCCCTGCACATTTACGTTTGGGACTACGGGACGGTATCCTGGGAGATCCCCTGTTGCTATTACTGTGTTATGAGTTGTTGTCTTTCATTGATTGTATTCCTGTTAGATTTCCATATTTATTTTTATTGCGATATTTCATTTTGTCTTATTTCATTATAGTTATACCAGTAGGGCCCTGACCTGATGTCGTCACTACTCGACCGAGGTTAGGTTTGGCACTTACTGGGTACCGTTGTGGTGTACTCACGCCCTTTCCTGCACATATTTTTCGTGTGCAGATCCAGGTTTATCTTACCAGCCTCATCACTAGTTGCAGTCGTTGCTGCTTATTGGAGACTTCAAGGTACATATGCCCACGGCCGAAGATCCTCGGAGTCCCCCTCTATTCACCTATGTTCATTTTTCCTTCCTTATATAGAAATGATGTATAGAACAGTTAAGACTTCTTAGTAGCTTGTGACTTGCGGGTTTCCGGGTTTTGGGAAAATGTTTTTCGTACTTTTTAGAGGTGATAATTGTATATGCCGAGTGGCATTCGGTTGCCTATTATATATTTGTTACTGTTAGCAATTAATGTTCACACTTTTGTTTCATTTCCGCAAAGTGTTAGGCTTACCTAGTCGTAGAGACTAGATGCCGTCACGACGGTTCACTGAGGGAGAAATTGGGTCGTGACACCATCCTTTTACCTCCAATCATTATTCATAGGCACTTATGACTACATGGGTTTTATACTTTCTTTCCAAAATCTCAACTTACTTATGGCCCTCAAAATTTGGCTATCTTTACAAATTCTTAAACATTTTGGCAGAGTTTCCCTTGTAATTTGGACTATCCAAAAAATTTAATCTATCCAGAAAAAATCCCTCACACGGGCACCAATAACAATATAGCTCAACAACTAGAAATATAAAACATGATGAACTCTTTAGGCCCCACACGACCTTACATATACCACAAGTGCATCAAATATATACTTTTGTACTTTGAGTATTTACATACCTACATACTGCTCAATACTAATAATAATAGCCACTCGACATAACACCCATATCACTACTGAACATATGTGTAGTCCTTCATCTTGAATACGTCAACTTGTACCTGAAAAGTATCTTCAAGTAAACTAAAATCTCTCTATGATTGGAACTTTTACAACTTTCATAATGTAGAATGGCACATTTCCATGCTGCCTAAATTCTCAGCTTCCTCGAAGCTATGGCTCGTGCTTGGTGAGAGCAAAATTATATTGCCCACTTGGTATCTCTAAACTTAACCATTCCGACTGATAGTCTCTAAATTTTCTTAAAACCAATACTTTCAAAGTAGTCGGTTGCCCTTTTTGAATCCTATTTCTAGGAAACGTTTTCCCGCTTAAGACTTTTAATATTCTCTAATCATCAAAACTATTTTGAAATGTTCTTTTATTCCTTCCAAAGATTAATAAGATATTTGTCTCAGATTTATCCTTCATATGATAATTTAGTACCGCCACTTTCGCTCATACCTTTAAAGCTCATGTGATGACCCGATAGGTCATCTTATGATTTAAACCTAATTCTGTGATCCAAAATCTTTAAAAGTCATGTTTTATCCTTCCTCGATTTACGTGTGTAGTCCAGGCGTCTTTCCGGAAAGCTTTTATGCTAAAAACTGATAAAAATAAGAAATTTTGCCTAAAACCTTATTTGAGTTGACTTCGGTCAATATTTTTGGTAAACGGGCCCGGATTTGTACTCTGATGGTCCCGGTGGGTCCGTATCATGATTTTTTATTTGGGCATATGCCCGAAATCAAAATTAGAAGTCCCTAGCCCGAGATATTGGACTATGTCGGAATTTGAAAGTTGAAAGCTTAAAGAAATTGAAGTGTTTGACCAAAGTTTGACTTGTTGGATAACGGGTCTGTATTTTGATTTCGGAATCCGGTATAGGTCCAATACTATATTATGACTTGTCTGTGAAATTTGATGAAAAACGGAGTTGATTTGACGTGATTCGGACGTCCGATTGTGAAAATAGGAATTTCAAAGTTTCCTTGAAAATTTTATTCGATTTGGTGTTCAATTCATAGTTCTATGTGTTATTTTGGCGATTTGATCGCGCGATCAAGTTCATATGATGTTTTTAGACTTTTGTGTCTGTTTAGTTTGGAGCCCCGAGCGCTCGGGTGAGTTTCGGATAGGCTACGGAGTGAAAAGTGGACTTAGAATATAGTTGGTGTTGCAATATCTGGTGGAGGCCTCTGATCTCGCATTTGCGAGATCAGGCATGGCAATTGCGACCCTTGCAGGTTCCGCATTTGCGAGCTATTTCTCGCATTTATGAAGAATAGCTGGCCTTATAGTTTTCGCATTTACGAACAAGTTCTTCGCATTTGCGAACTGGGAAGGGGGGAGGGAGTGATTACATTTGCGATCACATGGTCGCATTTGCGAAAGGGTCAGGCTCGCATTTGCAAGGTTTTTTTCGCATTTGCGGGGCTCGCATTTGCGAACACCAGGTCGCAAATGCGACACCTGCAACTGATCAAAATGATTTTTGGACGGGATTTTGGTTTATTTTCCAGATTTTCAAAACCTAAAACCTTAGAGGCGATTTTTCAAAGACCATTTCTTCCCCAAAACATTGGTAAGTGATCCTAAACCACTTTCTTTCAATTACCCATCACATTTCATGAATTTTCAACCTAAAATCTAGGATTTTCATGGTGGAAATTGGGGGTTTGGGTAGAATTAGGGATTTTTGGGAAATTGAGATTTAGACCTCAAATTGAGGTCGGATTTCAAAACTAATTGCATAATCGGGCTCGGAGATGAATGGGTGAATGGATTTTGGTCCGAACCTCGAGTTTCGACCAAGCGGGCCCGGGGTCGATTTTTGACTTTTTGGGGTAAAGTTTGGAGAATCTAAATGTATGCATTGTAATTGATTTTTTTAGCAATATTTAATATTATTGAGTCGTTTGTGGATAGATACAAGTGGTTTGGAAGTGTATTCTAGAGGAAAAGCTGTAATTGAGCATTGAGTGGCCTGTGGAGAGAGGTAAGTGTTGTGTCTAACTTTGACTTGAGGGAATTAGGAACCCTTGGACTATTTGCTATGTGAAATTCATGTGAGCGGCATATATGTGAGGTGACGAGTGATAAGTTCGTATTTTACCCACTTATCTCTTCTTGATACTTAGGCTTTTGTATGATTTTGATGAGAAACTAAGGCATTTATTGAGGTTTATTGGCATATTTCAGGTATCAAGTGATTTAGAAGTGATGGTGAAGAAACCAAGTGAAAATGAGTCAAAAGGAAGCTAAAATAGACAAAAGAAATCTGCCCAGTAAATTACCATTCGCGAACGCGAAGGGTTAGATGTGAACGCAAAGCTGAAGGACAACAAGCCTTCGCGAACGCGAGGTGCTGTACGCAAACGCGAAGAAGAAGGAAGCCAACCTTCGCGAACGCGAAGAAGCAGGAGACAAACCTTCGCGAACGCGATGGAGATTTCGCGAACGCAAAGTGTTGTTCGCGAACGCGAAGAAGAAACTGGGCGAAACAACTGGGCAGTTCTGGAATTTCATGATTTTGACCCCGGACCATTTAATACACGACATAGCTCATTTGTAGGAGATCTTTTGGCTTATTTTTCAGTTCCTAGACAAGAGAAGACAAGTTTTGAAGCTAGGGTTCTTGCACACATACTTGGGTCTTGAAGATTTGAAGCTTTTGATTGAGAATTTCTTACTCATTTATGCTCATTTCTTCATTTTCTTGCTTTGTATTGAATATTTAAGTGTGTAGTATTTTTTCAAACACTTGAATCTTGTTTATGGGAATATTCATATTTAAAGTGTGGATTAAATATCTTGTTGTGCTTATGTATTGAACGATTTTTATTTATTATGAAGTGAGTTATTGTTCCTTTAATTATTCTTGTTCTTTATTATTTCCAAAGGGATTAGCTAACCCTAGGACTCACCCATTAACTTTGAATTAATTTTGGGAAAGATAATTTGGGGTTGGGAAAGATTAATTAACAAGAACTTGAGGCTTTAACCCTCACTTTATAGATTCTACCTAGGGATAGGATTGAACTACTTGTAGCCATATTCGGGTGTGCTTAATCTTTAAATTGTTTTAGGGATAATTCAATTAGGAAGTATTGTTAGTTTTCGAGAGAAGATAATATAGAATTATTATCCGAGGCTAATAAATAATAAACTCGCTCATATTTATAAAATTGTAAAATATATTGGATCGTTACTTGAGTATAATTCCCATTGTATCCATACTTGTAGCCATTGATCATTTTACTTTCTTTCTAGGTTAGTTTACATTTTCGCATTTAGCTATAATATTTTCTCAACAATCATTCTAAGCGTTTTGCATTGCATAATAAGCGATAATTCTCTTACATTCCTAATCGCCTACATATTATTCTCTGTGGGATTTGACCCCGAATCATAGTTGGGTAAATTATATTGCATGCGACCGTGTCCATTTACTTTTTAGTAGTGGATTTGGACGTCATCAAAATTGGCGCCGTTTCCGGGAAATAATTTGGAGTAATTTAGGTTGTTTGAGAAGTAAGCGTAAGTGCTTTGATCCAAACTTGCGAATATTTGTGTAATTATTTTCTTATCTTTGTTTATCTTCTTGTTTGTTTCTTGTTTATTTTCTTAATTTTTTTAAAAAAAATGGCATCATATAATGAAAATTGGTCGGATGGTAGTTGTGCATACTTTGATGACCCTTGTCCTTATAGTGGAGGACCACACTCGTGGCAAAATTGTTTAAATTCTTCCGGGGATGGATTGTGCGCACAATCTCAAACCCATGAGTGGAGTATTTGTGATAAATGTGGCCGTCAAAATGATTATTGGGATAATTGTGCTTATTTGTCCTTCCCTTCCCAAGCCCCCGCTATGATGATTCTACTTTTTGTGATGAAAATTATAGGGATATGGTAGTGGAAGAAATTTAGCATGGTCAAAATGGAGAGTTTAAGCTCATGTTAGAATACCTACTTGAAGGAGGAAACAAAGAGCAAAATGCCTTGGAGGAACTTTTGGAAAATAGTCTCCAAAATGATTTGGTGCTTGAAAGGTCGAACTTACAAATGGGAGAAATGCTTGAAGCTTTAGAGGTCCAAAAAGCCTCGGAAGTGAATGATAGCCAAGAACCTTACTTAAAGGTTGAAGCCGAAAATCCCTTTTTGGCACTTGATCAAAACCAAGAAGAACTCTCAAATGCTCAAAATGAGAAAATGATGCTCATGATGGAGGCCATTCTTGAAAATGAGGAGAAGCACCACTTGTTACTCGAGGACTTGAAACAAGGCTTGACTCAAAATGATGATGATATCCGCAACTTGGAAAAGCAAATGGAATCATTGATTGAGGCTCATTATGCCCATCAACTTGAGAGTGTGGAAAGAGATCAAGAAGAGTCCTACTTCGAGGAAGAAAGTGAACTTTATTTAGAGGAATCAAGAATTGAACATCCGCCAATTGACTCCATGAGTGTTAATGATGCAAAAACAAATATGGAATAGAGTCAACCGGTGTAAGTGAAAATATGGTTGAAGTTGGCTCTGGTTCGGGGGAAAAAAGGATGTCAAAATTCGGGAGGAATTGCAATTTGAAGGCTTGAGGTCGCATTCCAAGCATTTTTCAACCATGGAATTGCATGGTGATATGGGAATTGATCTGTGTGAATCCATATGGAAGTGCAAAGAACAAAAGCAAGAGCCATACATTTTGCAATTTGCATGTTCAAAAAAGCAAAATGACATTCCTCACATGAGAGACAATAAATGCAAGATGAAGAAATTAATGCTTGGCTTGATCATCTACTTACCACCCCCACCGTTCGTGGTCACAAGCTTGATTCCAAGTTAGGTGCCCAGTTCATATCGTCTAAGTGGCGAGAAAAGTGGTAGAGTTGATCTGTGTCGTGCTACGACATTAAATGCGGCGCTTGGTGGGAGGAAACCCGTCGTTTTCGAATTTTTTGGTCATTTTTTGAAATTTCCTCTTTTAGAATAGCTTAGTATATTATTTTTGACTAATCTGCCAAGTTTTAGAATTTTTGGAGTTGATTTGAGTAGGTCAGGGTGACCGGACAGCCAAAACCAGTAGTTGTTGGAAACTACAGACACAATGCTTCGCGTTCGCGGTGGACCTTCGCGTTCACGAAGGTTTATGAAAATTTAACCTTTCGCGTCCGCGATGAGATCCTCGCATTCGTGAAACTTTGGCACTTTTTACTCTTCGCGTAGGCGACAAGGCCCTCGCAAACGTGTAAGGTCAGGTAAGCTAAAATATTATAAACACGGGAAACGGGCACTTGACCCCTTTTTGGCTCAGGAACAACTCTCACTACTCCTTAACCTTCAAAAAAAATCAAAAAATCAATTCTCCATAATCTTCAAACTCCATTCTCAAGCTATGTAATTTCCTCTCTTTTCTCTTGAATCTTTCTTCCCTTTCTTGGTGTGAAACAATAGAAGGGCAGCCATGGTTGTTTGTGCTTAGGGTTCAAAAATTTGAAGTCTGAAATGTCAAAATTGTATGTGGAATTTGTTGTGCTTGCTGGGTGAGGATTGATTGAGTGTGAGTGTCTTTTTATTTAGAAAATTTGGGCAAGACCTGTGCTTCAATGGTCTGTAAAACGAACAAAGAAAATAAGGGACCCCAACTATTTGAAAAAATGCCTGAACAAAAAATAGTGCTAAGCGAAGAAGATGACCTTCGCGAACGCGAAGGCCAAATTTCTGGGAAAATTTTTTTGACCTTCGCGAAGGCTATGGTTTGCTCGCGAACGTGAAGGTCTAACTCTGGGCAAAAAAATTTGCTCTTGGAGAACGTG
Organism: Nicotiana tabacum; assembly: GCF_000715075.1. NCBI lineage: Eukaryota > Viridiplantae > Streptophyta > Magnoliopsida > Solanales > Solanaceae > Nicotiana > Nicotiana tabacum. Next base: position 60,099,252 of record NC_134083.1, read on the forward strand.
ATTGTCTTCTAACGAACGTGAAGAGCAATCACTGGCGGTCCCAAAAATGAAAAAAAAATAATAGCTTTGCACAGCTCTGCCCGGGACCTTTTTCGCACATTTCTTTGGCCTAAATACTTCCTAATATATTGTTTTAAGTGTCTATATGAGCTTTTAACATTGTTGATATATTTTGTAGGTATTTTGGGCATAAAATGGATCCTGTACACAATGAAATTGAGCAAGAACATGTCCTTGAAGCTGAACAAGAGGAACCTTTTGATCATGACCGGTTTCTATCTGCAGCATGTGAGCGGAAATAGGATGAACTCTTGTCAAAGACCATCGTCCGGGAAAGAGGCATAAACATGGAAAAGGTTGAAGCTAAAATGTCGGGCTTCTACACAAAATTGGTAGAAAGCAAGTGGATTTGTTTTGCCGAGCAACCAAATGATGCCAATCACATAGTAGTTTTGGAATTTTATGCAAACGCCTTGAGGACCGACTTCCAAGGTACCTTACTTACTACTGTGAGGGGTGTGCAAGTCCATTTCAGCCCTGAGGTAATCAACAGAATTTATGGCCTTCCCAATACTGATAATGAGGTCTACAGAGACAGAGCTAAAGCATGAGGAAACCAGTGGTTAGTAGACAAATTACATGATGGGGTGACCCCGAAATGGATGATAGTGAACAAGGGACTTGATTCTCATGATTTCACGACTGAGGCAAAGATATGGCTCTCTATTATCTGTGCAAGAGTCTTGCCTTCTACAAATGACACTGATGTGACACCATAGAGGGCACTAATAATTGCTGCTATCACAGATGGGCTACCTATGAACGTGGGGGAGCATATTGTTAGAGAAATCGAGGAAGCCACCCATGGGAGGTCCAAGAGCATATTCTTCCCATCCTTGATCACTCGACTATGCTATGATGATGGGGTGTTAAAACGCCCAAATGATGTTGAGAAAGCCGATGATCCATCCTTTGCTGAAAAGGGGACCTAGTGACAAATAGAAAAATAGGAGAATTGATGTGGCATCCTCTTCATTTGGGCAGTTCTCTGAGGCCACCACCGATCCCGCTGGATCCTTTGCACCTGCACTAGAGTCATTTGACCCCATGGGACCACTCCAGACCGTCCCTCACACTATGTGTCACTTATCCAGTCAGATACACGGAGTAGATGCACACATTAGGCAACTAATAGCTGGCCTTCCTACTGGCCCACCTGGGGCTAGCACATCTACTGGCACTGCTACCCCACTATCCCTGGATGGCGTGGTCCAAGAGCAAAAAGCAATAATTGGCAAGATAGAGGCCACGAACAACAGGTTGGAAAATATGAGCCGTCGGTAAGGGAAGATTGAGAAGCGGCAGAAAAAGTTCAAGGAGCATGAGAAAAAGAAAAGAAAATTTATGTACAAAATGATGTACAAGCTGAGTTCATTCTGTGGCTCACATGAATCAGAGGACGATGATGATGAGGATTTGGAGCTCAAATTTCCCACCACCTCCAGCTCCGAGTGATGCAGTTTCAGGGAGCACCTCCTTCATTTTATCTTGTTTTGTTTAGTTGCATTGAGGACAATGCAACACTTTAGGTTGGGGGTGGCTCATATATGATGGATGTATATGGAGCATGATCATTTTTGTGAACTCGTGTAGATTAGTTGACATTTGTAGTTTATTAGTAATATTTCGTAGTTTAATTCTAGCATGTTAGCATTAGCATTTTCTTGTTAGTTTTTATTTTTCATAGTAGTATTAGTGAAACTCCTTGATTTTTCTTTATATCGCGGTTCTTTTCCAAGGAAATAATTTGTGTCGAACCAGGTGACTTTTCCCTATGATGGATGGTGTGACAACTTTCTTAAGGGATTAGTCGTGTTTAATTTCTTTTGTCTCTTTAGGTAAATTTATTTTTTTAGTTAGTATAATAGCTAGTAGTGAATAAATTGGTTATAGGGTGTGATCTTTTATCCATAAACCAACATGTGGCTTGTTTGATACCAACATGATTTAAACCTTGGAATATGAAGTTTTGATTTTTAAAATAAAAAATGATTGAAGTAATAATCCTTGTTGTGACTTTTAGGTTCTATTTTTGGCTCGTTGATTCATTAAATAGTCTTTTAGGGTATATATGATTTTCTTTGGGTTCATTAGTCTTAATTGGATTTTGGATTTATATGCCACTCGAGTTTGCATGTGCCATGTGGGGTGAGATTCGTTATGAGTTCTTTTGCATTATTTGTAGTCTAGAACTTGCCTGGAATGTGCTTCAAGGCAAAATCCTAGACTAACTTGGGTTAAAAAATGATGTTAGGCCTTCCTTGGACCGTTATTGTGCCTTAAATTTCCTACCCTTGCATATTTTCCCTAGTCAACCCCTTTTGAGCCTTTAAACTTTTTATTTGGCAACCATGTTACAAGCTTTAACCCTTTGTTCTTTATTGATCTAGATTTTGGCACCCTACCTCCCTAAGTACTTTAAAAGTGTAATCATAGGCTAAAAGCTTAAGTTTGGGGGTGAAGGTTGGAAAAGTTGTGATGTGAAAGTTGCTTAAAAGGTGAAAGGTAATAATAATAAATAAATAAAAATATAGTGGAACCTTCCTTGATTTTTGAAAAAAAAAATGAGTAAAAAAGAATAAAGGGAAGAATAGGTGTGGAATGAAAAGTTAAAAAAAAGATGGAAAATGTTTTCGAAGGAAGTGTGCATTGATTGTTGCAAATTGTAGTGTTTAGGGAGGTTTTGAGTCACTCTTATCCAAAGTGTGCCCTACCCTAACCAAAAACCAACATTACAATCCTTTAAGTTCTACTTGATTTTGAACCAAGTGTGTCTACATTAGTGGAGAAATACATGAAGGGCAAGCCTATGGCACTACTTTTGTGCATTTGAATATCTTTGTGAGAGTGAGAGTTAATTCTTTCCATTTGATATCCCATATGTGTTTAAATTGCAATCTATAAGTTGGGATTCTCTCTTAAGTGTGAGGGCACATGAAAATTTTGAGTTGTGAACTTAATCCAATCTCCAATTGGGAAGAATGAACAAAAGAAAATTGCTTGTGAAAATGAGGCAAATTTTGAAGCTTTAGTGTCATGACTTGGTTGCTACTTTGATTAAAAGTAGTGTTTGAGCACTTGAATTGAAATGAAATTTGTGAGAAGTTCTTGGCGATTCATATGCTTTGAATTAATTCTTGGTACCAACCGAAGTCATTAGATTGTGCTTAAGTTGAACCTTTTTGACTTGAAATGATGTTTGGTATGCCATTAAGCTTAATTGATGATTTTATTGAAGGATGTTCATATTTTTTAAATTGTTTGAGGACAGCAATAGTTGAAGTTTGGGGGTTTGATAAGTTAGTATTTTACCCACTTATCTCTTCTTGATACTTAGGCTTTTGTATGATTTTGATGAGAAACTAAGGCATTTATTGAGGTTTATTGGCATATTTCAGGTATCAAGTGATTTAGAAGTTATGGTAAAGAAACCAAGTGAAAACGAGTCAAAAAGAAGCTAAAATGGACAAAAGAAATCTGCCCAGTGAATTACCCTTCGCGAACGCGAAGGGTTAGATGAAAACGCGAAGGGTTAGATGCAAATGCGAAGCAGTAGGACAACAAACCTTCGCGAACGCGAGGTGCTGTACGCGAATGCCAAGAAAGAGGAAGCCAACCTTCGCGAACGCGAAGAAGTAGGAGACAAACCTTCGCGAACGCCACGGAGATTTCGCGAACGCGAAGTGTTGTTCACGAACGCGAAGAAGAAACTGGGCGGAAAAATTGGGCAGTTCTGGAATTTCGAGGTTTTGACCCCAGACCATTTAATACATGACCTAGCTCATTTGAAGGAGATCTTTTGGCTTATTTTTCAGTTCCTAGACTAGAGAAGACAAGTTTTAAAGCTAGGGTTCTTGCACACACACTTGGGTCTTGAAGATTTGAAGCTTTTGGTTGAGAATTTCTTACTCATTTATGCTCATTTGTTCATTTCCTTGCTTTGTATTGAATATTTAAGTATGTAGTAATTGTTTCAACACTTGAATCTTGTTTATGGGAATATTCATATTTAAAGTATGGATTAAATATCTTGTTGTGCTTATGTATTGAACGATTTTTATTTATTATGAAGTGAGTTATTGTTCCTTTAATTATTCTTGTTCTTTAGTGTTTCCAAAGGGATTAGCTAACCCTTGGACTCACCCATTAACTTTGAATTAATTTTGGGAAAGATAATTTGGGGTTGGGAAAGATTAATTAACAAGAACTTGAGGCTTTAACCCTCACTTTATAGATTCTACCTAGGGATAGGATTGAACTACTTGTAGCCATATTCAGGTGTGCTTAATCTCTTAATTATTTTAGGGATAATTCAATTAGGAAGTCTTGTTAGTTTTTGAGAGAATCTAATATAGAATTATTATCCGAGGCTAATAAATAATAAACTCGCTCATATTTATAAAATTGTGAAATATATTGGATCGTTACTTGAGTGTAATTCCCATTGTATCCATACTTGTAGCCATTGATCATTTAACTTGCTTTCTAGGTTAGTTTACATTTTCGCATTTAGCTATAATATTTTTTCAACAATCATTCTAAGTGTTTGGCATTGCATAATAAGTGATAATTCTCTTACATTCCTAATCGCCTACATATTGTTCTATGTGGGATTAGACCCCGACTCATAGTTGGGTAAATTATATTGCATGCGACCGTGTCCATTTACTTTTTAGTAGTGGATTTGGACGTCATCAACGAGTACTTATGTGCCACTAATTTATCTATTTTTCCTTGATTTCCCGTTTTTTCATATTATCTCTTTCCCTGTATTAATTGTTACATGCTCCCATTTGTGTTCCCATGCCTAATTGCTACGTGTTAGACATTGTTTTCTCTTGTTCATGATATTGTTCTTTCCATAGTTCCATTATCTCCTATTATTTGCTTAAGCTGTTTTACTGGTACCTTTCTGCTGTATATTCTGAATTGGTCTCGCTGTGTAGCATTACTTATGTGAACCTTCATCGTGTACAAGATTCCTATTTGTGTCAGTTTGAGGTTTAAGTTTTGTGAAAGGATTCTATGACTTAAATTGAGAAATATCTGTATATATTGAGTAATTAATATTGATATGGTGGGATCGGGTTGCACGCCACAACATGAGGAATAAGGGTGATTTGATATTGAACGGTGGGAACGGGTTGCACGCCGCAACAGGTGTAATAAGGGTGGATTGTTTGGTGGAATAAGGGTGAACTATGATTGTATTATTGTGATATGGTGGAATCGGGTTGCACACCACAATACTTTTATTTATATTCACTATCATTTATGCTATTATGAGGATATAAGGGAGGAATATGAGATGTACGGTGGGATCAGGTTGCGCGCCGCAACAATCTATGTGTTTATGTTTCTCCCCGAACTGTGTTAGCCTTATGGTATTCTCTTTTGCACTTAAGGATTGGTAATCTATGAACACTGTTGATATATCTTCGGGAGTTGATGTATTTCTTGCAATTTACTACTTTCTTCTATTCTGCATTTCCTATCCTGCTTTTATTATATATACTGCATACAGGTTGTAGTGTTAGTGACCAGCCTTAGCCTCGTCACTACTTCGTCGAGGTTAGGCTCGGCACTTACCAGTACATGGGGTCGGTTGTACTGATACTGCACTCTGCACTTCCTGTGCAGATTTTGGTGCTAGTCCGAGTTGATCGTGAGGTTGGTTGCAGGATTCGTCTGATAGGAGACCCAAGGTAGATCTGTCGGCGTCCGCAGACCCTGACGTCCCCTTCTATACATTATACTTTACTGTTTCTTTCATTTCAAAAACAGTTGTATCTCTTTCAGACCTTTACTTGTACAAAAATCTTAGAAGTTCATGAATTGTGACTCCAGATCTAGGTAGTAGTATGTATATATTGAGGTTGTTATAAATTTCCGCACTCATTTGTAACTCGTTATAGCTTATTTGTTATTAATTACTGAAATGTGAAAGAATTGGCTTAATGATTCTCTAACGTTGGCTTGCCTAGCAAGTGAAATGTTAGGCACCATCACGGTCCCGATGGTGGGAATTCCGGGTCGTTACATGTTGGTATCAAAGCACTAGGTTGCCTAGGTCTCACAATTCACGAACAAGCTTAGTAGAGTCTGAGGGATCGGTACGGAGACGTCTGTACTTATCTCCTAGAGGCTATAAAGTTTAGGAACAAATTTCACTTTTATTCTTCTCTGTTGTGGGATTTTGTTTTCTCAATACTGATTGAACTCTTCTACTCTTATTCTCTCGCAGATGGCGAGAACACGTACCACTTCCTCAGCTGAGCAGCAGCCAGAGCCTCCAGTGACAGCTCCTACGCGGGGCAGAGGTCGAGGCTGAGGCCATGCCACAGGCCGAGGCAGGGGCAAGGCTCAGCCTAGGGCCCGAGCAACAGCCCCAGCAGTGGAGCCTCAGATAGATCTTGACGAGGAGGTTCCAGCCCAAACTGTTCCTGCCGGACAAGCTAAAGTTCCGGAGGGGTTCATTGCCACCCTAGTGCTTCAGGACGCTTTGGTCCGTTTGGAGGGCCTTATGGAGAGTGTGGCCCAGACTGGCGCATTTCCTATGGCACCAGCCGTCTCTCAGGCTGGAGGAGGAGCCCAGACTCCTGCTACTCACACTCCGGAGTAGATGGCTCGCCAGTATCAGACTCCAGTCGCTCATCCAGTCGGAGTAGTTCAGCCGGTTGTTGCGGCACAGACCGATGATGGGTCAGCGATGTCTTCTAAGGCTTTGTGGATATTGGACAGGTTTACCAAGCTCTTTCCAATTCACTTCAGTAGTGCACCTTCAGAGGATCCCCAGGAGTATCTTGATAACTACCATGAGGTGCTACGGAACATGGGTATAATAGAGACCAATGGGGTCGATTTTTGCTGCATTTCAGATGGATGGTTCCGCCAAGAAATGGTGGAGATATTATTTGTTGACCAGACCAGCTGGGTCGCCTGTTATTACTTGGGACCAGTTCTCTCAGCTCTTCCTAGAGAAGTTTTTGCCTATCACATTGAGAGAAGAGCATCGTCGTTAGTTCGAGCGTCTCCAGCAGGGCAATATGACTGTTACTCAGTATGAGACCCGTTTATGAATTTCTCACGTCATGCTCTTCTTTTGCTTTTCACCAAGAGAGAGAGAGGGAGAGGAGGTTTATTGACGAACTTGCTCAGACTATCAGATTGCAGATGGCTAAGGAGACTAGGAGTGAGATTTATTTTCAGGCGGCTGCCAATGTCACTAAGCGAGGCGAGATGGTTCTTGCACAGGGAGGTCAGGGGTTTGACAAGAGACCTCATCATTCTAGTGATTTCAGCGGTGCCTCACCTAGAGGCAGGGGTACTTTTGGTAGGGGTCATCCTCCCAGGCCATTTCAGCCAGTGCTTTAGGCATCCCATAGTGCTTTAGGGAGTCGTGGTCCTTATGTGCCTCATTCTGGGCAGCCAGCCTATAGTGCACCATCAGCTCCTATCAGTGAACCTCCTATTCAAAGTTACTACCATGGTCCTTCGGCCCATTCGGGTCAATCTCAGTTTCTATCGCCACAGTACCAGGATGGATGTTTCGAGTGTGGTAGTTATGGGCATATTAGGAGGACCTATCCGAGATTATTGGGCATCCCGCCACAGCATCAGGGTTCTCGTACCATGGTTCCGGTACCAGTTGCTGCACCACCTACTCAGCCAGCCAAAGGCAGGGGTCAGGCAGCTAGAGGTAGAGGCCAGACTGTTAGAAGTGGAGGTCAGGCCATTAGAGGTGGAGGTCAGCCAGCTAGAGGTCGTCCCAGGGACGTAGTTTAGGGTGGTAGGGCCCATCCCCGGTGTTATGATTTTCTAGCCAGGCCCGAGGCTGAGTCATCTGATGTTGTTATCACAGGTATTGTTTCAGTTTGCAATAGAGATGCTTCAGTTCTATTTGATCCGGGTTCTACTTACTCCTATGTGTCATCCTATTTCGCTTTATATTTGGTTGTGCCTCGTGATTCTTTGAGTGCTTATGTGCATGTGTCCACACCAATAGGAGATGTTATTGTTGTAGATAGTATCATTCGTGTGTAGTCACCATTGGGAGTCTTGAGACTTGTGTAGATCTTTTATTTCTCGATATGGTCGATTTTGATATCATTTTGGGTATGGATTGGTTGTCACATTATCATGCTATATTAGATTGTCACACCAAGACGGTGACATTAGCCTTGCCGGGGTTGCCTCGACTAGAGTGGAGAGGGATTCCTGGCCATTCTACCAGCAGGGTTATCTCTTATGTGAAGGCTCGGCATATGGTCGAGAAGGGGTGTCTAGCTTATTTGACTTATGCCCGTGATTCTAGTACGGAGGTTCCTTCCATGGATTCAGTACCTATTGTGCGTGAGTTTCCAGAGGTGTTTCCTGCAGACCTGTCGGGGATGCCACCCGACAGGGATATTGATTTCTGTATTGATTTGGCTCCGGGCACTCAGCCCATTTCTATTCCTCCATACCATATGGCCCCGCCAGAGTTGAAAGAATTGAAGTAACAGTTGCAAGATTTGCTTGATAAAGGCTTCATTAGACCTAGTGTCTCGCCCTGGGGTGCACCGGTGTTGTTTGTGAAGAAGGATGGATCGATGAGGATGTGTATAGATTATCGACAACTGAACAAAGTCACCATCAAGTACAAGTATCCATCGCCGAGGATTGATGATTTATTTTATCAGCTTCAGGGTGCCAAGGTGTTTTCGAAGATTGATTTGAGGTATGGCTACCATCGGTTGAGTATTAGAGCATCTGATGTCCCTAAGACAGCTTTTCGGACTAGGTACGGGCATTATGAGTTTCTAGTGATGTCCTTTGGGTTGACAAATGCCCCAGCAGCATTCATGGATTTGATGAACTAAGTGTTCAAGCCTTATTTGGACTCCTTTGTGATCGTGTTTATTGATGATATCTTGATCTACTCCCGCAGTCGAGAGGAGCATGAGCAACATCTCAGGATTGTACTTTAGACTTTGAGAGCTAGCCAGTTATATGCTAAGTTTTCAAAATGCGAGTTTTGGTTGAGCTCAGTCGCTTTCTTGGGGCACATTGTGTCGGCAGAGGGTATTCAGGTGAATCCTAAGAAGATTGAGGCAGTTCAGAACTGGCCTAGACCCACTTCAGCTACGGAGATCAGGAGTTTCCTGGGTTTGGCGGGCTATTACCGTCGATTTGTGGAGGGGTTTTCATCTATAGCAGACCCATTGACCAGGTTGACCGAGAAAGGTGCCCCGTTCATATGGTCAGACGAGTGTGAGGTGAGCTTTCAGAAGCTCAAGACTACTTTGACTATAGCATCGGTGTTGGTGTTGCCTACAGGTTCATGATCTTATACGGTATATTGTGATGCATCCTGTGTTGGGCTCGGTGTAGTATTGATGCAAGAGGGTAGGGTGATTGCATATGCATTGCAGCAATTGAAGGTTCACGAGAAGAATTACCTTATCTGTGACTTAGAGCTGGCAGTCATTGTTCATGCACTGAAGATTTGGAGGCACTATCTTTACGGCGTGTCGTGTGAGGTTTTCACGGATCATCGGAGTTTGCAGTACTTGTTCAAACAAAAGGAGCTCAATTTGAGGCAGAGGAGGTGGTTAGAGCTATTGTAAGATTATGATATCACCATCTTTATCATCCCAGGAAGGCCAACGTGGTGGCCGATGCCTTAAGTAGGAAGTTAGTGAGTATGGGCAGCCTTGCGTATATTACAGTCGGTAAGAGACCACATGCATTAGATGTTCATGAGGTTGGATGTTTCTGAGGCCAGTCGTGTTCTAGCTTGTAAGGTCGCTCGGTCTTCGTTGTTTGAGCGCATTAGGGAGCGGCAGTATGATGACCCTCATTTGCTTGTCCTTAGGGACACGGTGTGGCACGGTGATGCCAAGCAGGTTACTGTTGGAGATGATGGAGTTTTGAGGATGCAGGGTCATGTTTGTGTGCCTAATGTGGATGGACTTCATGAATTGATTCTAGAGGAGGCCCACAGTTCCCGGTATTCTATTCACCCTGGCGGCGCCAAGATGTATCAGGACTTGCGGTAGTATTATTGGTGGAGGAGATGAAGAAGGATATAGTTGCTTATGTAGCTCGGTGTCTAAATTATCAACAAGTAAAGTATGAGCATCAGAGACCTGGTGGTTTGCTTCAGAAGATAGAGATTCCTAAGTGGAAGTGGGAGCGTATCACTATGGATTTCATTGTTGGACTTCCACGGACTCAGAGGAAGTTCGATGCAGTTTGGGTCATTGTGGACAGGCTGACTAAGTCAGCGCATTTCATTCATGTGGCAGTTACCTACATCCGCGAGATCGTCCGTCTCCACGGTGTGCCCCTGTCTATCATTTCTGATCGAGGTATGCAGTTCATCTCGCACTTTTGGAGAGCATTACAACATGAGTTGGGCATGAGGGTTGAGTTGAGCACAGTGTTTCATCCTCGGATGGACGACAGTCCGAGCGCACTATTCAGATCTTGGAGGATGTGCTCTGTGCATGTGTTATAGACTTCGGAGGATCGTGGGATCGGTTCTTGCGCCTTGCATAGTTTGCCTACAATAATAGCTATCAGTCGAGCATTCAGATGGCTCCCTATGAGGCATTATACGGTAGGTGGTGTCGGTCGCCAGTTGGGAGGCTCGGTTGTTGGGTATAGATCTAGTACAGGATGCCTTGGATAAGGTCAAGATTATTCAGGATCGACATCGCACAGCTCAGTCCAGGCAGAAGAGTTATGCCAACCGTAAAGTTCGTGATGTTGCATGCATGGTCGGAGAGAGAGTGTTGCTTCTGGTATCACCCATGAAGGGTGTAATGAGATTCGGAAAGAAGGGCAAGTTGAGCCCTAGGTATATCGGGCCCTTTGAGATTCTGGAGAGAGTGGGCGAGGTGGCTTACAGACTCGCATTGCCACCTAGTTTAGCAGTTGTTCATCCGGTATTCCATATGTCCATGCTCCGGAAGTATCATGGCGATCCGTCCCATGTGTTAGATTTCTGCTCTGTCCAGTTGGACAAGGATTTGACTTACGAGGAGGAGCCGGTGGCTATTCTAGCCCGGCAGGTTCGACAACTGAGGTCTAATAGTTATCCTTCAGTTCGAGTGTAGTGGAGAGGTCAGCCTGTTGAGGCAGCTACTTGGGATTCCGAGTAGAACATGCGGAGTAGATATCCACATCTTTTCACCACCCCAGGTACTTTTCTATGTCCGTTCGAGGACGAACGGTTGTTTTAGAGGTGGAGAATGTGATGACCCGATAGGTCATCTTATGATTTAAACCTAATTTTGTGATCTGAAATCTTTAAAATCATGATTTAGCCTTTCTCGATTTACTTGTGCAGTCCGGGTGTCTTTCCGGAAAGCTTTTATGCTAAAAATTGATAAAAATAAGAAATTTTGCCTTAAAACCTCATTTGAGTTGATTTTGGTCAATATTTTTGGTAAACGGACCCAGATTCGTACTCTGACGGTCCCATGGGTCCGTATCGTGATTTAGGACATGGGCATCTGCCCGGAATCGAAATCAGAAGTCCCTAGCCCGAGATATCGGACTATGTCAGAATTTGAAAGTTGAAAGCTTAAACAGATTGAAGTATTTGACCAAATTTTGACTTGTTGGATAACGGGTCCATATATTGGTTCCGGAACTCAATATAGGTCCAATACCATATTTATGACTTGTCTGTGAAATTTGATGAAAAACGGAGTTGATTTGACGTGATTCGGACGTCCGGTTGTGAAAATAGGAATTTCAAAGTTTTCTTGAAAATTTCATTCGATTTGGTGTTCAATTCGTAGTTCTATGTGTTATTTTGGCGATTTGATCGCGCGACCATGTTCGTATGATGTTTTTAGACTTATGTGTGTGTGTGTGTGTGTGGTTTGGAGCCCCGAGGGCTCGGGTAAGTTTCGGATAGGCTACGGAGTGAAAATTGAACTTAAAATATAGCTAGTGTTGCAATATTTGGTGCAGGCCTCTGATCTCGCATTTGCGAGATCAGGCATCGCAATTACGACCCCTGCAGGTTCCGCATTTGCGAGCTATTGCTCGTATTTGCGAAGAATAGCTTGCCTTATAGTTTTCGCATTTGCAAACAAGTTCTTTGCATTTGCGAACGGGGAAGGGGAGAGGCAGTGATCGCATTTGCGATCACATGGTCGCATTTGCGAAAGGGTCAGGCTCGCATTTGCGAAGATACCAGGAATGGGAAGACCTTCACATTTGCGATAGGTTTTTCGCATTTGCGGGGATTGCATTTGCAAACACCAGGTCGCAAATGCGACACCTGCAACTGATCAAAATGATTTCAACCTAAAATCTAGGATTTTCATAGTGGAAATTGGGGGTTTGGGTAGAATTAGGGATTTTTGAAAAATTGGGATTTAGACCTCAAATTGATGTCGGATTTCAAAACTAATTGCATAATAGGGCTCGGGGGTGAAAGGGTGAATTGATTTTGGTCTGAACCTCGGGCTTTGACCAAGCGAGCCCGAGGTCGATTTTTGACTTTTTGGGGGAAAGTTTGGGGAATCTAAATTTATGTATTGTAATTGATTTGTTTTGCAATATTTGATATTATTGAGTTGTTTGTGGATAGATACGAGTGGTTTGGAGGTGGATTCTAGAGGAAAAGCTGTAATTGAGCATTGAGTGGCCTGTGGAGCGAGGTAGGTGTTGTGTCTAACTTTGACTTGAGGGAATTAGGAACCATCGTACTATTTGCTATGTGAAATTCATGTGATCGGTGTATATGTGAAGTGACGAGTACTTATGCGCCGCCAATTTATCTGTTTTTCCCTGATTTCCCGTTTTCTCGTATTATCCCTTTCCCTGTCTTAACTGTTACATGCTCCCATTTGTGTTCCCATGCCTAATTGCTACTTGTTAGACATTCTTTTCTCTTGTTCATGATATTGTTCTTTTCATAGTTCCATTATCTCCTATTATTTGCTTAAGCTGTTTTAATGGTACCTTTCTGCTGTATATTCTGAATTGGTCTCGCTATATAGCATTACTTATGTGAAACTTCATGGTGTACAAGATTCCTATTTGTGTTAGTTTGAGGTTTAAGTTTTGCGAAAGGATTATATGACTTAAATTGTGAAATTTCTATAGATATTGAGTAATTAATATTGATATGATGGGATCGGGTTGCACGCCGCAACATGAGGAATAAGGGTGATATATATTAAGGTGGAATAAGGGTGATTTGATACTGAACGGTGGGAACGGGTTGCACGTCGCAACAGGTGTAATAAGGGTGGATTGTTTGGTGGAATATGGGTGAACTATGATTGTATTATTGTGATATGGTGGAATCGGGTTGCACACCACAATACTTTTATTTATATTCACTATCATTTATGCTATTATGAGGAAATAAGGGAGGAATATGAGATGTACTGTGGTATCGGGTTGTGCGTCGCAACAACCTATGTGTTAATGTTTCTCCCTGAACTGTGTTAGCCTTATGGTATTCTCTTTGGTAATCTATGAACACTGTTGATATATCTCCGGGAGTTGACATATTTCTTGCAATTTACTACTTTCTTCTATTTTGCATTTCCTATCCTGCTTTTATTATATATACTGCGTACAGGTTGTAGTGTGAGTGACCTGCCTTAACCTCGTCACTACTTCGTTGAGGTTAGGTTCGGCACTTACCAGTACATGAGGTCGATTGCACTGATACAGCACTCTGCACTTCCTGTGCAGATTTTGGTGCTTGTCCGATCTGATCGTGAGGTTGGCTTTAGGATTCGTCTCATAGGAGACCCAAGGTAGATCTGTCGGCGTCCGTAGACCCTGGCGTCCCCTTCTATACATTATGCTTTACTGTTTCTTTCATTTCGAAAACAGTTGTATCTCTTTCAGACCTTTACTTGTAGAAAAATCTTAGAAGTTCGTGAATTGTGACTCCAGATCCGGGTAGTAGTATGTAAATATTGAGGCTGTTATAAATTTCCGCACTCATTTGTAACTCGTTATAACTTATTTGTTGTTAATTACTGAAATGTGAAATAATTGGCTTAATGATTCTCTAACGTTGGCTTGCCTAGCAAGTAAAATGTTAGGCGCCATCACGGTCCCGACGGTGGAAATTTCGGGTCGTGACAGCTCATGTTAGATTCATAACTTGATAACTATTGTTACCGACAACTTTACTCAAAAAAATAATTCAACTCACTTCGTTCGATTTCATGACACTAGTTTGCCACCTACTCGCAGACATCCGTGTTTCAGTTTTATTTCTTAACTTTTACCAATTCCTTGACACCATTGAGTATCTCGTGATATGTTTCTACCAAAAACTTGGGATTGCATTTATTTCCATGCGCACCATAGACATGCTACCGTTGCTCGTAAGCCTTCAACAATCGAGAGTTATCGTTATCACTATGGTACTTGCACCTTTTTTAATATTTGTGCTCTTTTTTGAAAACATGCCCTTTACTGGCACACTTTATTTTTGTATAGAAGAGTCTCCTCATTCAAGAATGCGTATTACATTACCCTTTTCTATTTCATCTCGCGATAAGTGTGCACATATAAAAATACCCTCTTATTCCACTTAATCCCATGTACAATTCAAAGTACTTCCTTGTTCTCTGCCAATATTTGAATTTAATTCAAATTGCACATGTCCCCAAGTTGTAGGAATACATTCGAGTTGCCCATTAAATCCTTGACTATCAAACATAAGTTTCAACATTCCTGATGCAGAACATCGTAATTATTGCTCGTAATGCGTTTGCTTCTCTACAAATACTTTATGGTAATTGTACTCATTCTATCATGAAGTTACCGAAGGTTTTCTCTTCATCTTGACTGTAGTAAATAAAATATCTTATTTCTTAAACCATTACCTTTAAGGTTACTCTTACCTGCTCTGACGCTCCCCCACTTAAGCGTAAAACCCAATTCTTAAGCTCGAACCTAACACTCTAAGACTTTATTAAATTCCTACCTCATAGGTAAACTTACATCTAATCATATACATGCTCACATGCTGCCACAAGTTTTTTTTTATTCCCCAACTCGAAATCTCATATACATGCTCACATTCTTTAGCATTCTTCTCTCATTCCTTCAAGTCCTCAGCAGTGCAATCCGCTCTTGTCTTTGGCACCTCTACTCTTTCAGCATTTATCTGCAAGGTAGCTAGTGGACCAGCGGTGACAATATCCCATAGCTCATAGTCCTCTCTTATAATGTGATCTCTCATCCTATTTTTTCACCAAGAGTAGTACTGGCTGTTAAAGAGTGGTGGCCTAGCAATGGATTGCCCTTCCCAGTTTCCAGGTGGTGCACTCATGTTAATCTTCTCCTAAGGTGTAAGCCTCTTCAAGGAGAACCCGCTCTGATACTAATTGATGTTTTATACTTCAATGCCACACAATAAGAGGGGGCGATTTATGTGGTGTTCAATTTTCGCGTGCACTGATTATAGAATGGCCTGATTCTTCTATGTGTTCCTTATACTACTGTTGCGGAAATAGTAAATGCGGAAAGTAAAGAATACAAATATTTTTACGTGAAAAATACCCGGCTCAAAAGGTGAAAAAACCACGACCTACTACTCAGTAGAATTTTTTCCAACGCTTCACTAAATCACTGAGCCAAAACAGCATTTACAAAAAAAAAATATAAACCTAAGGATTACCTCTAATCCCGTTGTGGCAACCAGCCTTTAACTATTGCGACAACTTCAAGTTAACTCTAACTTGAATACTCAGAGTACTTAATACAATTGCCTCTAGATAAAGCTGAAAGGTACAATTTGAAAAGCCCCAATTGAACTAGAATAAAAGACAGACACTTGAAACTGGTTCTTTTATCTCGTTCATGTAGCTTCAGATTCGCACACTTGAATCACACAAGAATTGTTTGCAAAATGCCTTGCTATTTTGCTCTCAACTCAGGTTTAACTTCAGCGTTTGTGCGTACCTGTAGAATGAGAATATCCTGCAATATATAGAATTAGTAGAATAAGAAATAACTAGAGTTCTAATGTTACTCTTCCTTGGTGGAAGAGCTTCAACCTCTAACTTCACCCTTATCTTTGATAAAGTTCTCTTCGAGTAAGGAGTTTCTCCTTATCATTTATGCAAACCTTTTCAATCAGGAGATATCAGATATAACAACTTGAGCTTATCTCCTTCACGTGCATCCCTTATGCTCGAATTTGCCCGTGTTTGTGTACACTATGTATGGACCTGGTTCATGTTTGAGTTCCTTTATCAATCATCGAAACAAAATTTTACTTGGCCAACATTTTCATTTGGGACCTCCTGAGAATTGATACCTGTTATGCCTTGAGTAATGTGCTAACCACTTGCAACTGAATGAGTATCTACTGATCTGCAGCATTGGCTGGGTTTGCTTCCTGGAAAGTGGCGCCTGTTATACTGTACTGGTAGACATATAGGATTGACCCTTCGACAGCCTTCTGTTAGAGTACTCATTGGGGAAGTGTACCTAACAATATCTAAAGTATCAACACCTAACACAACATTTTCAGCTGCCTCACATATAAGCTTCACCGTTATGCCTAGTGGGGGCTGGCCTCATGACAAGTCTGGTGTAGGTGGAAAGTTGCAAGTGAATACCTATTTCAGATTGAGAGCTGGGAGACGGTTATATCTTAAGGAAGAAACTGACACCTCGAAGTTTCCATCTGCTACACCAGATGCTCAAGCTTCTGCAGTGAAAAGGTTATCTAGTAAAAAGTGGAGGAAAGCCATCCCCATAAATGAATTTCCTTCAAGCCTTTCTGTAGCTAAACTTGTGTCCACTGAATAAATCACTGAGTGGTAACGTTGAAGTCGCACAGAAAGCACTTCAAGAGGTACGCACTCAAATACCTTCAGAAATGTTTGATCTGTCAAAAATCATCTGTGGAACATATTTAGATTCAAGATTGTTTGTCCTTCAAAGTGTAAATGGATCTGCACTCGTTTTAACAAGATGTACAAACGATAGTTGATCGTAGTAAAAAACTTTGTTGACTCACTTTGTAAAAGATTGTTAGAGGAATAGAAGCTTAATTCGTGTATTTAAGCTCACAGAGATTCTTTTTTACCATGTTACCATTTTTCCAGCAAAAGATATATGTTCATCACAGTGCGCAACGGAAAGGCTGCGTCCCTGGACGCTCAGAGGAAAATTTACACATCAACTAACCCCAAACTAGTTAAAACCAATAGAATTCATTAATTATAACTATTCCGCTGCATCTAAGTTCATTTCATTTTAACAGGAAATAAGTTACCGTTTTAATACACATTGAATTTCTAGTATTCTTTAGAAATGTAAAATTTATCTCTATGGTAGTCCTTAACCAGGCAACAGACACTCGTTACAAATACTTGTAATCCCAAAATAGTTGCAGGCACGCTTATGGAAATTTCAGTAAACATTCATGGGAGACTGTATAGAATTTGGCGAGAACTTGAAAGGACTCGGCAATCAAGATGCACCAGCATGCATTAATTTACCGTACAATTGTATGGCACTAAAGAGAAGATAACAGCGATGCAGTCAGAGAGAAATATTTGGCTGTCTTCGTCGGAACCCCAGAAGGCCGTGAAAACCTCACGACCAAAGACCAGGACTCTGTTCTGAAAATAAATTTAATCTAATAACAACAATAGCCTATCTAAAGACAACCTCGCTAATACAAATACATTTCATACATTTCAAATAGAGGCTTCTGTCTCTTGTCCCTCTCCCGCTTAGTGAATTCTAACATTGTCACTTTCGAGGGGCAGGTGGATACACCAACAATCGCTTACTGAATAACAAGTGCTTGGTCAACCAAAATCAAGACATCTGGTCTGTCCAATATCTAGGATAAAGAAAATGCATAAGCAAAAGGAACAGAAACATTTCCACCCAGGTGAACTAAAACCAATAAAACAACATACCACCAAAGAAATTGAAAAGCTCTACAGAAACAAATCTAGATCAATCCCTGGCGTTGTAGATCCGTGTATGTCTTTTTGTTGTAGATGTTGCCCTCTTGATCTTCATATTCCTCTTCAAGATCTGGGCGCCACTTATTCAGCCCTTGTTTTTCTTGGATTCTTTCCCAAAGTTGCTTGGCTTCCTGTGACACAACAAAAAATGTGCATCAGAAGCTGCAGTAACAAAGGAAAAAGGAACAGCTAGCTGCATGCAACTTACCAGTTGCAACATCTATATTCGACATTGCTGTGTTTCAGGATTAAAATAATGCCAAAACAAAAGCTAGAAGCTGTCATACTAATTTGATTTGCATCCATGGATCTAGGTACTAATATAACCAAGACGGTAAAAAATAAGCTAAAACATGATTTAAGAGGGAAAAGAGGAAAAGAGAGCAGGGTTCTTTGAAGCTTAGTTGGCAGAAGCAGAAAATTGCATCCACTGAGTTACCAAACTACAGCTGCACTTTGTATCCTAACTATATTTATAGGAAGAACGGAAGCAAGAATGACGCCCTGAAGAAACGCACCATCGTCTGTCCAGACATGTAAAGAGGTTCATATGGTTATTAAGCTACTGAAATCACAATTTTAATAATTAAAAATCATGACGGATCAACAGCAGAATGTTAAAAGTGACCAAAATTACTACTCAAGAGCTACATGTTAGGGGTCTGGCTCTTTGAAATCAGGCGTGGCACGGTCATGGCAAGGATTTGGCATGATGGCCTTGTCATTTGCCTATGTGCGGATGGAAAACAACATGCGGGACAGTGGGGGCGGCATTGATAGTGGCAACAAACTGTTGCAAGGCCAAAGTGTGCCGGATGACACCAAGGCATGAGGTTGGTTACGTGCAAAATAAAGGCCAAGGTCTTGAGGGAGGCAAGACAAGGTTGGCAAGGTCTTGACAAAGCTATGGGGGCAAGTGAAGGCGTCATGGCATGGCATGGGCACCGGGCAGCATCGACATGGGCACTTAAGCATATGAGAGGTGCCAAGCTAAGCTATGGCAAATCAAAGCGGGTTGATGACAAAGGCTAAGGTAAACTAAGGCAGGGTGCGAAGCCAAAATATAAGCAATGGCGCAGGTGAAACAAGAGTTGTCACGGACAAGACTGAAACTCGGTCAAGGCATGTGCGAGTGGCATTGGCGATGGGCATCTGCGGCTAAGTCATGGGCAGCAGGCATGACAGATTGGCATTGGCGGGAGGCAGTGTCAAGATACCAAAGCAAGCCTTGGGCACGGAGTAAGCAAGGCCGAACACGCACATGCAGCGCACATGGGAGCAGTTGGGCAGTTTCTTTTGGTTATAACTGCGCGATTTCTTTTGGTTGTAACTTGTAACTGCTTGTAACCATGTTGCATTATTTTTGTAGCCTTTCTACACGAAATGATAATGGCCCAAGTAGTTGGGGATGTCAACTACATGTTAGGAACTGATTAGCCTTGAGTGTGACAAGTGTCGAAAGCAACGACAAGTGTCCTTGTGCTGTCAAGTACCAAAGGTTGTCACATGTGTTATAAATGTGCCTTGGGACTTGGTCGAATTGGAAGTGCGAAATTTGTGTGCAATTTCATAAGAACGGAAGCTAGAAAGAAATGTGAGGATTTCTAAAGAGTGTTCCTTAGGGCCTAAGGCTGGGCATGGGCAGGTTTTACTGTGGCATCGAACGACTTGTGTTCTTTGTCAAGTTAAGTGGGCTGTGAACGACTTGTGTTCATAGCAAGTGAGGGTGTCCTTTCTGTGCTTTGTGATTAATACTAAGGTTGGGAATTTTCCCGTATATGTTGTTCTTTACCTTCACTGCCCAAAATTAAACTAAGGCCAAAGACACGAAAATTTGGCTAACGGGTGAAAGGCTGAGTCAAGTTGGAGACTGCCGCACGGAGGCAAACCTCAGGTTGATGAAGTTTACCCCTGTGACACTACACATGGTGTCTCAATAGCATGGTTCACAAAAAAATATCGCACTTGAGACGTCAACTAACATATAGTGTTATCAAAGGCGAAATGCGCAAAAACGCTCTAAGGTCCGTTGGGCTTTAAGCGCAAAGTGCAAATAAAGCATGGGCTTTAACGAAGAAAGGTGCAAATGGAGAAGAAATAGAAATAGTTGTGTATTAAAATAACAAATATATGGATAAAAAAATTGAAAAAGAATTATGATAAAGTGAAATATCAATTGTTTAATGTCGCCTCTTCAGGATTACGCTCATGGGTGAGGAACAGTATGCCTTAGAGCCTTGATGACAACAGAAGCACCCGCTAAGCGAGGCGAAGCGCTCAGCATGTTTTGAGCCTCGCTTTAGAGCTTAAGCGCGCTTTAAGGGCGCCTTTGAAAACACTGCTAACATAAAGGTAGTAGACAATGTGAAGAGAGCAAGAAGTTTCTCCAGAAGTAATACAAAATGGAAAAATGGTTATACGGGTTATAGGCAGGCACATACTATGAATGGGTTTATACCTACGCACTTATCAGCTGGACACTTTTTTGCAGCCTCTATTGCAAACATGACAAACTTCATGCAAGAACTTATGCTTCAGCTATTAATCAAACATTTGGCATCTAAAATAGATTTAGAAGTCAAAATTAAGACATTCGAAGGGATGTCTCAGAGGGTAAGGACAAAGAATAGAGACCAGGACAAAAAGAAATGAGAGGGATCGTTAATTTTTTGTTTCAGAATGAGTGAAAAAAGAGAGAGGAATATCACATACAACATAGCATACCTGACGAAGATTTAATTTGTCACAAGTCTGGTCTTTTTGGCATTTACAGAATCAAAATGTTCCATCTGAAAGAGGTCTGTTCCTCTGCTTCTCTCCGAACAAAACTAGAAGTCTTTTTACATGCCTTTCTCTCCCTAGAAATTAAGGCAAGAGCAGAAGTGAAACTCCACCCCTCTCCTTTTCTTCCCAGAACATCCATTTACATTAGAAACATCACTCATCATTATGTGTTTACTGATTGAGGAAGAAACCTTTTGCTAAAACCTTACCTAATGCTTTTCATCTGATAAGATGACTTAGATCAGTACTCTAAGTTTGAAATCATCTGTATGTAGAGAGCATGCTTATAGGAGTACACTGTATGATAAGTTACCTTTGTTTAAGTCTCATTTGATAAGTCATATTCATAGACAGTGATCTTCAAGGGATTATATGTGTCATTGGATGCAAATGTTTATAGGTTGCATCCTGGACTTTAAAGACTCCTTTGAAGAAGTCTAACCAAGGTAAGTAACAGTTATGTCTAATGATCATGTGTATACAAATATAGACGCCTTTGAGATGAATAGCATACAAGAAGTCAATGTGACTAAACTGCAACTCTATCAACATTTCATTTCAATGAGTAGCAGATGTTTTAATTAGTTTAACATCTAGACAACTAAACAAATAGCATTAAATATGCAACAATGATGAACAGAGATTGCAGCTTAGAGAAACATACTTCGATTGATGTGATCTCATTGAAGTTCTTAGTATTTGGGATACCAAGACAACGCATTCCATGTTGATGTCTCCATTCCTTGAAATGCCGCTCATAAGCCCTACGGCCCCAGTAACTATGGTTCCCACATATCTCACACTTGAACTCCTGAAAGCATTCATACAAAAGTGCCTAAGAGCTCATATGTCTAAAAAAGTGTCATAGAGATGAATGACAAAGATAACACCAAATGATCCAACAAGCAATTAGCTGTAATCATTCAGATATTACAGTAAAGAAAAAGGACTATTGCATGCATGCATCCTCCAATTCTCTTCCAGGCCCCTTTTTCGTCTCTTTATTTTTCTTTTTTCTTTCAGTACTCTTTCTGAGGCAGGTAAGGGACTTCTGATGACTAAACTTTTATGGGGCATTGATTTGGGGGAGAATGGGTGTCTCGTCTCCAAATTTAAGTTATTAGCAGTACAAACTGTACCAAAGCAACACATCTGTAATGAGTTAAGCTTAAACCAGCACAATCTATAGGTTTTCTGGAACAAAAAGAAGACCATTTCAGGCGCCCAAGCAAAGATTACACAAGTCAAACACCTATTCAAGAGCTAAAAACTGAGACTCTAATCTTTAAGTCATGCCTTGGAACTATGCAAGGAGATAACACATGTCAACATCAAAAATACAAATGGAAACCGCAAGTACAACAAAAATTCACTCGAGGCAAAAAGAAGAAAAAAAATACTAGCAGTTAACAATGTGATCACCGACCTATAACAGACATCAAAACAAAGGGCAGGCAGCCTACCATACACTCCCAAAAAAATTACCTGACCAAGGCCATGAAGCTTATACAACCAGTAAGGAATAGGCTTCCCATCCCAACCCATAGGCAACTTCAGAGGATTATAAATTTGTTGGTCTTCTTCATCACTCTCAGACTCAGCCTGTACATCATCCTGTAGAAAACATCAAAAAAGCAGGCATCATTAGAGAGGATAGCAGCTTATACATAAGTCAAGATACGCTAAAAGAAAAACTAAAACCAATTAATTAGTGCGACGAAAGGTCTCTGAAGAGCATGTTTTATGGTTCTGTTAAATTCATCTACTCCCGACAGCCGCAGATTTTAGAAAGCTCAAGCAAGTTCAGTTGTAAATCTTTCTTATTAGTCAATGCACTAAATTCCATGGGGCTTTTCCTTTATATCTACCATTTCAACAGGCTATGATCCAAATGTTACACGGTAGATCCAAAATTGAATACTATTACACTCATGGAACAGCCCAATCTCTAAAGATTCACAAAATACACTCATTTATTTTCCATTTTCCTTTCATTAAAATGTTGTATTCAAACCCCGCCTGTGAAATATGAACAGCCAGAAGACTGCCCACACTGATGGAACATTGTACTAAGTCCTTTTTATCACATTTTAGAACTGTCAGCAGGGGGTTATCTCTGTGACTTCTAAGGGCATTTGATTATAGCAGATGTACCAAATATTCGTATAGAATTTTTTACCACGAGTTTGTGTATTAGGGGAAGTGGCTTGCTCCGCAGATACTTGTGTAAGACACAATCACTGCCTATCACGGAGCAAAGAGAAGAGGTACTTGTTCTTTCTGCTTGAAACTTGATTGAGGATGATCTTCTCCTCAAGTACTGTATGCTTTCTTGTTCATATTTTTAGAGCAAAAAAGAGATACGTGGGTGTTTAGTGTAATTAACCCATATTTTAATTAAGAGTTTGATCTCTTTTATGATGGCTGGTGCTTTCTTTCCCATATGAGGTTGCAGGTTGCTCATGAATTACCTCTTCACGTTCTGCCTCCATTTCTTCATATGTCAAAGCCTGTTTTTTCTCAACATTCTCTTTTGTCCGCACAATTGTCTGCAGGGAAATAAATATTAAGAATAAAGTATTAGCGGACCAACTAAAGGATTAACATCACATAAATGAGCACCATGATTGCTGTCCGCTCAAACATGACTTCAAAAACTGAAAATACGGTAGCACATAAAGAATCTGTTTATGAATTTACTCCACATTCATTTGTATGTGAGCATGTTGCCTTAGATATCTTTTCCTTTGGGAGATAAGAGAAGTGTTGTGTCACCCACCTCATCCAACAGATCACATAGCTTTCTTATCTTTGCTTCCATAAGGGCAATCTCTTTTACATCATCACCCACTTGAGGAGCTGGCATTACACCATTTTGTTCTGGTTTCCGGGAGCCTTTTGCAAAATGCTTTCTGTCCAGTTTTTCTAGCGGTGTATGCTGTCAAAACATCAAACAACAAATTCATGCATGTCGAAACCAATTCGCAAATAATTTGAAACAGGAAGCAATCAAATCCACAAGCATATACGAGAGAACACTTTATTCTTGGGTAAAAAATGCTAATTCTTGGGTAAAGATACTAGCAACTAACCTTCGTAAGGAAAAACCTCTCAGCACGTTGCTGAATAGTACCTCCAGTCTTCAATCCTAGAGCACCCAATGCCTAAAATAAATGCCACAGCATTGAAGTACATATCAACATTAAGCACCCTAAAGTCGTGCAATAATATTTAGAAACCACAGAATATAGTCTACATCATGGGAATGACATATATGAGAAGTACCACACAAATAAAACATGATAGTTGGCAGGGAAAGAGGATTAAAGAAATATTTGTGGGAATAGGAAAAATGAGAAACTGGTGCAATTTTCTAACATCAATCAGCAAAACGATCTCTTGTTTTGGCATACAAGTTGAGCTTGACATAAGCAAGTCTTAAACAAACCCCAATGAGAAGTTTAAAATGGTAAAATCAAAGTTCAGAAACCCACATATCCACAAATTTATCAATGGGGCCAAGGGAATCCCCAAATATCAAACAGTCCATGCAGTACAAAGTAATGGTCAAAGCTCTATCCATAAATCTCTTTTAAATGTGCATTTATCATAAAGATAATACAAAAAACGTGTGCATGGTTACAAAGAGAAAGCTCCAATGATAAATGAACCATAGAAAAAGAAGAGGAAAGGCTTCTTTTTCTTTTTCTTCTTTGGGGAGGTGGATGGGTGGGGAGGGGAGGGCTTGTAATTTTGCTAACCAAATCAGTTGACAAAACAAAGTCTTTAAGACTTAAAGAGCACTAGTACACCATGCTGCCGATGAGGATGGAGGCTACACCGTAGGAGATTGGACAACCAAAGAGCTAATTAACAATAATATTGTCATCGCAAAGAGAAACACTAGTTTAAAACAAAAATAAAAATAAAAGATTAGGAAAATTATGTGGTTCAAACCACCAGGTTCTGTAGATCTATAAACCATGAGATATGATTAACCAAAAGCATCTTGAATGATTAGACCACATACTTAAAGGGAATTCTCCTGTCATAGAAAGGTTTTTGAGACCAGATCATTCTCAAGATAGAGAAGACTGAATAAACATTAGGGTTCTCGTCTTGAATCTGGGAGTTCAATTTCAATAGCATAATTTTACTTTACCTCCTAAGCATCTGCCACAAGTCAGTCCAAGAGCAACTGACTTTGAAACATAGAGGGTGTTTGGCTAAGCTTATAAGCTGGTCAAAGTAGCTTATAAGCACTTTTCGGCTTATCTACGCGTTTGGTAAAGTTAAAAGTGCTTATAAGCCGTGCTTATAAGTCAAAAACAAGCCAAAAGTCATAAGCTGGTCACCCCCAGCTTATAAATTTTTAGCTTATAAGCACTTTAAGTTTGACCAAAATTTTTACTATTTTATCCTTAAAATATTCTTTTTAAGAACAAAACTCTTGCATTGATACTCACTGCCTCAAGTACTATTTCAACCTAACCCCCTCCCTCCGCCTCTTCAAGTCTGCAATGCTCATTGACTATTTAAGATAAGCAAATTCTCTATTCCTTTGCATATTTATATCTATGTGATTGTGTATTAATCTTTGAACTGTATGTAATAAATGAGGACATATCAAATTTTTGGTATGTTGCTTTCCAAGTGTTGTGGTGATAAAGACAGTGTTTGTTTCTCTTCAGATATTTTGTCCTATCTAGGTTTATTTTTTACTTAGAAACTTTTATCAATTTATTACTTATTATAACTTATGATTATATGCTTATCATAAAATAAATTATATTTATCATAAAAGTTATCTTATCTAAGCACAGTTGTATTTAAAATAAAATGACAAATAGAATATTTTGTATTTGGATCGATTTGGAATCTAAAATTTTGAAGATATTACGCCCTTATAGGTGTAAACACTTCTAAAGTTATTTAAGTCATTTTAACAGAAAAAAAGCTTATCAGCATTTTTTATCAAATACTGCATCAGCTTATTATCAATTTCAGCACTTGTATCCAAACACATAACTGCTTATTTATTAAATCAGTTTCAGCACTTAAAAGTGCTTTTCAGCACCTAATGCTTATCAGCTACTTCAAATCAGCTAATCCAAACGGACTCATAATTGACCTAAAATAGTCAGAAGAAGAAACTAAATACAAAACGAAAAAAGGGGGAAGCATTCCAATGAAAGCTAAAAGATCAGTTGCTATAAACATCAAGCCGTCCAGGAATATTGATGTTAAGATGCCTTGTGTACAAATTTTTGTAGGGTATCCAAGAGCTGTGTCAATGATATTAGTCCTCAAATAGAAGCAAAAAAGCATTTTTGTCTGCACTGCTGATTCAGTTTCACAGTACGGTGCTTGTACCATCTAGATCTGATTCTCTTATTTGGAAGGGCGATGCAAAAGGGAAGCTCACTGTTAAAAGGTGCTATAAACTTCAACGAGACCTCTCAGCCAGCATACCACTTTGGCCATGGAAGTGCATTTGGAGGAATATGGCACCTCTGAAGGCAGAATGGTTTACTGGGTTGGCTGCTCATGGAGCAAGTTTGACTCATGAAAATCTTCAAGAAAGGGGGATCACTATGTGTAGCAAATGTCCACTTTGTGAGAGGCAAAATAAGGACATTAACCATCTTTTCGTTCACTGCTCATTCACTAAACAAACCTGGGATCTCTTTTCCAGCATTATGGGAGTTAACTGGATCACGCCACAGACAACTATGGAATTGCTACAGGCTGGTGCATTAAAGGGATGGGAACGACAAAAGTGAAAATTTGAACTCAATCCCCTGTGCTATCTGGTGGACAATCTGGAAAGAATGCAAGAATTTTTTAAGGCAAAACTGATTCTGTAATTAGTATTAAGTACAGATGCATCTCTCTTCTATTTTTGGTGTAACATGGCTATTGCAAATGACATAGATGCCATGACAGATTTTTTGAGCTCTTTACATTTACAGCTGTAAAGACCTTTGTAAGTTATTTTTCAGCATCTTGTTGTCACTGGATGCTAAATAAATTACCTTTAACAATCTAAAAAAAAGGTCTCCTAAAGAAGATAAGTAACAAAATCAAATAGGAGAAAACATGCTTTCGAGATGGGAATCGGTATCTAACAAATTCCATGGTTCCAGTATAAATGACATAAAAAGAAAAAGGAATGACACCACAATGAGCGAATTTTTAGACGCTATGGAACCTAAGTGATTACTTTCAAATTCAGAGAAACCATGGAATTAACAAAAAAAGGGCAAAGTTTGATTATTTTCAACTGCTACCCCTACCTCATTTCGATGATCCATTCCATGATTTTAAACATCCAATTGCCTCTTCCAGTTAATATGATAAACTAAGTTGTCTCTCATCCATTTAAAGGCTATAATCTGTGTGGTAATTATCAAAAAATGAGGGTGCACGTTATTAAAATTCAAGATTCACTTCAAACTGTTAAAAGAAATCTAATGAAGGCTGAGTGCCAATCAGACTATCTACTCAAGTTGACCCATCAGTTCATTTTGATGGAACCTAATAGCTTGGAATTTAGTACAGCTACTTTCTTCTATTTCCTGTAAATCAGATAAGCAGGCCATTATCAGCCCATTAATCTGCTCAGATTAAGTGCATGAAGAACATCTAGTTCCTATGAACCACTAGTGTATCCTCAAGTTAACATCTTCCAAAACGTGACGGCATTCAAGTTCCAATTAAAAAGACATAGATCTGAAACAATTTTAAGGCAAGCATTCAAGTTCCACCAAAGAAAACATAGATGAGAAACGATTTTTTCAAAGTTAAAAAAAAAACAATACCTCCTTTAACTTATCAGGTCCCTCTATCGTCAGCTCCTCAACTGTACTATAAGAATTAAGATCAATCACAGTATGATTCTGTGGAGCACTTCCATTTTCCTGACTGTTATTTTCCCATCCTTCTACCTTGCCTATTGTCCACTCTTCTTCGAATTCACTTGTTACCTGTCAGAAATTAGTTATTAGAATAGAAGTGTTTTTTCTTTCTTTTGGAGAGGGGGATTGGTGAGTGGGGGATAAGCCAAGTATCATTTCAAAGCACATATAAAAGTTAATCATAAACAGCACAAAAATCAATCAAATTCAAAGATAGAACTCAATAATACTGCATCTCACAAGGAAAATTTTCCCAAATCAATCATTAAATGCCAAAGTGAAAATCATATTCAAAGTATGCCAGCATAACCTCCTCTAATCGAGAAGCTATAATCCTTAAACTATACTCTTTCAGCAGCAAACTATACAATTCAGAGAAGTTTATATCATGTCTCTTATGATAAGATATGGGTCAGCAATGACTTCCACAGAGCAAGAGCGTCCCACTTACACCAATATACAAGTCACAAAACCCACAAATTGCATTAATTTTTACAACCTGATATACAAAACCTTCTCTGATCATGTGTTCACTAAACTCTCACATTATATTAAATGGAGAAAGGACTGTAATACACTTCCCGACACTGTAAGAGAGGAGCATGCAGCAAGTAAGCAATGATCACTCAATAATAAAGTCGGATTGAGAAACAGAATGTTGATAAAAGAAAATAGCACCTTTGAGAATATCCTATCAAGATCCTGCAAGGGCTCTGTCCGCTCGAAAAAATAGATTAGATACTCCAATAGTTTCTGCAAATATTCTCGGTATGGCCTGTAAAAGAGAAAAAAGACAATAATGCAATATCATAAAATTAAAGGAATCATGAAGAGGAGGGGTAAAGGGTTTTCTACATCTAGATTTGAACTACATAGGAACAACAAGATTTCACCCAAGCAAACAAGCAATTACTGAAGTAGCTGTGATTTCAGAGATTGCTTCCTGAAAGTCTATACTTCATGTAACTGTACTAAGAAACAGACTCTAAATGATATTATCTGATTTGAAAGATCGAACATTCTACACCAACTACAGAAATTTTTACCTTGTCGACTTTGCTTTACGGGGAATCTTCTGCGGTTGGGAAAATACATCAAGATAAGCTGTGTATTCAATTCGCGCACCAAATTTGGAGTTGTAATACTCGTTAAACAATTCATGCAAGTCAAGGTATCGCCCTGAACCTTCCTGTCAAATATGTCACAATAGCAAAATGGAATATAAGACAACTAGTATCATACAATTACCAAGAAGCATACATGAAGAAAGCAATAAACACTTGGGAGGGGGGCGCACATCAACCAAACAGTTCCTGCTTCAAAAGTTATACAAAGTTACAATGAAGCATAAACCCACTGCAAAATCATTCAACTATTATTGAAAAATTCACATCAATGCCATATAGATTATATGAACGTCTAGTTGTCTCTTTTGCAGTGAGTAGACACAGGAAGCCTAATTTCAAGTTTCAAAACCATACCTAGTTTCCTTGACAAGCTGTTAATAAACCCAATGACTGAGCCTATGTTTCTATACAACGGAATTGCCTCATCACAAAGTTATAAGATCGGTGAACGTTAGATTGCCATTAGTCTTTGACACACAACTGTTGTATCAGATAACAGAAAATCCTCACTGTCAGGGAAGAACTAACTGATAAAAAATAATTTTGTCTAGCCAGCTGGCAGCTGCATATATTCAGCAGGAAAAAAGGATGCTTACAATGTAGCTAATGCCCAACAAATAAAGACTTGTAAATATGTAGTCAAAAATGTCATAAAGGAGTACTATATAAAGCCGCAGTATCTGTGAATATCTCAAGCAAGCTCACATTGAATGCAGCAATAATCAAAAAATTAAATACAAGCAGCTAATTTCCTGCCAAAAAGCAACAAGGAATAGACGAAGAGCGACACTAACCTCGCCACTAAACTCGATTTGTGGTTCTTCTATGAGGAGCTGCTCGTAATCATCGCTGGCATCAATAACAACACGCGCAGCAGGATGCCTTCTATGGTATTCCCGAATCTAAATATCACCAAGCACAAATAAACAGGGCAAGTTTTTCAAACTAGGCAACAATAGAATAGTATAAAAGATTTTAAAAAAACGTGATTGTTTTGACCTCTTTTAATCTGTCATAAAACGCACTAAATACGTTTGTTCCAGTTGCTGTCTGGCCTCCAAGAGCTGCAATTTCATCCTTCCTTGCACCGTCTTTGTCTTCATAGATATCTACCTATAACACACACACTAATGTTAACTTGACAAATTACTAAATTAAATTCAATTGCAGAAAGGAACGAATAATTACCAGTTTATGTGTAGTGTCAATGATTTGCTCGATCATGTTACGAACTCGGTGGCTCTGGTGGAGCCGGTCCTTGTTAGTAGCCGGCTCGGTCTGGAGATCCTTCACGACGAGACGCTCGAGCCGCTCAACTTCCTCGTGCGATGCACGAGTCACCTCCAGTAGAGTCGACGACATTGTTCTTCGACTTCCACTGTTGCCAAGTTACGTTCTGCAAAGGATTAGGGTTCTGTCTCTTTCTTTTCACCAAGAGAAGTTGCCGGTTCAGGGAGGTCGGTTTTGCCGGGTTGGGGGAAATTGATTGGAGATGTGGAGAATAATCATTTATCCTCTTTATTTTTAAAACCTAAAACATTTTTTTCAATTTCAAAGTATAAATACACTTTTGTTTTTATTATGAGACTAGCCTTTAATATGCACGCGAACAATAAAAATCAATTAATAAATAACATATTTTGAGTTATAAAATAAAAATTAAAAAATATAAATTTCTAAAAGATAATAACTATTGATCTCATTGACTAACTCAATAATGAAGAAATAATGGCCTGCAGATAATTAAAATTTTACTAAATTTAAATCCATAAGAAATTTGAATTTTATCATAAATTAAATATATACTAGTCAAAATAATATTATGGGCCAGTATGATCGGATCAATTTTTTAAATCTAATTAAATTGATTTAAATAAAGGTCCAATATACTATTGGGCTAGCCCATTAGTTGGTATTCTATCAAATAGGTCGGCCCATGAGCCTCAAGCCCAATAGCCCATCAGGATTTTCTTGGAGGCTATTCCACCCCCATACCTATATAAAGGGGTCACAAGAGAAGGCTAGAACATCAATCAAGTAAGTAGAACGAAAGGCTAAAGAAGCTCTAAAGAATAGCATCAAGGTCTTCCTCCACATATGCAATCTTCGTGTGTGGTCAAATCCTAAAGACAAACTCAAATCATGGGCGGGCGGCTTCAAATCTTCCGTTCGTGATAATCCAAAACTAAATCCTGATTTGTGACGACCTTCAAATTGTTCGTGACACACCATAAATCTGAAATTCGTCAAGTTCAAGATCAATCTATCAAGCTCTTGAACCATCATTCATGAGGATAAGAATAAGAGGACTACATCTCGTTAGATTTGAGATATTCTAGAGATTGTAACTCTATCACTTAAAATCGAATATAATATTTGTCGTTGTACTTCTTGTCTTGATTATTATTTTTCAGGAACGAAATTTAGTTGCTACAAATTTTGGTATACCTAGTGGGATGATCTCTACCTCTCATCTCTTCTCTTCGAAGTTCAAGAACACCAAGATGACCTCAATAAAAATCAACCATGGATCTGACTCTAAAAGTGAATTGGAAGTTGCAATGGAGATTGTTGGCCAAATCAAAAGAAGCAAAATCGAGATGATAAGACAACAAATGCTTAAAGTGCCATCCACAACTCATGTTTTTGGTTCATCTTCTCCAAAAGAAGTAAGATCCTCTTCGTACGTACTAAAAGAAGGGAACAACATCGTTGAGGTGGTCGAACGAACTTTGGCGCGATTCATCCTTTCAAAAGAATACTATTGGTCCCACAATCCATTCATATAGAAAAATGATGACGTCTTGAGCAATGAATTTTCTCCAATCTCTCATCGTGTCACTCCACAATATGCTCTCTATCCACATGATGATCCATACCATTCTTCGTCCTCTGTGCCGGTCATGCAAACGATGATGATTGAAGCTTCTACCATAGAAGAACAACTTGCAAATTTGACAAAAGCAGTTGAAGGTTTGATAAAGTACATGAAACATCAAGATGATAAAACTTTCCAAGTTGATGAATAAGGTGGAGAGTATGACGGAGGAAGAATCAAGTCAAGCACCTATGAAGCTTCCAGAAATTCAAGAGAAAGGAGAGTCTTCTGCAAAGCTAGCAATAATGACCAAAGAGCTCCAAGTCTCTTGTGATAGACAGATTCATGTTGAGCAATTGAAGGACTTCATCATAGGGGCCATCAAAGATAAAATTAAGCCTTCGCCTAAATCTTTCCTTACATACTCAAAGTCGTACACACAAAGTATTGTTAACTTGAAGATACCAAGCGGATATGACCCCCCTAAGCTTCAACAATTCGATGGTAAAAGAAATCCCAAGCAATATGTTGCACAATTCGTCGAGACGTGCAATGATGCTGGAACTTATAAGGATCACCTTGTCAAACAGTTTGTTTGATCTCTCAAAGGAAATGCTTTCGATTGGTACACATATCTTGAACCTGGTTCCGTTGATTGTTGGGAGTAACTCGAGCAAAAATTTCTCAATCGCTTCTATATCACAAGGCGCATTGTGAGTATGATTGAACTTACAAATGCCCACCAACGGAAGGAGGATCCAGTTATTGAATTCATCAATCGTTGGATGAGTTTAACCCTCAGCTGCAAAGACCGCCTTGGCGAAACTTCTGGCATCAAAATGTGCATCCAAGGTATGCACTGGGGCCTTCGTTGCATCTTGCAAAGAATAAAGCCTAAAACTTCTGAAGAGTTAGCCACCCATGCACATGATATGGAATTGAGGATGGATACACATGGAGATCAAAGGTTGTCTGTCTTTGAGACTCACGATAAAAAAGAAGTAGACGATGCCGAGAATAGGGGCAAGTATTCATCTAAAACTGAAATTGAAGAGCCAATGCATGTTACTATGCTCCTTGACGCATGAGTCTAAACTGCAAGTCGCAATGCTCCTCCACACATGAGCCTAAACTACATGTTGCAATGCTCATTGATACACGAGCCTAAACTGTATGTCACAAAATTTCTTAAATTCGAGCCAAATCTTCAAGTTGTAAAGCTCCCCAAATTTGAGCCAGATCTTCAACTTGCAAAGATCTTCAAAATTCGAGCAAAGTCTTTAAGTCACAAAGCTCTTCAAGTTTGAGAAAAATCTTCAAATTGAAAAGCTCTTCAAATTCGAGAAAAGTCTTCTAGATGTCAAGCTCTTCAAATTTGAGCAAAGACTTCAAGTTACAAAGCTACTCAAATACTAAGACTTCAAGTCGCAAAGCTCTTCAAATTTGAACAAAGTCTTCAAGTTGCATAGCTCTTCAAATTCGAGCAAAGACTTCCATTTACAAGCTCTTCAAATTTGAGCAAGTTTTCAAGATGTAAAGCTCTTCAAATTTGAGCAAAATTTTCAAGTTGTTATACTCCTTGTCCGCACGAGTATGAGTTGCATACAAAAAAAGAACTTACACTTCTTTTGAACTACGTAATGACTTGATCCTCTTTGCTGGGTTACGTAGGCAACGTAGATTTCATTATAAGTTCAGTCATTTAAGCGGAAAAAAAGAGTCAATTCCTTTTCATAATAGCCAAAAGAGGATGTTAGCTCTTTGTATGCGACATGCGCTTCTTTGGTAAATTAAAAGAAGTAGTTACTCCACGTCAAAGCTTAAAGGATAATGCGCCATATTTTCTTTCATCCATCCGCATGAAAAAATGCTTCATGTGCTTCATTCGATAAAGGTTGAAGGACGAGATGCTCTCCTCCGTAGCTCGAAATATGGAGCACTACATATATCTTTTCACCAAGTCGTGAGAAGGAAGTTCTATGCAATTCTTCTCCAAATTGCAAGAAGAGGTTGTTCTACTTCAAAGCTTGAAGTTTAGGACACACCATGCACTTCTTCGACAAGTTGAAAGAAGAGGTGGTTCCACGCCAAAGGTTGAAAGATGGTTGCTTCATGTACTTGCTCGCAAAGGAAGTAGCGCTCCAAGTGTCTTGCCAAGCCAAAAGAAGAGGAGATACGCCACATGCTTTCTCTCCAAAGGTGAAAAGGAGTCGCTCATAAATGTTTCCTTCTCCAGCCGCAAAAGTAGGGATACACCACGAGAATCTGTTGCCAAGCCGCAATAAAGAGACGAATGGTCTGGCATCATTCATGTGGACCTCTGGTGAATATTCTTATGGATATCAAGACCGCTAATACTCTCTTGAAAATCTGCAAAAGAAAAAAAAATGGAGCCCCCGGTGCCAATGGCACGAAGCTTTTGGTTTTGTTGATCGGTGTCGAATGACATGGAGCTTTAGCTCAACAGCAAGTATCGGTGTCAATGACATGACGCTCTAATACAGATGGTAAACATTGTGACATAATCTTCCCCACCAAATCTTGAAAGATGTAATGCTCCACAGATTATTCCGTCAAAACCGTGAGAAGGACGCTCCATGAACTTCTTCGCTAAGTTGCAAGAAGTCATACATGCCAAGACTCAATGGACAAGCAGTTCCATGTGCCTATTTGCCTGCAAAAAATAGATAGTTTTGATCATGTAATTCTTCACGTGATCTGTCACAAAGAACTTTCCATGTTCGTCTCTGCCAAGGCTACAAAAAACAAAAAATTAAAGTATGATGCACGAACAATCATCTCGATTTCAATGCTTGATTCAAAAAAAATTGTCGTGACTATATCAAAAAGGGTAGAGCTTCGAGTTTTGTTCGTGTTGTAAATCTCATAGTCTTCTTTCGAATGCCGTAAATGATATGATGACTAGGTCCCTCACTTTTTTTTTCACTCAGTTCACCAACATGCTTGAAGTCCCAGAAGAGCTTTCTAGAATGACTTTGCCAGACAAAGTTGAATACATCCTTGAAGAAGCTGAAACAAAGGCCGAGCATCCGACATATGCTCCATCTCTATCTGGACATAAGCAGGCAATGGGAATAGATGACAACAAAGATATTGTGAAACAATTAAAAAAAAAATAAGAAAATACGTTGATAAGGTAACGTCTTAAGATAATCCTAGTTGGTTTCTTTAATTTATGTTATGCAAATTATTTCTTTAACTCTTTCTATTTTAATACATAGGTCGGTTCAGACCTTGAATGTCACGACCTAATTTTCCCTTCGTTGGGTATCTTGATGGCACCTAGTCTTAGGGACTAAGTAAGCCTAACATTTACTGAATAAACAACGATAATTAAATAACATCTAACAATTTTTGAAATAGAAATCTCTATAAAATTTACAATTCCCCGAATTCGGTAGTACAAGTCATAAGCTCTGCAGAGTTTGCTATAATTTTCTAAATACAACTGTTTGAAATAAAGTAAACAGTGTGAATACAAATCAGAAGGTGACTCCGAAGCCTGCGAACGCAGCAACAGGTTTACCTTGAGTCTCCACAACAACAATCTGCACAGCTAGCTAATGATCAACTGAGTTCGAAATTACTTGGATCTGCACAAAAATGTGCAGAAGTGTAGTATGAGTACAACACGGCAGTACCCAGCAAGTATCAAGACTAAACTCAGTGAGTAGTGACGAGGAACAGTCAAGACACCTACTGGACTAAATAACCTGAACAAGTATAAGTATAGAGACAACAGAGTATGATATCTACATAAGGACTACGCGAAATGGCAAATAATACGGTAACTTCAGTAAGAAAGGAAAACAACAACTACCAGTGGAATACCATAGTAATGACATAGGAGAAAGAACGAAAACACAGCCTAAATCCGATGAACACAATTAAAAGAAAGGCAGGTATCAGCTAGATGAAAACAACCACTTTCACACCAGGTTTTGTCAATAAACTCCACGAGGTACCAAACCTCATACTATTCACAACTCACAGGTCCCAATACCTGAACCCTAACACTGGGCATCCCGTGCCCTCATTACACTTCATAACCGCACTAACGACTCATGTGCCAAATAGAACCATCCTCACATAGAAGGCAAGTAACAAGGATGTGCATCTATACTCAGCAATATCAATAAAATCTCTTAACCGATAAGAGTTCTCAACTACGTGTATGCTTGTGCAAGTGTCCTAACATGGTTCATGCCAGCTAGTAAGTATATGAAAGGAAATGGACAGCACGTAGAATATTTTCTCACAACTTTTCACAAGATAAAACTCACACAGGTAAGCGTACCACTACACAAATATCAACAACAAGAATGCCCCCAGGCCATCACAAGTCATCACAAATCAATCCCTGACATAGCTCACCTTGTCTCGCCACGTGTGCAATAATATAGTAAGTACCCGCCTTGTCTCTCCACACGTGCATAATAATGTTCCCCCCTTGTCTACCCATATATATATATATATATCCCGCCTTGTCACGCCGCATGTGCAAATATTAATAGTAACAATAGCCCGACAGAAAACTCGTGCAACCCAATAACACTCGCACGACAGAAACCTCGTGGATCACAATAACAACAACTGCATGACAGAAACCTCGTGCGTCACAACAACAAGTACAACATCAATAATGACAATAATGCAAGGGTATGACAAATAAGTCAACTCAGAAATTCCAGAACTCAAAGAAACGGAGGAACTAATTCATAAGGAGTAGTCACAGTAGAGAATGCTAGTCATAATAAGAACAACTCAACAAGGAAGAAAATAGTATGTAACAACGGCCCGCAATGTACAGTTCAACAACAAGGGAACTAACACAAGTCGAATGATTCCAAATAAGGACAAGTCGGCTAATATATAGGATATCTAAACTTCTTCTAAGGTCGGGCAATTACGAAAGAGACACACCAAATTCAATTAAGGATAAGCAGAAGAAAGATAATCATAGTCTCAATTAAGGATGAACAATTACAGAAGATATAATTATAACTTTAAATAAAGATAAGCAGTTAGGGGAAAAATAACTGGCAATAGAAGAGATAACAATTTCAGTTAAGGCACAGATGAATCAAATAAACAACAAGAGTGGATCATGAAGCAATTAACTCTAATTAAAATAGGTAGAGGTGAAACCAATAATTAAGAAACGTAAAACAACTACATATTCGGTAAATACAAGAACCTAAGAACCCTAAAAGGCCAACTTTCCACAAATAAGTCCGAGAATGTACTCGTCACCTCGCGTACCTGGACTACAATTAGCATAGAAACTCAAATTCTGAGGGGTAGTTCCCCCATACAAAGTTAGGCAAGATACTTACCTCAAAGAAGATAGACCGATACTCAAAAATGAACTTCTCAGGTGAAATGGCCTCCAGACTGCTCAAATCTAACCAAAATAACTTCAAAGCACAAATAAAACTCATAAGAAACTATTCCGGATCATAAAACCTCAATGTTTATCAAAATCTAAAAATCGACCCAAAAATCGACCACCAGGCCCGCACCTCGGAACCTAACAAATTTCATAAAATCCGAACACCCATTCCGATACGAGTTCAGCCATACTAAAATTATCAAATTCAGATACCAATTCGTCCCTCAAATCATGATTTTTCATTTTGAAAAATTTCTTCAAAAACCACCATTTTTCTCAACTCAAAATATAAATTAAATGATAAAAATGAAGATAAAATCATGGAATATAATAAATTCTAGGTGAAGAACACTTACCCAATAGATTTACTTGAAAAACCCACAAGGAAGCTCCCAAAACCGAGCTCTCAAAGCTCCAAAGTGAAATGAGATCAAACCCTCGAAATTTCCCCTTTTCTGCCCAGTGGTCTCGCACCTGCGGACTTCCAGTCGCACCTACGATGCCGCACCTACGAAAATTCCATCGCAGGTGAGGAAATGACTTAAGTCCTCATGTCTGCTTCTGCGAGCACAAGCCCGCACCTGCGAGTGCGCGCCTGCAGATTCTTGTCCGTAGCTGCGACCCCCGCCCATACCGCTCCTGCGACCATCATTCCGCATCTCCGGATGCGCAGATGCGGCTCCCTTCTCGCACCTGCGCTCATAGACCTTCTTGATCAAAAGCGCACCTACGCCCTTCACTCCGCACGTGTGATCCCGCACTTGCGGTCTCCCTACCGTAAGTGCGAAACACCAGAAACCAGCAAAGCTTTAACAATTGCATAAGTCCAATATTTCCTCCACTAAGCACCCAAACACACCTGAAGCCCCCGGGACCTCAACAAAACATACCAACCAGTCCTAAAACACCATACGAACTTAGTCGAGCCCTCGAATCACACCAAACAATGCTAAAAACACAATTCACCCTCCGATTTTAACTTGATGAACTTGAAACTTCTAATTTTTACAACTAATGCCGAAACCTACCATACCACATCCGAATGATCCCAAATTTTGCACACAAGTCATATTCAATCTTACGGACCTACTCTAACTTTCGGAATCGGAATCCTACCCCGATATCAAAAAGTCCACCTCCGGTCAAAATCTCTAAAAATTCGACTTTCGCCATTTCAAGCCTAAATCAGCTACAAGCCTCAAATTCACCGTCTGGACACGCTCCTAAGTCCAAATCACCCAACAAAGCTAACGGAACCTCCAGAACTCCATTCCGGAGTCGTCTTCATATAGTTCCAACTACGGTCAAAATCCTAAGACTTAAGCTTCCATTTTAGGGACTAAGTGTCCCAAATTACTCTGAATCATTCGGTAACTGAATTCAACCACGCACGCAATTTAATACACATAATACGAAGCTGCTCTGAGCCTTATTCCGCCAAACGGGACTTAAATTCTCAAAACGACCGGCCAGGTCGTTACATCTGATTGTTCAAGAAAGAGGTATACCTAATTCTTGATTTATATATATATATATATATATATATATATATATATATATATATATATATATATATATATATATATGTGTGTGTGTGTGTGTGTGTGTGTGTGTGTGTGTGTGTGTGTGTGTGTGTGTGTGTGTGTGTGTGTGTGTGTGTGTGTGTGTGTGTGTACTAGGTAGCATTCGGCTACTCAATGATTCCATCAAGTCTGTGTTACATGCAATAAAAAGTCAACAGGGTACGAACATTGATTCTAAGATTTCATTCGAAATATATTCATTTTGGACAACAATTTTTACCATGTTATGTTTATATTAGCATTCATAAAGTACATATCCTAACAAATTTCTAATGCAGTTTACTGGTAGTTCTACGAAAAATGATGAGCATTACAAAGAAAAGAACAAACAGAATCCGTGCAGTAGTGCTAAACCAGTGTTGGGAAATAACAGTAAAACAAGTATTTTAACAATTTTAACACAATTTGATGACAAATAATCTACATTATATTTACATAATATATACATTATATCTACATATAACCTAAATTACCAACAAATAATCTACATTATATTTCCAATTATTGTGTTAGATACATGACACATGTCTGACATTCAAAATGAGGAGAATGTTCCTGTAGGTATTGACTTATCTTCCCAATTTCAAGGGGCATTGGAGGAAGAAACTGCAGGTATGATTTAGTACATTTTATCTACATATTTCAAAATACATATTACATCTGAGCTACATGACAATATTTCAACAAATTAACTATAATTTATCTACAATATTGTTTCTGTTTATTACAAATGATTTATAATTTTATTAAGTTGTACACATTTATTGTAACAGAGAAGGAAACTATGCATGTGGACTCTCCAAAACAGGATGCAGAAGTTGGCATACAAGGAGAACATTTAAAAGAGGAGAAGGAGACTATGCCTTTGCAATCTCTCATTCAACAAGCAACAGTTATACAATAATGAGACGATTGCAATGAAGATTTTAGTGGTATTATATGTTACAATATAATTGTAGGAAAAAAATAACAGCTTTCATATAAGTTTCAGTTTTCCCAAAAGAACAATTACAACCAACATACAATGTTGTTCTTTTGTTTTAAATTTTGTAGGTGAACCATCCGACTACATCAATATAGGTGATTCGTACAATGACTCCAGGTTTAGAAATAAGGCAGTAACACTTGATGCTTTTGAGCTACCAGAGAACTTCTTACAGATTGTTAAGTTCGGCGAGGTAAAGATGAAACAATCCTTGTGCATCAGGGAAGAACAAGGGTTCCTGGAAAGCATGCAAGATCCCCCTTTCTCCCTTATTTCAGTTATGGGGGAAGCATTTCTGTTGGACCTCCTCCAATTTTCAACATCAAGCATCCATTTACTGAGGTTATTGGCGACGATGTTGATCCTGATTTGTTGGAAAAATTCAATAAGTGGTTATATTTAGGTACCGACACAGTTTCAAAGAGGTTAGATTATACAATTTTTTCATATTATTGAG
This sequence comes from Nicotiana tabacum, assembly GCF_000715075.1. Lineage (NCBI taxonomy): Eukaryota > Viridiplantae > Streptophyta > Magnoliopsida > Solanales > Solanaceae > Nicotiana > Nicotiana tabacum. The sequence goes on from NC_134083.1 coordinate 60,139,368, forward strand.
CGCATACAATTTATAGATTTCAAACTGAAACTACATTATAATTGTACTTGTTATGTCTTTAAATAGGAGGAAGGCGCCTTATACTTTAAAAGATAGCCAACTCAAGCCGTGGTTTGATCTTGGAGTGGAGAAAGTTGATAAAAAGGAATTGGTTTTATACTTTGGCACATCCCGGGCAAGTACTCAACAACACGGTACACACATACCCTGGCAGAATTTAAATGATTAGCTGTAGTATTCTGTTATTTTAGAAATCTATAGATTTTTTATTTGAAAAATATAGTTAAATTGTATAAAGCATTGAGAAATAATGAAATCTATTTTTTGCAGCACATTGATGTTATTTTATACTATTTGAGGTAGAAAGGAAAGTATGGTCCTGAAAACAAAACACGGTTTACAACCGCTGACTTTATGTTCAAGATTAGAATTGAACAAATTTATGAGAGGTACATTAATGCTCCTGCCGATAAGAAGCTTGTTGTCGCCAAACCCCAAGACGCCGTATCAGAATACATATTGGGGTACCGATTACTTGCAAATGTTGCATGGGACAAAGTTGATTTTGTGATTATGCCCATAAACATTGTGAAAATTTTTTATTGGTTGTTGGTTGTGTTTGACATTACCGATAGGGTTCTATACATTTATGATTCTATAATGTTTTCACGAAATCACAAACTTGTTGAATATGTTGTCGACAAGTTTGCTATTATGACTCCCCTCTACTTGTCATGCACCGGCTTCTATGGCAAGCGTCCAGACATCAACTACAAGAACACAAAGGCATACATTGAAAAACGTGTTACTAACTCTCTTGACATTCAGTGGTTGGTCGGTGAGATACCCCCAACAAAAAGAAGGATCACTGTATATGCTGCTTTTCCTTCTATCTATTTAACCAATTGTATTTTACATTGAATGCTAAATCTTTTTCCCTATTATTTTTTGCAAATGACTGTGGTGTATATATGGCGGTATTTGCAGAATATGTCAGCATTAGAGAGCTATTGATTTCAAAGGAAGACCTTTCTGATATTAATCAACACCGTAGACGCTATGGAGTGCTCCTTTGGGATTATTTTAGGAAAAAACAAGAGCTTGGTTCAATTAGTGAAAGTGAGGTGACTGACAAATTAACAAGAAGAAAAGGTGCACTAGCTGTGAATAAGAGAACACAAGTCCGGAAAAAGAAGAATTAGTTGCCCTTTTTGGTAGAAAAAATATACTTAAAGTGTTTAGCTGTAGCTGGATTATAGTAAAGTTATAGATAAATTATTTATTAAGAAGGAGTCAGCTTCAATTTATTTGTAGCAGATTTGTGCTACAGTTGTTTTACTTTTTATTTTGTTATTTTGTCCAGAATTCTACTACATAGAATAGAAAACATCTGTGGCTTTTTTTGGTTGAAAGTTATTAGTACTTGATCTCGATATTGGTACTATATAATTTTTTTACAACATAACTACAATTATGTCTACAACTACTATACAAAAATACATAATCTATTTAATTTTAGCAGTGTTGTTAAGAAAGGCTGAAAAGTAATAAATAAATCCAGTATTTGAACAAAACAACTACAAACCAATTGCATTATGAGTTGAAATATGTTTAGCAAACATTCATTATAGAAGACAATCTTTATTCAAATTAGCAACACAATAACACCACAACTATAATTCTCCAGAATAGAACAAATACAACTTCATATGTCTTAAAGGACAGATTATCATTAACAATACTCAGTAAAAAAAAAAAACTTTAAATTGTATCAATTTTTATTTCCTTTTGGGAGCATTCCTACAAGATCTTTTGTTATGTCCTTCTAGTCTGCAGTTGCCACATGAAACCTTGTACTTCTTTGCATTTACTTCATCATATGGTTTGTATCTTTGTTTTTTAGGTCTCCTTGGCTGCCTTTCCCCAGTAGGTGGCTTTACAACTTCTTCAGCTATATGTTGTAGATTATTCCATTTACTTTCGTCAGGCATCGGGTCTACTGGTATTTCATAAGTATACAGAAGGCTCTCCCTCGTGTAATAAGGAGAACAATAGCTTTCATAAGACTCGTTCCTGTGCCTCAAAGCCGCCAAAGCATGTGCACAAGGAAGTTCATCAAGCTGGAATTATCCACAACTACATCTCTTGTTTTGAAGGCAAACAATGAAGCGCTTCACACCATCTACCACAGTATGGATGTAATTTGTTGAAGCCCTCACCTACAATTTCATTACAAACACACAACAAGTTATCAGCAACAGATACAAAATAAAATAACTACAATTATACAACAATATTTCTACAATTAACAGTATATATTTAGTTTGATGAAATCAATGGTCTAATGTTATTGGCTATAGCTTACTCTCATCTTCTGCGATAATGTTCTGTTGTCCTCCAACTCTTTGTTGTATTTTTTCCCAAAGTATGTGAACGTACCCTTTGCATTCACTAACTTTTCATTAGTCCAACGTTCAAGAGGAGTCCTTATGTACTCTAATAGTTCTACTATGGGCAGCTCCCTTGTATCTTTGGTTACCGCATTCAATGACTCTGCAATGTTTGATGTCATCGTCCACGTTCTGTTCACCGTAGCATGTACCCGAGACCATATGTGATAGCTAATATCGTATAGGTATGCTTTAACACGTGTGTCGATCTCTTCAATCTTTGACATTCTTTTATTAAATTCATCAAGCGTGTATGATTGTGCCGTGGCAAAGTACAATTCGCTTAACTTTAGATGACCCTTCTTGAGCTTTGACCTTACATTTGTTCAAATATGCCACATGCAAGCATAATGTGGCATGCCGGTATAAACAATAGATGTTGCCTTTAAGATACTCCCATTCCGGTCCGAAACAACACACATATTTAGTTTTTCACCATATGCATGTTTGAATTGCTCAAAAAACTACCTCTATGATGCGTCATTTTCTGAATCAACAACGACGTATGCTAGTGGTAATATGCTACCTATCATACATGTGGCAAAAAGAAATTTATTTTCTGTAATAAAACTTGAAAATATAAAAAATACAGTCTCAAAAATAACTTTATAACAACACTTTTACAATTAATCTACATTACATGTTGCATCCATGGTGCTAGTTGTTAGCATGATTCCCATATATGCCGACTTCAAGAAGGTGCCATCAACTACTACAATTGTCCTACAATGCTCCCAACCCTTGATGGACGTACTAAGTACAACAAATGCATACAAGAAACAGTCATCTTCAGTCTTCTAAAATTTCACTACCGACCCCGGATAAGTCTTCTCCAAAACATACAAATAACTCGGCAAACGACTGTAGGAATCAGCAGGATGACCTCTCAAAAATTCCAAAGCCTTTTCCTTTGCTCTCCAAGCTTGCATGTATGTTAAGTTCATACCATGATCCGACAATATGTCAGTTTGTATGTCTTTTGGTGTGTTTATTGTCTTAGGATCCGCATATTTTGGCATCATCATGCTGTCAACTACCATGGCAGTATGTTTGCATTGTATATATGTGTTGTCCATTAAAGAGCATATGTGCAAGCTATTGAATTTTCGAACCTTGAACAATGCTGATTCATTTATGATAATGGACTTGAAGTGCCACGTACAATTATCCCCAACACATACGAGGCAGTAGCTACAGAATAAAAATAATTCAAAAACTGTTATGCAAATTGTAGCTATAAAATACGAGGTTGTTTATGCACAACAACTTATCTTAAACAATTTATATACAGAAAAACTATAACTTATACACAATATGAATTTGACAAATAAAATATTCCTACCTTCTTGTACTAGACCTTTTCACCCTAAATTGAAATTTATTCATGACAGAATAGTGCTTCATTGCACTAACAATTGTTTGCTTGTCTTGGTAAACTTGGCCTACTTCAATTACATTTGGCGTATGTTCTGTTATGATGATACTTTCATATTCTATAATTGCCGGAGATGTTTGCATATCAATCAACTTCACTGTTCCTGATACTTCTCCAATTGTGTTACAATTGCTTGACAATTGTACCACGTTAGTATTACGATAATCAGAAGTACCTGCACTCAATTAAAAGTATAGTAATTCCGACCTCTGTATATTCATGTGTTCAGTATTTGACAGAATGCTTGTAGAGACATAATAGTTGAACTACATTTGTTATGCAGTATTACTGTAGATAAATTATAGTAAAATTGTAGAATACTTGAAATTGAAAAAACATTAGCATTGGAAAAATAGAGCAAACTTTCAATTGTGCTCGCATTCGACATACTGCATTCAAAATCGAAATCACGCACTGTTATACACGACGGACATATTCCTAAAATTTTGTTTTCCTTTTTCGTCTCCATATACACTCAAACTCCCATATCGTTCCGAATTTTCATTGGAGGACAACGTTCATTGACAGTGTATTTGATTTCGATAATTTTTGCAGAGGTATCGATCATTAGATGCTCTGCAATTGCGGAATTCAATTGACTATAAACTGAATCGTCATTGACTACAATTCCATCAACATCAAAATATTTGTATCTCCCAACAATATCCCACCGACTATTGAGCTGAATCATAATCGCTAATTTTGACATTATGTCGCAAAATTCAATTCAATTGTAGCTAATTATTTGCAATTATTTTCTTCAAAACCTTTGTTTATGGAAAACCAGAGGAAACCAGAAAAAATCAGAGAATAGAAGGATACTACAGATATGTTGCCTTGATTATGGTGCGATGATAACTAGTGAAAAGATGCGTAATAGAAGGATTTTACAAATATGTTGCCTTGATTATGGTGCAATAATTGCATCAGTAAAATCTCTAATTGAAATATAAGCGATCCCAAAATTCCGCGTCTAAATAAGGAAGACTATCGTAGAAAGGAGTCTAGTGTAAACAAATTTATATATTTTATAGCTAAAACGTATTTAGATCGAATAAATACAAAAACTTGGACATTTTTCGTAATAAAGTTTCAAATAGTGTATAGGAACTTAAAAATAAAAGGTCCAATATACTATTGGGCTAGCCCATTAGTTGATCTTCTATCAAATGGGTCAGCCCATGAACCTCAAGCCCAATAGCCCACCGAGGTTTTTTTGGAAGCTACTCCACCCCACACCTATATAAAGGGGTTACAGGAGAAGGCTAGAACATCAATAATGTAAGCATAGGGAAAGGCTAAAGAAGCTCTGAAGAATAGCATCAAGGCCTTCCTCCACATATGCAATCTTCGTCTGTGGTCAAATCCCAAAGACGAACTCAAATCATAGGCGAGCGGCTTCAAATCTTCCGTTCGTGATAACCCAAAACTAAATCCTGGTTCGTGAAGGCCTACAAATTGTTCATGACGCACCATAAATCTGAAATCCGTCAAGTTCAAGATCAAATTCTCAAGCTCTTGAACCATCATTCGTGAGGAGAAGAATCAGAGGACTACATCTCTTTAGATTTAAAATATTCTAGAAATTGTAACCTTGTCACTTGAAATCAAATATAATATTTGTCGCTATATTTCTTGCCTTGATTAGTATTTTTCATGAACGAAATTTAGTTGCTACAGTCCCATTATACTACTCACTTCTTGTGACTTTTTGAGATCTTCTATGAAATATAAAAAAAAAACTTAATTATGTAATATAGTACTGAAAATAAATACTTTTTTGGGTAAGTAAGATATTTTATTTATCAATTAGGACAAGAATACTTTTATCGTGGTTAGGGGTGGCAAAATGGTTAAAAGAAAATAGTTAACCACCCATATTATCCACTAAAAAATGGGTTGAATAATGAACTATTTAAAACTGGGTCAAATATGGATAAAGAACCATATTATCCATTTAGAAAATGGATGACCAATGGATAACTAATGAGTTTACCTTTTATATTTGTAAAACTTCAAATTGAGGGTTTTTCGAGTTTGGGAGACTAGGAATTCTCCCAAAAGTGATCATATTAAAGAAGTCATGGATAATATGGATCCGCCGGTTAACCCGTTTTTATCCGTATTAAATACGGGTCGGGTCAGATAATTTATCCATTTTTTTATTACCCGTTTTTTACCCATCCCATATCCAAACCGACCTACCAGTTTGCCATCCATAATCAATAAAATTTAAAAACTTATTAATAATATAACTTAAAAAATCAAATATTTTGGTTTTTTTAAAGAATCGAATAGGTCCACCCTATAGCTTCTAAAAAATAAAAAATGACAATGTGAAGTCCAAAAATAATTAATGTTGGGTTGATATTTTACATCAAATAACTTTTTATATATATATATATATATATATATATATATATATATATATATATATCGTTGCGGCGTGCAGCCCAATCCATAATGTATATTTCTCTTTAAGTTTTATTTTTAACCAATTTGACTCTTAATACTATATTATAATTGATTTTAGTCTATCTTCTGATTTCTTTTACGTCGGTACTTTGTTTATGAAAACAAATTTATGTATCTTATGAGATTTTCAACTTCAAAAATATTTTACTTCTATGATGAAATTGGAAAAAGATCGAAGTGAGTTCTTTCATTAATTAATTAATTCAAATGCTTAATTATTTATTCTCAATATTAAGATAAATAATTTATTTATTTTTTGTTTATTTAAAATCTTAATCAAGTTTAAAATATCTAGCATCAACATGGAAGGATTATAGTTCTGTTACATGTTCAATAAGAAAATGATTCATCTTGTATTTGAAATTATAATTGAATCTGTACATATTTTCATAAAGCTCTTTAATTATCAAAAAAATATTATAGTTGTTTAAAGTCTAAATATTATGATTTCTTACATAATTTAAATAAGAATAATTTATTAAAATAAAGTTTTAATGGATCTCAAAGTACTAGATATTTGAAAACTTATTATAGAAGGTAATATTTTTATTATGATACATCAAAAAAGTAAAAAGACTTATATAAGATAAAATTTTAATTGATTTTATAATTTGAATTACTAAGATTTCTTGCATAGTTTAAATAAGAAAATATTTAATAAGCAGCATTTTAGTTGATTTCAAAGTTTAAAGCTTAGAAAAATAAGCAAACTACAACTTTGTTCATTGTGAAATGTATTATTAAGGTGTAAAAGAATCGTCAATATTTGGCTTCTTGCATCTTTAATAGTATAGAGGGATCTATAGGGATCACTTTCGAAGGTGGTAGATTACCTTCCTAATAGATCTTCATGGATCACTTTTGAATATTGTAGAAATATATTAGAGTGAACGATTTGCATTATAAGCTAAACTATTCGTACTTTGGCTCAACTTACTCAACATCGCAAGTGTAATGAGTTATGAGTAAGTAGAAATTTGATTTTTTTTCTTTTCAAAAACTAGTTTAAAAATACATGATGATATGTTATATAATTCATGTCTAGTTGTGACTACATGAAGTCGTTATGAGAGGTGTTGTTGGCTTTAGCATTAGAAAGCAATCTTACGGGGTTGAAATGAGCAAATCCTGACTGCAAAAATATTTTTTTATACAAGCTTCAAAAAATAGTGGTTATGTAATGGTAAATATTTAAGTACTTGAATTATATTTTTTTACTTTTTGTGCATATTGAGATGTGGATGCGACACTGGAATAGGAAAGAGTGAGCTGTGATGAGGAAGTCGTCATTGGATAAAGAGTACTACCACTGGGGCATGTGAGAAGTGTTCTCCTGATCTTCAAATCATTAACAAAAAAATTCAAAAGTGAAGCTCAAGAAAATAATTATTATCTTTGGTGAATTTTTTAACAAATAGAAGATTTTTACGCAAGGCAGGAACATATAAAATAGAGTTTAGGTAAAAGGTTGGATTAGGAGAAACAATTATTGAACAACCAATATAAGAAATAGGAATGATGCTACCATCGCTAAGCGAAACAGATTGATAACTTAAAAGCAAAAAGGACAATTATATCTTACCTTGATCATATGTCGTGTGAGAATTAGCACTATTGTCTATATATATGAAGCATGATTTGGAAATCTTGAAGAGCGAGCCCAGCAAACTGTCGTGTAAAATCCGAAGAGCTATATTGATGTTATTCCAAAATGCTATACTTTTAATACATCACTCACATTACATGTTGTTAGTTTAGTGGTTAATTGTGTGATGTTTTGAGTTAAATCATGTTGTTTTATGTGTAGGAGTATCGAAAGACACAGACGAGTGAAGGTTGTACAAAAAGAGGACGAAAGTGCAAGAAAAGAGCACAAAAATGCCAAGTACCCAAACCGTGCTACAGACCAGGCTTCGCAAGGTCTATAGCCAGCTTGACTGTACTACAGACCAGACTTCGCGAGGTCTATAGCCAGGTTGACCGCGCTATAAGCCTGGCTTTCGCGAGGTCTATAGCCCGAAAATTAAAAGTCGTGGGTTAAAAGTCTCCAACCTGGATTTGGACTCAAGGACTTCAACCCTAGCCTATAGATACTCCCTAAACATGTCTAAGAGAGGGAGAGGACGTTTTTTTAGAGCAGATCCAACCAAAAAGGGGGACATTATTGGAGAGGCAAGAAGGCTACGAGAACACTTGGATGCAACGAATCACAAGAGTTTTCTCTTCCGTTCTTCCTTAATCTGTATTTTAATGCTTTCAATTATTATCATGCTTGTTAGTATGGTTATGAGTAGCTAAACTTTTCCATATAGGGTTTGATGGAACCTTTTGAAGGATGATTTTTCTGTTGCGTTTAATATAATTTTGCCGTTGAATTTTCTCTTATTGTTCAACTACGTGATTATTTTAGTTGATTGAAGGGCCCCCAATTGACTGTGCCTATTTAATGTGTATTGCTTGGAAAATAGTACATATTTAGGTAGTTGTTGAATAACATCACTCCTAACGTATGTGAGGAATCAATATGAAGGGTTTAAAGGTGGGATTAAGAATAACGAAATCTTGGTGCGATCTTAGTGAGCGGTAAATTAGTGTCAGGTAGCGTAGTTCAGAAGAATATGTCTAGTAAATTATGGTAGTTGCCCGGAAGAGAATTACGACACCCAAAATACTTACGATCGGTAGAGAATACTTAGGCGAAATTATAGAAGATGTAGCGGGAAGGATTCCGACAATTGGGAAAATCATAACTCTAGACCTTCTTAATCTTGTCTCCAACCCTTAGTATCCCTAGTTATTAATCTACTAATTTAATTTGTTAGTTAATTAGATACAAGAATCTTAACTTGTCTTCTTAGTGATATTAAACAGTTGTAGCTAAACCTTAGTTCTCTGTGGAATTCGACTCCGGACTTTTAGACCGGATTATATTTGCAACGACCGCTTATCCTTTTTAGGACTAGAGTTGGACGTGATCAAATTTTGACGCCGTTGCCGGAGAACTAACAGTGTAGCTGCACATATTATTATATTTTGGCAAATTATACTACTAGGCGTGCCCAATAGTTATTTTATTAATAATAGAAAAGAAAAGCGCAATACGTAGGAAAAGTACAAATAAGGGGAACAATAGCACCAATAGTATTGCTTGTATGCCTTGACTATATAATCACTCCTCTGCGCCTCACATTGCCTTATGATGGCAGCCTATGTAGAGGATCATGGATCTGTCGGCAAAGTCTCATGAGGGCATATAATCTCATAGCCATTTGGATATTTTTTCAAAGGCATAGGACATGAGCAACCACATACTGGGCTTAACCTTACCTTACTAATCCTATTGAGGCATAAATATCCTCGCCTACTAACAAGCATGTAAAAAAAAAGAGTTAGAGAGCACTAAATATTCTATGATCATCACAGAGTTTATAACATACTCCGTGATGATATTACAAATGACTATACTAATAAAATGGTAAAATAAGATGTAGTAGGAATTTGATTCTTGTCCCTTGTTGCCCAAACTTGTAACTTCTTCAATTTGTAGTTCTTGATCATCTTCATCAAACGTCTTCAGAATGTCTTCAAAATTCATGACTTTTTATTGAATGTTTGGACCTTGTAGATGTAGTTGGGGCTGCCTGTTTTTGTTTGGCAACTCTCATTGGGAGTCGCCTAACGTTTACTTCCTCATTCACAGAAATAGCTGGAGTGGTTGTAACCAATTGCTGCTGTCCAGCTTGTGTAGTCGTTACTACAAAACATGGTTGTAAATGTTGCTTTCCAGCATTTGGAGTTGATATTACTGCTTGTAGCGTGCTTGCAATTTGCTTCTGCTGTCCAACAACTGCTGGTGTTGTTGCATATTGACCAGACACAAAAGTATCAACTAGAGTGTTTGCAAAAATCTACTGCTGCCCAGTCCTTTTTGTTGCTGCATTTTTCATCCAGATAGCACCTGCTTTGCTTGTTTCAATATGTTTCTGCCCAGCATTTGGTGGGGTTACTGCATTGTGAATGCATGTAGCACCAGGAGACTTTCTAGGAATGAAATCTGGAGCATCCAAATTAAGCTTGCTCTTTAGTTTTTCAGTCGAAGTACTTTCAGTTTTTGGCATCAGATGGGTATCCTTGATAATTTTTTCAACGCGAGGGCTGGAAAACTGTAGCATTGTACTGTTTCTTGAGGCTGCCTCATATTGAAGCTGCTGTAATTTTTTCCCAACATCATCCACAACTTGTATAATTTCTTTGTTATTGCTAGTGGACGGTATAGGTTGCCCAGATTCACCCCCATGTTCACCAAATGACTCGTACGATTGAGAGGGAATATCATGCGCTGATGTGTTCAAGGTGACCAATGGTTGCTTGAACATAAGATTGGCATTCAACATCATTTCATTATGTGATTCTTTGATAATTTTCTCCACTTGTGGACTAGAAAAATAAATCGTAAGAGTGCTGGAACTAGGTACATGCTCTCCCTTTAACACTTCTGCCACGCTGCTATTTATAGCCTTTTGTCGACCTCTGGAAACCTTAGCCAAATTATCGATGGTTTTGCCTCCCTTGTTACTGCTTGAAATTGGGACTATTTTCTGGTTAAAAGAACCATCATTTAAGGTTGTCGTGTTAGCAATCTTCTCATCATAATCATTCACGTTGGCAAGAGCATTAAAAGGATTCGAAATATTTCTCGAAATCTGCTCAACCTGCTGCACCTTGTTCTTATTTGGAGTGCCTTTTTTGCTGGACACCATTGTCCAATCTTTCTCAGTTGAGTTGTGAATTGTACCATCACCCTTAGGTCCTTGACAAATTGATTCAACAACATCAATAACAGCTCTATCAGTAGTTGTATTCAATGCACCATCAGTAGCAATAGTAAGTTTCAAATTTCCAATAGCAGGCTGCTCAACTCCATAATTTGCCACTTCTTTTTGCTCACCAACATGACACAATTCCCTTGCACCGACTGCTCGCGCACAAGAAGACTTGGACTTTTGTTGCTCTGTTACACTGACTGAGGTCTTTGGCTGCTTAGTATTTGATATTGCATCTCGATCAACCTGCTTCTCTCCCATCCCAGTATCAACCAACATAGGTTCATTTTCCAAAACACCAAAATAGTTAGCAAGAGTTATGTTCTTTGAACCATTAACCAGATTTTTATGCACTGGAACGTTTTGTCTGTTATTAATTTGCCCAGTAACAGTAGGTTTTTGCCCAACTGCTGTAGGAATAACATTAGTAACCTTAGGTGCTTGCACAGCTGATTGGAAGGCGTCAAGTTTTTCTGCTGGAGCTGTACCAGCTTTAGCTGAAGAATGAGGTACCTGCCTAGCTCTATTCTCCTTCCCATATGTTATCATTAGGACATTAGTTTGCCCCTATTCATTACTTGTTTGTTGCCCATATTCTTCATGTATTTGTTTTGTACCTGGTCCCTCTGTAACCCCAGCAAAATCACTACCAAATACAAGAGTTGTATCAACCTTCAATTTCCTCGAAACTCTAGCAAGTTCTGCAGTCACTGGAACTGTTGCAACAACAGAAAAAATTGGTACATGTTGGGACTTGATAGCATCTGATCCTTGACCATCAAACTGAGATTTTTCTGTTGATTCCAAGGCTTTTCCATCAACAATATGCTGTAATTTGTTAGCATCCAACAGTTGCCTCAAATCTTCTCGAAAACGATCAGCGCCATCCTCCCTCGCAACTTCATTGTATTTTTGAGTGTTGCTGTTAGAATTCCATGTGATCAAATGACAATTTACATCCTCATGACCTTGATGTTTGCAAACAGTACAATAAGCAGGAGCATTATCAATCACACACTCTTGATAATGCTCTATAATTTTTCCAGTTGCCTCGTCCAAATAATTCAACTTGATACGCTTTGGATGCTTGTCCAGAAGATCAAGAATAACTTTTACCTTAACTGTGCTTGGCCTTGTTCTTTCTTGTGTCGCTTTATCAACTGCTATGGGCTTCCCTAAAGCAGAAGCAATAGACAGTAACGCTTTCTTTGCAAACAAATTGGTCGACAAATCTGGGAAGGAAATCCAAACTAATGCTTTTGAGGTTTCTTCTTTTGGATCGAACCATTGTGACCAAGGAAAGGTTCTAAACTGGTGTTTCTCGCCATTAAATTGAAGATGACGATGTGCGCGCAAACCTACCAAACACTTCCCTTTGACGCCAAGTTTTTGCGGCAGTGTTGTCTTCAAATCTTTAAAATTCGGTGCTCCATATGATAGCTTCATCAAAATAGCTTGATGAAGTCCCTCTTCAATGGAGAAATCATCAAGCTCCTTAAACGTGAACTGAATTGTAGGTTCACCATATATAACTTGGATTGGTTTCAATACTGTTTTGGCTAAAGGTTTTGTAGTTTGATTATTTGTAACTAGAGCAGTATAGTTAATAGGATTTGAGGTCTCTCCCACAACTTTAAACTGGGGAGAGGTCGCTGCTGCCATGGCAGCCTAGTTCTCCATCAGTTTGCCTAATATATAGAGAAAACGAGATAGAGGAAACGAAATAGTTGGTACCTGCAAGAACCCAGCCGATATTGCGCTACAGTGCGCGTCGTACTATTTTGTAGATCTGTAATAGTTGGATGTGAATCTGAAGATGAAACCAATTGTGGATTGTTCACAAATACAAGGTGCTTCTTTTGAGACCAGTCTGGTGGTTTTCCGCCACCGGACGGCGGCGCGGTGGCCTTATATCTGCTGCTGCGGTACTGTAGCAGCCAATCACAATTGTAGAGAGAAAATCGGCCAACAATTATTCTTGTACATATTGTTAGGTTTCAAGTTTGAACTATTTTTTTTTGTATTTGATTTTTTAATTTTTTTTTGACTTGAGAGACATTGCATCTTGGAATTATGAGAGTTTTTATGTTGGTAATTCTACTTTTGATCCTCCTTATGCTTATTGTGGAGGAAACCACCCATGGCAAAATTATCAAAATATTTCTGAGAGCGAGTTATGTACACCAACTCAATCTTATATGAGGAATGTGTGTGATATGTGTGCCGGTCAAGATGGTCACTTTCATGGTTGTGCTTATATTTCTTATCTTCTACCAACCCTTTACTTTGATGGTTCTTATTTTTCTTGTGAAGTTAATAAGAACAAAGAATCCAGGGATGATGACCTGAAAGAGATAAAGGATATGCTAAGGTGCCTTGTGGAACAAAATAATGAGAAACAACTGCACATACAAAGGCAAGATGCTACTATTCACAACCTGGAGGCACAAGTGAGTCAATTAGTTGAAGCATTTAATGCTCAACAAGCCAAAATTGTGGATAGTAGCCAAGAAGAGCATGGATTAGATATCGAAATTCAGGTTCTAATGGAGGAGGTCACATTAGAACACCAACAATCTAACCAACAAGAATTTTAGGATACCGATGTTGAAGAAGTAATACTAGAGTCAACCAGGGACATTGAAGATACAAATTTAGTTGACTCTAGTGTGATTGGTGTTGATGAGGTTGAAAATCTTGAAGTTCATGTATTTGAGCGCGTTGGGCCTTATTCCAAACACTTTTCCACATTATGTTCAGATGGTGAAATGGAAATTGATTTGTATGAGCCAATGCAAGAGTCAAAGGAAGAGGTAGATGAGCTCTGTATTCTGAAATTTCAAGGCCTTCTAGGCAAAGTGACACTCCTCGGTTAAAAGCCAAAAAGTGCATAAAGAATCATTTAATTTTGGCTCGCAACAATTTGTATCGCCCCAAGAGCGTGATCATAGAGCAGAATCAAAACTTGGGGTCCAATTCATAAGTTCAGAGTGGAGGCAGAAAGTGATTCACATCGTGCCGCGAAGTTAAATCAAGTGCTTGTTGGGAGGTAACCCAGCTTTACTGCTTTCTTTTATTTTTTATTTTATATATTTTTATTTTTTTAGTTGTATTATTTTTGTAGTGTCAATTTTTGATTTTCTAGGAGCATGGAAAGCAAAGCTACTGGAAGGATGCAATATCAAACCAGATGGTTGGAACTAAGTGTAAGGTACCCGCACGAAGGACCAGGCCTGGGAGAAGTTTGAGTACCCCATGAGCTGCTAGTACTTCGGTCTTTGGCCTATTAGGGAGTTTCTTTTACCCTCTTATTAGTATGGTGTGCATTTGGGACAATGCACAATTTTAAGTGTGGAGCGAGGATATGGTCTTGGTGACTTTCTATGCTATTTTAGTTGTGTTAGTTTAATTGAATAATCTTTTTTTTAGAAAAATGAAAAAATATTGGACTTTTCCCGACGATGGATATCCTAGACAATTTTCTTGAGGGTTTAAAGTCTGACAAAAAAATAAAAAATAAATAGAAAAATGAAAAAATATTTCGTTTATTTTTGTAGGTAGTAATAATCCCCTGTGATTTTCTTTGTGCCTCGGTTCTTTTTCATGGGATGTAGTTTGAACTAGGTCATAGTTTTTTATTTTTAGAGTAGAATAGGATTTAGGTAATAAAAGAAGGAAGATGAAATTCCTTGGCGCTTTTTGACTTGTTTGATAGTAGTATATTTAGGTGCTAGTATGTATATTACCTTCCCTATAGTTTGAAATTGCTTATGATGTTGTATTGAGTTAGATAGCATGTCTGTTGATGTCTATGGCTCATTTTCTTGGCTCGTGTTCACTTTGTGCTTAATGCTTAATATTTTGTTGCTCCGTGAATACTCTTATTGTTTGAGAATCGGAATGGAACCGTCCTTAGTGAGTCATGTGCCATGTGTGGTGAAAAATTGTATAGTCCGTGTCATTGCATTAGAGTCTAGAAATTTCCCGGCATGTGAGTTGAAGCGAAATTTTAGGTTTGCTTGGTTTGAAAAATGATTTTAGGCTTTCTTTGATCTTTTTGAACTTAATGTCTACCACAAAAAAATAAATCTATCCCTAGTAAATCCTTTTGAGCCTATAGACTTTTATTTGGCACCAACATTACGAGCATATACCCTTTTGTTCTTATTTGACATTATTTTGATCCTTTTATCTCTTAAAATACTTTAATTGTGAAATGAGCGCTAGAAGAAGTAAGGACTAAGTGTGGGGTGGCTTTCGAGTGGAACCAATGAAAGAAAAAAAGATGCACTTATTTTGTAAAATAATACACCACTAACGAAAACTGAAAAAGGAAAACAATAGTAAAACAAAAAGAAGAAAAGAAGGAAAAATATAGATGAATAAATTATTGTCTCGTTCTTGCTAGTGGGGTATAAAGTAAAGTAGTGCTTAAAGAAAGAGGGAATATTTTTGGGGTGTGATCTTGTTTGTGAAATTGAAGTTAGGATTGAGAAATTTGCGCTTAAAGTTAATTTTGTGATGTGTTAAAGTGTTTAAGAGGGTTAGCCACTATTCCAAAAATATATCCTACCCGTCTTGTAATACACATTACAACCATGAAAAAGTCCTAATTGATTTTAGATCGAGCAAGCCTATATTAGTGGAGATTTACATAATGGGCAAGCCTATGGTACTTTGTTCATGCATGTGACGTCTTTGTGAGAGTGAGGAATTTCTTTGACGTATGTGAGTCCTTAAAATATATTTGAGCATTTGATTCGAATGTGTGGATTCAACTTACTCTCATGTTCTTAGGGTGAGGGCACATGGTTTCATAAGGGATATGTGACGTTATTAGATGTCTCTATGATGTTAAGTGTTCAAGCCACGAATGCATTGTGGTATTGAGTCGGTTTGTGAGGCTAGATTGTTATAAGCATGTTGTCTTGTTGTTGAATAAATTTTTGAAGTATGATATGGAGTAAAGGGAAGTGTGTGTTGAAGGCATATGCTAAAGTTTGATTGTTGCTATCAACCATAGTCATAGGTATGGTGTGCTTCGGATGTGCTAAACGAAAATAAGGTGCTCTAGGAATTGGTGGTTGACTCGAGGACGAGCAACGTTTAAGTGTAAGGAGGTGATGTTAGGCCAAAATGCTATACATTTAGTATATTGCTCGCCTTACATGTTATTAGTTTAGTGGTTAATTGTGTGACGTTTGAGCTAAATTATGTTGTTTTATGTGTAGGAGCATCAGAAGACAAAGACGAGTGAAGGTTGCACAAAAAGAAGACGAAAATGCAAGAGAAGAGCACAAAAATGCCAAGTACCCAAACCGTGCTACAGACCAGGTTTCGCGAGGTCTATAGCCAGCTTGACCGTGCTACAGACTAGGATTTGCGAGGTCTATAGTCAGCTTGACCGTGCTATAGACCAGGCTTCGCGAGGTCTATAGCCAGGTTGGCCGTGCTATAAGCCTGGCTTTGCGAGGTCTATAGCCCGGTAATTAAAAGTCGCGGGTTAAAAGTCTCCAACCCGGATTTGGACTCAAGGACTTCAACCCTAACCTATAAATACTCCCTAAACATGTCTAAGATAGGGAGAGGATGTTTTTAGAGTAGATCCGACCAAAAAGGGGGACATTATTGGAGAGGCAAAAAGGCTACGAGAACACTTGGAAGCAACAAATCACAAGAGTTTTCTCTTCCGTTCTTCCTTAATATGTATTTTAATGCTTTCAGTTATTATCATGATTGTTAGTATGGTTATTAGTAGCTCAACTTTCCCATCTAGGGTTTGATGGAACCTTTTAAAGGATGATTTTTCTGTTGTGTTTAATATAATTTTACCGTTGGATTTTCTCTTCTTGTTTAACTACGTGATTATTTTAGTTGATTGAAGGGCCCTCAATTGATTGTGCCTATTTAGTATGTATTACTTGGAAAATGGTACATATTTAGGTAGTTGTTGAATAACATCACTCCTAACGTACGTGAGGAATCAATACAGAGGGTTTAAAGGTGGTATTAGGAATAACGAAATCTTGGTGCGATCTTAGTGAGCGGTGAATTAGTGCCATCTAGCGTAGTTTGGAAGAATATGTCTAGTAAATTATGGTTGTTGCTCGGAAGATAATTACGTCACCCAAAGTATACACAATCGGTAGAGAATACTTTGGCGAAATTATAGAAGACGTAGGGGGAAGGATTCCGACAATTGGGGAAATCATAACTCTAGACCTCCTTAATCTTGTCTCCAACCCTTAGTATCCCTATTTGTTAATCTACTAATTTAATTTGTTAGTTAATTAGATACAAGAATATTAATATTTATAACTTAGGAATTGTTCGAGCTTGTCTTCTTAGTGATAGTAAACAATTGTAGCTAAACCTTAGTTCTCTGTGGGATTCGACTCCTGACTTTTAGACCGGATTATATTTGCAGCGACCGCTTATCCTTTTTAGGACTAGAGTTGGATGTGATCATATATGCATGGTTGTGAAAGTAAGGATAATCTAATGCTACCGTCATGATCCAAATTTCCACTATAGGCCGTGATGGTGCCCAACATCGCCGCTAGGCAAGCCAACAGTGAATTATCCATGTAATTGTTCCTTTTAATATTTTTAAAATAATTGATTTCATTTAATAAGAGAATCATTAATATGTAATTATAGTAAAGTAAAGCATAAAATAACGAAAGAGTTAAAAGGTGAATTTAATACTCAAAACCATAAAATGTCTAATAAAATATTCCCAAAACCCGGTATCACAAGTGTATGAGCAAACTAGTAGAATATACAAAACATCCTATACTATTGTCTAAAGTAAGATAGACAGAAAATTAAATAAAACAGGAAGACACTCCGGGCGCTGCAGAACGGGCATAGAGAGCAGCTCACCATTAAGCCTCTGGATAACGAGTGTACGCGCCTGAATGGCCGCCAGATACACCTGCCTCAGATCTTGCACGGTTAGTGCAGAAGTGTAGCGTGAGTACATAAACAAACATGTACTTAATAAGTATTTATTCTAATATCGACGAAGTAGTGACGAGGGATCGACATCGACACTTACTAAGGGTCAATAAATAAAGTGCACAAATTAAAAATAGGCAGGGAGTATATCAATAATAACAAATAAGTGAACAATAAATAAGTGATTCTTTAACTAAATATCGATTAAAGTTTCCAACTATCACATACTCATTTCAATAATTACGAGCCGTCAAGTATTTACAAATTCTCAAGTCATGGAAGAAATATCAAGTATATTCAGACTCCGAGTAATATCAAGCACGATTTATGCCGATGTCGTACGACCCGATCCAGAATAATGTGTACACTATCGAGGGTATACCGACACGAACCATAGATGCATCTATTATACTTCCGATGCGTTCGACCCGATTCACAATAAGGGAGAATACTCTACCAACTCCGATTAATGGCTACTACATAAGAATAATACTCAAGGAAGGTATAGTTTCCACCAACACTCAAGTAACCCGCCAAAAACTCAAAGTAGTGAAACTCAGTCTTTACAAATCCTTTACCCAATCTTAAAATATAATTTAAGGAATCAAACTAACAAGTTGAGCACAAGTAATGCAAGCAATACATGGTAGAGTCCTAAAACTACCCGGACATAAGCATGATTTCTAGCTACGTGCAGACTCTCGTCACATCGTGCGCACGTAGCACCCACCATTATTAGCAAAACAACCATTCATAGCACCTACGGGGAGAATTCGCTCTTACAAGATTACGCAAGAGACTTACCTCATTTTCAAGTTCTCTTCCCAGTCCACAATTCGCACTAAATCCTCAAATCGACGCCACACAATCCGAAACTAGCCAAATATTGTATAAATTAATCAATATATGCTCAAAAGTCTATAATATAACTATTGGAGTAATTACCCAACCTAAATTGGAAGATTCCTAAAATTCACCACTAGGCCTACATGCCCGAATTCCGGAAATATTTGTAAATAATTATTACCCATAACCTCACGAACACAAATATATAATATATTCCAATTTTCACAACCAAATCCATGATCAAAACTCAATTTCACCTAAAACCTAGTTTTTTCATAAAACCCCATAAGTTTCACTAATTTCCCATGTTTAATCTTCCTATAATTTGCGTATTTAACTTAAAAATGGGTAGAGTTTACTTACTCTACGATGTTGATGAGAATCCCCCATAAAAGTGCTCTCAAAATCGCCCAAGACCAAGTGAAAGTGTGTAAAAAATAGGCTAAATCTAGAATTAAAAGTCCTTATACCAATCTCAGATGTCGCATTTGCGACATGAGGTTCGCAAATGTGAAAATGTCATCGCAAAAGCGAAGCCTGACCAACTCTGCCTAAGTCGCAAATGCAAAGCTGGGCACCTCGCAAAAGCGACAAAAGGATCGCAATGCGGAAAATGCTACGCCTAGGTGCCATCGCAAATGCGATCAATTTCTTCGCAAATGCGAACTCAACAATGCCACCCCAATATCGCAAATGCGTAGACCTCCTCACAAATGTGAGGTTCGCAAATGCGAACAAAATCTCGCATTTGCGAGACCTGAAGCACCAGACCAAAACCAGCAAAACTGAAGTTCTTCCAAACACTCTGAACCGTGTTCGAAACTCACCCGAGACTCGAGGCTCCACACCAAAACATCCACACAAGTCTAAAAATATTATACGAACTTGCTTGAGTGATCAAAACACCAAAAGAACATCTAGAATCACGATTCGGATGCCAAAACGCATGAAAATCATAATGAACTTCAATAACTTTTAGAATCGCAACCAAGCGTCCGAACCACATCAAATCAACTCCAAATAACACCAAATTTTGCGTAAAAGTCATAATTCATCGTACAGAACTATTCCCAGGCTCGGAATCCCAAACGGACATCGATAACACCCATCTCTACTCTAAACCTAATTTGAAGAACATGAAAACCTTCAATGCACCAACTTTCAACATTAGGCACCGAAACGCTCCCAGATCATCCAAAACCGGATCCGAACACACGCCCAAGTCCAAAATCATCGTACGAACCTATTGGAACCGTCAAATCCCAATTCTTAGACCGTTTACTAAAAATGTTGACTCAAGTCAAATTTGGCCATCTTAGGCAACCATTAAGGAACTAAGTGTTCCGATTTCAACCCGAACCCTTTCAACCCAAGTCAACCATCCCCGCAAGTCATAAAACATTAAAGGCACATACAAGAGTCTTAATTAGGGGAACGAGGACTTAAAAAGAAAAATGACCGGCCAAGTCGTTACATTCTCCACTTCTTAAACAAACGTTCGTCCTCAAACGGATCTAGAATCATACATGAAGTGCTGAATATGTGTGGATATCTGCTCCACATGTCCTCCTCGGTCTCCGAATTAGCCTCCTCGACTGGTTGAACCCTCAACTGGACCTTTACCGCAGAAATCTTATTAGACCTTAACTGGCAAACCTGCCTGTCGATAATGGCAACATGCTCCTCCTCATAGCCTAAGCACTCATCTAGCTGAACCGTGCTGTAATCTAACACATGTAACCTATCGGCATGATACTTCCGGAGCATAGACACATGGAAAACTGAATGAACTCCCGATAGACTAAGAGGCAAAGCAACCTCATAAGCAACCTCCCCTACTCGCCTCAACACCTCAAATGGGCCAATAAATCTTGGGCTTAGCTTGCCCTTCTTTCCGAATCTCATGATTCCCTTAATCAGTGAGACCTTCAAGAGAACCTTCTCGCCTACCATACATGATAAATCACATGCCTTATGATCTGCGTAACTCTTCTATGTGGACTGTGCTGTGCAAAGTCACTCTTGAATCAACTTTACCTTATCCAAGGCATTATTCACTAAATAAGTGCCATATAACCTAGCTTCACCGGGATCAAACCATTCGATGGGCGAATGGCATAGACGATTATATAAATCCTCAAATGAATCCATCTCAATGTTGGACTGGTAAATGTTGTTATAAGCAAACTCGGCCAAAGGCAAGCATCGATCCTACTACACTACAAAGTCAATCACGCATGCTCTAAGCATATCCTCTAGGATTTGAAATGTTCGCTCCAACTGCCTGTCAATCTGCGAATGAAAGGCTGTGCTGAGATCTACCTGAGCACCCAACTCGCTCTGCACTGCACTCCAAAAATACAAAGTGAATTGATGGTCTCCATATGAAATGATGGAAATAGGCACACCATGTGTAACGACCCCATCAGTCGTTTTGATCTCTAGCACATCGTTCAACGATTTGAGGTCTTGAGTAACTCCATTTCAGGTATTATGACTTGTGCATGGGGTCAGAATTAAACTTCGGGAAGTTTGGAATTGATTTGGAAAGAAAATTCTAATTTTGAAAGGTTTAAGTTGGGAGAATTGGCTAAGGTTTGACTTTTGAATAAACGACCTCGGAATTGGGACTTGAAGGTTCAAATAGGTTCATATGATGATTTCGTACTTGGGAGTATGTTCGGGTTGAGTATCGGATCACCCCGGAGCAATTCAACACTTATTATGGAAGGTGGCATTTTTGAAAGTTTTAGAATTTCATAAGTTTGGTTTGAAGTAGAGTTTTATGCTATCGATGTCTGTTTGGAGTTTCGAGCCTTGGAATAGGTTCGTATCATAATTTGTGACTTACACGTAAAGTTTGGCATCATTACGGGATGTTTAAGTGTAATTCGGACGCGTTCAGCAAAGTTTGAAGGTTGGAGTTAAAAGAAAGGTTTTGGTCGTTGATGTATAATTTTGATGTTTTTTGACGTGATTCAAGGTTTCAACTAAGTCCGTATCATGTTGTGGGATGTGTTGGTATGTTTGGACAGGGTCCCAGGGGGCCTCGAGTGAGTTTTAGATTGAAATCATATTAAAATTTGAAACTTAGGAATGCTGGTTTTGGCCAGTTGCTGGTGCAATCGCACCTGCGGAAAAAGATTGCAGGTGCGACGCCGCAAAAGTGGCCAGGAAAGCGTAGGAGTGGGTTTTGTTGGGCAGTGTTGGGACCGCAGATGCGGTCATCTCGCCATAGAAGCGGGACCGTAACTGCGGAGTGGGCAGCGCAGAAGCGAGGGTGCAGATGCGCCTAAGGGCCATAGAAGCGGCCGTCGACCTGGATTTGGGTTCTCGCAGGTGCTAGGCTTGGAGCCGCAGAAGCGACTGTCGCAGAAGCGACTTCTGGACCGTAGAAGCGAAATTTTTGCTGGGCAATAAGGTTTTTATAAAAACGGGATTTGGCCCATTTTCTTTCATGTTTACTTGGTTGGGGTGATTTTGGAGAGCTTCAAGGGGAGATTTTCATCAAGCAACACAAGGTAAGTGACTCCCACCTATTACAAGTTAAATACATGGTTTGTATATGGATTTAAACATGGAAATTAGAAGGAATTTGGGATTTTTGGTAGAAAACCTAGAATTTGGAATTTTTGGATTTTTGACCACGAAATTGGACATGGAATTAGGAATAAACTATATATTTGAGTTCGTGGTGTTATGAGTACGGTTTATCTTCAAAACAAATTCGAAATCCGGGCATTTGGGCCCGAGGGTTGACTTTATCGACTTTTCGAGCGAAGTTAAAAATTGTTTAAATTGATTAATTATGGGTATTAGAGTATATTTTGATTGGTTTGCACATTGTTTGAATAGTTTTGGATTGACGAGCATTGATTTGAGGTGTTAGAGAGGCCTTGGAGCCGGTTATGGAACTTTGGAGTGAGGTAAGTCTCCTGTTTAACCTTGTGAGGGGGAAACTACCCCCTAGGTGATATTTATTGTTATGTGCAACTAGTTGTGGGTGCTACGTACGCACGAGGTGATGAGAGTCCGTACGTAGCTATAGCATGTTTATGTCCTGGTAAACTTAGGATTTTATCATGTAATATTTGAATTTTTTGAACTCATTCTGCTAGCTTAATTAATTGAAGTTATAGTTGAAATTGATTTAGAAATAAATATATGTACACTAGGCCAAGCCTTAATACTTTGAGTTGTGGGCGAGTTATTTGAGAAATGGTAAAGATTATATTCATTTTATGCTCATGCGCTGTATTGTAAACACGTGTCTCGTAATTCAGTAACTTTCTTCCTTTTCTTGTAGAGCGGGCCGAATGCCTCGACAGTATATATATGCATCTATGGTTCGTGCCGCACGACCCTTGACAATGTACACATTATTCTGGACCGGGCTGAACGATCTCAACAGAATCGTGCGTTATATCGCTAGTAGTCCAAAAATTCACGAGCTAATCTTTCCACTGATGCTCGACATTTTATATGGTATTTCTTATTTATTTGATAATGACACTTGACATTTTCTGAGCTGTTAAAGTAGAATACATGATTTAGAAATTTACGCTTTGAAAGAAGTAATTGGAAGATTATGTAACTTACCGATTTACCCCGTCATTGCCGTATGCTTCATATTTGCTCATGTTTTATCATATTATTTTATTGGACCTTTAGTAAGTGTCGATGTCGACCTCTCGTCACTAATTCTTCGGGTTTAGGCTAGATACTTACTGGGTACGCGTTTATTTACGTACTCATGCTGCACTTCTGCACTAAATGTGCAAGATCTGACAGGTTTATTTGATGATCACCTTGGCGCGTAGGTGCACTTGTTGAGGAGACTTTATGTGAGTTGCATACAGGCTACGCATCGCAGTCCAACGAGTCTCCATAGTACTGTTTATTTTATTCTGTCTTATTACATTCGGGACAAATGTTATATTATTATTGTACTCCTTAGAAAATGCTCATGCACTCGTGACACCGGGTTTTGGGGGTTCCTACTGGTTGTTCGTTATTGTAGTTCACATAGTTACTATCATTTTACCCTGTAAATTCTATTTTATTCTATTTAAGTAATGGAGATTATGATTTCAAAAGTAATAAAATGAGTAAATAAATTGGTAAATCAACGTTGGCTTGCCTGACGACAGCGTTAGGCGCCATCACGACCTACAATGAATTTTGGGTCGTGACACCATGCAACCAGACTATCTCTCGAATGTAAATCTAGGCCAACCTTTCTGACGATTATGTAGTCATCACTGGAATAAAATGTGATGACTTAGTCAGCCTGTCGACAATGACCCAAACGACATCAAACTTCCTCAACATCCACCCTACTACGAAATCCATAGTGATGCGCTCCCATTTTCACTCTGGTATAACCATCTGCTGAAGTAGGCCACCTGGACTCTGGTGCTCATACTTAACCTGCTGGCAATTTAGGCATCTTTCTACATACTCAACTATGCCCTTCTTCATCCGTAGCCACCAATAATGCTAACTCAGGCCGCGATACATCTTTGTAGCACCTGGATGAATAAATTATCGAGAACTGTATATCTCCACTAAAATCTTCTCCCTCAATCCATCAAAATTAGGAACACATAGATTCTCACTGATAGTAACCTCCTTGGCTCCACCCTGTAGTACCGTTTCTCTAAGAACCAACAAGTGCGAATCATTGTACTGACAAGCCTTGATCCGCTCAAATAATGAAGACTGAGCCACAACGTATGCAAGAACTCGATTGGGTTATGAAATATCCAACCTCATAAGTCTGTTATCCATGGACTGAATGTCCAAATCCAATGGTCTTTCCTCTGCTGAAATGGATGCCAAACTACCCATACTCTCGGCCTTTCTGCTCAAGGCATCCGCATCCACATTCGCCTTGCCCCGATGATAAAGGATGGCAATATCATAGTCCTTTAGTGTTACACCCTATATTTTCGTACATAAAAATGCATCGTAAGCAAACTAATGTAGGACCAAAAATGAGATAATATTTAAAAGTATATAAATTAATTTAATCATGTTACCTCTGAGGTTACAAATATTGAAGATCATGAACAACAAGTACAAAGAGGGTTGGACGGTTCAGAAGATAAAGCAATTGAAGAAAATAATGTCGAAAGTCGACAAGTTGGGAATGTTATAACATATACCTTTGGGGTGAGACTAGGGTGCTTAACATGATAAGGAGATTATGTTATGATTTATATTAGTCGTATGACATCCGTGTGTTATGTTTTGATGTCAAGAGAGTTGTGGAACAAAAGTCGATAAAAGTCATCACAAGTTACATTCATAAGTTTTACTGAAACTTTAGGTCAAATATAACTGCGATTTTCTCCCAATATACTTAGAGTTATTGGGTGTTCCACCCATCAAATTAAAGATCTATGAGTCTATTTTCTAACTCATTAAACCATTTGTCAATACGACATTGGAGTAGAAAGATATGGGCATTTGTGCGATACTGCGCAAGCTGCTAGGTGACAAGTAGGTGTGTCACCTACTTGCTTAAATGAAAGCCCAAAAAAAGGGGCCATTTCGGGTCGTCCAAAGAGGCCTTTTAAGGGCCTATTTTTTTCATATATTAGACTTAAAATAGAGCATAATAACCAGACATAAGCTCTGCAAAGAATCCTCCCAAAAATTTCCCACAAACCCTAATTGATTTTCTCTCCCTTTCAAGTTCTAATTGGAGGTAAAACCTAGAGTTTGAAGAACCAAGATAGGAGCTGAGTTATCCAACAAATAAGGTGAGTTTACTGCTCTCTTTCATCCAGTTTTTCTTCTGAAAATTCATGGTAAGTCGTTCTATACTTGTAAGAACTCACGGGACGGTGATCGGAAGCCGTGAGTTCGAGTTATTCACTTGTAGCGGACTGTTTTGTGGACTGTTTTGTGTTGCTGTTGGGCTGCGTGTTTTACTACTGTTTTGTGGAGTTTTGGAGGAGGAAGGGGGTTTATAAAAACCATATAAATGTAGGGTGATTGGCTGGTCATTCGTCATAACATTTCCGGGTCGTTTGACACTACTACGGTGGTCGTTTTGTGTATGAAGAGATTGGGGTGTGTTGGGCTGTTTTGTAGTATTTGATGGTGTATATAGGGCTGGAAAATGATGTATATATGTTGTTATTGTTCTGTTCTTGTATTGTTGGTGTTATCTTGAATTTGGAGGAAGTAAGGATTATAGGGGAGATGCTGCCCGTTTTAATACAAAATAAGTTTGTCGTTCGTTGTGTGATAGTTGTACCTTTCGTAACTTAACGATAGTATTATTATCATTCTTGTAGATTAAGGTGCGAAGAGGTGAGTTCAACTTGGTTATTACAAAGATTGTGATAAGGTATGTTAAGGCTAAGCCTTCCTTCATTTTAGCATGATCTCGTAGCTACATGTGTTAGTAATGAGACAAAAAGAGAAGTTCATATTCATGAATTTATTCACACTATTCTAGTCTTATAAGTTACAATATTATTCCTTATCGAGATTCTATATTCAATATAGTATTGTCTTCTTCTAGTCAAGAGAGCAGCAAGCCTATATATACAGTATTACAGTATTTTCATTACCATCGAGCTATAATCGATGGGCAGGCCCCTATTGGGCAACCTCTGATCAGATGGAAAGTTATATACCGAGCCTACTGTGGCCGAGCGCCTATGAGCGAGCCCAGCATGGTCGAGATACATAGCCTAGTATGGCCGAGCGCCTATGAGCGAGCCTACTATGGCAGAGCAGTTATATATACCGAGCCTTATAAGGCCGTACAATTATTTTACTTACTATATTGAAGGAGTTGAGTCAGTATCAGCAGGTAGGTATATCTCCAGATCATCTTTGACTCCCAGTTACTTCCAGTTATTATATTATCAGTTCAGTTTCAATTTTTAGTTATGTTATTGCCTTACATACTCGGTACATTATTTCGTACTGATAGACAGATGAGTAGATCTCCTCAGTAGGTGTTTCCCGAGTTCAGCCTGATCGGTAAGCTCCACGTCTTTCGGAGTTGCCAGGTCTAGAGTGTTGTGTACATCTTATGTATATCTGTATATATGTTATGAGTAGGTCGGGGCCCTGTTCCGATCATAGTACATCTATCTGTAGAGGTTTGTAGACATATCCTGTTGGTTAGTGCAGTATGTTGGGTTTGTAGGCCTGGTATGTATAATTTGGTGGTTTGTCAGCTGTAGTAGCTATGACGGCCTTTTCAGCCTAGCTTTATATTGATGTTTAGTTAGCGCTAGTTTCCATTCAATTTTATATTTTGCTTCACAAATTGTCTTGCAAGGTGGCCCCAGGGCCAAAGTATGACATTATGTGTTCAAAGTCCCTTAGTCTCAATTTGGTACACTAGGTTAGTTGAGGCACCGGGTGCCAGTCTCGCTTCCAGGTCGGGGCGTGACATTTAGTAACTCAAGCCACCGGCGCTGCCTCAAATTGAGACCCCTCTGCTTGAACAAATGTTGCAAACTGCGATGATCTGTGTAAACCTCACAGGACACCCCATAAAGATAATGCTTTCAGATCTTGAGAGCGTGAACTATCGCGGCCAACTCCAAATCATGTACGGGGTAATTCTTCTCATGGGGCTTCAGATGACATGAAGAATATGCAATAACTCGCCCCTCCTTCATCAATACACAATCCAGGCCAATACGTGAAGCATCACAATACATAATATACATCCCTGAAACGGAAGGCAACATTAACACCGGTGTTGTAGTTAGTGTGGTCTTGAACTTCTAAAAGCTCGCCTCACAATCATCAGCCATCAAAACGGAGCACCCTTCTGGGTCAGTATAGTCAAAGGTGTTGCAATAGATGAGAAGCCCTTCACGAACCGACGATAATAACCTGCTTACCCCAAGAAGTTCATAATCTAGGTCGCTGTGGTAGGATGAGGCCAACTCTGTACTGCCTCTTTCTTCCTGGGATCTACCTTAATATCCTCGCCTGATACAACATTCCCCAAGAATGCCATAGAATCTAAAGAGAACTCGCACTAGGAGAACTTAGCATATAACTTCTATTCTCGCAAGGTCTGAAGCACAACTCTCAAATGTTGCTCGTGCTCCTCCATGCTACACGAGTAGATCAATATGTCATCAATGAAGACAATGATAAATAAGTCAATATATGGCTTGAACACCCGGTTCATCAAATCCATAAATGCCACCGGGGCGTTGGTCAAGCCGAAGGACATCACTAGAAACTCATAGTGGCCATATCTAGTCCGGAAAGCCGTCTTCGGAACATCTGAAGCATGAATCTTCAGCTGCTAATACCCAGATCTCAAGTCGATCTTAGAGAACACCCTGACACCCTGCAACTGGTCAAACAAATCATCAATACGCGGCAACGTGTACTTGTTCTTAATGGTAACTTTGTTCAATTGGCGATAATCAATGCACATCCGCATAGTCCCATCCTTCTTTTACACAAACAACACCGGTGCACCCCAAGGCGACACATTTGGCCTGATGAACCCCTTCGCTAGCAACTCCTCAATTTGTTCTTTCAACTCCTTCAACTCTTTCGGAGCCATGCGGTATGGTGGAATAGAGATAGGCTGGGTACCTGGCGCCAAATCAATACAGAAATTGATATCACCATCTGGTGGCACGCCTGGTAGATCAGAAGGAAACACATCGGAACTCCTACACTACGGGCACTAAATCAATTGTGGGAGTCTCTGCAGCAATATCTCGAACATAAGCAAGATAAGACAAATAACCCTTCTTGACCATATGTCGAACCTTCAAGAAAGAAATAACCCGGCTAGATGAATGTCACGACCCAGTTTCCCCTCCGTTTGGGTATCGTGATGGCACCTAGTCTTAGGGACTAGATAAGCCTAACAATAATTAAAACAACAACATTATTTAAATAGAATCTCTTACAATTCCCAAAACCGGTAGTACAAGTCATAAGCTCTACAGAGTGTTTGGTAGAAAGCCTCTAAATATAACTGTCCAGAAATAGGAACGAACAGTGCAAAACGAAAAACTTGAAGGTGACTCCGAAGCCTGCGAAAACAATAGTATGTTTACCTTGAGTCTCCACAACAACAATCCACACAGCTAGCTAACGAACAAGTACCTGGATCTGCGCAAAAATGTGCAGTAGAGTAGCTTGAGCACACCACAGCGGTGCCCAGTAAGTATCTTGCCTAACCTTGTGTGGGGGATTTTTCCCTTAGGATTTGAGTCTTCTATGTTGATTGTAGTCCATGTACGCGAGGTGATGAGTGCGTGCTCAGACTTATTTGTGAAAAGTTGGCCTTTTAGGATTCTTAGGTCCTTATATTCATTGAGTATGAAGTTGTTCTTGATATGATTAAGTTCCTATTTACTAGTTTCACCTCTACATGCTTTAATTAGAATTAATTGCTTTCAGGATTTACTCTTATTGCCTCTTAATTTGACTTAACTGAAGATTTTACCTCCCCTATTGTCATGCTATATTTTCATAATTGCTCATATTTATTTGAAATTATTATTATTATCTCTTCTTGTAATTTATTTAGTCTTAATTGAGAAGTAGGTAAAACAGTCTGAATACAAAATAGGAAGGTGAGTTGTGTCAGGGATTGATTTGTGATGATTTTTGGCCTGGGGGCATTCTTGTTGTTGATATTTATGTAGTGGTATACGTACCCGTGTGAGCTTTATCTTGTGAAAGTTGTGAGAAAATATTCTACGTGTTGTCCGTTCTTCTTCTTCCTTATGCTTATTTGCTGGTATGGACTATGTTAGGACACTTGTACAAGCATACACATAGTTAAGCACTCTTATCGGATAAGAAGTGTTCTTGATATTATTGAGCATAGATGCTCACCCTTGTTTACTTGCCTTCTATGTGAGAATGGATCTATTGGCACGTGAGTCGTCAGTGCGGTTATGAGGTGTTATGAGGGCACATGATGCCAAGTGTTAGGGTTCAGGTATTGAGACCCTTGAGTTGTGAATTTGTCCAAGGTTCGGTACCTCATGGAGTTGTTGGCTAAAACCTGATGTAAAAGGGGTTGTAGTTGCTGAGTTATTACTTGTCCTTGTTATATTTGTGATTCCGAATTTAGGTTGTGTTCCATTCACCTTTCTGTGTCATTTTCATGATATTTCGCTGCTACTTGTTGTTTCCTTCCTTATTGCCATTGCTGTACCGTGAGCCATATTGCATAGTCCTTATGTACACATCATACTCCCGTTGTTCATATACCGTACCTGTTCAGTTTATTAGACCAGTGGGTGTCTTGACTGTTCCTCGTCACTACTCCACTGAGGTTAGTCTTGATACTTACTGGGCACCATTGTGGTGTGCTCATGCTACTCTTCTACACATTTTTGCGCAGATCCAAGTACTTATTCGTTAGCTAGATGTGAGGATTGTTGCTGTGGAGACTCAAGGTAAACCTGCTGCTGTTTTCGCAGGCTTCGGAGTCACCTTCAAGTTTTTGTTTTGCACTGTTCATTCCTGTTTCTAGACAGTTGTATTTATAGGCTTTCTAGCAAACACTTTGTAGAGTTTATGACTTGTACTACCGGTTTTGGGAATTGTAAGAGATTCTATTTAAATAATGTTATTATTTTAATTATTGTTAGGCTTACCTAGTCCCTAAGACTAGGTGCCATCACGATACCCAAACGGAGGGGAAATTGGGTCGTGACAATGAACTAATAGATGAACCCATTCGAACCACATCAAATCAACTCCAAATGATACCAAATTTTGCGTACAAGTCATAAATCATCGTACAGAACTATTCTCATGTGCAAAATCCCAAACAGACCTCGATAACACCCAAGTCTACTCCAAACCAAATTTGAACAACTTGAAAATCTTCAATACACCAACTTTCGACATTAAGCGCCGAAACTCTCCCGGAACATTCAAAACCCGATCCGAACACACGTCCAAGTCCAAAATATCATACGAACCTATTGGAATCGTCAAATCCCGGTTCCGAGGTCATTTACTAAAAATGTTAACTCAAGTCAAACTTGGTCATCTCAGGCCACCATTAAGGAACCAAGTGTTCCGATTTTAACCCGAACCCTTCCAACCCAAGTCAAACATCCCCGCAAGTCATAAAATAGTAAAGGCACATTTGGAGAGTCTTAATTAGGGGAACGGGGAGCTAGAAAGTAAAATGACCGATCGGGTCGTTACAACTACATGACCAAAGTTCTACATATCTAACATTGCTATTTACCCATAAAATAGTATAGTTGAATTTATAATATGGTTTATAGACACGTAATTAATTCGATCCAAAAATATAAAATAATTAATAACGAAAATAAATTGATAAATAAACTTGAAGAAAATGCAAGCCTGACTGTGGGAAATCCTTCTCCGGAAGCAGAAAGAGAGAGTTTTGTTAATAGAATAATAGCAGGTTTTGCCTTTTTTGTGTACAGATGTTTCGTCTCCTACAATGAATACAAATTCTTCTATTTATAAATTATAACTCAATTCAGAGAGACAAGATCCCAAAATCAAGCTCCTCTTTAATATGAATAAAAACCCTATTGATGGCTGCATAACGGTTGAGTATAAATGCAAAAATTTGTAATGGCTGTTCATTGAATGATTTCTTACAACCGATATCTTCCTTTCAGATTTCTCGTCACTAGTTCTAGTGTCTTCAGAACTCACTCAGCATCGGTCACGTATTTGTAACTGGTGCCATTTATTTATCGACTCATATCTTATTTGACTTTATTGTCACATGTCAATTGTACGAGCATCCACTTGTCACTTATCAATTTTACCCCATACAGTTAGTCCCCCTACTTTTCGGTGACTAAACTTTATGTTATCGGGAAGTAGATAAGACCTTCTTTCTTGGCGGGAAAGTTCCTGAACGATTTGACACTTGAAAGGACGCACGTCTCCTTGCATTTAATGAGTCAAACATGTGTTATCCTGTAATTCGTCAAATATTTTTGCCAATTTCCTAGGCAAAGATGACCATGAATTCTGCCACCTATAAACTTCTCCACTTCTTGCCATTTTACCTTTCACTTTTACAAACCTCTCTTCTTCAAATTTCCTCAAAGCTTTTATGTAAACCTCTCTTTCTTAGTAACATTTTCTTATTCAGATTTTCCATCGCCATGTATTATACTATTTCTGTTCCCGAAAACTCTAGCATTTACATTGGTGGTGGCCCTTCTTAGAAGAACAAAACTAAAGAAGCCGATGTCAGTCCTCCAACTACCAACACAATCATCCTCGCTCAACTGAATTCTAAGATGGATCTTCAAGTACAAAAAGAACCCATAAACACTAAAAATAACTTAAATTGACCTGCCATCAGATATCCTTTTTCCATCCGTCATGCTAGTATCCCTATTGTGAAAGAAGATTGCGACTGAAAAAATATTGAAATTTTAGCCCCCAATGAAGTGGAAAGGGCCACCTTCACTAAAACAGGGTTCATGTACATTTACACGTACCCCTTTACTTTAAGAATGGTTCAAGAAATTGATTCCATTATTTTAGAGTTTTGCCTCAAATACCACATTTGCTTGGTTCAATTAAGCCTGTCAATATGCCGTACGATGGCTTGTCTTCGAGTATTATGCTCCCGTGCTGTTGAAACCCTCATTCTTGCTAGTTTGATCAACCGTTACTCCACAAAGAACTTCTGTGGTGGCATGATCAAACTCAGCAAATGCAGTCGGTTACCATGCCATCGTTACCAGTGTCGATGATGATAACGACTGTGGTTGGATGGAAAGGTTCATTGTCATTGCTTCCAGAGACATCCTTCCGGCGAAAACAACTTCTTTTCCTAAATCCTAGAATTTTATTCATAAGTTTTTCGAACACCCTTGATGAATATGAAATCAAGGATAATGACAAAGCTATTTCTCTTCAAAGAAGAAGAAAAAAATCCCCCCTGCTTAACCGGATGCTCAACCGGAAGAAATTCAAGAACTCTTCACGGAAATAGAAACAGTTGAAAATGCCGAGTCTCATTTCTGGCCTCCCGTGTTGCTTCTGATCAGAGGATTTCTATCTCTGACACTCCTCAACCTCCTACTTCAACACCAACTATATCACCAATAACTTCTGCCTCACCACCGGCCCTAATTGAACAAACGGAAGATGTTCATTCCAACCGGCCACCCGATCATGGGAACATTGAGAACATTTTCCCGGCACCCATTCAAAAACCCAATGGTAAATGTAGCATCACTCTTTCAGTTTCGAATGAATGTCACTTACTCTCCAAGCCGGTGGGAGTTGCCAACTACTTGAAGCCTTTGGCTTCAAACAAGGACCGGTGGAAGATGGAAACTCTTTTTGTGCAATGCTTGATTAATAATAGCATGCACTTATATGCTCATGTATCATCTCATACTTTTTTCTTCCCTTTTCTCTTGCTAGGCATAACCATTGATAACTTTAATCTTTGGATTTTCAGGCTAACCTTCTTGCCTCTGAGGGCTTGCAAATGATGATTCAAGCTAAAGAAGAACTTACTACTGAACGGGATCAACTTGTTGAGTGTCTCCCAGCCTTAGAAGCAAGACTTTCTACAATGGGCGAACTTAAATCCCAGTTAGAGCAATTTGAGCAAGAAAAGATAGCTCACATCTGAGAGGCCGCTCAACTGCATAAAGAGCTTGAGGAGTTGAAAGCCAAATGGGTTGAGCTACAGGATGTTGTGACCGTGGCAGTGGAACATGAGTCTGTTTCAACGAAACAAATTAATAATTTGGAAGCAAGCTTTACGTTCCAAAACCGAGGAGGCTACTGCTGTTGAGGAGAAGATAGTCAGAATGGAGGAAAGGTTCAAAAAGTTCATGGAGCAAAATTGCAAAAATGCGAGGACAAATACTGACTTTTACCGAACCTATGACATCGTGAAGGCTAAAAACGTACAGTTTCAGTCCAACCTCATGAAGCTTCGAGCCAAACTCCATGATCAATAAGACTCTTTCCTCCTTGAAAAAACTTATGCAATTTATTACATGAGGATGAAGACTTTGGAGGAGGCCAAAGAAGGCATTGTAAATATGGATGGCTGCATCGCTGAAGCTCTTGAATTGGAGACAACTACCTTCGATAACATTCATGCTCATCCTACTACTTCAATCTCCTGGAGCATAAGTTTTGAGTTCTCGAGAACCGAAGAGGAAGTTGATGAAAAAGATAAGGATAAGGATGAAGGTACTGAACTGGAGCCTTCATCTGCAAAAGATACTTCTCTTCCTTCGGACTTTGCCGGCAAATATACATTAATGTAATATATATATATATATATATATATATATATATATATATATTTTGTAACTATGCTGAAACTACTCTTGAGTTTGAATAATTTTTTTATTTGTTAAAGTTCAGATTTTTTCTTATTTTCATCCGATAGCTTTAATCCCGTGCATTCATACTTTCGGTATTTACCCCTTAACTATGAGGGTGTCATGACCCGGAATTTCTCTCCTCGGGACCGTGATGGCGCCTAACATTTCACTTGCTAGGCAAGCCAATATTAGATATAGTTATTAATCATTTTTAACGATTTCCATATTTAATGACAATAATGAAACTGAATAGTCTGAAATAAGAAAATAAACTAATAAGTGATGAAATCCAAATACAAAATCCTGGAACTGGTGTCACGAATACATGAGCGCCTAGAATACTACAGATAATGGTCTGAAATAAACATAACTATCTGAATCAAAATAAACAGCTAAAACAAAGTAGAATGGGGACTTCAGGGCTACGAACGTCGTGTAGCTATACCTCAAGTCTCTACTGAATAGATGAATCCGAGCAAGTATACTGAACGACGCTGGGACCAACTCCAATATCTGCACAAGAAGTGCAATGTGTAGTATGAGTACAACCGACCTCATGTACTCCGTAAGTGCCGAGCCTAACCTTGACGAGGTATTGATGAGGCTAAGGCGGGTCACTTACATTAACCTGTACGCGATATTAATAATAACAGCAGAAAAGACATGAACGGAAGTAAAGCAGTTAATTCATAACAACAAACTCAAATCCAACTAATATAGAGTCCAGAATAACTATTCATATAAGCTATTCTAGATTACCGAGGCCAATCCAACTGTCACAAACAAATATAATTTTAATTAATATGTTGCGGCGTGCAACCCGATCCCACAATATCATCTTCAAATAATCTGTTGCGTCGCGCAACCCGATTCCACCATATCATCATCTATCAATATCATAATCCGTCCTTTTCCCACCATTTCAAGTCATTACCTTTCAATTTCTGTTGCGGCGTGCAACCCGCTCCCCAAACAATTTAAATCATCAATAGCAATTCAACAACCAAAATTTACAAGAATTTCTACATCAAGAGAGTAAATGTATGAGGCAAATGAAAAATCACATAGTACTCAAATAATATCTAACGTTTCGTATGTCTCAACTTCAACAACTCAACAGTACCTTCCAATTAACAATTCATACAAGTGTAACTACGTCATAGAAGGCAACAAATAC
Organism: Nicotiana tabacum; assembly: GCF_000715075.1. Lineage (NCBI taxonomy): Eukaryota > Viridiplantae > Streptophyta > Magnoliopsida > Solanales > Solanaceae > Nicotiana > Nicotiana tabacum. The sequence goes on from NC_134083.1 coordinate 60,174,875, forward strand.
CACAAAACAATAAGACAAGTAAGGCATAAGAAAATTAAATATGCAAGTAAGGCAAGTAGAGATAATTTAGCAATTAACCATGAAATCATGGAAGAGATGGACAATTTAATACATGGATAAATAAATGGCAAGTAACAATTATGGAATGAAAGTCAAATAAGCACATATCGATTAAGGCATGTAGCAAGATATACTAAGAAGTAACGAAAACATGGAAACAAGTAATATAACGACACATATACACTTGTCACCTCGCATAGACGTCATTTCTCATATAATGCACATAACAAGAAGTTCAAAGGTCCCTAATTAACTCAAATCAAGGTTAGACCTAACACTTACCTCGCTCTGCAACTCAAGCAATCAGTCAACCACGACCTTTCCTTTTGAACAAGCCTAAAAACCAACCAAATCTAGCAATTTTATTGACCAAACAATTCACAATAAGCATTAGAAACTATACACAAATGAAATATGTTCAATTTAGATCATTTTTTTTAAAAAGTCAACAAACGTCAACCCTGGATGTGCTTGGTCAAAATCAAGATTTGGACCAATACCCGATTACTCATTCACCCCCGAGCTCGGTTATATAATATTTTTTCGAAATCCGACCTCAATTCGAGGTCTAAATCCCATTTTTGCAAAAATTCCTAATTCTACCCAAATCCCTAATTTCTACCATAAAAATCCTAAATTTGATGTTGAAATTTTATGAAAAGTAATGGGTAATTGAAAAGAAATAGATTAAAGTCACTTACCAATGAATTTAGGAAGAAAATAACTTGTAAAAATCGCCTCTAGGGTGTTTAAGGTTGAGAAAATGTGAGTAATGAGCTAAGTCTCGTTTTCCCCTATTTTACCCAACTGTAGATGTCGCAGTTGCGATGTCTTGTTCGCAATTGCGAGCATCGCAAATACGAGAAAAGGATCGCAAATGCGAACCCTGTCTCAGAGCTACAGAAGTCGCAAATGCAATATTTGGTTTGCAAATGCGAACACCCAGCCATCGCAAATGCGGACCAATCCTTTGCAAATGCGAAGGTTTCCCAGGAACACACTGAGTTGCAAATACGACTCTGTCTTTGCAAAAGCGGCTACTGTTCATTCACAATTACGAACATTTTCCTCGCAAATGCGAGCCACCCAATCCAGCCCATGCTCGCCAATGCGAACACTTATTCGCAAAAGCGAGGCTCACAATTGCGAGCCAGACCTCGCAAATGCGAGATCTGCAGATCACACCAGCAACAGTGAAGGCACCAAGTATTCTCCAAAGTCCAAAATCAAGTCGCAGCTTATCCGAAACTCACATGAGCCCCTCGGGATCCAAACCAAATATGCACAGAAGTGTAATAACATCATACAAACTTAGTCGCGCAATCAAATCACCAAAATAACATCTAAATCTACTAATCAATCCACAAAATGAATGAACTTTCAAAGTGAAATGTCACGACCCAAAATCCACCAAGTCGTGATGGCACCTAACCCAACCCACCAGCTAAGCCAATTAACAATTATCCAATTTAAATGAGATTTATTAAGAAAAATGCTCAGCTCGTTCACAGTTCCAGAAAAATAGGACTGCTTTTCAAGTAGATAAGTGAAAACCCAAATCATTTAACGAAATCACCAAATATATGAGTAAGTTTGAAAACCGTGATTTTTTTCCAAAAAAAACTTTTCAACAACAGATAAGATGTTTCATTATCAAATGACATGAGGAAAAATACATCTCTATGCCTACATGTCAATATGCAGGTGAAATCATGAGTGACACCAAAACCGGAGTGGCAGAAAGAAATGCATCTCTATGCGTGTATCTCAAGTATGCATGCCAAATACAATGTATCTCAGTGATGAGCTCATGTACTTACACTATCAGAGTACTCAATCTCACTGTCTCACACTTTACACTCATCAAGGTCAATCACTCGACACGCTCAGTCACTCAGTACTGTATATGGCCAATTCAGCCCAGGGAAGATCCATCCCAAATATATATATATATCAACTGACAGTCAGTCACTCAGTACTGTATAAGACCAATCCAGCCTGGGTAAGATCCATCCCTAAATATAAATGCTTCGGGCAAGATCCATGTCCAGTATAAATGCTCCGGGCAAGATCCATGCCTAGGGAAGATCCATCCCTCAGTATAATCAACTAAGCTTACTAAATGTATGTGAAGACTCCGGAGGGGCTCCTTCATCCCAAGCGCTATAATGAGCCAATCATGGCATGAATCCGCACGAACAACTCACGTGCTGCACGGACAACTCACGTGCCATAGTATCAATATCTGGATCAGTACGGACAACTCACATGCTTCACGGACAACTCACGTGCTGCACAAACAACTCACGTGCTATATTATCAATAACCTCACAATCAGGCCCTTGGCCTCACTCAGTCATCAATCTCTCTAGTCTCTCGGGCTCACAATGCCATGAAACTCACCCAAAAATGATCATATGATGTGTCAATATATAGCATCAGAGACTGAGATATGATATGAAATGAAATGAATGAACAAGACTGAGTATGAAATTGCAATGTAAGCAAGTAACTCAATAGTAGAAATGACCTCAGTAGGTCCCAACAGAATAAGCATGTAGCATAGACATGATTTCTAACTTGGATCACAACTCAATAGCTCTAGTACGTAGAGATTTCATGGTTACAGATAAGATCAGGTAAATACACAATACCCTAGAAATAACGGAGTCACAATTCACACAGCGCACGCCCACACACCCATCACCTAGCATGTGCGTCACCTCAACACCAAGCACATAACACGTAATTCAGGGTTTCATACCCTCCGCACCAAATTTAGAAGTGTTACTTACCTCGAACAAAAAAAAAATCCAATACCAAGCAAGCCAAACGATACTCCACAATGCCACCCCGCGCGTACTTACCTCCGAACGGCTTGAAACTAGCCAAAAGCAACTCAATTATATCAAATAAAGCCCAAGAAAACCATTCCAAATGGTAAAGGTTGAATCCTTAATCAAAAGCCCAAAATCGATTAAAAAGTCAAAACCCGGGCCCGCTCCTCGGAACCCAATGAAACTTACAAAATCTGACAACCCATTTAATTACGAGTCCAACAATACTAGTTTCACCCAAATACAACTCCGAATCGATGTTTAAAACTCAAAATTTCACTCTATGAAACTTTGGACAAAACCCCCAAAATTTATCTTTAAAATCCATAATCCATTTACAAAAAATGAAGATAAAGTCATGAAATGTAATCACAAGTGAGTTAAGAATTCTTACCCCGAGTCACATGGTGAAAATTGCTCCAAGAATCGCCTCAATCCGAGGTCTATAACTCCAAATATGAGCAAAACGACCAAACCATCGATTTAACGCTTCTGCCCAATCATTTTCGCTTCTGCGGACACAAGAGCCGCTTCTTTGGCGTCGCTTCTGCGTCATGAGCTCCGCTTCAACGGACTCCACTAGCCAGCCGATCCTTTGCACCTGCGGATCTCTATCCTCTTCAACGCAACTGCAGGTGCGAAGCCAAACGCGCTTCAGCGCCTAAGACCATCGCTTCTGCGGGGCCGCAGATGCGCCCCAATTTCTGCTTATGCGATCTTCCTCACCAAGTTCTCCCTCGCTTCTGGGCCCAATTGTCCGTATCTGTGGACTCACATCCGTGTCCATTCTTCCACAGATGTGGAAGCACTAGAACTAACATACCTTCAGCAATGTAACATGAAACAAAAATGATCTGAACCTCGTCTGAAACTCACTCGGGCCACTTGGGACCCCATCCAAATATGCCAAAAAGTCCCATGATGAAACACATACCTAATTGAGGCCTCAAATCACACATAACAACATCGAAACGATGAATCACACCTCCAATCGACTTAAATGAACTTTGAACTTTCAACTTCAAAAACTCGTGCCGAACCATATCAAATCAACCCAGAATGAACTCAAATTTTGCACACAAGTCCCAAATGATATAACAAAGCTATTCAAATTCCTGGAACCACAATTCGAATTCGATATCCTCAAAGTCAACTTTCGGTCAAACTTATGAACTTTCTAAATCTTCAAATTTCCGACTTTCGCCATTTTGTGCCAAAATCTTCTGGAAACATGCAAATGCAAATCTTGGCATATGCCAGAGTCCAAAATCACCATCCGGACCTAACAGAACCATCAAAACTTCATTTTCGAGCTCAAATGCTAAAAAGTCAAACTTGATTAACTATTCCAACTTAAAGCTTCAACAATGAAATTCATTATTTCAAATCGATTCCGAATAACCTGAAAACCAAAACCAACGATTCACACAAGTCATAGTACATCATACGGATCTAATCATGCCTTCTAACTACCGAGCGAAGTGCAAATGCTCGAAACAACCGGTCGGGTCGTAACATCCTCCCCCACTTAAACATACGTTCGTCCTCAAACGTGCCAAGAGTTGTTCCAAAGCCAACAAACCGCCGTGTAACCTTACCATGCACATAACTGGGGTGATCCCACGTCACCCCAATCCATGTAGGCCCGACAACACAACATAACTGAATATCCTTAATCCAACCTTAGCCCATAAATCTTGGAATCGAATTTCCAACACCTGAAATTTTCTACAAGAACCGAATCTCGCTTTCACACACTGTATGGGTTTGAACAAGTTGTATCAAGCCATAACCATAACCCAAGATGTAATCACATGACATACCACATGACTCGCATACTCGTAGCAAAATTTCCGATCATAGTAGCTGCTCAAAACAACCCAATGCCGGTAATAAACCTCATATCAAACAAAACCTCGTTCTAAAACCTTCGTACACTGCCAATGATGAAAGAAACACACAGAAACCCTTAACCACTCATCAGATCAACAAGTCATGGAGCTCTCTCTCGTTTGACAGGAACTATAGCCAAATTTCTAAGCCGATCAATGACATTGTCCTTTCAACTATATAACAATCAAATCCGATAGCACCCATTCTAGGTCCGACGACCTGCTCTTATCAAATACAAGCTACTCTACCGACACGCCATACCAATACTACACAGAGCCACAAACCGTGCAATCCGTGCACCAATACGCAATAATTCAAATGTACTCAATCATGGAAAATGACTCAAACGATTGAACCATCGTGCATGCTCAATAAGTACCGCTACAACGAAATGCTAAAAACCCATCACACACCGTAGAACCATAACACACGAACCTAACACAAAGGATCATATCTCAACATAACTCCGCTGTAGTGCGTGACCCCATCCAATCTCTAGTCCATATGAAATACCTCAAGTCACCCTGCTCAAAATCAATAACCACGTGCAATTCGACATCAAGTACCCAAGGTGCATGACCATACCCATGGAGAAGAAAATGACACAATGCCACACAAACCTGAAAGAACATAACCAATGCGCAATCAATCATGCAACACCCAAATACCCATCTCGTTCAAATTCCGCTATAAGGCCTAAATAGAACCGTACCATGTGTGCATATAACCAACGGATCACAACCCCTCGTAGCATAGAAGAGTAACTCATAGAACATATTAGAACATGGACAAGCTCAACTCTAACCAACTGACTCACCCCTCAACACTAACCGTACGGAGTCGACAAATCTGACCCAATGTAAGATACACATCTTCATTAGGCCTACCAATGGGCCCCGAATCAATTTTGGTCATCCACAAATAGATAAATAATCCTTCGAAAGTCCAAAATGACCTAACCATAACATATATTATCATCTGGATAGATTTGGCCACATTTTCACAGTCCACACCCACGAAACAATCTGCTTATGAGAACTCCGGGTCTCCAAATCCGTAGAACACATGAATCACCATATATTATCCCAACTCCACCGCCTGAATGTCCAACACATCTCTCATACACGATCATCCCACGAGGAATACGTCTATAATCCTTCCGTGCTATATAGAAAATTCTGAATATCAACAATCGCTCCACCAAGCAATTACTGCAACACCAAATGAAGCATCTATAAGTCAACACACAGTGCGCCTTCTGAAATGCGCACCCTTCTAAGGAATTACCAAGCACATATAGTATCCATCTAAACATCGAAAACCATCTATGCCGTCTAAGAATTTATGATCTTCCCTTCAAAACTGACTGTGACCTTGCACATGCAGTCCTCAATCCCACACAACACACCACCGTTATCATGCCATCATATGAAAAGTACGAGAATCTTATAATCAACTCTGAGTCCAGCGGAAATACATACTCAATTAGCTAGGAACCTTCCATTTGATCTCATCCAGGAGAAACACACAACACGCAACACGCTCCCCACACCAACAGGAAATATACACCTCGAACGTGGTAGAAACCATTAAGAATACTTTGAAATCCATTTGCCCATAACCAAACCATCATAACTGAGTCTCTCTAACTCAACCAAGCCACGTAGGTTTCCAAACCTAAGAGTATTGACACCAAAACGCCTGTAGAGCCTCACCATATCATAAGTACCCAAAGAACCGATCATAACTATTACCGTACTGATCCAACCTACTGCCAAGCTGTCCCAATCCTCCAAGTTCCTTCTGAATCTCCCTCAAGATGACACTTTTCCTTGCTAGAACAACACGACCCTTAACCAAAACTCACCCCACGAACTTTAGCATAGAACCACAAATATGCCTCAGACCAAAACCAATGCAACATATAACCACATAATCAAATCGTCGGTAGCCGACTCCCCCACTTGGCTCAAAGCCATAGAACAAAAAACTCGATAACTCATAATACCCATATTCTATTACTGCCATAATCCCGCACCGAAGTTCAACTAAACCCTTCATAAGCTCACATAACACCAACCATATAGTACCTCAAATCATATATTAAGCTCACAGACATCCATATTATGATCAAGTCAACTTTCTTAACCAGATTCAAATTCAAATCTCAACACATATACCTCGCTGGTAGAAAAGAAGCTCTCCACACAACATCATAAGGATCACACCTCCATAGATTACTTTGCAAGGGATAACCCACCTGTTTAGCCTTAAATTGGCATCTTGCTATACCCTTTCGCAGCCACGATTACTATGCCATCACTAAATCTTCCCGAGTCTGAACTCACAACAAGACATGAAAATCTACTTTGTTCCACAATTAAACAACATAAAAAATCTTTCAACACACTTATAACTCGAGACTATACATCACATCAAGATGGAAATGAAGCACCCAATAGTCCTTCTCATATCCCAAGCAAACTCTTCCCATCATATTCAAACCATCTGAACACATCCCGCAGTCACATCATACTCACCATATGGTCATTCAACCACTCTTCGAGCCACAAATTCCATTAATAGGGACACTACCGGACTTATAAGTCCAAAAGCACGTGTGCACACAACTAAAATCCACATGCTCAAGCTACAGTCAAAACCCGGCCTCAAGTCCTCCAGACTGGAATATCATCAGCACATAGAAATCATATCTCGTACCTTATCCATGGAATCACAAGCCGACAATGCACGACTGATATCGAGCGCTCACATGCACACACGAATGCGTGTAGGGAATTCAGAGAGTTATGTTTCAAGCTGAATCAATGCCGCATGATAAGGAAAGAAAGGTGGGACTGTAGCCTCTAGACGATAGGTATGTACGTCATCATACCGATCTACACGACTTTACTAGACACTTGCTTATGACTTGTAGAACATATGAACCTAGAGCTCTGATACCACCTTGTCACATCTCAAAATCCACCTAGTCGTGATGACACCTAACCCAACCCGTCAGGTAAGCCAATTAACAACTATCCAATTTAAATGAGATTTATTAAGAAAAGAAATGATAATAAAACTGCTTTTATACAAGAATTTCCCAAGGATTGGTAGTAAAAATTATGAGCTTCTAAGATTAGAATTTACAAAGATGGTATGAAATAAATACATCATCTGTTCGAAATGTACATAAACGAATTTTTTTAAAATCTAAGGCTACCATGAATAAGAGGCAGCTACAACTGGAATGCAGGTACATCTTCAAATCCCTCTCCCGTTGGTCACAACAACATCAACATCCAGTATCTACACGCAAGGTGCAGAAGTGTAGTATGAGTACAACCGACCTCATGTACTCAATAAGTAACAAATCTAACCTTAGGTTGAAAGTAGTGACGAGCTGAAACACATGTCGGGGTCCAACACCCATAGACAACAATAGTTCATAACAACATAATGGAAGTAATAAAAGAAGTAACTCAGAGATAAAATGCTTAGCTCGTTCACAGTTCCAGAAAAATAGGCCTGCTTTTCAAGTAGATCAGTAAAAACCCAAATCCTTTACTGAAATCACCAAATATATGAGTAAGTTTGAAAACCCTAATTGTTTTCCAAAAAAACCTTTTCAACAACAGATAAGATATTTCATTATCAAATGGCATGAGTAAAAATACATCTCTATGCCTACATGTCAATATGCAGGTGAAATCATGAATGACACCAAAACCGGAGTGGCAGAAAGAAATGCATCTCTATGCGTGTATCTCAAGTGTGCATGTCAAAGCAATGTATCTCAGAGATGAACTCATGTACTCACACTCTCAGAGTACTCAATCTCACTGTCTCACACTTTCCACTCATCATGTTCAATCACACAGTACTGTAAGGAATATATACATCAACTAACCATCAGTCACTCAGTACTGAGTAGGGCCAATCCAGTCCGCGGGGAAGATCCATCCCCAGGTATAAATGCCTCGGACAAGATCCATACATACATACATAGGCCCTATCCAGCCCGGGGAAGATCTATCCCCAAATATAAATGCTTCGGGCAAGATCCATACCCAGGGAAGATCCATCGCTCAATATAATCAACTGCGCTCACTGGGTGTGTGTGCAGACTCCGAAGGGGCTCCTTCAACCCAAGCGCTATAATGAGCCAATCATGGCATGAATCCGCACGGACAACTCCTGTGTTGCACGGACAACTCACGTGCTATAATATCAATATCTGGATCCGCACAGACAACTCACGTTCTATAGTATCAGTAAACTCACAATCCGGCTCTCAGGCCTCAACTCAGTCATCAATCTCTCTGGTCTCTTGGGCTCACAATGTCATGAAAATCACCCCAAAAATAATGATTTGATGTATTAATAAATGGCAACAGAGACTGAGATATGATATGCAAATGAATGTGTATGACTAAGTATGTAATTGCAATGTACACAAATAACTCGACAGCAGAAATGACCTCAGTGGGTCTCAACAGGATAAGCATATAGCCTAGACATGGTTTCTAACATGGATCACACCTCAATTACTCTAGCACGTAGAAATTTCATGAATAGAAACAAGATTAGATAACTACACAGTACCTCAGAAATAACGAAGTCACAATTTACACGGTGCACGCACACACCCCCATCACCTAGCATGTGCGTCACCTCAACAACAAGCACATAACACGTAATTCGGGGTTTCATACACTCAGCACCAAGTTTAGAAGTGTTACTTACCTCGAACAAGCCAAATCCAATACCGAGCAAGCCAAACGATGCTCCACAATGCCATCCCGCTCGTACCGACCTCCGAACGACTCAAAACTAGCCAAAAACAACTCAATTACATCAAATAAAGCCTAAAGAAACCATTCCAAATAGTAAAGGTCGAATTCTTAATCAAAAGCCCAAAATCGACAAAAAAGTCAAAACCCAGGTCCGCATCTCGGAACCCAATAAAACTTATAAAATCCGATAACCCATTCAATTACGAGTCCAACCATACTAGTTTCACCCAAATCCGACTCCGAATCGATGCTCAAAACTCAAATATTCACTCTATGAAACTTTGGATAAACGCCCCCAAAATTCTCTTTAAAATCCATAATCCATTTACCAAAAACGAAGATAAAATCACGAAATATAATCACAAGTGAGTCAAGAATGCTTACCCCAAGTCACATGGTGAAAATTACTTCAAGAATCGCTTCAATCCGAGGTCTATAACTCCAAATATAAACAAAACGACCAAACCCTCGATTTAAAACTTCTGCCGAGTCATTTCCGCTTCTGCGGACACAAGAGCGGCTTTTGCGGCGTCGCTTTTGCTACATGAGCTTTGCTTTTGCGGACTCCACTAGCCAGCCGACCCCTCGCACCTACGTGTCTCTATCCGCTTCTACGTAACCGCAGGTGCGAATCCAAACACACTTCTGCGCTCCATCTCATTTCTGTGCCCAAGACCATCGCTTCTGCGGGGCCGTAGATGCGCCCCAGTTTCTGCTTCTGCAATATTCCTCACCAAGCTCTCCCTCGCTTCTGCGACCAATTTTCCACATCTGCGGACTTGCATCTGCATCCATTCTTCTGTAGATGCGGAAGCACCAGAACCATCATACCTTCAACAATGCAACATGAAATGAAAATGATCCGAACCTCGTCCGTAACTCACTCGGACCACTCGGGATCCCATCCAAAAATTCCAACAAGTCCCATGATGCAACACGGACCTACTTGAGGCCTCAAATCACACATAACAACATCAAAACGACGAATCACACCTCCAATCGACTTAAATGAACTTTGAACTTTCAACTTCCAAAACTCGTGCCGAACCATATCAAATCAACCCAGAATGAACTCAAATTTTGCACACAAGTCCCAAATGACATAACGAAGCTATTCAAATTTTCGGAACCACAATCCGAATCTGATATCCTCAAAGTAAACTTTCGGTTAACTTATGAACTTTCCAAACCTTCAAATTTCTGACTTTCGCCATTTCGTGCCAAAATCTTCTAGAAACATCCAAATGCAAATCCGAGCATACGACCAAGTCTAAAATCACCATCAGGACCTAACAGAATCATCAAAACTCCGTTTCCGAGCTCAAATATTCCAACTTAAAGCTGCAACAATGAAATTTATTCTTCCAAATTGATTCCGAATAATCTGAAATCAAAACCAATGATTCACACAAGTCATAGTATATCATACGGAGCTACTCATGCCCTCCAACTACCGAGCGAAGTATAAAATGCTCGAAACAACCGGTCGGGTCGTTACATGAAACTCATGAAGACTAGAATCAAATTTAAGTGTCTGAATCATGTTAAATGAATTTCGAACTAGACCAAATTTTGCAGAAAAGTTTCAAATATCAATACAGAACTATTCCTAGTTTTAACATCAAAGTTCAAACCCGTTAGCTAAGAAGTCAACTTACGGTCAAACTTATAAATCTTTCAACTTTCAAAAGTGCTAGTTTTTGGCAAAGTGAGTCAAAATAAAATAGGGACTTCTGAATTCAATTTCGAGCATACGCCCAAGTCAAAATACTAATCTGGATCCGTTTACGCAAAATATTGACCGTAGTCAACTCAAATCATTTTAAGGTTAAAATTCACATTTTCTTCATTTTTTCACATAAAAATTTTCTGGAAAAAGGCACGGACTACGCACACAAATTGAGGAAGTCTAAATAGAGCTATTCGAGGTCTCAGAATATGAAAATGAAGTCTAAAACTCAAAATGACCTATCGGGTCATCACAAAGGGTTTCATAAGAGAGGGCCCTTATGTTTACAATGCTCTTGAAGAGGACGTATTATGTTCATTTCAGCACAAGCATTTGAAGTTTAACTAACTTTCAAATAAAAGAGCTCTTAACATATCACTTGGACAAGAAATAAGATAAAAACAAAAAGGACTTTGATTTATTCCTTCCATTTTTTAAAAGTACACTTACATGAGCAAAAATTCACTTAAGTAAATAAAGGTGCCAATACGAGTGGCTAACTTGTACTACTTACGGGGATGATCATGCCGTTCCTAGTGCTGATAAAATACAACTTCTGGTTCTAACAGTCCCCGTTCTTTATGACACTTATAGTTCTCTGATATACAATAGTTTCCCCAAGTGTTCGGATTCTAAGTATAAGAATATGAACACTGGAATTCTTGATATCGTCATTGATCCTTCTTCGTAGTATGCTTTACGTTGCTGTCTCATTAAAAACCTTGCTAGAAATATCTAATTTGGACAAAAACTAGATGAAGTAAAAAAGAGTGCAACACATACTTTTAATACTAATAAGGATCTTCAATAATAATACCTTTTGAAGTGAGTCACGTTCCAATTGCTTGATAATTTTACTCCATCTTGATTTTTCAACTGATATGAACTTTTACCGGTTATAGCTAAAATTCAATAAGGTCCTTCCCACATTGGTCCCAGCTTCTCGATATTAACCTTTCGGGTACTTTGAGTCACTTTCCATAAAACCAAATCTCCGACTTTGAAATATCGAAGATTTTCTCTGCGTTTATAATATCTTTACATCCTTTGCTTTTGTGCCACTATCCTCACATATACTAAATTCCAATATTGTTCAAGCAAATCCAGGTTAATCAGCATTGCTTCATTATTCGCCTCCTTGTTTGCCTAAGAATACCTTATAGTCGATTCTCCAATCTCTACTGGAATTAAAGCTTCCACACCATACACAAGGAAAAATGGGGTTTCTCCCGTGTTTGACTTCGTTGTTGTTCGATATGCCCATAACACTCCCGGTAACTCTTCTGGCCTATTGCCTGTAGCATCCTCGAATTTCCTTTTGAGGTTTTGAATTATCACCTTGTTGGTCAACTCCGCTTATCTATTAGAACTTGGGTGATATGGGCAATATGTGATTCTTTTGATCTTCAATCCTTCCAGAAACTTTGTGACTTTGGAACCTATAAATTGTGGCTCATTGTCACATGCAATTTCTTTTGATACTTCAAACTAACAAATGATTTGATCCCAAATAAATCAATCACTTTTTGCTCTCCAATATTTTTATAAGCCCGTGCTTCAACCTATTTAGTGAAATAGTCAGTTAAAACTAAAAAGAAGATTTACCTACTTGGGCCTTTGAGGCAAAGGACTAACTATGTTTATCCTCATTTCATGAATGGCCATGGTGACACCACCAAATACAGAAGCTTTGCCGACTGATGCATTTATTGTGTATGACGTTGAAACTTATCATATTTTTGAACGAATGCCTTCCCGTCTTGTTCTATTCGGGGGCAATAGTAACCAGCCCTTATCAATTTAAGAACCAATAAGTCTGTACCAGAATGATTTTCGCAAACCCCTTCATGAGCTTTAGTTCGTAGCGCCCGGGAAGCTTTAGGATCTTCAGGAAATTTTTCTTATCTTAAATACTCTACAAACTTGTTTTTCCAATCCTAAATTAGGGTGGTTGAGTAAACTTTATAATACCCATCCACATCTAGTACTGAGTGCAACAACTGAACTACTGTACTGGAATCGACTCATTTCATTTTCGTGGATGACCTTAAATTGGCCAACATGTCTGCCTCTATGTTCACTTTCCTTGGGATATGAATTACCGACCACTCCTTAAATTGGGAAAGTAAAGCTTGAACCTTATTAAAGTACTGCTGCATGCACTCCCCTTTGGTTTCAAAGACTTCATATATCTGATTCACTACCAGATAAGAGTCACACTTTATTTCAATCACTTCGGAGCCTTCTCCCCGGGATAATTCATGCCTGCAACCAAACCTCATACTTGGCTTAGTTGTCAGTCAAAGGTACAATTCTAATGGCCTATGTTAGGGTCTATCTCGAAGGATTGATTAATACTACCCCAAGACCGAACTCTTTTAAGTTGGAGGCTCCATCCGTAAACATAGTCCATACTCTGAAAATGATTTCCGACACTAGAGTTGCTTCTTTAACAGCTAAAGGCATCATTCCCGGACTAAAGTTAGACACAAAGTCAGCCAAAACTTGTGACTTAATGGATGTCTGAGGTTTATATTCTATATCAAATTCACTAATTTCAACTTGACATTTAGCCAATCGACCTTATAATTAAGGCTTACGAAGGACGTTTCTCAAGGAAAAAGTCATCACAATATTGGGTGACATTGAAAGTAAGGTCTAATCTTTAGAGAGGCAACTACGAGAGCTAGAGACAACTTTTCCAAGTGCAGATAACGTGTATTCACTTCCAATAAAATTTTACAAACATAATAAACAGATATTTGCGTACCTTCTTCCTCCTGGATCAGAACTGCACTCACCACAACTTCCAAAATTGCTAAATAAATTAATAATTGCTCACCCTCCTTTGGTTTGGACATTAGCGGGGGACTGGGAAAGTACCTTTTTAGGTATTTCAATGCTTGTTGGCATTCCGGAGTCGACAAAATTTTATTTATCTTTTTCAAAAGTGAAAAGAAATAATGACATTTTTTTGATGACCTTGATACGATTCTGCTACGGGCCGCTAGCCTGTCGGTCAACCTTTGCGCTTCCTTGTCAGTTGGTCAGGGATATCTTCTATGGCCTTAATATTGCTGGGGTTCATTTTAATTCCTCTTTGAGAAATCAAGAAGCTGAGAAAAATTTTGGACCCAACTCGAAAAGCGTATTTTTCAGGATTGAGCTTCATGTTGTATTTTATCAAAATATTAAATGTCTCTTGTAAATGAGTCAAATGACTTCCTACACTAAGAGACATAACCAACATATCATTAATATAAACTTCTATAGTGTAACGACCCAGCCGGTCGTTTTGACTATTTATATTTTGTTCAGCTATTTGAAGTCTTGAGCAACATCGTATGAGGTATTATGACTTGTGTAAATCGTCGGTTTGATTTTCACGTGATTCAGAATTGATTTGGAAGAATGATTCTCAACTAAGAAGCTTTAAGTTGGAAGAGTTGACCAAGATTGATTTTTTAATATTTGACCTCGGATAAGAGTTTTGAGGGTTCTGTTAGGTTCGAATGGTGATTTTGGACTCGGGCGTATGCCTGGATTTACATTTGGGTATTTCTAGAAGGTTTCGTCACTAATTGGTGAAAGTTGGAAATTTGAAGGTTTGGAATATTCATAAGTTTGACCGAAGGTTGACTTTAATGATATCGAATTCGGATTGTGGTTCTGGGAATTAGAATAGCTTCGTTATGCCATTTGGGACATGTGCACAAAATTTGAGTTCATTCCATATTGATTTGATATGTTTCAGCACGAGTTTTGGAAGTTGAAAGATTCAAAGTTCATTATGTTTGATTTGAGGTGCGATTCATAGTTTCGGTGTTGTTATGCGTGATTTGAGGCCTCGAGTAGGTCTGTGTTATGTTATGAGACTTGTTGGTACATTTGAACGGGGTCCCAAGGGGCTCGGGTGAGTTTAGCATGAGGTTCAGATTATTTTTGTCTCATGTTGCATTGCTGAAGAGGAGTTGGTTCTGGTGTTGTGCACCTGCGATTGGTTTTGCGTAGGTGTGGTGGTTGCATAAGTGAGGGAAGTGGCGCACTTGTAAAGAAATCTAGGTTGGGGAACCATCGCAGATGCAGAGTAGGAAGCGCACCTGCATGCCCGCATAAGCGAGATCATTGGTGAGCGAAAGTCTTGGTCCGGAGCAGAGTTCACAGGTGCGGAAGTTGGGCGCTTAAGCGGGTCCGCAGGTGCAGACATTATGACCAGAGAAGTGGTGGCTGTTGAGTTTGGTACCGTTCGTAGAATCGAAGGCTTGGTCGGACATGCGAGTTCGTAAAAGCGGGAATTTGTTCGCAAATGCGAAAATTGTTGGCAGAAGGTATAAAATCGAGGGTTGTCCATTTTTATCATATTTGGAGATATGGAGCTTGGATTGAGACGATTTGAAGTGATTTCCATCTTATGGATTGGGGTAAGTGTTCTCTACTTAGTTTTGGTTATATTTCGTGAATCTATCTTCGTTTTTGGTAATTGAATTGTGAATTTTAAAGAGAAAATTGGGGGATTTTGCCTAAAGTTTCATAAAGTGAAATATTGAGTTTTGAACATCGATTCAGAGTAGAAATTGAGTGAAACTAGTATGGTTGGAATCGTAATTGAATGGGTTCTCAGATTTTGTAAGTTTTTTCGGGTTCCGAGGTGCGAGCCCATGTTTGACTTTTGGTTGACTTTGGGCTTTTGATTAAAGATTCGACCTTTAACGATTGGGTTTGTTTCCTTTGGCATTATTTGATGTTCTTGAGTTGCTTTTGGCTAGTTTTGAGCTGTTCGGAGGTCGGTACGCGCGTGATGGTAGTTTTGGAGCATCGTTTGTCTTGCTCGGTATTGGATTTGGCTTGTTCGAGGTAATTAACACTTCTAAACTTGATGCTAAGGGTATGAACCCCTGAATATACGTGATATGTGTTTGGTGTTGAGGTGACACACATGTTAGGTGACAGGTGTGTGGGCGTGCACCGTGTGAATTATAACTCGATTGATTCTGTGGTACTGTGTAGTGACTTAATCTTCTTTCTATTCATGAAATTTCTACGTGCTAGAATAATTGAGTTGTGATCCATGTTAGAAACTATATCTAGGCTGTATGATTATCCTGTTGAGACCCACTGAGGTCATTGCTACTGTGGAGTTATTTGTGTACATTGCAATTACATACTTAGTCATACTCATTCATTTGCATATCATATCTCAGTCTTTGTTGCCATTTATTGATACATCATATCATTATTTTTGGGCTGATTTTCATGAAATTGTGAGCCCGAGAGACTAGAGAGATTGATGACTGAGTTGAGGTCTGAGAGCCGAATTGTGAGTGATATTGATGGGATCGAGCTGCATGCCGTAACAAGTATTATTGATCCATGCCACGATTGGATTATTATAGTACTTAGGCTGGATCTGCCCCTCCAGAGTCTACACATCCATAATAAGCGCGATTGCTATTGATTCACGGTGGGATTGGGATGCGCGCCGCAACAGAATTTGTTAGCGTTTGGGCTGGATCTGCCCTGGGTTGGATCTTCCCTATATAGTGCTGAGTGACTGAGTGTGCTGAATGATTGAGCAAGCTGAGTGGGAGTGTGAAACTGTGATATTGAGTACTCTGAGAGCGTGAGTACATGAGTTCATCACTGTGACATATTGCATTTGAATGCATACTTGACATACATGCATAGAGATGCATTTCCTCATGTTACACGGTTTTGTGACAATTATGACTTCACATGCACATTGACATGTAGGCATAGAGATGTACTTTCCTCATGCGATCTGATAATGAAACATCTTACTTATTGTTGAAATATTTTGGAAAAAATCACAGATTTTCTGACTTGCTCATATTTTGGTGATTTCGGTGAAGGAATTGGGCTTTACTATTATACTTGAAAAGCATGACTATTTTTCATAATTGTGAACTAGCTGAGTATCACATCCCCGAGTTATTTCTTGTACCACTTTTATTATATTGTTATGAGTTGTTGTTGGCTATTGGTGTTGGACTCTTACCTTTATCCCAGCTCATCACTACTTTCAACCTAATGTTATGTTTGTTACTTATTGAGTACATATGGTCGATTGTACACATACTACACTTCTGCACCTTGCGTGCAGATTTTGGATGTTGATGTTGCGGTGTATGGCAAGAGCTGGCATTGAAGACGTTCCTGCGTTCTAGTCACAACTGTCACTTGTTCTTGGTAGCTTTAGAATTATTAATATGTTCATGTATATTTCAAATATATGATATATTTATTTCATTCTAGCTTGTAAACTCTTAATCTTAGAAGCTCATGATTTGTACTACTAGTCCTTGGGAATTCTGTGTATAGAAGTTCAGTTATATTATCATTACATTTCTCAGTAAATCTCAATGAATTGGATTATTGTTGCTAATTGGCTTACCTAGCGGGTTAGTTTAGGTGCCATCATGACTAGTTAGATTTTGGGTCGTGACACATAGTTTTACCAATTTGACGCTCAAACATCTTATTCACAAGCCTCTAATAAGTGGCTCCACATTCTTAAGCCAGAAAGGCATCACATTATAGCAACAAGTGCCAAAATATGTGATGAATGATGTTTTTTTCTTGATCTTTTGGGTGCATTCTAATTTGATTATACCCGGAATATGCATCAAGAAAACTCATTAATTCGTGTTCGGTCGTAGCATCGATCATTTGGTCAATGGTTGGAAACGGGAAAGAACTCTTAGGGAAATCCTTTGTCACGACCCAACTGGAGGGTCATGACTAGCACCCGGGCCATACTTGCTGAGCACCAACGTACATTTTATCTAACCTTCCTTATTATCTTTAAGGGCCGACAAGATCAATATAAATAGTAGACATGGATCATGAACATCCAACAATGAAAGATAATGTCATGAACATACATAACATGGGACGACAAGACTGTCAAGAAACTATATATAAGGTACGAGCTAACATGATGCCATGAAAGACTATACAACAAAAATCAGCCGACAAGGCATTCTAAACCATACATAAGTCGACACCTGTCTATGAGCCTCTAAAAGAACATAAGTGCTACAACATTGCCGGAACAGGGCCCCGACATACCCATAATGTCTATAACAAAAATGCATACCAAGACCACGGCAAGTCCGGAGAAGGGATCTTGCCAATAACCGCTGGACCGGATAGCCTACAGTGATGGGGGAGCTGCGTCTACCCGTCTATCAGGACCTGCAGCACGACATGCAGCGTCTACAAATAAAAAGGATGTCAGTACGAATAAAGTACTGAGTATGTAAGGCAGGAAAGCATAAGTGAGAACAGTAATGTAAATAGGGATAGAGAATATACAACCTGTGACATCTGGGTACCTCTGAGGGCTACTGACATGAAATACATGATACATACATATATATACATAAACTTTTAAAACATACGCCTTTGTGGGCATCACCATCATCATATCGTACCCGGCCGTAATAGGCTCGGTAAAACGTACCCGGCCATCATAGGGCTCGGTAGAATCGTACCCGGCTACGTAGAGCTCGGTAAAACCCAACTGATCAGTGGTTGCACAATAGGTGCCATACCCGGCCGACTATAGCGCGGCTCGATAGAGTAAAATAGATACATATATATGATGCATGCTGGACTCATTGGAATCACATTTTGAACCTTTCGGAGTGACGTAAGGTCGGTATCCTTCGTACATGTTATTAGGATTAACTCTTCATCAAGAATCTTATAAGAATAAGGAACTACCAACAACATTGATAATATAAGAATAAGAGAAGTAACATCAATATCAATCGTTTCTAAGAGTACTGCTAGCTTCTAAGAGTAGAGTATCTTTGGGAGCTCGTTCATTACATTATGTACAATCGGAGTCGTGCAAAAGAATGAAGGGGATAGCCTCACATACCTTGTATATACTTCCCAACCTCAAGCTATGCAAATGTCACGACTCCTTAGTCTACAATAAGACAAATGACACTATCATTATCGTTTAAGCGTCGTAACTATTATGTATCGACCACAACCTATTTTACGATGAAACGGACAGTACCTCCCCTATTTATATGACTTCCCACAAGTCAATACAATCACCAAACAGCCCAAACAACATCTTTAATAATCATATTGAGCCTCCAAAACAGTCCACCAACCAACAACATTACTACCAAGCCTTTCGATATATATTTCACAAGTTCTAGCTTCAACGACTTAGCTGCAACTTGGATAATCTTAAATATATATAGAGTAAGAGGTTACTTACCTTTAAACAGAAAGAAAAACTCCAATTTGACCTTAATTTTCCACGAAATATCCCTTCAATTCTGCCACAAGAACAAGGAAGCGAAACTAGCAATTCATTCGGGTTTTTCGGCACTAGAATTACTTTAGAAGACTTGAAATCACCTAGGGTTGATATTAAAAACTTGAAGGTGTATTTACAGGACATAAAACACTTAAAACAACCTCCCACACGAGCTGGAACAACACAAAAATTAGCAACAACAAGAAGAACAAGAAACTTACTAGCGCCACGGGATTCCCGACATTTGATTTGTGTTGTTTGCCCTTTGTTTGGGTCTTGGATCATGAGAGAACCTTGAGAGACTGTTTTTAGGGTTATAAGGTCTGAATATACTGAAAAATAATGACTTAAAACGGGGTTGAGGTATCTTATATATGTCCATATGTCTTAAACCGCCTTTGTGGGCCCCATAGAGAGCAGCTTGGCGCACTCTCGCGAAAACGCGAATATCTCTCTATTACGAGATCGTATCGACAAACGGTTTAATGCGTTGGAAATTAGACTCATAGATCTTCAATTTGATAGGTAGATCACCCCATAATTCCAAGCACATTGGGAGAAAAATGCAGTAACATTTGACCTAAAGTTTAAGTAAAATTATAAACCTAAGTTGCAACAACTTTTATCGACTTTTGTTTCATAACTCGCTTGACTTCAAGACTTATGATGCGGATATTATATGATTCAAATACATTAAAACAAGACCTCTTGGGACAATTAATCACCTCTAGTGTTACCCGAAAATACGGGTTACAACATCCTTGATTCGTTTAACTTCAAATACTTGTTAACCACTCTTATACACCCTTGTATCGTTTAAGACCAATAGGATTAACTTCTTATCATCTCAAAGATAATCTCTTCTTGGATTTACGTCGACTAACTTACGGCGTGATCTATGGTATGCGAATTTGGGTTGTAACACCCTCTCCCCCTTAGGAACATTCGTCCTCGAATGTAAGGGTTTATGGGGTGTCTAACTCATTGTGGATTCCGACGGAGATTTCCGGCTGAGTTTCCCCTATAAAATGGACACTAGCCAAACTTGCAAGCAGTTAAACCCAACCTATGGCCTTACAAGACTATACAAAGCATTATGGATATGTACATTATCTGCATATCACCATTTTGTATTAAAAAAAGAGTATTCACAAGCTATTGCTTATCTCATAGAGTCGTTTCACCTTATAATGCGTCCTTCTTTCCCCCGACATCCTCGTTATCTTCACTCTGGAATAGGTAAGGGTATTTAGACTTCATCTCCTCTTCTGCTTCCCATGTCATTTCTTCTATATTCTTGTTCCTCCATAATACTTTCACGGAAGCTACATCCTTTGTTCTCAGCTTGCGGACTTGTCGATCTAATATAGCCACTGACACTTCATCATATGATAGATCCTTTGTAACTTGTACATCTTTGATAGGGACGACCCGAGAGGGTCTCCAATACATTTTCTCAACATAGATACATGGAATACCGGGTGGACAAA
Source organism: Nicotiana tabacum (assembly GCF_000715075.1). Taxonomy (NCBI): domain Eukaryota; kingdom Viridiplantae; phylum Streptophyta; class Magnoliopsida; order Solanales; family Solanaceae; genus Nicotiana; species Nicotiana tabacum. Next base: position 60,195,985 of record NC_134083.1, read on the forward strand.
TTCCAATTCAGATGGCAATTCTAACTCGTAAGCAACCTGTCCAATTCGTCGAAGAATTTTGTACGGCCCAATATACCGCGGACTCAACTTACCCTTCTTCCCAAAACGCATAACACCCTTCATCGGCGAGATCTTCAGGAAAACCCAATCACCAACCTCAAATTCCAGATCACGACGCCGGACATCGGAATAAGACTTTTGCCTGCTTTGTGCCGTCCTCAGTCGCTCTTGTATCACTTTCACCTTCTCAATGGCTTGGTGAATCAAATCTGGCCCATATAATTCTGTCTCACCGACTTCGAACCATCCAACTGGTGATCTACATCTCCTCCCGTACAGTGCCTCATACGGGGCCATTTTAATACTGGAATGGTAGCTATTAGTGTAGGCAAATTCTATAAGTGCCAGATGGTCATCCCAATTCCCCTTGAAATCTAGAACACATGCTCGTAGCATATCTTCAAGCGTCTGGATGGTACGTTCAGCCTGTCCGTCAGTCTGCGGATGGAATGTAGTGCTGAGATTTACTTGTGTGCCTAAACCCTTCTGAAAAGACCTCCAAAAGTTAGCCGTAAATTGAGCTCCTCGGTCTGATATAATAGATACCGGCACACCATGAAGCCTAACAATCTCCTTGATATATAACTTCGCATAATCTTCAGCCGTGTAAGTTGTCTTAACTGGTAGAAAATGGGCAGATTTTGTAAGTCGATCAACTATCACCCAGATGGAGTCAAACTTATGATAAGAGCGAGGTAATCCAATAATGAAGTCCATATTAATCACCTCCCATTTCCAGGTCGGAATCTCTATATTCTGAATCAATCCACTAGGTTTCTGATGCTCGATCTTTACTTGTTGACAATTAGGACACTGGGCTACAAATTCTGCAATAGACTTCTTCATGTTATCCCACCAATATTGCTCCTTAACGTCATGATACATCTTTGTCGAGCCAGGATGGATAGAATATCGGGACTGGTGAATCTCAATCATAATCTTCTCTCGCAACCCTGCCACACTAGGTACACATAATCGGCCCTGGTATCTCAGTGTCCCATCTCCTCCGATCTTGAAAGCTGTAATCTTACACTGCTGAATTCCCTCTCTCAATCTTACTAAGGTAGGATCTTCATATTGCCGTGCTTTTACCTCGGCTACCAAAGATGATTCTGCTGTATTCTGTACAGTAACACCTCCGTCATCAGAGTCCAACAATCTGATTCTCATATTGGCCAGCTGGTGAAGCTCTTTGGTCAACCCTTGTCTACCTACCTCAATATGTATTAAGCTTCCCATTGACTTACGGCTGAGAGCGTCTGCCACAACATTGGCTTTACCGGGATGGTACAATATCTCGACGTCATAGTCTTTCAGTAATTCAAGCCACCTATGCTGCCTCAAATTCAACTCATTCTGCTTTAAGATGTATTGTAAACTCTTGTGATCTGTGTAGATGTCAACATGGACGCCGTATAAGTAGTGCCTTCATATCTTCAAAGCATATATTACTGCAGCCAATTCCAAATCATGAGTCGGGTAATTCTTTTCATGCTTCTTCAATTGTCTTGATGCATAAGCAATCACCTTCCCACGTTGCATCAATACACACCCCAAACCTATACCTGAGGCATCACAATATACCACATAACCTTCTGTTCCTTCTGGGAGAGTGAGCACTGGCGCAGATGTCAATCGATTCTTTAGCTCCTGAAAACTATGTTAACAAGCATCAGACCACTGGAACTTGGTAGCTTTCTGTGTTAACTTAGTCAATGGTGCTGATATAGAGGAAAACCCTTCTACAAACCGCCTATAATATCCTGCTAGCCCCAGGAAGCTGCGGACTTCTGACGGTGTTGTAGGTCTCGGCCAATTCTTCACTGCATCGATCTTCTGAGTGTCGATACTAATACCCTCATCAGATATCACATGGCCAAGGAATGTTACTGAGTTCAGCCAGAATTCACATTTAGAGAGCTTAGCACATAACTTATGATCTTGAAGGGTCTGTAATACTATCCGCAAGTGGCCCGCATGTTCCGCCTTCGAACGAGAATACACCAGAGTGTCATCAATGAATACGATCACGAACACATCAAGATAGGGCCCGAATACACTATTCATGAGATCCATAAAAGCTGCTGGGGCATTTGTTAGCCCGAACGACATCACCAAGAACTCAAAATGCCCATATCTTGTCCGGAAGGCCGTCTTTGGAATATCCTTCTCCTTAACCCTCACCTGATGATACCCTGAACGCAAGTCAATTTTGGAGAAATACTTAGCACCCTGGAGTTGGTCAAACAGGTCATCAATTCTTGGAAGTGGATACTTGTTCTTTATTGTAAACTTATTCAACTGTCGATAATCGATACACATCCTTAACGACCCATCTTTCTTCCACACGAACAAGACTGGTGCACCCCAAGGTGAAGTGCTAGGCCTAATGAAACCCTAATCCAGTAAGTCCTTCAACTGCGCCTTCAACTCTCGCAACTCTGCCGGGGCCATCTTGTATGGAGGGATAGAGATCAGTTGAGTGTCAGGCAACGCATCAATGCTAAACTCAATCTCCCTTTTAGGAGGAAGGCCTGGGAGTTCATCTGGGAAAACATCTGGAAATTCATTGACCACGGGGATTGATTGTAGAGTAGGCGGCTTCGCCTCCGCATCCCTAACGCGAACAAGATGATAAATGTAACCTTTTGAGATCATCTTCCTTGCCTTAAGATAGGAAATAAACCTACCTTTCGGCATAGCAATGTTCCCCTTCCATTCAATGGCGGGTTCACCTGGAAACTGAAACCTAACCATCTTCGTACGACAGTCAACATTTGCATAGCATGAGGCCAACCAGTCCATTCCCATTATCACATCAAAATCAACCATTTCTAACTCAAATAAATTTTTCGAGGTTTGACGACTACAAATCATCACAGTGCAACCTTTATAAACCCTTCTAGCAATCACAGAATCTCCTATCGGAGTGGATACCGCAAGTGGTTTACTTATCAATTCAGGTTCAATGCCAAACTTATTAGCCACAAAGGGTGTAACATATGATAAGGTAGATCCTGGATCAATTAGCGCATATACATCATAAGAAAACACAGACAATATACCTGTAACAACATCCGGAGATGACTCGAGATCTTGTCGACCTACTAGAGCATAGGTTCGATTTTGAGCACCACTCGAACTCGGCACTGAACCTCTACCTCTACCACGACCTGTCGACTGTTGAAAACCTTGTGCTGGAGGTCGAACTGATGAGGAAGAACCAGACACAGATCCAGTCGATTGAGCCATACCACCACCTCCTCTGTTAGGACAATCCCGCATCATATGGCCACGCTGTCCGCAAGAATAGCACGCATCGGAACCTCGACGGCACAGTCCAAAGTGGGCCTTGCCGCACTGATCACAATGAGGTGTTGGGGGTCTCGTCTGACTAGTATCTCTATGAAATTGTGAGCCTGATGCCCTCGAACTCTGACCTGAACCAGAATAGGTAAATCGATCATACCGAGGCCTCTGAAACTATGGAGGAGCACTAGCTACAGGTGGCGCCGAACTCCTCGAAGATTGGGGCCTGATACTGCCTCTGAACTCATCAGAATACCCTGCAAATCTCGCCCTCTTATGCTGGCCCCTATCCTGCTCCCTATCTGCCCTTTGCTGGCGCTTATGATCCTCTAGGGTCTGGGCATAAGCCTGAATACGGGAAATATCCATGCCCTCTACCAAGGAGGCTGTTGTGCACTCATTTATCAGATATGGTCCCAACCCGTTCACGAACAGATGCACCCTATCACTCATCTCTGACACCATATGGGGAGCATACCTTGCTAAAGAATCAAACTGTATACTATACTCTCGTACACTCATATTACCCTGTCGAAGGATCAAGAACTTATCAACTCTAGCTCGTCGTATCTCAACTGGCAAGTAGTGACGAAGAAAGGCCTCAGAAAATTCCTTCCACATGGCTGGAGGAGCGTTCGGACCCCTAGATCTCTCCCAACTATCATACCAGAAAACCGCTAAATCCCGTAACCGATAAGAAGCCAACTCTACTGCCTCCGTATCACTAGCATGCATAACCCGCAATGTACGATGAATCTGATCAATAAATATTTGTGGGTCCTCCTTGGGGTCTGATCCGGTAAACACTGGAGGGTCTAGATTAATAAAATCATGAACTCTCGCACTAACCGGTTTATCAGCAGCACCGGTATTCTGCCTCTGAGCCTGAGCAGCTACCAAGCTAGTCAACAATTGCACCGCACTGCGCATATCATGGTCTGTAGTGCCAGACGGAGGAACTGGATGTACTGGGTGCCTCCTAATATCCTCTGGAGGAGACGGAGAGGTATGAGACGGCATCTCACTCTGAGCCTCACTTTGGCCTGCTCTGGCTGGAGGCACCTGAATGTTACCCTCTCCCACAGCTGTATCAAGCCGTTTACTAATCGCTTGCTTCCTAGTCGAAGGCATCGCTGAAAGAAAATAAGGTGAATATTAGATATGAACACTTACGACTCAACTCTACGCACGATCTAGATTCAGGAAGAAGGTAACAACCCTAGATGTCACGTAGCCTCCTGATTATAAATGTGGCGCACTACACATCCATAATCAAAACTCTACTAGACACGGCTCATAGACAACCCCTAGGACAGACTTGCTCTGATACCAAGTTTGTCACGACCCAACTGGAGGGTCATGACTAGCACCCGGGCCATACTTGCCGAGCACCAACGTACATTTTATCTAACCTTCCTTATTATCTTTAAGGGCCGACAAGATCAATATAAATAGTAGACATGGATCATGAACATCCAACAATGAAAGATAATGTCATGAACATACATAACATGGGACGACAAGACTGTCAAGAAACTATATATAAGGTACGAGCTAACATGATGCCATGAAAGACTATACAACAAAAATCAGCCGACAAGGCATTCTAAACCATACATAAGTCGACACCTGTCTATGAGCCTCTAAAAGAACATAAGTGCTACAACATTGCCGGAACAGGGCCCCGACATACCCATAATGTCTATAACAAAAATGCATACCAAGACCACGGCAAGTCCGGAGAAGGGATCTCGCCAATAACCGCTGAACCGGATAGCCTACTGTGATGGGGGAGCTGCGTCTACCCATCTATCAGGACCTGCAGCACGACATGCAGCGTCCACAAATAAAAAGGACGTCAGTACGAATAAAGTACTGAGTATGTAAGGCAGGAAAGCATAAGTGAGAACAGTAATGTAAACAGGGATAGAGAATATACAACCTGTGACATCTGGGTACCTCTGAGGGCTACTGACATGAAATACATGATACATACATATATATACATAAACTTTTAAAACATACGCCTTTGTGGGCATCACCATTATCATATCGTACCCGGCCGTAATAGGCTCGGTAAAACGTACCCGGCCATCATAGGGCTCGGTAGAATCATACCCGGCCACGTAGAGCTCGATAAAACCCAACTGATCAGTGGTTGTACAATAGGTGCCATACCCGGCCGACTATAGTGCGGCTCAGTAGAGTAAAATAGATACATATATATGATGCATGCTGGACTCATTGGAATCATATTTTGAACCTTTCGGAGTGACGTAAGGTCGGTATCCTTCGTACATGTTATTAGGATTAACTCTTCATCAAGAATCTTATAAGAATAAGGAACTACCAACAACATTGATAATAGAAGAATAAGAGAAGTAACATCAATATCAATCGTTTCTAAGAGTACTGCTAGCTTCTAAGAGTAGAGTATCTTTGGGAGCTCGTTCATTACATTATGTACAATCGGAGTCATGCAAAAGAATGAAGGGGATAGCCTCACATACCTTGTATATACTTCCCAACCTCAAGCTATGCAAATGTCACGACTCCTTAGTCTACAATAAGACAAATGACACTATCATTATCGTTTAAGCGTCGTAACTATTATGTATCGACCACAACCTATTTTACGATGAAACGGACAGTACCTCCCCTATTTATATGACTTCCCACAAGTCAATACAATCACCAAACAGCCCAAACAACATCTTTAATAATCATATTGAGCCTCCAAAACAGTCCACCAACCAACAACATTACTACCAAGCCTTTCGATATATATTTCACAAGTTCTAGCTTCAACGACTTAGCTGCAACTTGGATAATCTTAAATATATATAGAGTAAGAGGTTACTTACCTTTAAACAGAAAGAAAAACTCCAATTTGACCTTAATTTTCCACGAAATATCCCTTCAATTCTGCCACAAGAACAAGGAAGCGAAACTAGCAATTAATTCGGGTTTTTCGGCACTAGAATTACTTTAGAAGACTTGAAATCACCTAGGGTTGATATTAAAAACTTGAAGGTGTATTTACAGGACATAAAACACTTAAAACAACCTCCCACATAAGCTGGAACAACACAAAAATTAGCAACAACAAGAAGAACAAGAAACTTACTAGCGCCACGGGATTCCCGACATTTGATTTGTGTTGTTTGCCCTTTGTTTGGGTCTTGGATCATGAGAGAACCTTGAGAGACTATTTTTAGGGTTATAAGGTCTGAATATACTGAAAAATAATGACTTAAAACGGGGTTGAGGTATCTTATATATGTCCATATGTCTTAAACCGCCTTTGTGGGCCCCATAGAGAGCAGCTTGGCGCACTCTCGCGAAAACGCGAATATCTCTCTATTCTGAGATCGTATTGACAAACGGTTTAATGCGTTGAAAACTAGACTCATAGATCTTCAATTTGATAGGTAGATCACCCCATAATTCCAAGCACATTGGGAGAAAAATGCAGTAACATTTGACCTAAAGTTTAAGTAAAATTATAAACCTAAGTTGCAACAACTTTTATCGACTTTTGTTTCATAACTCGCTTGACTTCAAGACTTATGATGCGGATATTATATGATTCAAATACATTAAAACAAGACCTCTTGGGACAATTAATCACCTCTAGTGTTACCCGAAAATATGGGTTACAACATCCTTGATTCGTTTAACTTCAAATACTTGTTAACCACTCTTATACACCCTTGTATCGTTTAAGACCAATAGGATTAACTTCTTATCATATCAAAGATAATCTCTTCTTGGATTTATGTCGACTAACTTACGGCGTGATCTATGGTATGCGAATTTGGGTTGTAACATCCTTATTTAAATCTTTATAATCTTTACACATTATAAATTTATTATTCTTTTTAGGAACAACCACTACGTTAGCAAGACAATTATGATAATTCACCTCATGAATTGATCATATATTTAATAATCGGGTTATCTCCTCTTTGACAAATTTGTTTGTGACCTCAGCTATCTGCCATTTATTTTGCTTCATCGGCGGGAAATTGTGGTCTAAACCTAACTTGTGGACAATCACATATAGTGGAATACCTATCATATCAGAATGAGACCATGCAAAGCAGCCGAAGTTAGATTTTAAAAACTCAACAATTTTAAGCCTGAGTTCGGGACTCAATCTTGTTTCTAGGTAAACCTTTTTATCCGGAAACTCTGAAAACAAAGCCATTTATTTTAGTTCCTCTGCAGTCGACTTTGTGGCATCTGACTTCTCCGGTAACTAAAAAGATCTAGGCACCTAATAATAATCGAATGTCTCTTCCTCTCTAACACCTTCCACTAGATCTAGAAAGGCAACAAACATTGGTTCCTATAGTTGTTATTTTTTCCTTACTTCAGTTTTGCTATTGGATAACGTGACTGCATTCATTTCCCTCATAACTGGTTGATCACCTCTAATATGTTTGATCACATCCGGTGTAGGTAACTTCAGTAGTTAATGGTAAGTTGATGGCACAACTTTTATTTCATGAATCCATGGCCTTCCTAGGATCACGTTGTATCCCATATCGCCATCCACCACCTCGAACAAAGTATTCTTGGTCACGCCTTCGGCATGTGTGGGCAATAAAATCTCCCCTTGAGTTGTTACACTTGTTAGATTGAACTTGACCAGAAGCTTTGTTGTCGGAACTATATTTCCGATTAACTTTGCTTGTTCCATAACTCTCAACTCGATAATATTAGTTGAACTACCTCGATCAACCAACACACATTTAATTTTAAAATCTAAAATGTTAAGTAATATTACTAGAGTGTCGTTGTGCGGTAAAATAAGGCCATTAGCATCTTCTTTTTTGAAGGTATTTTCATCATCTTTTGATACTTCTCGGACTCTCTTGCCATGAATTATCGATATCTTTATCTTTTGTGTTGCAAAAAACAGTCACCACATTTATTTCAACTTCTCCAAAAATTATGTTTATTGTTAGGCGAGGTGACCCTGCATCCGGTTTGGTTGGTTCCATATAATCTTGATTTCTCCCATAATTGTTCTTGGCATGACCACTTAGAAATTCTCTAAGATGACCATTTTTCAGTAGCGCTGCAACCTCTTCACAAAGATGCCGACAGTCCCAGTCCTGTGGACATGCGTTCTGTGAAATTCACACCATAGATTAGGATCTCTTTGCCTAGGATCTGACCGAATTGGTTTCAGAAATCTTACCTCCTTGATGTTTCTCATAGTACCGCTTCTACTATGCTAATATTGAAGTTGTACTCAGACAATCGGGGATATGTTAAATCCTGGGACCCCGATGGCACCTTCTCCTGCATAGCTCTACTACTCCGACCACGATCCGTCCTTCTATCAAACCTTTCCTAAGACTGCAAACCTTTAATTCCTCTCCCTTTAGATCTTTCATTTGGCTGGAAACTATTCTTGGAAGACCTTCGGTCTGCATCAAAATCACTTATGAACTTTTCCTGATTTCGATCGCGACTGTGACCTATGGATGACATCGAAGAGCTCAATTGATCATCTTCAATTCTGACGGAGGCAACGAAACTAAATGGATTGAGACCTTTGGTGAACTCTTTAGCCGGCCACTCATCCGGTTCTGCCGACAAAAACATCATCTCCTTTTAAAATCAGATTACGAACTCCCGTAATAATTCAGATTCTCTTTGAGCGTTTCTGAATATATTTGCTTTCCTAGCTTGGACTTTCCTCGCCACAGCATGAGCTTTAATAAAGGATTTGCAAGCATTTCAAAAGAGTCAATCGAGTGCTCAAGTAAAAGAGATCACATGTTAGAGCACCATTCGTTAGGGTTTCACTGAATTTCTTCAGCATGACAGATTCAATCTCATGTGGTGCCAAATTATCTCCCTTTAAAGTTGTAGTGTAAGCTATGATATGCTCTTGTTGATCCGAAGTTCCATCATACTTCGAAATATCGAGAATCTTGAATCTTTTTGGAATTAACTCCGGTGTCGCACTTGGTTTGAATAACAACTGAGTATAATTCTTCGAATCCAGACCTTTCAATACCGGTGGTGCTCCCGGGATCTGATTCAAGCGAGTGTGGAATTCTTTAGCATTTTGATTTATCCGATTATTCATTTTCCTCATGAATCTCATGAGCTCGATTTTAAATGGATCATTTATTTTGTTGTCATACTCGGATTCACTACATGCATCACCTGTTTGATTTTCATTAAAATTGAACTCCTCCCTCGAAGTGACATTACCGGTTCTTTGCGCTATTTGATTTGTAGGCAATCTAGGGGGCTCGAACTCCTCCATTGGAATTTTTGGAGGCAACCAAAAGTGCTTGCTTGAGCTCCGTCATTATTTGGTCTTGCCTTGAGAGATGGTTCATGATTTTCCTTTGCTGCGCTCTCAAAATTTTTATTGTTTCAATAATAGGTTCATCGTTCATACCATTAGGAGTGGGACTTCTTACATGCCGAGGGTTTCGTTCTTCGCGAACCGGAGTTTTCTCATCTCCTTCATGTGAGTTTCACTAGTTGAATCATCACGCTGTAACATATCCTCACGTTCGATGTTAGTTCCAACATTGAAAGAGTTGTTCACATCGTTAGCTGCCATATCTAATTTTACTTTGACTAAAGAAAAACGTCAAAATGCGTTGGTAATAGATGAATGGATCAAAATAATAACACAATTGTCTAAGCCCCACGGTGGACGCCAAATTATTTACCCGTAAAATGGCCAAGTTGAATTTGTAAAGCAATTTATAGACAAGTAAATTAATTTGATCCATGAATATAAAATAATTAAGAACTGAAATAAATTGATTAAACAAACTTGAAGAAATGCAAGCCTGATTGTGGGAAATCCTTCTACGAAAGCAATAATAAGAACAATATATAAAACAAAAAGAGAGAGTTTTGTTAATAGAATAATAGCAGGTTTTACCTTTTTGCGGACAGATGTTTCGTCTCCTACAATGAATATAAATTATTTTATTTATATCTCAATTCATAGAGACATTATCCTCAAATCAAGCTCCTCTTTAATATGAATAAAAAATGTCTTGATGGCTGCATAATGGTTGAGTATAAATGCAAAGATTCATTGTAACGACTGCTCGTTGAATATTATCTTTTTCAAGCGAGATCTTCCTTTCAGATTTCTCGTCCCCGATTCTAGTGTCTTCGGAACTCACTCAGTAGTGATTACATGTTTTTAACCGGTACCATCTATGTGCTGATTATATCTTATTTGACTCCACTACCACGTGTCAATTGTAAGAGCATCCAAGTATTACTTATCAATTTTACCCTATACAATTACGTGTGAGTTTGGGTAGGATTGGGATGACCAAATAAAGTTATAACAGAGGTTTGAGATGGTGGAGGGCCAAGAAGTCCATGGCCAATTGGCCATATGCTGCAAAAGGCAGAGAATACCATGAAATAAAACAATACGTCCACATCTACGTGGGTTGCTGCTTTGAGTATATAAACTGATAGATTACAAGCAAATTGTATTTGAGCTAAACGCTACTACAATAAGATATGTGACTTTGTAGTTTTAATGCCACATTGGACAGAACTTCTCATTTTTAAATTTTTTATCCCATTCCTAATGTTAATAAAAACCGAAATTTTCATTTTCTGTTTTTTTTTTCAATCCATTCCCAAAGGTCAATTTCATTATTTTCTCCTCCTTCCTATTTCATTTCTTCTTCATTAAGAACAAATTCAATCAAAAGGCTTAATCCCAAATAAAGGTGAATTTTTTAAAAAAGAAATAAGTAGGAAATAATTCTTTATCCTTTTCTCCGATTCATACATTTTCTACTCGTAGTAAAATCTTAAGAAATCATAATTAAGATTTTAAAAAAATATCAAAAGAAAGATTAAAGGGAGAAAAATGCCTATATAAATAATGTAATAATCACTCGTTATCTTTAAAAGAAAAAATAAACTTATTTCCATCCATTCACAAGAAATCAAATAGATGTTCTGAAGGTAAATTGATGAATTCTATCTTTATCAACAAAAATCAAACCTTAATGACCTTAAAATAGTTCAAATTTAATTTGCAGAGATAAATGTGCTTTATATAATGGATGTGGACTTTTGCACTTCATCCTAGCCGGAGCCAAAGTTCATCAAAATTTTTGAAATCGCGAGAATATTCAAGTCAAATTCATGGCGGTTGTTCATTGATCCTACACCTCTAATGACGGTATTGCTCCGCCAAAAATGAAGTCTTAACTCAACCTACAAAACCCAAAATATGAATTATTAACCAAAGTAATAGGTCACCGGAGATTACTTATCATAAATGTCAAAGCGAGAAGACCTCAATACTTTGGTAAGTATTAGATGGAAATGAGAGAATAAGAGAGGGAAGAGGATTGTACAATTAGATTAAAGAGATTTCCAGAATTTATTTACTTTTTTTCAATAATTCTGTTTGTTTTTCTTTTTCTTTTTTCCATGATAAAATATAATTCTTTTGCCAACGTCGATAGCCATCAAATTAAAATCCAATATGGACGGTGTGTGTACACATGGTCCTTAGGTGTAACCAAGTAAGAGGGACATGACTATGAAATATCGAAGTATAAGGATAAAACATATCATATTGAAGTATAAGGATAAAATATAGTTTGGAGTACACTTAATAAAACACGCCAAGTTTAGAGGGGCTATGAGGTATTCTACCATTTATAAACTAATTTCAGCTTTAAGTTTTCCTCCTCATAGATATTAGAATGAGCCGAACGAAGTTCAATACCATATGATTTAGTTTTTTCTTTTGTTTCAGAATATTTATGCCGATGTGCTAGATGAACTTCCACTGGAACTCCAGCTCCTTGTACCCCTGCTTACCGGGTTATTACATATATAATGTCTCAGATTATTTTATTATCAAGAATTGGTAAAATATTGGTGGGAAGTTAATTGTTATATGCGTATTGCACCCCATACACTATTCTATTTTGCTTGTTCATAAGATGTAAGGTGAATGTCTTCTTTTGGTTTTGAAAGTTGCATTTAAATAGCTATCATTGGTGGAGAATAAACTTTTTTTTGTCAGCCATATATTTCAAGGCCTAAAATCTTTTAGTTTATTCCCTTATATTTTCAAAATACAAAGCAAAAGTCAGATGTAAAGAAACATAAGTTTTGCCAAGCCCAATCAGAAACCTCCTAGCTTTCAAGCATACCAGATGCATAAATCTTTTCTTAGCTTTGCAAAATCAAATAATTATATGCTAAAAATGAGTTACATGAAAAACAAGACTAAAAGTAGGTGTTTATAATACTCTAATATTTCAATTATATGCAAATGTTTTTATAGAATTTGAGGTCAACGGATACAAACGAAGATGATGCTTTAGTCCAATTTATTTAGATTGCTTTAGTATGATTTTTGACACTATATTTTATCTATCCCATTAGATTAGTTTGTATAAAAGTGTTATATATATATATATATATATATATATATATATATATATATATAATTTGTACAATTAAGTTATTAATTATTTGAATAGATTGGTCAATGACCCAAGCCTATGTTCCTTTTACTGGATTGAATAATAAATAAATAAATAAATAAACCACATTCCTATATATCATATTCAACCTCAAGGTATTACTGACACTTATATGTTGCTAATTAACTTGTTCATCGTCTTTTTATATAAGAATTTGTCATATTGTTAAAAATGAAAAAGAAAGAAAAAATAGTTATTTTTGTTTCCTTTCTTTGATGGAATTAAAGTACAGTCAGACCTCTCTATAACAACCTCGTTTGTTCCGAATACTTTTGGATGTTATAGCGAAGTGCTGTTATAGAGAACATATATTATAACATAACATAAAAATTAGTTCCGAAAAAGTTTGGCTTTTATAGAAAAGTGTTGTTATATAGGGATACTCTTATAGAGATGTCTGAATATATATGTTTCTTTTTTAATAAATTTTATGCTATTATTTTTATTACTTTGTCTACAAGATAATGAAAAATAAAATATTGAAGCAAATAGGAGTTATTTGCCTTGTGACTAAAGCTTTATTTGTTTGTACTTAATGAAGGTCTTAAACTTAATCATTCAATTTTCAGTCACTAAGTGTATTTACTATTTGGTTAAATTCACAAAGACACCGTTATAATATGGCTTAGTTTCGAATACATGTTCTATATTTTAAAATCAAACGGTTACATCTCATATACTATGAAAATCCTAAAATTACAACCCCTATGAAGTGTATCCGTAATAAGTATATTAAAATATCATTGTTAAAAATATATATACATTTTTACTGGAAATTATTATTACCGCATTTAATTTAAAAAGAGAATAAACAATTTTTAAAACATGTGTCTTCGAACCTCAAAGAAAATTAACACAAATTAGTTAATAAGATATACCAATTATTAGTAATATCTTTTGCACTTTAAACGTGTAAGTTATCCGTATTCTTATTTAATAATGATCTTATTATCTAGGAGTTTCTCATTTTTATTTTTATTTATTTATTCTTGCGCTTTAAGATTTTTTAAAATTTATTTAATTAGATGAAGTTTCACTTTTGTAGGATTTTCATCAATAAGAGGTTTATATATTTTTTTAGAAATAAGGATAACATCATCATATTTAAGAGTTTTGAAAGATAAAAAATCTTACCAAATACTTAAAAATTCTAGTCAATTGATTAAGTAATTTGTTATAGTAACAATCCGACTGATCGTTCTGAGCTCTAGCGCGTCGTTCAGCGGTTTGAGGTCTTGAGTATCTCACTTCATGTATTATGACTTATACGCATGGTCGGGGTTGAATTTCGGGAAGTTCAGAGTTGATTCAGATGGAAAATTCTAATTTCGGAAGCTTTAAGTTGGAAGAATTGACTAAGGTTTGACTTTTAAGTAAACGTTCTTGGAATCGGGATTTGAAGGTTCCAATAGGTTCGTATGATTATTTCGAACTTGGACATATGTTCGGGTTGAGTATCGGGTCGTGCGGGAGCATTTCAACGCTTATTGTGGAAAGTTGGCATTTTGAAGGTTTTAGAATTTTCTAAGTTTGGTTTGAGGTGGACTTTGGTGATATCGATGTCCGTTTGGGTTTCAAGCCTTGGAATAGGTTCGTATCGTGATTTGTGACTTGCACGCAAAATTTAGCTTCATTCCGGAATGTTTAAGTATGATTCGGACGCGTTCATCGAAGTTGAATGTTTGAAAGTTTAAAGAAAGGTTTTGATCGCCGATTCATAGTTTTGATGTTGTTTGGTATGATTTGAGGCCTCGAGCAGGTTCGTATCATATTTTGGGACTTGTTGGTGTGATTGGACGGGATCCCGAGGGCCCCGGGTGTGTTTCAGAATGGTTTCAGGTCATTTCTCCATTTTTGTTTTTGCAGTTGTTGTTGGTTCTAGTGTTGTTCATCGCGAACGCGTAGAGGTTATCGCGTTCGCGAAGAAGGATCATGGCTGCTGGATTTTTTGTGCTTCCCGCTCGCGACAGTGGTCGCGCGTTCGCGAAGGTTTGGGAAGCAAGGCTCCGCGTTCGCGATTTGATGTTCACGTTCGCGATTTGATGTTCGCGTTCGCGAAGAAGGAACTGGCATGGTGGCTGACTTGGTCTTCGCATTCGCAGAAGGGCAGACGCGTTCGTGATAGGCAGGCTGGTAAAGTTTCGCGTTCGCGCAAAGTAAATTTTAGAGGCTGTTGTTTTAGCCTTCGCGATTGCGTAGGAGCTTCCGCGATCGCGATGAAGGACTAACCTGGGCAGAATAGTTTTAAGTCGAGGTTTTTGCCCATTACACTCATTTTTCACTTGGCTGAGCGACTTTTGGGGTTCTTGAAGAGGAGATTTTTGTCATCCATTGTGAGGTAAGCTATTCCCACCTATTGTGAGTTAAATACATGAGTTATATACGGATTTATACATGAAAATTATTAGAAATTGTGGAATTTTGAAAGAAACCTAGAAATTGATATTTTTGGATTTTTGACCACGAAACTAGACATGGAATTGGGAATAAATTATATATTTGAGTTCGTAATGTTATGGGTAAAGTTTATCTTCGGAAATTTTTGGAATCCGGGTACGTGACCCGAGGGTTGACTTTATTGACTTTTTGAGCGGAGTTGGAAATTGTTATAAATTAATTTATTAGGAGTATTAGAGTATATTTTTATTGGTTTGCACATTGATTGACTAGTTTTGGAGTGACGGGCATCAGTTTGAGGTGTTAAAGTGGCATTAGAGCTGGTTATGGAACTTCGGAGCGAGGTAAGTCTCCTGTCTAACTCTGTGAGGGGAAATTTACCCCGTAGGTATTATATTCTTATGTGCTATATGTTGTGGGAGCTACGCATGTATGAGGTGAAGGTTTTCCGTGCGTATGCTAGAATTTATGATTATGTCCGGGTAGACTTAGGTTCACGTCATGCTATAATTGTACTATTTGAGTTATCTTTGCTCGTTTAATTCCTTTATTTCGCATTACGACTTGAGACTAGACTTGCATAGGGTGATAGACTCGCTATTGTAGAGATGTGATGAGCTACTTGATAATCCGTGGAATGATTTATGCTTCCCTTATGAATTTCTCTCGTGTTGTGCGTACTCATTGCAAAGTTTTCCTTAAATTTCATAACTCACACGTATATTCGTGAGTGGGGTCAAGGACCCGTTAAAGCTTCTTATTCTAATGAGATCAGGTCGTTCGCCACAGCAGGATTTTATACCACACTCTTATAGGAGCGGGTCGTTTCCCTCGGCAGTATAATAGATACATTTATGGTTCGTGTCGCTCGACCCTAGGCAGTGTACACATTATTATGGGATTGAGCCATTAACCTCGGTAGTATCATATTCCTTATGGGACCGGGCCGTACGACCTCAGCATAATCGTGCGTTATATCGCTAGCAGTCCGAATATTCATAAGATTTTCCTTTCACTGATGCCTTGTATTTTATATGGTGGTTCTTATTCATTTGATATTGGCACTTGATATTTTCCTAGTTGTTGAGATAGAATACGAGATTGAGAAGTTTATATCATTAAAAGAAATTTTGAAAGATTATGTGTCACGACCCGAAATTTCCCACCGACGGGACCGTGATGGCGCCTAACATTTCACTTGCCAAGCAAGCCAACGTTAGAGAATCATTAAACCAATTCCTTATTTCCATTCAGTAAATAACAATAATTAACTAAAATGAAATATAATAAGTGCGGAATATCATAAAACTGTATTAATTACTACCATCTGGATCTGGAGTCACAATTCACGAACATTCTAGAATTTACTACAAGTAATAGTCTGAAAGAAATACAACTATCTGAATGAAAGAAAGCAGTAGAACATAAAAGATAGACGGGGACTTCAAGGTCTGTGAACGCCGACAGATCTACCTTGAGTCTCCGGAGAGCGGACCAATAACAAATATCGATCAACCCGAGCCGGTATCAAAATCTGCACAGAAAGTGCAGAGTGCAGCATCAGTACAAACGACCCCATGTACTGGTAAGTGTCGAGCCTAACTTCGACGAAGTAGTGACGAGGCTAAGGCAAGGCACCTACAATCAACCTGTACAATTTAACAATGTATACGCAAACAATAGGAACAAAGAACTAAACAGGAAATGTCGGGAGGGGAGACATACTGAGGGGAATACAAGATAAAGAACTATAACAGAATGATCACCGGAGCAGTCAATATACCATGAATCAACAAGAATAGTGAATACAGTAAAGAAAAATACACGGCATCACCCTTCGTGATTTTACTCTCAATCTCACCATAAAATTAATATAAATGGCACGGCATCACCCTTCGTGCTTTTACTCTCATATCATGGAACGACATCACCCTTCATGCATTAACACTCACAATGTGGCACGACATCACCCTTCGTGCATTAACACTCACAATATGGCACGACATCACCCTTCGTTCATTAACACTCACAATATGGAACGGCATCACCCTTTGTTCATTAACACTCACAATATGGCACGACATCATCCTTCGTGCATTAACACTCTCCCTTACCATAATGCAATGCATAAATAACAACAGGGAGACAGAATAACAAGTACAAACCTTGCTTCAATATTTGGTTCCATAATATCAATCTCAACTTTGAAATAAAAACTCAATTATCACTAGAAAATCCGTAAACATGATAAGAACGATAAATTGAACAATACTAGCATAACACGTAGCAATTCGACATAGGAAAAGACAATATAAGAAAAACAGAGAAACATGGAAAAACAGGTAAATTGGCGGCGCGTAGGTACTCGTCACCTCAAATAATCTAAGGTTCCTAATTCCCTCAAGTCAGGGTTAGACACAATACTTACCTCGCTCCGAAGGCCACTTAATTCTCAATCACAACTTTTCCTTTGTAATTCACCTCCAAACCACCCGTATCTATTCAAAAATGACTCAATAATATCAAATATTGCTAAAGGAATCAATTATATTGCATAAATTAAATTTTCCAATTTTTCCTCCAAAAGTCAAAAAATCGACCCCGGGCCCGCTTGGTCAAAACCCGAGGTTCGGACCAAAATATTTTTACCCATTCACCCTCGAGCCCGAATATGTAATTAGTTTTGGAATCCGACCTCAAATTAAGGTCTAAATCCCCAAATTCCCGAAATCCCTAGTTTCTACCCTAATCCCCTAATTCTACCATGAAAACTCTAGATTTTAGGTTGAAAATTCAAGAAATGTAATGGGTAATTGAAAGAAAATGGTTTAGAATCACTTACCAACAATTGAGGAAGGAATGACTGTTGAAAAATCGCCCCTCACTGTTTGGTTTTTGAGAAAAATGAGTTTTTTTGGCAAAATTCCCCTTTTGGATTCTGTTAAGTACTGGGCGACAGTGTTCATTGCGTTCGCGAGAGCACTGTCGCGTTTGCGAAGTGTATGGGCTGCCAAGCCTTCGCGTTCGCGAGGCAGTGTTCACGTTTGCATAGGCTACCCTTCCAAGGTCTTCGCGTTCGCGAGACATTGCTCGAGTTCGCGATGAAGAAAAGGCTGACTCCCCCTCCCCAGTGCCTAACGCTACACGTTCGCGATGGGCTTGTCGCGTTCGCGAAGGGTAACGCCCCCATCGCTTTGCGTTCGCGACCAAGCCTTCGCGTTCATGAAGAAGAAATCCTCAGTTGCCCAGTTTACTCTTCGCGTTCGCGATAGTACCTTCACGAACTCGAAGAAGGACATGCCAGAACACAGATTCTGCAGAAAAAACCAGATTCCCAAAGTCCAAAACATCTTGTGGCCTATCCGAAACTCACCCGAGCCCTCGAGGCTCCAAGCCAAACATGCACACAAGTCTATAAACATCATACGAACTTGATCGCGCGATCAAATCGCCAAAATAATACCTAGAACTCTAAATTTAGCACCAATTCAAATGAAATTCTCAAGAACACTTTAAAACTTCTAATTTCTCAACTGGACGTCCGAATCACGTCAAAGCAACTCCATTTCTCACCAAATTTCACAGACATGTCTTAAATATCATAATGAACATGTACCGTGCTCCGGAACCAAAATGCGAACCCGATACTAACAATGCCAAATATCAATCAATTCTTAAAAACAAATAATTTCCAAACTTTAATTTTCATCAAAAATTCATAATTCAAGATAGGGACCTCCAAATTCGATTCCGGTCATACGCCCAGGTCCCATAATTCGATACGGACCCATCGGAACCGTCAAAATACAAATCGGGCCCGTTTACCAAAAATGTTGATCGAAGTCAATTAAAATTAACTTTTAAGGCAAAAATTCTTATTTTCATTAGTTTTCAACATAAAAGCCTTCCAAAAACCTGCCCGGACTGCGCACGCAAATCGAGAAGGGTAAAAATGACATTTTTAAGGATTAAGAGCGCAGATTCGAGTTCTAAATCATAAGATGACCTTTTGGGTCATCACAATCTCCACCTTTAAAACAACCGTTCGTCCTCGATAGGAGATAGAAAAGTACCTGGGCTGGTGAAAAGGTGGGGATATCTACTCCGCATATCGGGCTCGGACTCCCAAGTAGCTGCCTCAATAGGTTGACCTCTCCACTGCACTCGAACTGAAGGGTAACTCTTTGACCTCAACTAACAAACCTGCCAGTCTAGAATGGCCATCGGCTCCTCCTCGTAAGTCAAACCCTTGTCCAACTGGACAGAGCTGAAATCTAACACGTGGGACGGGTCACCATGATATTTTCGGAGCATAGACACATGGAATACCGGATGAACTGAGGATAACTCTGGAGGCAATGCAAGTCTATAAGCTACCTCCCCCACTCTCTCGAGGATCTCAAATGGCCCAATATACCTAGGGCTCAACTTGCCCTTCTTCCCAAATCTCATAACACCCTTCACGGGCGATACCCGAAGCAATATTCTTTCTCCAACCTTGAATGCAATATCACGAACTTTACGGTCGGCATAACTCTTTTGCCTAGACTGAGCTGTACGAAGTCGATCTTGTATAATCTTGACCTTGTCCAAGGCCTCCTGAACTAAATCTGTACCCAATAACCGAGCCTCTCCCGGCTCAAACCACCCAACTAGCGACCTACACCGTCTGCCATATAATGCCTTAAAGGGAGCCATCTGAATGCTCGACTAGTAGCTGTTATTGTAGGCAAACTCCGCTAACGGCAAAAACTGATCCCAAGAACCTCCAAAGTCAATAACATAGGCACGGAGCATATCCTCCAAGATCTGAATAGTACGCTCGGACTGCCCGTCCGTCTGAGGATGAAATGTTGTGCTCAACCCAACCCGCATACCCAACTCACGCTGAACTGCCCTCCAAAAGTGCGAGGTAAACTGCGTACCTCGATCAGAAATAATACACACGGGCACACTGTGAAGACGGATGATCTCACGAATACAAATATCTGCAAACCGCTCCGAGGAATAGGTAACTGCCACCGGAATAAAATGCGCTGACTTAGTCAGCCTGTCCACAATGACCCAAACTGCATCGAACTTCCTCTGAGTCCGTGGGAGTCCAACAACAAAGTCCATAGTGATACACTCCCACTTTCACTCAGGAATATCTAACCTCTGAAGTAAACCACCTGGTCTCTGATGCTCACATTTTACCTGCTGGCAATTTAGGCACCGAGCTATATAGGAACTATGTACTTCTTCACTCTCCTCCACCAATAATGCTGCCTCAAGTCCTGATACATCTTGACAGTGCCCGGATGAATAGAATACCGGGAACTGTGGGACTCCTCAAGGATCAACTCACGAAGTCCATCCACATTAGGCACACAAATACGACCCTGCATCCTCAAAACTCCGTCATCTCCAACAGTAACCTGCTTGGCACCACCGTGCCGCACTGTGTCTCTAAGTACAAGTAAATGAAGATCGTCATCTTGCCGATCTCTGATGCACTCAAATAAAGAAGACCGAGCAACTGTACAAGCTAGAACATGGCTGGGCTCAGAAACATCTAATCTCACGAACTAGTTGGCCAAGGCATGAACATCCAATGCAAGAGGTCTCTCATAAACTGGAATATATGCAAGGCTACCCATATTGACTAACTTTCTACTCAAAGCATCGGTCACCACATTGGCCTTCCCGGGATGATATAATATGGTGATATCAAAGTCTTTCAATAGATCCAGCCAACTTATCTGCCTCAAATTGAGTTCCTTCTGCTTGAACAAATACTGCAAGCTCCGATGATCAGTGAATACCTCACATGGTACGCCGTAAAGATAGTGCCTCCAAATCTTCAGCGCGTGAACAATGGCTTCCAGATTTAGATCATGAATAGGGTAATTCTTCTCGTGAACCTTCAGCTGTCGTGAAACATATGCAATAACCTTGCCACCCTACATCAATACCGCACCTAGACCAATACGAGATGCGTCACAATATGCTATATAAGATCCTGAACCTATGGGTAACATCAATACCGGTGCCATGGTCAAAGCAGTCTTGAGCTTCTGAAAGCTCGCTTCACACTCATCTGACCACCTGAACGTAGCACCTTTCTGGGTCAATCTGGTTAACCGGGTTGCTATAGATGAAAACCCCTCCACAAATCGACGGTAATAGCCTGCCAAACCCAGGAAACTACGGATCTCTGTAGCTGATGTGGGTCTAGGCTAGTTCTGGATTGCCTCAATCTTCTTAGGATCCACCTGAATACCCTCTGCTGATACAACGTGACCCAAGAAACCAACTGAACTCAACCAAAACTCGCATTTTGAGAACTTAGCATATAACTGACTGTCTTTCAGAGTATGAAGAACGATCTGAAGGTGCTGCTCATGCTCCCCTCGACTGTGGGAGTAGATCAAAATATCATCAATAAACACAACCACAAAGGAATCCAAGTAGTGTTTGAACACCCGGTTCATCAAATCCATGAATGCTGCTGGGGCATTTGTCAGCCCAAATGACATCACTAGAAACTCATAATGCCCATACCGAGTCCGAAAAGCTGTCTTAGGAACATCGGATGCCCTAATCCTCAACTGATGATAGCCAGATCTCAAATCAATCTTTGAAAACACCTTGGCACCCTGAAGCTGATCAAATAAATCATCAATCCTCAGCAATGGATATTTGTTCTTGATGGTGGCTTTGTTCAACTGCCAATAATCTATACACATCCTCATCGATCCATCTTTCTTCTTCACAAACAACACAGGTGCACCCCAGGGCGAGACACTAGGTCTAATGAAGCCCTTATCTAGCAAATCTTGCAACTGCTCCTTCAATTCTTTCAAATGCGATATGGCGGAATGGAAATAGGCTGAGTGCCCAGAGTCAAATCATGGCAGAAATCAATATCCCACTCTGGTGGCATCCCCGGCAGGTCTGCAGGAAACACCTTTGGAAATTCACGAACAACCGGCACCGAATCTATGGAAGGAACCTCCGCACTAGAATCGCGGACATAAGACAAATAAGCTAGAAACCCCTTCTCGACCATATGCCGAGCCTTCATATCAGAGTTAACCCTGCTGGCAGAATGGCCAAGATTCCCTCTCCACTCTAATCGAGGCAACCCCTGCAAGGATAAAGTCACCGTCTTGGCGTGAAAATCTAATATAGCATGATAAGGTGACAGCCAATCCATACCCAGTATGACATCCAAATTAAACATATCGAGAAGTAGAAGATCTACACGAGTCTCAAGACTCCCAATGGTGACCACACACGAACGATAATCATGATCTACAACAATAGCATCTCCCACTGGTGTGGACACATACACATGAGTACTCAAGGAATCACGGGGCACAACCAAATAGGAAGCAAAATAGGATGACACATAGGAGTAAGTAGATCCCGGATCAAATAGAACTGAAGCATCTCTACTGCAAACTGAAATAGTACCTGTGATAACAACGTCAGATGATTCAGCCTCAGGCCTGGATGGGAAAGCATAACACTGGGGTTGGGCCCCACCACCCTGAACTACGTCCCTGGGACGGCCTCTAGCTGGCTGGTCTCCACCTCTAATGGCCTGACCTCCACCTCTAACTGTCTGGCCCCTACCTCTGGTTGCCTGACCCCTGCCTCTGGCTGGCTGAACAGGTGGTGCAGCAACTGGTGTCGGAACCATGGCACAAGAACTCTGATGCTGTGAGTTTCCCGTTGCCCGAGGACAAAATCTAGCAATGTGCCTCGGATCACCACAAGTATAACATAACCTTGGCTGCTGTGACTGCTGACCCTGAAACTGACCCTGTCGACCTGAATAACCACCCTGATAACTCTGGAGTGGAGGTGCACTAATAGGAGCTGGTGGTGCACTGTAGGCTAGCTGGTCGAAATAATGCATCTGAGGGCCACGACCACCTGAGGCACCGTGGGATGCCTGGAGCGCTGAATGAAACGTCCTGGGAGGATGGCCTCTACCAAAAGTACTCCTGCCTCTAGATGAGGCACCACTGAACCCACCGGAATGACGAGGTCTCTTGTCAGACCCCTGACCTCCCTGAGTAAGAACCATTTCGACTCGTCTGGCGACATTAGCAGTTGCCTGAAAGAAATCTCACTCCTAGTCTCCTTAGCCATCTGCAATCTGATAGGCTGAGCAAGTCCATCAATAAAGCTCCTCACTCTCTCTCTCTCGGTGGGAAGCAGAAGAATAACATGATGGGCCAAATCCACAAAACGGGTCTCATAATGAGTAACTGTCATACTGCCCTGCTGGAGACGCTCAAACTGACGGCGACGCTCCTCTCTCAATATGATAGGCAGAAACTTCTCTATGAAGAGCTGAGAGAACTGGTCCCAAGTAAGAGCAGGCGACCCAGCTGGTCTGGTCAACAAGTAATCTCTCCACCATTTCTTGGCGGAACCAGTCATCTGAAATGCAGCAAAATCGACCCCATTGGTCTCCACTATACCCATGTTCTGTAGAACTTCGTGACAGCTGTTAAGATACTCCTGGGGATCCTCTGAAGGAGCAACATTAAAGTGAACAGGAAAGAGCTTAGTAAACCTGTCCAATCTCCATAAAGCCTCAGAAGCCATAGTTGGCCCATCTACGACCTGTGCCACAATAACCGGCTGAACTAATCCGACTGGCTGAGCTGCTGGAGCCTGATACTAGGGAGCTATCAGCTCCGGAGCGGGAGTGGTAGGAGTACGGGCTTCTCCTCCAGCCTGAGAGACTGCTGTGCCATGGGAAATGCGCCAATCTCGGCCACACTCTCCATAAGGCCCACCAAACGGACTAAGGCGTCCTGAAGTACTGGGGTAGTAATGAACCCCTCTGGAACCTGAGCTGGTCCGACAGGAATAGTATGGGCTGGAACCTCCTCGTCAATCTCTATCTGAGGCTCCACTGATGGGGTTGCTGCTCGGGCCCTAGGCTGAGCCCTGCCTCTTCCCCTGCCTCGGCCTCTAGCACGGCATCGGCCTCGACCTCTGCCCCGCGTAGGAGCTATCACTGGAGGCTCTGGCTGCTGGTCAGTTGAGGAAGCGGTACGTGTTCTTGCCATCTGTGAGAGAATAAGAGTAGAAGCATTCAATCAGTATTGGGAAAGCAAAATCGCACGACCGAGAAGAATAAAAGTGAAACTTGTTCCTAAACTTCATAGCCTCTGGAAGATAAGCATAGACGTCTCCGTACCGATCCTCCAGACTCTACTAAGCTTGCTCGTGAATCATGAGCCCTAGTCAACCTAGTGCTCTGATACCAACTGTCATGACACGAAATTTCCCACCGACGGGACCGTGATGGCGCCTAACATTTCACTTGCCAGGCAAGCCAACGTTAGAGAATCATTAAACCAATTCCTTATTTCCATTAAGTAAATAACAATAATTAACTAAAATAAAATATAATAAGTGCGGAATATCATAAAACTGTATTAATTACTACCACCCGGATCTGAAGTCACAATTCACGAACATTCTAGAATTTACTATAAGTAATAGTCTGAAAGAAATACAACTGTCTAAATGAAAGAAAGCAGTAGGACATAAAAGATAGACGGGGACATCAAGGTCTTTGAACGCCGAAAAATCTACCTTGAGTCTTCGGACAGCGGACCAATAGCAAATCTCGATCAATCTGAGCCGGTATCAAAATCTGCACAGAAAGTGCAGAGTGCAACATCAGTACAACCGACCCCATGTACTGGTAAGTGTCGAGCCTAACCTCAACGAAGTAGTGATGAGGATAAGGCAATGCACCTACAATCAACCTGTACAATTTAACAATGTATATGCAAACAACAAGAATGAAGAACTAAATAGGAAATATTGGGAGGGGAGACATACTGAGGGAAATACAAGATAAAGAACTACAACAGAATAATCATCGGAGCAGTCAATATACCATGAATCAACAAGAATAGTGAATACAGTAAAGAAAAATACACGACATCACCCTTCGTGCTTTTACTCTCAATCTCACCATAAAATTAATATAAATGGCACGACATCACCCTTCGTGCTTTTACTTTCATATCATGGCACGACATCACCCTTCATGCATTAACACTCACAATATGGCACGGCATCACCCTTCGTGCATTAATACTCAAAATATGGCACAACATCACCCTTCGTGCATTAACACTCACAATATGGAACGACATCACCCTTCATTCATTAACACTCACAATATGGCACGGTATCACTCTTCGTGTATTAACACTCACAATATGGCACGGCATCACCCTTCGTGCATTAACACTCTCCCTTACCATAATGCAATGCATAAATAACAACAGGGAGACAAAATAACAAGTACAAACCTTGCTTCAATATTTGGTTCCATAATATCAATCTCAACTATGAAATAAAAACTCAATTATCACTAGAAAATCCGTAAACATGATAAGAACGATAAATTGAACAATACTAGCATAACACGTAGCAATTTGACATAGGAAAAGACAATATAAGAAAAATCGAGAAACATGGAAAAACAGGTAAATTGGCAGCACATAGGTACTCGTCACCTCACATATACGCCGCTCACATGAATTTCACTTAGCAAATAATCTAAGGTTCCTAATTTCCTCAAGTCAGGGTTAGACACAACACTTACCTCGCTCCGAAGGTCACTTAATTCTCAATCACAGCTTTTCATTTGGAATTTACCTCCAAACCACTCATATCTATTCAAAAATGACTCAATAATATCAAATATTCCTAAAGGAATCAATTATATTGCATAAATTAAATTTTCTAATTTTTCCTCCAAAAGTCGAAAAATCAACCCTGGGCCCACTTGGTCAAAACCCGAGGTTAGGACCAAAATCTTTTTACCCATTCACCCCCGAGCCCGAATATGTAATTAGTTTTGGAATCCGACCTCAAATTAAGGTCTAAATTCCCGAAATCCCTAGTTTCTACCCCTAATCCCCTAATTCTACCATGAAAACTCTAGATTTTAGGTTGAAAATTCAAGAAATGTAATGGGTAATTGAAAGAAAATGGTTTAGAATCACTTACCAACAATTTGGGGAAGGAATAACTCTTGAAAAATCGCCCCTCACTGTTTGGTTTTTGAGAAAAATGAGTTGTTTTGGCAAAAATCCCGTTTTGGATTCTGTTAAGTGCTGGGCGACAGTGTTCATCGCGTTCGCGAAGTGTATGGGTTGTCAAGCCTTTGTGTTCGCGAGGCAGTGCTCGCATTCGCGTAGGCTACCCTTCCCTGGTCTTCGCGTTCGTGAGACATTGCTCGCGTTCACGATGAAGAAAAGGTTGACTCCCCCTCCCCAGTGCCTAACGCTACTCGTTCGCGAAGGGTAACTCCCCCATCGCTTCGCGTTCATGAAGAAGAAATCCTCAGCTGCCCAGTTTACTCTTCGCGTTCGTGATAGTACCTTTGCGAACGCGAAGAAGGGCATGCGAGAACACAGATTCTGTAGAAAAAACCAGATTTCCAAAGTCCAAAACATCCTGTGGCCTATCCGAAACTCACCCGAGCCCTCGGGGCTCCAAACCAAACATGCACACAAGTCTAAAAACATCATACGAACTTGCTCGCGCGATCAAATCACCAAAATAACACCTAGAACTCTAAATTTAGCACCAATTCAAATGAAATTCTCAAGAACACTTTAGAACTTCTAATTTCTCAACTGGACGTCCGAATCACGTCAAATCAGCTTCATTTTTCACCAAAATTCATAGACATGTCTTAAATATTAGATTGAACCTGTACCGGGCTCCGAAACCAAAATGCGGACCCGATACTAACAATGCCAAATATCAATCAATTCTTAAAAACAAATAATTTCTAATCTTTAATTTTTATCAAAAATTCATAACTCAAGCTAGGGACCTCGAAATTCGATTTCGGGCATACGCTCAGGTCCCATAATTCGATACGGATCCACCGGGACCGTCAAAATATGGATCCGGGCCCATTTACTAAAAATGTTGACTGAAGTCAACTAAAATCAATTTTTAAGGCAATTTTTTTTATTAGTTTTCAACATAAAAGCTTTTCGAAAACCTGCCCGGACTGTGCACGCAAATCGAGGAGGGTAAAAATAAGATTTTTAAGGCTTAAGAACGCAAATTCGAATTCTAAATCATAAGATGACCTTTTGGGTCATATCTTTATGTTGGTTACTATTTCATCCTACTATTACTATTCTACTTCATATCTATTTAGTATTTAGCATACTGCTTTATTAGACCTCTAGTAAGTGTCGGCGTCAACCCCTCATCACTAATTTTCTGGGATTAGGCTAGATACTTAGTAGGTACGCGTTGATTTACGTACTCATGCTACACTTACTGCACTTATTGTGCAGGTATATACATGTTTCTGGTGGTCCCCTGGGCGCAGAGGCACGACATTACTGTTTCCCTATTTACTCTCTATTTGTGCTTTATACTTGTATTATGAACTATCGGATTAGTTAGTTCGGGTCCGGAGAGATTTCAAAATGAATTAAGACACATAGTCTCGTAATGGAAAGCTTAAGTTGGAAAAGTCGACCTGATATCGATTTATGTGTAAACGCCCTCAGATTTGAATTCTGATGATTCCAATAGCTCTGTATGGTGATTTTAGACTTAGGAGCATGTCTAGAAAACTTTTTGAAGGTCCGTAGTGAAATTAGGCTTAAAATGGCGAAAGTCAAATTTTTGGGAAGTTTGACTGGGAGTTGACTTTTTGATATCGGGGTCGGAATCCAATTATGAAAATTGGAATACTTATGTTATGTCATTTATGACTTGTGTGCAAAATTTGAGGTCATTCAGACGTGATTTGATAGGTTCCGGCGTTGTTTGTAGAAATTGGAAGTTTCAAAGTTTATTAGGCTTGAATCTATGTGTGATTCGTGTTTTTAGTGTTGTTTGATGTGATTGAAAGGATCGACTAAGTTCGTACGATGTTTTAGGACTTGTTGGTATATTTGGTTGAGGTCCCGGAGGCCTCGAGTGAGTTTCGGGTGGTTAACAGACCAAATTCGGACTTAGAAGGAAAAAAAGCTGAAGTTTCTATCATGTGATGCAATCGCACCTGCGGAAATTCCATCGTAGGTGTGAACCCGTAGAAGCGAGATTGACAAGCGCAGAAGTGGCAAGGGGCTGGCGAGGCAGAGTGCGCAGGTGCGAGCATATTACCGCATCTGCGAGGCCGCAGGTGCGAAAGCAAACGCGCAGAAGTGGAGGGAGCATTGTGGGCGATCGTAGAAGCGGATATTTCGTCGCACCTGCGAGACCACAGATGCGTCTGGTTTCAGGTGCAACAGGCCCTGGATAGAATAAAATTGGAGGAGTTCCGAGTTTTGCCATTTTGGACCTTGAAGCACGAGTTTTGGGGCGATTTTCATAGAGAATTCAAGGGGAACTTGAGCCAAGTCACTTGTGATCATTTCTACTTCATAATATTGAATTATCATCGAATAATCCAACTAGATTACGTATTTTTGAGGTGTAAATCGGGAATTTGAACCTAGGGATTTGAAAATAAGATTTGAGGGTTTGGAGGTCGAGTTGAGGTCGGATTTTGATAAAATTAGTATGGTTAGACTCGTGGTTGAATACGCTTTCGCATTTTGTAACTTTTGTTAGATTCTGAGATGTGGGCCCCACGGGCAGTTTTTGGAGTGTAATTTCGGATTTTGTAGAAAATATTAGAATTTTGATATGGAATTAATTCCTATAAATTGTGTGGACTGAATCAAATTTATTGTGGCTAGATTCGAGCCGTTCAGGAGTTGATACACGCAGAATGGGATTTCTGGAGCATTGTTTAGCTTGCTCGGCATTAGATTCGTCTTGTTTGAGGTAAGTAACTCTTCTAATCTTGGAGTTGAGGGTATGAATCCTGAATATATGTATTATGTAAATTGTTGGGAGGTGACGCACATGCTAGGTGATGGGCGTGTGGGAATGTACCATAGAAATTATGACGTAATTGGTTCCGTAGAATTTTGTAGTCATAATCTTGGCATTTTCTATGTAGTTTTATGTGTTAAAGAAATTGAGCCGAGAATCATAAAAATCATGTTGAGGCTATGTGCCAGTATTATTAAGACCCACAAAGGTCATATTGATGTGAATTATTTGTTTAAATTGAAATTTCATACTCAGTCATATTCATTTCATTGCATATCATATCTCAGTCTCTGTCGTTGTTTATTGATACATCATATCATCATTTTCAGGCTATTTTCATGACATTGTGAGCCTATGAGAGAGAGACTGGAGAGATTGATGACTGAGTGAGGTCGAGAGCCTGATTGATTCTGATATTGATACTGATTTATGATAGCGCTTGGGCTGAAGGAGCCCCTCTGGAATCTGCACACTCCCTAGTGAGCGTGGTTGATATTATTGAGGGATGGATCTTCCCTGGACATGGATCTTCTCCACGAGCTGGATTGGCCCTACTCGGTACTGAGTGATTGATGATCAGTTGATATGTATATTCCTGGATGGATCTTCCCTGGGCCGGATTGGCCATATACAGTACCGAGTGATTGGGCATGATGAGTGGAATGTGTGAGAAAGTGAGATTGAGTACTCTGAGAGTGTGAGTACATGAGTTCATCTCTGAGATACATTGCATTCACATGCACACATGACATACAAGCATAGAGATGTATTTTCCTCATGTTGTACGGTATCACATCATTCATAATTTCTCACACAAGTTGACAGATGGGCATAGTGATGCATTTGTTTTACACTGGTTATCTCGAAAGAAAATGAAACATCTTATTTATTATTGAAAGGATTTTGGAAAAATTATTATTTTTAAACTTATTCATATTTTTGGCAACTCCGATAAACGATTTGGATTTTCATTGATGTACTTGAAAGGCAGAACTATTTTCAAAAATCATATTTTTGTTGAGTATTTGATTGTTGAGTTGTTGAGTATTTTATTGTTGAGTTACTTCTGGTATTACTTATTTTATGTTTTTATGAACTATTGTTGGTTATTGAAGTTGGGACCCGACCTTGGTACAAGCTCGATACTACTTTCAACCTAAGGTTAGGTTTGTTACTTATTGAGTACATGGGGTCGGTTGTACTCACACTATACTTCTGCACCTTGCATGTAGATGTTGGCTGCTGATATTGCTATGTTCGTTGGGAGCTGGATTTGAAGATGTACCTGCATTCCGGTTGTAGCTTCCTCTTGTTCATGATAGCCTTAGATTCATAAAACTCTTTTTATGTACTTTTCAAATAGATAATATATTTAATTCATACCAGCTTTGTATACTCTATTCTTAGAAGCTCATGATTTGTACCACCAGTCCTTGGGGAATGTATAAGATTTAGATATTTTCTTTTACTTAATTGTCTTGTTAAATTACATTGGAATTGGATAGTGGATAGTTGGCTTACCTAACGGATTGGGTTAAGTGCCATCACGACTAGTTGGATTTTAGGTCGTGACAGTCTGGTGGTCTTTTGGGCGCAAGGGCGTGACTGTTGCAGGGACTTTACGGCGAGCTGCATTCCATGTTACGATCCGCAACATACAGTGTCTCCATTAGAGTTATTTATATTCTCCTGTATAACTTGTATTTTAGACAAATGTTGTATTATTATTGTACTCCTTAGTAGACGCTCATGCACTTGTGACACCAGATTTTGGGGTTTTCCTACTGGATGTTCATTATTGTAGTTCATATAATTATTATCATTTCACCTTATAATTTATATTTTATGCGGAAGTTAAAACTAAAAATCACGGGTTTTCTGCGAGTACCAGATTTTACTCTACTTATTTAATAGATTTCATGATTTCGAAAATAATAAAATGAGTAACTAAATTAATTAATCACCGTTGGCTTGCCTGGCGATGACCCTAGGTGCCATCACGACCTATAGTGGATTTTGGGTCTTGATAGTTACATTTCTTATTTAAGGGTCTCAATAGATACATATTTCGAAAAGATGTTTATTTTCTTTTATAATCAAATGCGTAAATAAAGGTTTTCAACAAAAATATTTATCTTCCTTTTAAATTTTCATAAAAAATAAAATATAAGAAAATTTTATTTATAATTTTAATTTATCTTTTAATAACCATATTTTATAGGTATGGATATACCTCATCGGGGGTATATAGGGTGTTAATGTAAAATTTGTATAGTATAGGGGAATAAGTACTTGATTTTACATATAGAGAGTGTATTTGAAACAGAGTCATATTACAACGGTGTTTAGGGTAATTAACTAAATTTTTTTGTCTGAATCTTAATTATTAAGTGTATTTTTTTACAATCACTTACTAGGTAATGAATATATCTAAATGATTACGACATGCAATAATGTCTCAATATCATTCAAATGTTATTCATGTAAAAATTTATACAAAGATGACATTTGATCATCAGTCCATCTACTTTCACCATTAACCATTATCGTTGTCGTCGACCATTATCAAATCTTACCATCCATCACTCACAACCATCATCCTCATCCACAAACAACATTGTCGCCCATCAACATAGTTAATTGTCACCACCACAACTACCATTTACATTTATTACCAACATTCACCATTACCATAACAACCACCAATCACTACCGATAATTATCACCATCAACCACCATTATATATTCTCAACCACTACTATCAGTCACCACGACCATTAGCTATCATTATCATCCACCACAGGTATCAGATGCCATCAACTACTACCATCATGAACTCTCATGATTAACTACTACTGCCAGCCACTACCATTACTAGCATTCACTTGCAACCACCAATTATCATTCCAGTCGACACCCACAACCAAAACTGTTAGCCTTTATCACTACTAACCATCATATAATTTTTAAAAAATATTTTGTTGATATACTATTAGATTAATTAATAATTAATCTGAATTTATATTTTTAAAACTATATATAAATTTTTTTTATACATTCAAATGTTAAGAAAATGAATGATTTTAATTACTGTATAGAGTAAAATCGATTCATATTAAATACTCGCATACTAGAGCGACACGTGAAATCGGAGACAGACAAAAAGTGAGACAGGTGGAAACCAAGATCGAGGGCAGCAACTTCGGTTAGCACCAGAGAGCCCCCGAAGGGAATATTACTAATAAAGACAAACGAATGCCTGCCACCCGATAGCATTCAATGAAGAATATTCTGCAATATTAAATACACAGTCCATTATAGAGAATTATGGCATTCATAGCTTGCTGTTACAGAATATGGCAATCATGTTCTCCTAGTGCTCCCGCAAACCAGACAACACAAAGGGTTGATAACAATACCCCGAGGGGTGAGGTCGGCTTCGACAGGTCCGGGGGGAACAACAGCAGATACGGTAACAATGGCGAGAATGATCCATTTAAAACCGAACTCATGCGGTTTATGAGGGAAATAAATGTCCGAATGGATCAAATTCCGGGCGCACCAACAATGTTGTAAGTACCGGACTAAAAGAAATATACCCTCAGGATCCTCAGGAGCACATCACCACCTATACAATGGCAGAGAAAGAAAACTACTTAGCTCCACATGAGATTAAGTTAGTCTTGTTGAAGAAGTTCGGGGAGACCCTCACTAAAGGGGGCCTAACTTGGTATTCACTTTTACCCGAGCACTCAATAGATTCCTTCGAGATGCTCGCAGATTCTTTTATAAAGGCCCATGCCGGGGCCAGGAAGGTTGTCACGACCTAAAATCCACTAAAGGTCGTCATGGCGCCTAACACCGCTGTCAGGCAAGCCAACAGTGATTGATCAACTTAATTACTCGTTTTAGTATTTTGAAATCGCAATTCTCATTAATTAAATAGTATGAAATAGGATTTACAGGGTAAATAATAATATTTACACGAACTACAATAATGAACAACCTGTAGGAACCCCCAAAACCCGGTGTTACAAGTGCATGAGTATCAACTAGGAAATATTATAAAAAACAACATATGTCTAGAATACAAATTAGATAGGAGAATATAAATAACTTTAATGGAGACTCTTCAGGCTATGGATCATAACATAGAATGCAACTCACCGTAAAGTCCCCGCAATAGCTGCGTCGTTGCGCCTAAAAGACCACCATACATATATGTACCTGCACAATAAGTGCAACAAGTGTAGCATGAGTACGTAAATCAACGCGTACCCAGTAAATATATAGCCTAACCCCAGAGAAGTAGTGACGAGGGGTCGACATCGACACTTACTAGTGTTCCAATAAGACAAATACAATAGAAGTAGACAGATGTGAGTCAGAGTAAATAAACGAAATAACAAGTATAAATACGTGCTACAATTCTCCTCTCAGCAATAACTCAATCTCTCAGCTAGTAGTTACCCTCTCGATCGGAGTATATATATAATGGACCTCACCAGATAGGTCGCCACAGTTCAAATCAGGAAAACTCACAGATATACCGGCTTCTTATCAATTATTACGCATGATTTCATAAGAGTATTTTATAGAAATTCTGAGGCATACGGCCTGATCCATCATAATATTGCTGAACCATAGATACATCTATTATATTGCCGAGGTGAACGACCCCCCTCCCATGAGAGTGTGATACATAATCCTGCCGAGGCAAACGGCCTGATCCCATCATAATGTGCGCACTGGCGAGAGTCGAACGGCACGAACTATAGATGTATCTATTATACTGCCGAGTCGAACGACCCGATCCCATTAGAATAAGAAGCTTTGACGGGTCCTTGACCCCACTCACGAATAGACATGTGAGTTATAAAGTTTTAAGGGAAACCTTTCGATGAGAACGCATACCGCTGGAGAAATTCGTAAGAGGAGTACAATTATTTCGGGACTAGTGATGAAGCCCGGCGAATCTCTACAATAGCAAGTCTATCACTCTACACAAGTCTAGTCTCAAGTCGCAACGTGAAATAAAGAAATTTAATAGGCAAAAGACAACTCAAATAGTACAGTTATAGCATGGGGGGAACCTAAGTCTACCCGGACATAACATAAATCTATCTACGTACGGACTCTCATCATATCGTGTGTATGTATCCCCCGCAACAAGTAGCACATAACAAATACATCACCTAGGGGTAGTTTCCCCCTCACAGAGTTAGAAAATAGACTTACCTCTCTCCGAAGTTCCATAACCGGCTCCAACACCTCTCAAACACCTCAAATCGATGCTCGTGTCTCCAAAACTAGTCAAACAAATGTGCAAATCCATAAATATATACTTTATTACCCATAATTAATCAATTTATAATAGTTTCCAACTCCGTCGAAAAGTTCATAAAGTCAACCCTCGGGCCCACGTGCCCGGATTCCAAATTATTTTGAAGATAATCATTACACATACCACCACAAACTCAAATACATAATTTATTCCTAATTCTATGTCCAATTTCATGGTCAAATTCCAAAAATACCAAATTCTAACTTTTTCTACCAAAATCCCACAAATTCCATAATTTTTTATGTATTTACAAACCCACATTTGTATATTTAACTCACAACTTGTAGAAATTACTTACCTCATGATTGACAATGAAAATGACGCTCCAAATTGCTCCAAGGCCGGCTCCCATAGAAGAAATGAAATGAAAATGAGCCAAACCCTCGCATTGAAACAAGCCCTCTGCTCAGCGATCATCGCACCTGCGGCCACTTGACCGCTTCTGCGGCTCCTCAGGTGCGGCCAAGATGCCGCTTTTGCGGTCCCCCTTCAGCCCTCCTGCCTTCGCATCTAAGGACCAGACTCCGCTTCTGTGGAGTCACACCTGCGATCAGGTATCTGCTTCTGCCAAAACAACAAACTCACTCCCCCTCGCACCTACATACCCCTTCCCCACATCTGCGATCTCGCAGGTGCGACATGAAACCTCACACCTGCGCACTCAACCAGCCTCGCTCCCTACCGCTTTTGCGACCCCTCACCCGCAGGTGCGGTCTCAGCTTTCCCCCAGCAAAATCCGCTTCTATGCTAGCTTGGCCGCTTCTACGGAGTCACATCTGTTGCCCTTTTTCTGCAGGTGCAATCGCACCAGCAATTGGCCAACACTAGCATTCCTCAACTTCAAATTTCGATACGATTCCAATCAAAAACTCACCTGAGGCCCCCCGGGATCCCGTCCAATCACACCAACAAGTCCCAATACCTCATACAAATTTACCCAAAGGCTAGAAACTCCACAAATAACATCAAAATCATGAATCGACGATCAAAATTTTCCTTTCAAATGTCAAGCTTCCAAACATCAAAGAACGCGTCTGAATCCTATCAAAATATACTCCAGAATGATGCCAAACTTTACGCACAAGTCACAAATCACGATACGAACCTATTCCAAGGCTCAAAACTCAAGACGTACCTCGATAACATAAAAATCCACTTCGAATCAGACTTATGAAATTTTGAACTTCAAAAAATGCCAACTTTCCACAATAGACGCTGAAATGCTCCTAGACCACCCGGTACTCAACCCGAACATACGCCCAAGTCCGAAATCATCATACGAACATATTTGAACCTTTAAATCCTAATTCCGAGGTCGTTTACTCAAAAGTCAAACCTTAGTCAATTCTTCCAACTTAAAGCTTCCAAATTTAGAATTTTCCATCCGAATCAACTCTGAACTTCCCGAAATTCAGATCCGACCACATGTATAATTCATACTACCTGAAGTGAAGCTACTCAAGGCCTCAAACCTCCTAACGATGCGCTAGAGCTCAAAATGACCGGTCGGGTCATTACATTCTCCCCCACTTAAAAAATACGTTCGTCCACGAATGTGTTAAGAACTGCTCCAGAGTTGTCCAAAGTCATTGTTTAACACCTCGTGCACCTGCCCGTGCCATCACAACCTAGCTAAGCACACTAGCTTGAGCCAGACTGAAGATCCTCTCTTTAATTTAGTCAATAAGCCTTAGAACCAAATTCCAACCTTCAGATTTCTCTACAAGACCTAATTCCAACATATGACCACCGCATCAGTCACTACACATTGTACCAAAACATGATCATGTACCCATGATGAAGTCACACTACACATCACATAAGTCGGTCGCCCATAGCAACATCCTCCGACCACAATAACTGGAAATTTCACGAATCTGGTGCATACAGTACCCCTCATGATACATATAAGTCATGTTCCAATTCTCGCAATACTACCACGACGGAAAATATGTGTAGAACTAACAACCACCTGCAGAAATAACAAATCATGGAGTCTATCCTCCCAACAAGGACCATTACCTGATTCTGAACTGAATAACGATATATGCTCTTTAATATACCCTACATAACTCCGATCGCACTAATCCCAGGTCCAATAACCTCGTCTCACCTAGTACAAGATGCTCAGGCCATAATCCATCTCAAACACTGCCAAAATCTCATATGACGTCAACAATGCGCCAACACGTTACAAACTCGAATGTGATGCATAAGGAAAAACAAACTCTGGAAAAGAACTACCCGATCTGCATAACGAATAAAACGACCGAACAAACGCTATGAACCCTTCTCATAGAATGAGAAATAAAATATACGAGAATAGATATAGGGAATCGTACTCAACATCTCATTATTGAGTCGTGCAACCCGATCCACACATGATATCGTTGTGAAGTAAAACCTGATCCAAACATGATACCGTTGCAGCGTGCAACCCGATACAAATAACGTACCCGCGGTGGCATGCCACCCGATCCACACATAACAATAAATAAAGAAGTGCCCATCAAGCCATAATGCTTATATCTAAGAAATAACGAATATCGATCACAAGCACACCAAGTGAGAAAATACTACCCTAGGGAGACGAATAGCGCCATACGCTACAAAACCCAAGCACGGCTAAGGTGCAATAAATGACATGCATCTCGAGAGTCATCCTGCTCATTTAATACCACAAGCTACACGGGACCACAACACATGTGCGAATAATTTAACCGTTTCAATCTGGAACAACTCCTACAGTTCACAACCAAAGGAATAGAGCGCCTTCCAGGCATAAACTCTCACATTAATGATATTACAAAAAATCCGCGTACTTGGTTTCAATCTTTAACAATCGAGTGACTAACATGTCATACTTATACAATTTTCCCGTGGGATACGCTCCTATGACCTTCCGCACCAGGTAGCAAGGTCTGCACCTCCATACCACCAACAATATTAATTTTGTAAGGCCAACCAAGAGTCCGCAAATCACTACACAAAGACTCTTACACAGGACACCGTTCTCAGGTGACCCTAAAGGAAATGCCAGCTTACTATCAACATCTGAATTCTCCCTTGCTCATCCGAGCTCGTGACATCCTTGTCAACATCAAACCACAACCTTGATCCTCAACTTTCATATTCCCATGTCGTTCACTGCACCTATCATGCCGCTACGCGAGAATACAAGAATGCATCATAACCCCTGAATTACTAGTAGAATAAGCACATCATTGTCTAGAAACCTTTTTCTCAGCTCATTTCAGAAGAGCCAATGCAACACGCAACTGAATTCCCAAACCGCAGAAAATACAAACCTCAAGTCGTGATCTAAACCGCCATGACTCCTCCAGAATCCATTTACACTACAAGTCCATTTGAATCAAATACTGTCATGACCCAAACCGATGAGCCGCAACGGGCACCCGATACCTTACTCAACTGAGTACCAATGTAATGTATCTTTTCTTATCATACTATCATAGATAAATGAGCCGGAGAGGCTGTCGTGAGACAAGTAGAATAAAACATAAGGAAACACTCAACATTGGATGATCCAACATGTAATACAAACTTATACATATGACATACGGGCCTATAAGACCAAAATGATAACTCGTACATTGAACATAGGCCGACAAGGCCCTACAATATTTCACGTACATGACATATGTCTACAAGCCTCTAAGAGTATATAAACACCATAAAGGTCGGGATAGGGCCCCGCCATACTAATCAATACATGACCAAATCATACTGACCAAATAAGCAACTCCGGAGCAAATGGAGGGCACCAATACCTTCTACTGAGCTGATAGCCTACTTGGAGAACTCAAAACCTGTCTATCGGGACCTGCGGGAAATGAAACTCAGCATCCCCAGGCAAAAGGGATGACAATACATATAATGTACCGAGTATGTAAGGAATGAAAATAAATAAATAAAAGACATAGAGAAACATGGAGTAAAAGACTCAACATGTAAGTCTGAATAGCTCTGTGAATCATTTCATATTTATAATGTCATTCATATGCATATAAATGTCATACCATGCATAGGTATATGTGTTCATAACATCATCAAGCCTCTGAGGGCATCCCATCATATCATCGCGGCCATTGTGGGCAAATCATCAACGTATACCAGCTGATCAGGTGGTGGTGCGCATATAACACCGTAACTCTTTCCTATATCCCATATACATATAATATACGCGTATATAATTCCATCTGGTCATGGGTCAGTGTATATGTATAAATGCATAAGAAGCGTGTTAATAAGATTTCTCGGAATGTCATAAGATAAATATGTCTTTCGGATAAACTTTATCAACTACGTATTTTTCTGAGACCTATGAGTAAAAGATATAATAATAATTCACATGGGGAATCAAGAACATAGGCACCCCTAGTACTTCTATGAATAAAGTCATTTATGGAAACTGTGTGTTTGCTCGTTTCGTCTGTATCGTATGAATCATGCCAAAACGAAAAAAGGGATAGCCTTAACATACCTGAACCGATTCTCTTGACAATCTCTCTAACCCACGTCTTTTGCAAAAAACACGTAACGGCATATCGAAGTACGGAAAAATCCGTATGATATTTTTTAGAAAGATTGTACCGTGCTCTCTTAGAATCACATCTCACGTTGTTGTAGCATTATAAGGATTCATATGAAGTCTTGTTGAGATTTTCCATTTGTTGTCTCAAGATTTAGTCCCTTTTGATATAGTACGTAGTGTTTTCTGAAATTTCTATGAACATGAAGTTGGAATTTTCTTTGCTATAGGGGTTGGATAAGTATGTGATGAATATAAAATGGTAAATAGATATGAAAATAGGCACAATTCGAGTGCTGTTAAAATGGTAGCCTTAGCAAGCTTATACATCTTACTTGAATTGTCTTTATCAAAGTGGGTGTGGGCCCCACTTAGGTATGACTTGGCCAACAATTATATCCTAAAGATGCCACCTTTCACATGTATTAGGAGTCATTATATGGGCTTTAAATCAAGACCCCTTGGGCTGCCACATTAGGAGGCTAATCAAGCTTATCCAAATAATATAATTAATTAGTTAATCTCCCACTAAAAATTAATAATTACCCAATTATCCACATAATTAAGAATTATCTCAAATTACTTAAAATACTACTCATTTTTAACACACTTTATGTACCCTACTATCATGGTTAGGTGGTACCTTGTATAGCACTAGTCCATAAATACCGGATATTATAGCTCGAACCATATTTTATCTCAAAATGACAACCTTCAACGAAAATCATTCTCTTCGATTTGCTTACCCTCTTACCTTCACGAATTTACATATCACTTGTTAGAAATAGCATAATACTCATAATCTCAAAATAATCTCATTCCCGAGCTTTCATCAATTTACTTATGGCGTACTTTCACGTACGACAACATGGGGTGTAACATCATTCCCCCCTTTGGAACATTCGTCCTCGAATGTTGAGTGATGCACTTATCATTTTCATAACCCATGTCTTCCTAATACTTTAGTACTCTCCTTGCCATCTAGGCAACTATTATATGAATAAATCCAAAGTCCAAGGCATTCCCACGTTTAGGCCTCTTTCTCACACCACAACCTGTGTCAGAATTCTTCCAATCTTGTAACTATTGCTACTTTCAATCATGCAGCTTGTCCGACTTATTCCTTGTATGTACGCCTATACGACTCTACCCTCCAGCTTTTAGCCAATCTCTAGGCGTCACTTTGGGAACATATACAGAACTTGACAAGATGTCGCTCTGGGCATCTATAGGTGTACTAAAGTTCTTCGCTCGATACTTTGTCGAACTTACGAATATTGCTATATCTTATTTCATAGACCCGGTTATCTATCCGTATGGCTTTACTGCATCTAGGTAAGTCATACTATACCATAACTCTTACTTCAATTTATCTTTAATGAGGTCTACTACCAAACTCTAGGTTACTCTTGTTGCTTATCCTATATGTATAAATCTAAGTCCTTTAATGCTTCCTTATTACTGTTCATCTTAAGAATGATTGTCTAATCTCATCTTATACTTGTAAATTTTATCCATCCATTGTTGATTCACCTCAATATTGATCTACAATCTACAACTGATAACTTGAAACCTCTTACGTAATCACTAGGGCTCACGTTGCATCGAGGAACATTTGAAGTGATTTTCCCGATCCACCTGAGTGAGATACCATACTTCCATAACCGTATTTCATAGCATCCCAATGTGATTTACCTTATGTGGGTATTTTAATCCTGTACAATTTATGAAATCCCCCATTTTTTTCTCTTCAAATCATTACTCGATCGTCACAGAAGCGGATCCAGGATTTAAACTCTATGGGTTCAACTTTTAAAAATTTTAGCATTGAACCTATTATATTTTTAAAGTTATGGGTTCATCTCTACTATTTTTGTAATTTAAATAATTTTTTACATATAAATTTTTACTCCGCGTCGAAAGTTATGGGTTCAGTTGAACCCGCGGAATATATGCTACATCCGCCCCTGTCGATCGAAGGCCCAAACGTCATCCTTTATCTATCACAATTATGCCCTTATTCTACTACTAGGGCATCATTCCATCTCTTCTAAATTCTATTAGTCTTAGACTCCTTTGAGTTCAATCAAGCTATACTGAACTTTCTATAACTTAGAGAAACTATTAGCTTTCTTGTTTTCACGGGCTTAATCCCGAGGACTTATCCATTCTCGTCACCCTCTCACTTGCCTTTCCTTATCCTTACTCATGTCTTCTTAAAACCTTGTCACTCTACCATACTTTAGCTTGTGGTCTATACATATCTATTTATGCTACTCACAACCTTCCTTCAACTTGCTTGCATCATAGATTTCCTTATGTTATTCTGGAACATCAAGTGAGATATCACATCGTCTCTAACTCTTATTTACTCTCTTAACTAGACCTCTCGATACCTAGAAACCATAGGCTGGAAGATATGCCACTAATGACACCGTTATCATTCATGGATACTGAATCCACACGCTTTTAGCCTTCTATCCGAAGTATGGACTATACACAACCTTCCGCATGTGAGTATCTCGTACGTTGTTCACCTTTACCTTACTTACCTTCAAATCTCGCATCACATATTCTATCTCTTTCATGACCTCCCTTCCACATAGGTATAATTCACATCCACAACTTGAAGCTCAATTATAATATTTGCACCTCTAGTGCATACACAATCCAGTGGGAGCTTTATACTGATTTCTTATGAGGCTAGTACTCTTCTAACTAGATTTCTCGTATAGCCGTCATAGAATACGGTTGTTGCACTATATCTCTTGTACCTCTGATATTAAGAGTGATTCTGCAATGTTCTCAATCATGATTTCTATAATTTTCTGGGTCCAATAATCAGACTCCTGATTTACTTAGTTGATGTAACTCTTTAGTTTCCTCTTTCTTCTGATCAACCTTTATGTAGTCTTAAGCTATCTTCCGATCTGCGGCTCCTGGTATTAGTTATTACTTTAGCCTTTCATGGACGCTGTGGAATATCCACGATACAATCTTTTAACAATTCAATCCTTTGACTATGACCTGGACTCAATTCTTTATTTTAACTTCTACCGGAGTCTTCTACGACTGTATGATTGTCAACATATATACTGCATGGATAATACTCTGAAATCTTAAGTGCATCCATAACGTAACTAACTCTAGATCATTGATCGAATAATTTCTTTTGTTCCTTCTCAGCTTTCTTTAAATGTAAGCAATTATTTTTCTTGGTCGTTTTGCCACTTGTTGCATTAATACTTGGCTCATCTTAGTGCCCACATATGTTGGAATTCCATATAACCCGATCTTGAATATCACCTTTTGATTTTTTTTTCCGTTCATTAGCCATGATAGGTGCCACTTTCTTATGGAGTGCATACAATGTTGTTGTGAGACTGTTGTTGCAAGACCATTTCCTCTTTAGGTCACTGATCTTAGGTTGAAGCCTTCTTCCTTATTTTCTCAGCTAGTCTTTCGTTGTAGTATTTAGGGAGGACCCTCTGACTCTTGTAACGTTGTGAGCTTATAACATCGTTTACTCGACGGTTTTTTTTTTTGATGTCCTTCCTTGCCTATAATTATCCGCAGTTACTTACCTTTATGCCCTTATGCTTGTAGCATTTCTTCTGAACTGATATTTTGACTGTCTTCCTAGTGGCACTCTCTTTTATTTCTGTAACACTCATACAGTATCTTTAACTACCCCAACTTCTATCTGAATATTTCTCAAGGATCACAATGTCATTTATGAGAGACTGAATTCCCATGTTGGGGTACATTATGTTTATATTGCACGATCTATTGATTTGTCTGTATCCTCTAGTCTAGCCATAAGTAGGCTCTTCCTGAATCAACTACTAACTACTCGTTGGCCCATTCTCATATCAATATTCCGCGTAATCTTTCTTGGGTTATTTCCTTTATCTTAACTTACGTCTCGCACTGGCTCCTTATTTATTAATAACATCTCGGACAGGAACCCTTACTTCCTTTCCTTGGCATTGTGTTTGCATAATATTCTGGAATCGTAGCATATTTATGGGCTTTGAATAAGTGCAATCTCATTCCTTTCTCATTTTGTTTTATCGCATTCTCCCTTTACCATTCCATAGTTACTAAAACCACTTAATTCTGACTTAATGCCACATCACTCCATATTCCCCCTTCTAGTGGAGTACTAAGATTTAGTGCTATGACGATCTACATATAGATGTTTTACCTCTTCATCTTTGGCGTCTTTTCACATCATTGATGATCCTTACTCACCTTGCGGTAATCCTTCTATACCAAGGATAACGAATTTTCTTACTCATGAGGGTGACACCTAGTATAACTGGCACACATAGTCCCTTAAGCTTAATTTTGCTCACATTGCTTGCTTTAGGGAAGCGTCTTCCTGAATGACCTTTAAAGGTTATTCTTCTCTCGTCCATTCTATTATTGCCGGAACACAATCTCTAAAATTCTCATGATGCCGACTATTATCAAATCACTCAGTCCATAATTCATGTTTTGTTTATCTTGTCTACCAGTCCATACCGATTTCTATTACTCTGGGGTCTAAATTTTCCTTCTGGTAATCACGCTAGATTCACAAACCTATTTCTCGAAATGAGGATATGACTTTATGGCCTATACTCTTTTGTTGTCTCAAGGCCTGTTACCTCTCATCTTTTCCTTCCCTTGACTATAGACTCTATAATACTGTCATTTTTTGATCTACTGTTGTCACCCATGTATCATATCTTACTCATAATGCTTCATTAACTGGGTGCCTTGTACCCTTCTTCACCTTGCTTCTTTTACTTGTTGAAACTTGTATCTACCTTCTGAATCTCTCATTACTTTTCACCATATGGGTGGATAGATATTCTTACCATAAGGCTCCTTATCAAAAAGCTTATACGTCTTAGTACACACATGATATGCTGAAGACTTCACATTTACTCATCATAAGCAAAATGCAAAATCGAGTTCCTCTGACTCAACTCTTCCACCACCACATGCAATCTCTTACCAACTGTCCTTTGGATGTACGTATCATCTTATTACGAATAAAATAGAATTTAGGGGTTTGAATTCTTACAAGTGAGCTCTACCACACGATCTAGAGTAAGAAGAAAGAGTGACAGTCCTAAATGCCCTATAGCCTCCTGCTTATAAGTGTGGTGAACAACACACCCATAAATAAGACTCTACTAGACGCGGCTTGTAGACTCCCTAGGTCGGAACTGCTCTGATACCACTTTTTTCACGACCCAAACCGATGGACCGCGACGAGCACCTGGTACCTTACTCAATCGAGTACCAACGTAACGTATCTTTTCTTATCACATTATCATAGAAAAATGAGCCGGAGAGGCTGTCGTGAGATAAGTAGAATAAAATATGAGGAAACACTCAACATTGGATGATCCAACATGTAATATAAACTTATACATATGACATACGGGCCTATAAGACCAAAACGATCACTCATACACTGAACATAGGCCGACAAGGCCCTACAATCTTTCACGTACATGACATATGTCGACAAGCCTGTAATAGTAGATAAACACCAAAAAGGTCGAGACATGGCCCCGCCATACTAATCAATACATGACCAAATCATACTGACCAAATAAGCAACTCCGGAGCAAATGGAACACACCAACACCTTCCACTGA
The DNA here is from genome assembly GCF_000715075.1 of Nicotiana tabacum. NCBI lineage: Eukaryota > Viridiplantae > Streptophyta > Magnoliopsida > Solanales > Solanaceae > Nicotiana > Nicotiana tabacum. Next base: position 60,240,724 of record NC_134083.1, read on the forward strand.
GCTAATAGCCTACTTGGCGGACTCTAAACCTGTCTATCGGGACCTGCGGGCATGAAACGCAGCGTCCCCAGGCAAAAGGCACGTCAATACAAATAATGTACTGAGTATGTAAGGAATGAAAATCAGTAAATAAAAGATATAGAGAAACATAGAGTAAAAGACTCAACATGTAAGTCTGAATAGCTCTGTGAATCATTTCATATTTATAATGTCATGCATATACGTATAAATGTCATACCATGCATAGGTATATGCGTTCATAACATCATCAAGCCTCTGAGGGCATCCCATCATATCATCTTGGCCAATGTGGGCAAATCATCAACGTATACCAGCTGATCAGGTGGTGGTGCGTATATAACGCCGTAAGTTTTTCCCATATCCCATATACATATAATATATGCGTATATAATGCCATCTGGTCATGGGTTAATGTACATGTATAAATGCATAAAATACATAAGAAGTGCGTTAATAAGATTTCTCGGAATGTCATAAGATCAATATGCCTTTCGGATAAACTTTATCAACTACGTATTTTTCTGAGACCCGTGAACAGAAGATATAATAATAATTCACATGGGAAATCAAGAACATAGGCACCCTAATACTTCTATGAATAGAGTCATTTATGGAAACTGTGCGTTTACTCGTTCGTCTGTATCGTATGAATCATGCCAAAAAGAAAGAAGGGATAGCCTTAACATACCTGAACCGAGTCTCTTGACAATCCCTCTAACCCACGTCTTTTGCGAAAAACATGTAACGACATATCGAAGTAGGAAAAAATCCATATGATATTCTTGAGAAAGATTGTACCGTGCTCTCTTAGAATCGCATCTCACGATGTTGTAGCATTATAAGGATTCATATGAAGTCTTGTTGAGATTTTCCATTTGTTGTCTCAAGATTTAGTCCCTTTTGATATGCTACGTAGTGCTTTCTGAAATTTCTATGAACATAAAGTTGGAATTTTCTTTGCTATAGGGGTTGGATAAGTATGTGATGAATGTAAAATGGTAAATAGACATGAAAATAGGCACAATTCATGTGCTGTTAAAATGGTAGCCTTAGCAAGCTTATACATCTTACTTGAATTGTCTTTATCAAAGTGGGTGTGGGCCCCACTTAGGTATGACTTGACCAACAATTATCTCCTAAAGATACCACCTTTCACATGTATTATGAGTCATTATATGAGCTTTAAATCAAGACCCCTTGGGCTGCCACGTTAGGAGGCTAATGTACCACTTTTAACACACTTTATGTACCCTACTATCATGGTCATGTGGTACCTTGTATGATACTGATCCATAAATACTGGGTATTATAGCTCGGATCGTATTTTATCTCAAAATGACAACCTTCAACGAAACTCATTCTCTTCGATTCGCTTACCCTCTTACTTTCACGAATTTACTTATCACTTATTTGAAATAGCATAATACTCATAATCTCAAAATAATCCCTTCCTGAGCTTTCATCAATTTACTTATGTCGTACTTTCACGTACGACAACATAGGGTGTAACAAATACCTCCCAAATCAATCAAGTTGTGGCGGATGTCAAGCCCGCGTGTACAACCACAAACCACATGTATAACTTCACACATTAAAGAAACTGATCTTTGCCACAATCATACTGATTCAGCCATTACTAACCGACCCAACTTCTTCTAATTTACTCTCGACTTGCCTTAGAAATAATAATAGTTCCATTCAAAAATGTAACGAACCAAATCCACACTCATCTCGAATGACCCGCATCACGAGACCACATCGTCTCAATACTCATGAACCATATCATACTCTCCTTATGCGCACAATAGCATCTCCAACTGGTACACCCATTCTGCAAGAACTTCCGCGAATCTGAAGTTATTTCTTCCTTTCCTCCAATACTGCACCGCATTTTCCATGATAACATAGAACATTCCATGTCTCGTTCGTAATCCACTGTGAAAAACTCGATCCTTTATCACTCAACGGACCCAAAATCCTTAGGCACTGCAGTTAAATTCTTGAACCTACTAGGACCATTGTTGAGAGTCACCCACTCTGACCTGATCTCGAATATAACCAAACTTCTAACGCTATGCTAGCACATGAATGCCCTATCAAAGAAGCAATCGACTGAATTATTTTTTCTTGTACACTACATCCACAAGAAGCATAAACTCTGAGTCTTCCCAAAACCTGCTCCACAATCGATAAGTCAAAGTATAGCGCACATTCATCAAGTTCCTTGCTTGAACTACTCCTGATACTTTCTCTTTTTAGTCATAAATAATCCATCAACGCATCGCTAACCAGAAACCGCACAAGCATACAACCACGTGATCCAATCGTAGACAGTGGGCTCTCCCACTTAGCTTTAAGCTACCATCACACAATGTAGAGACCACAACGGTTCCTCCTTATCAATTACCATGATCTTGCACCTTTAACCCGCCAAATTTCTCAAAATATTTCGTCAAACCTCTCATGAACATTCTGAATTATCCTCCACAATCGCATATTCGACCTTATGCCGGGTAGTAAGTAGAATTCTTCTCAGAAACTTCCTCAGAATCACACAACCGTTAATTTGCTCATATGAAATCACCCACCTGTAGAATTCCCTACTGACATCTTCTAACAACGCTGCACTGGGTACAACTACCACGAAATCAGTAAACTCTCCTGAGCCCATGCTCGCCCACCAGTTGTACAAGTCTGTTCCTTCCCCATTGACATCAACTGAAATTCAACAATACCTTCCAAACTCAAGTCATGTTGCATCTGGAACGATAATAAAATCTCCACACCCCTCTTCATTTCAAGCAAACTCCTTTCTGCCATATTCAATCTTTCTCCGTACTGTAGCCACCATTCCAAATAAAATATGTAGACCAAATCACCTTCCATCATGATTCCCAAACCGTTCTACGCTTTCTCAAGGCACGCAACTATCCTACCACATAATCCATATGCTAATCTGCCACTCTTGCTTCGGTTAAACCATCTCCTTTAAGCAACTTCTCGACCTATGTTGTTCATACTTGACCTGCTAGTAATTCAACCACCACGAGACACTTCCCGCCATGTCCTTCCTCATACTTCGCTGCCCAAATGTTGCCTCAAATCACATCCATACTTGTAGCACCTGAACTAATAAATTGCTACCAACTTTAAACCTCCTGGAAGATCATCTTTCTCGAGCCATCAACACTAGAAATACTAATTCGATTATGAACCCACTACACTCCCCTATCTCGGATAACCGCTTCTTAGGCACCACTTTCCCAACATCCTGCCCCGAAGGCAAATCGAAGAAGACCATAACACTTGCGAACCTTAATGCGTTCCAACAAGGACGACGACACCACATCACAAATGAGAATTCCACCATACTCGAAAATATCAAGTCTCGTTGCTTCATCGACCAAGGCCTGAACATCTATAGTCCGGTTGCCCTTCCTTTGCTGGAATTAAATGCTGAACCTCTAAATCATGTGTTGAGAAATCCTATTTTCAAGTCATTCACTATCCCAACACATAAATAAATGCCCTACCATTACACCAACAGTATGCGATAACAACACATAGACATTATAGCAATACATGCACAACCTCAAAACTATTGGAAGTACAGATACTAAACTGAAATGACAAAACACCCTTCTGCAAGGCGACGATAACAGCCTGCCCGAATATGCAGGGAAAAACATCCTGCACCATGTTTGCAGTACCAATACAACTACTCGACACCCAATTGATAAAAAGCGCTTCACGTCGCATAAGATTGAGTAGGAAGGAAATAAAGCCGCAAGCCTCAATAGAATCAAAGCGCATGATAACGAAATCAAGAAGGGAAGTGCTCCTAACATCCCTGTAGCCTCTCGAAGAGAAGTACAGATATCTCCGTACCGATCCGCAAGACTCTACTAGACTTGCTCATGACTCGTGATACCCAAGTGAACCTAATGCTCTGATACCAAGCTGTCACGACCCAAAATTCACTAAAGGTCGTGATGGCACCTAACACCGCTATCAGGCAAGCCAACGGTGATTGATCAACTTAATTACTCGTTTTAGTATTTTGAAATCACAATTCTCATTAATTAAATAGTATGAAATATGATTTATAGGGTAAATGATAATATTTACACGAACTACAATAATGAACAACCTATAGGAACCCCCAAAATCTCGGTGTCAGAAGTGTATGGCCATCAACTAGGAAATATAATAAAATACAACATCTGTCTAGAATACAAATTAGATAGGAGAATATAAATAACTTTGATGGAGACTCTACAGGCTACGAATCATAACATGGAATGCAGCTCACGGTAAAGTCCCTGCAATAGTCGCGCCGTTGCGCCCAAAATACCACCAGACATATATATACATGCATAATAAGTGCAGGAAGTGTAGCATGAGTACATAAATTAACACGTACCCAGTAAATATCTAGCCTAACCTCATAGAAGTAGTGACGAGGGGTCGACATCGACACTTACTAGTGGTCCAATAAGACAGATGTGAGTTAGAGTAAATAAACGAAATAACAAGTATAAATTCGTGGTACAATTCTCCTCCCAACAATAACTCAAGCTCTCATCTAGTAGTTACCCCCTCAATCAGAGTATATATATAATGGACCTTACCATATAAGTTGTCATAGTTCAAATTAGGAAAACTCATAGATATACTGGCTTCTTATCAATTATTACGCACAATTTCATAAGAGTATTTTATAGAAATGCCGAGGCGTACGGCCCAATCCATCATAATATTATCTAACCATAGATACATATATTGTATTGCCAAGGCGAATGGCTCGCTCCTATGAGAGTGTGATCCATAATCCTGCCAAGGCGAATGACCCGATCCTATCATAATATGCACATTGTCGAGGGTCGAACGATACGAACCATAGATGTATTTATTAAACTGCCGAGGCGAACAACACGATCCCATTAGAATAAGAAGCTTTATCGGGTCCTTGACCCCACTCATGAATAGACGTGTGAGTTATAAATTTTTAAGGGAAACCTTTCGATGAGAACACATAATGTGGGAAAAATTTGTAAGAGGAGTACAATTATTTCGCGGCTAGTCATGAAGCTCGTCGAATCTCTACAATAGCAAGTCTATCACTCTACACAAGTCTAGTCTCAAGTCGCAACGTCATGAGAGAAGTTCGCGAATGAATCTGTGGAAATCACTCGGGTGTGGACTCCTTGGTATTAAAGCTAATTAGGGCAGGATACTACTCGCTCCGGATGGAACAAGACGCTAAGACATATGTTCAGAAATGTGATAAATGTCAATGCCAGGCACCGTTGGAGTACAACCCGCAGAAGTATTGCACTCGGTTTTATCGCCCTGGCCATTCATGAAATGGGGGATGGACATAGTCGGTCAGATGACACCGGCTCCTGGTAAGGTAAGATTTCTTTTGGTTTTAACTGACTACTCCTCTAAGTGGGTTGAAGCAGGTCCATACCAGAAAATCAGCGAGTGCGAAGTAGTCGATTTCCTATGGGAGAACATAATTTGCAGGTTGGGGATACCAAAAGAGATAGCCTTCGACAACATGCCATAATTTATAGGCACAAAGGTCACAAAATTCTTTGAAGACATGAAAATCAAAAGAATCACATCATCACCATACTACCCGAGTGTAAACGGCCAAGCGGAATCAACGAATAAAGTGATTATTCAAAATCTCAAAAAGAGATTGGAAGCAGCCTAAGGCAAATGGCCCGAAGAGCTACAAAGAGTGTTATGGGCATACCGAACAATGGCCAAATCAAACATGAGGGAGACACCTTTCTCTCTCGTATACGGAGCAGAATCCCTGATCCCGATGAAAATAGGAGAACCTACCATGATATACTTCCAGACGGATGAAGAAGCAAACAACGAAGCATTATTGGTCTGATTGGAGCTGCTCGACGAACACTTGGACTTGGCGCATATAAGGATGGAGGCCCAAAAACAAATAATGGAAATATATTATAATCGAAGATCCAATCTCCGTTATTTCAAAGTGGGAGACTTGGTTTTAAGGAAATTGACTCAAAATACCTGAGAGCTCAACGCAAGAAAGCTGGGTCCAACGTGGGAAGGCCCTACCGGTTTCAGCTATCACTGGGAAAAAGATCATACGAATTGGAAAATCAAGACGGAGTAAAATTGTCGACCAATTGGAATATGGCACACCTCAAAAGATACTATTGTTGATGAACACCGCCTATACTAAAAGTATGTGCTGCACTCTTTTTCCTTTCGTCCAGTTTTTGTCCCAACTGTGTTTTTCTATCAAGGTTTTAACGATGCAGCAATGGAAAGCATACTACGGAGAAAGCACCGTCAGTAGAAATAAGACATTTAAATAACAAGGCATGGAAGCAATGAGCCACTACGGGAAGGTTAGAGAGTCTTTTGCTCGATAGAAAAGTTCCTACATGGAAATAAAGCTTGCTATCGGACCAAAGGTTACCCGACCGTTCACGAGTGCAAGTAACTGGGGGTTGGTTAGATAACCTTTGGCTCTATAGCAAAGTTCCTAACAGGAAGTGAACCTTGCTATCCGACCAAATATTATCCAACAATTCACTAGTGGGATCTTCAAAGGAGCAAGGCTTTTATTGCTCAAATTCACATTCGAACACAGGGAGGGGGGAATGATATGAGAATATGAAAACATGACCGCCACATAAACCGGGACTACAAAATTCGGGAACAAAGATACATCATCGAGACCGGGGACTGTGCGGCCAGCTCTATAGAAATAAGTTGTACAAATTAGCCATAATTAATGGCAATTTCTTTTCAGCATAACGAATGCTTATGTACTTTTGAAAATGGAAGGAATAAAGTAAAATCCTTTTATTTTTATCTCGTTTCTTGTCCGAACGATGAATTAATTTTATCATTTGAAAGTTAATCAAGTACTTCAAATCCTAGTGTCGGGATGAACATGAGACGTCCTCTTCAAGAGCACCGTAAACATAAGAGGGCTCTCTCTTATGAAACCCTCACAGTAAAGGGTTGGTTCCGGAAGAATTCATGCTCGAAATCCAAATACTATCAGGAAATAAACTCACCCGAAGCCTTGCATAACTCGACGCAAAGGGAAAACTTTGAGCAATACTTAAATAAAAAATCACTTTTATATAACAAATGTGGCAAGTAGCACAAGTACAAAAGTATGAAATGAAAAACAAAAAGGAAAGAAAGCAAAAAACTAAACTACTGCATCCCCAGAACCCGGGGGAAGAGAAGCGTCTGCGGCCCTTAGAGAAGTAGGTGGATATGCCGCCGGATCAAGATCTTTACCTTCATCATCATCCCTTTCAAATTCTTCCTCAGTTCTCGAGAACTCGGAACCGTAATCAGAAGAGTCAAATGCATCAGGTTAGACCGGGAGACCCCTTCTGGCAGTGGACTCCAGCTTATGGGCCTTGGCGATCTCGGCATCAAAGTCAATGACGCCCACTTTGGCCTCTTCGAAAGTTTTTCTCCTCATGCCATACATAGAATATATTTTTTTCAACAATGAGGGAAGTCGTTCGGCACTGGAGCTCTTCATTAAGCTATTCAACCTCGATCGAAAGGTTATTCCACTCGGATCTAGTGGCCTGAAGGCTGACGTAAAGGTCACGAATACTGGAGTTTTAAACTTTATTGTTCTCCATGACCTTCCTATACTTATCTTCCATCCGGGCATACTTCTCCTCAGTAGTATCACCCTCTTCAGCTTTGGAGTTCAAGGCTGCCTCCAAATTATTTAGTCTTTCAGTACAGGCAGCCTCATGCTCGGCAGCAGCAAGAACAACATTCTGGACCTCAAACCACTTTACCGTAGCCTCTTGAAATTGTACCCTTAATAGGTCAGCCTCTTGGCTAAGGGTCACCACCTCTTGTTCACTTTGCTGTAATTGGGACTCCAACTCAATGGCTTCAGCAGCTTGTGCTTTTAGTACAGGGAGACGAGCAACAATTTGCTCTCGCTCGTCCAACAGCTGATCCCACTCAGATGTGAGTATATCTCTTTCAAGGATCAACCTATGAAGGCCCTCGGAAGAAAGGAAGTTATCCTATAAAGCAAAAGTTCAAATCAAAAATCATGTCATAGCGAAACTAGAAGAAATAGTAAAGGGAACAAATATTGTATCGTTGTTGCATTGTACATGGAATTTTTTATCATAAACTCCCTCGAGAGATAATGTATTTTATTCTTATCTTTCTATGAAGCCAGAGGCTTCAGGTAATTGGCGAGTTCCACCGACCGGGACAACAGATGGCACTAGGTGGAAACCGAGAGGGAGACATTCTTTCTCCTCTGGGGATCTGTAGAAGGGGGTGAATAGTTATACCCCAAATTCCCATGGACTGGGGAGGATGGACATCCTCCTATCGGGTATCTGCAGCAGGTGGAGATGATGTAGCAGTTGTTGGTGGCGAAGAAGGAGATGAAACTGATGAAGTTATGGGTTGAGAAGCAGCTGCAGCAAAAGCAGTGCTAGATATTAGTTGCTCATCAACCAAAGACAAAAGAGGCCGGGTACCCATCCTCACAGTACCAAGAGCAGCGATTGGGGCTCGGAAACGAGAATTAGCATCTTTCACTATATCACACTCTCCCTAGAGCGCTTGGACGTCATTATCGGTTGGTGTTATTAACTCTTCAGAATGATCATTTTGTTGAGCCGATGAAGGTCGTCGTCTCCTCTGTAGGGAAGCCTCTTCATCACTAACTCCCCCATCATCATAAATTACCACAGTGGCGGTGGTTGGCTCGGGCGTGGAGTTCTTCACCCTTTTATTTTTACCCTCGACCGTAGAGGAACGTCAACTTTTTTGTTGCTTGTTCTCTGGCCGGGGGCTCTAATAGGTAGCACCTGCCCCGGAAACAGGTCCGATGACACCCGTACAGGCGAAGGACTCATGCAGCAACCTCGTTGCATCTACGATATCAGCCAAAACGTCCTCCTCAAGGACGGTAACAGAGCCATGCGAAATACCTGAAGTCAACAAAAAGAGAAGTTAGCCAGTTTTCTTATACGCAAGGTGAAAACAAGATTAGTTCGAGAATCAACTTACTATGATTTTTGGCCTTCCACCCGTATTTGAGGGCTAGTTCTTTTCACCGGCGGTTCTCAGGTGTAGTAACATCCAAAATCTTCTGGACCCATTGGTCCAAACCTTCAACTTTTGATGGTGTCCACCGAGTTGCTGAAATAATAAAATGAGAAGGATCAGTAATATCATGAAACAATCTTTAACCAGAGAAAAGACATATGTTGAACTTACGTATACGAGTCCACGAATCAGGAAAAGGATGGAGTTGTGGCCGGGATGATATCTATGGTGGCAACTACAACGAACCGCTTCATCTATCCATGGTCGTTGTCGTCGTCCATGCTAGTGAGCAAAGTATGGTGACCACGTTTGCTAACGTTTATCATTACCCCACGGAAAATCTTGGGGGAATAAAGGTTCATCATTCGAGCCAAGGAGAGCTCTTCCCCCCTCTCCTGGCATAATCGCCAAAGACAGGCTACCGTCCGCCACACAGAAGAGCTCACATGTGCCAAACAAACTTGATAGCGGAAGCAAAACTCCAAGATTACGGGGTCAAGTCCCCCGCTCAATGAGAACGGGGCCAAAGTGAAGGGGTACGTTTACACGTACGTAAAACCCTTCTTAGGGAAGGTTACCCGCTCCTCCAGATCGGGAGTGATGATGTTCAAATCATGGAAATCACAGTTTTCCTTCACGGCAGGAATGCTAAAATGATGGATGGTAGAAGGGTATACACCAACAGCTCATGTGCAGGAGTTAGCAGAAGGGAAATTTTCTTCAAAGTCCTTGGTTATATTAAGCCTTCTGGGGATAAGAATGCTCACCATAGAAGGAGCATCATCATCAATGCTTTCTTTATTTTTTTGAAGAGTTTGAGGTTTTAGAAGAAGAAGCCATGGTTAGTAGATGAAAAGAAGAGTTATTTGAAGAAGAAGATTAAAGAGTAGTGAAAGCTAGGAAAAGTTGGATGCAAAGAAGTTGAGAGAGCTTTGAAGGATTGTGAAATGTAAAAGAAGAAGGATGAAGCGTATAAGTAAAGGAATAGGCAATTAAAATTGTGGCCATGATTACTTCGAGAACCGGCAAAAGTATTGCTAAATCGTAAAATGACGCGTGTTCGGGGTATTAAAACAGAGAGACGTGCGTCTAATCAAGCATCGGAAACATTTCAGAGGGCGTCAGAAAATTTTCCGCCAAGAAAGGTATCTCCACCAACTTCTTGATGACACAAGGACGTGCCACCGGAAAGCAGGGAGGCTATTTATATAGGATAAAATCGGTTCATATTAAATACTCGCATACTAGAGTGACACGTGAAACTGGAGACAGACGAAAAGTGAGACAGGTGGAAACCAAGATCGGGGGCAACAACTTCGGTTAGTACCAGAGAGCCCCCTAAGGGAATATTGCTAATAAAAATAAATGAATGCCTGCCACCCGATAGCATTCAATGAAAAATATTCTGCAATATTAAATACACAGTCCATTATAGAGAATTATGGCATTCATAGCCTGTCATTACACATTCTTCAATCGCCCCCATAATTGTCATTTAAGATGAGATTGATCCTAGGATGTTGTTCCCTAGGTACAACTATAAATAGTGATTTCAACAGTTATTGTAAAACACGAATTTTCTGACAAACGTACGCTACACATTCTTCTAAGCTCAATAACACTTTATTTCTTGTTTATTGGTATTACTGTTATTGCCTTTGGAAGCTCTGCTTTCGGAACCAAAGCTATCCGTTGTTTTATCTTGATTTCAATGCTAAGTCTTGATTTTTGTTTAATTTATTTATCATTTTGGGATCAAATCGATTCGCTTGTCTATAATTCACGTTACCAATTAAACTGTACTGTTTTACGGGTAAATAATTACTTCGTATACATATCTTATTACAATATCTTAAATATTCATATTTAGATATCCTAATCTTAAGACACACTTTAATATTCAGATGTATATTAGATTTGAACGTATTAATAACGAGACCTTAGTTATGCGAGGATTATAATGAATAGATTGTTTATGCCGTAAATAATAACTGGATTTTTATACAATGAATCATAATGCATTATTCATGTTATGTAAAGATTTATTTTGAGGGCATTTGTGTCTTTAGGTAATTGCTTATACATGTATAGTTTATAAATATATGCGTTGAGTATGTACTTTAATGAGAACAAACATCGTAAAAATAACATAAATAATATTTTTAAAAGATATGATTTTGCGTGTTATAGTAAATTATTTTTTTCTATATGTCTATACCTTGGTAGGTAAAGTTATGCTATACTTGTTACTGGTGGAATATGACAGATATCCTGTGAAATTAATCAAAATACGTGCAAACTGGCCCAGATACCATAATTATCCCAAAAAAAAATAAGTACTTCTCAAAATTTTCGTTTTAATCAAATTTCTTTGAATTTAAAATTCTAAATATGAAGTTGTCCTTAATCAAGAGACCTTTTAGTTTTTACTCCAATGTGAGACTTTCGGAAATTGGATAGTCGGACCCCAAAGTGACCCAAAAAAAAAAAAAAAAAGCTCACTTGAACATAGCACTAAATTATGATTTACCAAGTTAATCCACCAAAGTGAACGCTGACACCTTTGTCCTTAAAGCCACGATTTTCAAGTAAACGACCTTGTGCTTCATCTGGGAGATTGTAAGGTATTGATGATCATTTGACTAAACCCCAATTCTCAATAAAATGTGGAAGCTAAGCGAATCCATTTTGGGGGACAATGAAGAGCAACAAGATAATCTGTTCGGTGAACAAGAAGGGCTTTGCTCTCTTTCCCCTTTACAGGTACTATATTTCATACATTATTTCCCTCAAAATTTCACTGCTCTTGTACAGGATCCATATTTTTCTTTTCTAAAGGCCCAAATTGATTTATCTTGACTTTTTGGTTTTTGATTGGGTGCAGAGAGTCTATGGTTTCGCTGCCTGCCTGCTCGCCGGCTTGGTTTGTATGTTCCTGGTATGACCACCTACTCAGTGTCTGTAATCAAACATTTTTCTCTCAGTTCTAATTTATGTGACTATTCTATTATGAGTCGGTACCAAAAAAGAATGACACATCTATATTTGTAAACAATTAACTTTGCACTTTCCATTTTAACATAGAAGTTTTTATAACCATACATATATTATACCTTCTTAAAGACCACAGGGCCTCATTTCCTTCTTAACGGAGGAAGTAGTTGTGTGACAAATGCTTTTTATAATAACAATCTCTTCAGCTGTTTATTGTTTTGCCCTTTATTTTGTTTTTGCCTGCAGTCTTTGATTGTTTTCGTCAAGCCCATCAAGTTTGCCCTGTTGTTTACTTTTGGCAACATGTTGGCTATTGGGAGGTATGCCACAATCTGCTTGGGTATAGAAAATATGGAACTTTGAATTGTTAGAAGCGATTAACCATTCAATTATTATACTAGCCTTTCAGTATCTGGGATAGATTTATATTGTTGGATACCAGCCATGTGTTTGGATTTCATTCATCTTACGCTTTCTGTGTTTTGAACTTGGATATTCTCACGGCAGCACAGCTTTTCTCATTGGACCTGTGCAGCAAATATCAATGATGATGGATCCTGTTCGTGTCTATGCCACAGCCGTTTATGTGGGATGTGTTGTTTTGGCTCTCATTTGTGCGCTGGTGGTAAGTGTCTGAGTATATAGTGTGATGTCTATTAGAGTGATCCGCTTCCTAAATAATAGTACTAGTTTAGTAACATATGATGGTTTTTATTTTAGAATTCACTTCCTGTGATATATTAGGAAAGTCCAGTACTTGTTTCTTCCATTTTTGCACTCACCCTTTTTGGGCATGTCGTAAATCAGCTGCTCTCTTTCTTGTTGAAGGAAGAAAATACGAAACAATTCATATATTACTGCACCGCAAATATCTTCTTCCTTGCCCACTCTCCTTCCCAAGGCAAAGGCTATCCTGTAGGAGTTCCTTCTTTCTACGAGGAAGTTGTAGTTGGAGGTAAATATAAGGTTGTTAAAATCCAATGTGAAGAATTCATTCTGCGTCCCAATATCGTTTTCTCTTAGATAGATAAGAGACGTGCTGAAGTAATGGTCATCTTCCCCCCATTCCGCATGAGGGTAAGATATCTAATAAATTGAACAACAACAACAAACCTAGTGAATTTCCACAAGTGGGGTCTGGGGAGGGTGAGATGTACGCAACCTTACCTCTACCCTGGAGGGCAGAGAGACTGTTTCCGGAAGACCCTTGGCATAAAAAAAAGTAATGACAACAAGTATAAACAACAACAAGATAAAACGAGGGCTGAAGCCAAGGTAGCAATTAAACGGTAGTAACAACAATCTAAGAATAAAGGGATAACAAACTAACACTGATGTTGTCGAACTGAAGAAGACAAACGGAAGCGTTCGACTACCCACTAACCTTCTACCCTAATCCTCGACATTCACACCCTGCTATCAAGAGTCATGTCCTCAGTAAGCTCCAGTTGCGCCATATCCTGCCTAATCACCTCTCCCAAAGACTTCTTTGGCCTACCTCTACCCCTCCTCATACCCACCAAGGTTAAACTCTCACACCTCCTAATTGGGGCTTCTATGCTTCTCCTCTTAACATGCCCGAACCATCGCAACCTCGGCTCCTGCATCTTATCCTCCAAGGGGGCCACTCCCACCTTATCCCGAATAACTTCATTCCTAATCTTATCTAACCTGGTATGTCCACACATCCATCTCAACATCCTTATCTCAGCTACTTCCATTTTCTGGACATGCGACTTCTTGACAGGCCAATACTCTACCCCATACAACATGGTCGTTCTAACCACTACTTTGTAAAACTTACCCTTAAGTCTCAGTTTTACAAGCAACCCTCCCTCTTGATATGAGGAGAAGATGACTGAGTTAGCAAGATAAATTTTGCTTAATAGTAGTTTTAACGTGGTGATGTTTAAAACTTGACCATAAAATGCATTATTTTCTTGTAGTGTGCTGCGAAACATTTATGTCCCTTTTACTGTCCTGTTGTTCCCCACTTGTGGGATTCCACCGGGTCGTTGTTGTTGTTGTTGTCACTGTCTTGTTGCTGCTTCCTGTGGCCTGACTTTTTTTTGTATAAAAGATAGATATTACTAATCACTCTACTTTGTTATGCTACGTGTTACCTGAACTACAATCTTTCTTCTGTTTATTATTTATGTATTTCTGCAGATCCACAGTAAGATTTTGACACTACTTGCAATCATATGCGAGATATGTGCCCTTATCTGGTCAGTTGCTTTTCTCCTTTATCTATCTTGCATAGTTTTTCTTACATGTACTGTCTTCCAACAATCTATATCTTTTTTAACCTTGTTATATTTTAGCCATAAGTAGGAACGGAGATAACGGGGTTCTAGTGTAACGAAAAAGTAATGTTGTTCCATCTTAAATGTAAAGTTGGAATTCAAATTTAATTGCATAAATTACAATAAGGAATTAAGAAAATATGTATTAGCAAATGTCTCATTTGTGGTTTATAGAACTTCTCTGGTCGCTTGCCGACCAAATTTGGGTCAAAAGAATCACTAAAAGCTGGATTGTTTTTAAAAGCATCTCATCATGATCATAATAGTACATGGTATGTGTAAGCATGCATCGGATAATGCGAAGGTGGCACTCAGATCTGCTCAACATCTCCATTGAAGTTACCCCACGACTTCAAGTTATTAGAATACCTTATTTTATCTTTTCAGTCATTTAATATATGCTCTTTCAACAACTTTTGGTTCCAAAACCTGCCATACGTATGTCATGTTGACCCCAAACTAGTTATTATTTGAAAGAGTTAACAAGGGTCTACATCTGTGATTTCTTGGCATCCATATTTGGGTGGTTTTTATGCTGAAATAGGTAAGACAACAGAGATATTGGAGGTGGTATGTTAGGAGCACTTACATATCAAAGGGAGGACGTCAGTGGGGTTTCTTTTCCTTTGTTTCAACGATTGTAGCAGTCTAGGCCACCTGTTGTCGACAAATGGCAAACTGGAGATTTAGATGGTTAGAGGTGCTGCTTAACAATGTTGAGATTCCATGATTAGGTTTCCTTAGAACATGCAAGTAAATCATAAGTATTCAGATTCATCTGTTAATTTTCAATCTCAGCTTTCAACTCATTGAAGATTGAGGTGTTCTCAGTGATCTTGTAGGGAATGTTCATTATTGCACTTTTATCCAGAAAAAAATAAAATTCATTAAAATCTGGTCAATTGGATATGTGCATGCCACTATATTTGGATAACCAAAGCGGCTCTTATCCTTTTATCAGTTTCCTGACGGAATAGTTCAGACAAATTCAACACTTCTAGTATGTATAGTTGCATATTCTCTGCTCTAAGTACTCAGAATTCTCAATGTTTTCCATCTTTTCTGGATTTTCACCAATTCCTGAATATATATATTTTTGGTAAATAAATCCTGAATATTGCTTTTGACCAAAGAGATAATGCTTTAAAAGTGAGAGGGTAGTGATAATGGAAATATGGCGGGAAGGAACTGTTGCAGTGGAACGTGCAAGTTAAAGAGAAGATGTACCTCTGTTTCGAGGCTACATTTATGCAGTGTTTTTTTGTGAACAGAGATTGCTTCCTCAAGAACTTGGGGCCATGGGGACCAAAAGATGCACCAATTTGAGTCCTTAATAAAGATGCAATCACTTGTGTCCACAATAGAAGCTACATTCTTTATTGTTACCAAACAAGTGAAAGTATCTCCTTCATTTCCCCCTTTTTTTTTCCTATATCCAAAGGATATTGCACTTCAGAAAAGATTTTGACAAAAATCAAAATGATCCTTAGACATCTTCCCAATGTCTATTATTTTGTAACCCAAAAAAGATGGACAGAACTCTTGGCTGGCTATACTGCTCCCTGCTATTTCATCTTTATCCAAATCACCATTATCAAGCATAATTAAACAGTCTCAGCATAGAAATAATAGGTACAAGGGTTGTATCAGCTAATTTTGCCATTTTGGTAGTTGAAACTAACTTACCTACTGTATTCAACCACTGATGCCCAAACCCAACTCGTAGTGAAGCTGCTTCAACCAGAGAATGAATTCATCCTTCTACATCTCATATGTACACTGGCACCCATTTCACATACCGGTCCATCCCTCCTCTCCCTCTGCACACATATTTGTATTCAGTATACTCCACTTACTTGATTTTGTAAGTCCTACTTGAGACAAAAGTGGTTTTAGGTGATTCAAATACGCTTGATAGAAAGTGGTCTTGAATAGGTAATGTTTTTGTGTTAACAGATATATGCACATTATCCCTTTTCTGAAAATAGAAGAAAATAACAATTAAGAAAAATAATTGTTCAGGAAATAATTTTTTTTTTGGGAACTACTCAAGACCAACAAGAGTTATCCTTAACATTTTGCTGATATTGTCTGGTTTCCAGGTACAGTTTAAGTTATATTCCTTTTGCTCGTAGAATGGTTTCAAATGTTACTATTCGGCTTTTTGACACTGAAATCTAGTGGATTCGATGCTGAAGCAACATCACTCCAGTACCTTTTCAGTGCTGGACTGTAGTCTACTCAACTTTGAACAGGTGCTTCCCTGCTGATTATTTTGAAGAAATTGATAATTCTTTCTGGTTTTCCTCTGATGACAAAGGGAACTCCACTTTTCAATCAGGTGTGAATGAATTCGTTTGGACTGTTAACTTTTATCCTGACAAAGATTGTTTCCTGTGGTTTCTCTTCATTTCGGAAAGTTATGCGTGCTTTCTTCTTGTGCTGCCCTGCTCACCTCATAGTTGCCCTATGCCCTGATTAACAAATGACTTCACCCCCTCACACAACAAATTAAAAACATTATCGAAATTGAATCATATCAAACTCTTGATATATCTTCTCTACTTTGTTTCTTGTCTTTCAACTGTTCTGTTTTTTTTTTCGCATTGTATATATCTGTTCTTTCTGATAGAGCTGTTTATATTTAGGATACTATATCGTGAATGACTAGAAAACCAAAAAAGCCATCTGTTATGCTTCTTACTAGTTTGTTCATACGATTTAGGAGGACGCAGAAATGATTATTCATCTCTTCCTATACACATTCTCAAAAGTTACTTCTAACTGTATGCTAGTTCATGTTTTCTTATGAATCCTTCCGGGTGATATCTCAAAAGTACCCATAAACTAACATGAGATACTCTTTAGCGGTTTAGCCTGTAGTGCGCCGGCTTCTTCCTTAATGGCGTGTCTCAATTTCAACCACCAGAGAATTTAGTGACCTTTGTGCCAATGTGATAATCTTCCATAAGAAGAGTACACGAGGATGTTTAAAATTTCTGTAGTATTTAAAGCGTATTAGAACTTTTTATGTGAAGAATTGGGTAATTTTTAGACAATATGAAAAGAAAAGGAGAACTGTTAAGAGATCAAGCTAAAAAGTAACAATATCAGAGATGAAAGCTGAGGAGAGCTTTTCTTATTTCTTCCAGCTTCCAGGTGTGTTCTCTATTTATACTACTCCTATTACATAGAGGGTTACAAAAAGGTTGTCTTAAACATGACATTAACCATTGGGATTATATTTCATATTCGGAACAAGCATTTTGGGATGGAGTATTTGTTAGTGAACATGTGAGCACGAATGTTTACTTTTGTACTTGGTGGAGAATATAATGGAGAAGTACTAGTATTGGAAGGAGTAAAAATTGGGTCTCGCATAATTTGGGCTATATAGGATGGCCTTCGGTGGCCCAATCCATAGCTATAGTACTAATTCACTGTCAATGAAGTAGACATGACACCAGGTAGCCACCGTAAAGAGTTGCTGTTTAGGAATTAGCCAATGCGTCATGAATTTCAGTTTTTCAGTTTAATTGAAGTAGCGTTAAGTAAATGAAATAATGTCACATGATCGGCGGGACGCTTCTGGCTTTCCTTGATATTCAGGTGATAATTTGTGTCGTTTCATCTGTTGTTATTTATGTTCCAATATCTTCTTGACATTTCTCCAACACACTCCGTTTTTCTATTCTATTTCAGAAGAAAATAGAGATGAGGAACCTTGAACTGAAATAAATAATTGTTCCAATGGAACCCTCTCTTATACCATTGATTGCTGTCTCTCACATCAATTTTCTCCAATCCGCCGAAAACTGTATGGAAATGGAAAACATTTAAAGTTACTTTCGTCCCAACTCCGACAACCAGAAGTAAATCGTCAACCTCTTGCATAAGGAAAATAAAATGTGCTCTTCCTCTTTTAGAATCCAGACATATTGTTAAGAGTTCGGTGGCTTTGTTGTAGTGCTTAGAAATGTTTAAGGAGAATAAGATCCAGCAAAAGTATTGTGTGATTTCGCTTTCTACTTCCTGTTTCCACACCCACATTACATTTACTTAAAATAATACAATTCCTAAACCACAAAAAAAAGAATAGAAAAACAAACTAGGAAACGTGGTGGTTGATTTCAACACAAAATAAATATTTTTATGATGTGTTGGGTACGAGAGAAGCTATTTTCTGGTATTTGGTATGGGGTAAGTCATTTTCCAAGAAAAGTATTTTTTTCAGTGGGGAAAAATGACTTCCTTACTTATTGGGGCGGAAACTATTTTTCTTCTTTATTTATTTCAGCTAATACTTAAACATTATTATTAACTTTTATCACTCAAAACTTTATAAAAAAATTCTCATATGCTAATTACTATTATTGATGCATATTCTTTTGTTGAAAAATATTGTCCTCTCGTCAACCAAACATCTAAAAATATTTTCAAGGAAAAGAAAAACATTTTCCTAGAAAAATGACTTCCTTCGTTACCAAACACAACCATCGTACTAACTATTGTGGCTGTGCATTCCGAAACTTTGGTCGCATGTGGTCGTGGGCGTAATAAAAATAAATGGATGCCCCACTCCATAGCCGGCTGCTTAGGTTAGGCACTGCTTTGTTGATTTCTATTTGCATTGTTGGGGTTACTTCAAAAGCTGGTAAAGTCTTTAATTTTCAATTATTGAAGTTCCTTTTATTTTGTTAAACCCCCCCCCCCCCCCCCCCGGAATTCAACTACTGGAGTCAAATTCCCAAGTACTGAGGTGTATAACTTTCTTTTCTCAATCTTTCGGGGTGGGAGTGGCCATGTGTATACTAGAGAAGGAGATGAACACATTATTTGCTACATTTCATCCATATAACTTGCAAAAAGAACACCAACTGAAATTCAAGATTTGGTAGTTTAGGTGTATTCAATAGCATTATATATGCAAAGGTCACTTCAATAAATGAACGTGCGAGTATGCAAGTGGAATAGGAGCAGTAGTACTAGTATCAAAAGAAAAAGAAAAATTGACCTTTTGCCTTTTGTCTGCAGCAACTTGATTATTAAAGAAAACTTTATTTCTGACTCTTCACTTCCTAACGGCCAACAGATAACAATGACCGACCTTTGGAATCAGGAAGGACTAAACCCCTTTAATCAGTGAGGTCCCCTCACTCTTTGAACTGGCCAAATTCACTTTTTCCTTTTACTTAAATAATCAAATTCTTTTCGCTCAATATCTTCATTTAATTCTCCTTTAAACAATTAGTAACCTTTATGACATGACTAAATTAAGTTTATTTCATTTTGTATCATTCCATTTAATCTTTCATCGTGGTCCTCCATCTCGTTGATTATCACGTTATTATGCTAACACTAAAAAACTTACTCATACTCGGTACTTACTCCATATCGATTAAATAGTTCTAAATTAAAATGACAATTAAATAGTATATTAATCCTGCATCCAATCAGAATCTATAAACTCTAGCAGAGGTTCTTGATTTTAAATTAAACAAAATAATCCCTAACTGCCGTTCCAATTTGGCAATTTTGTCTGTTCGCCGCATCCTGACAATTCGTCAACATGCAAAATATCTTAATTTGGGATCAATTATTAGGTTATGGAGAATGTAAGACAACTCCATATTCAGTTCTTGTCTGCACATCTCCCTCTTTTTAAATTTCCATTTGCGTATTTTTTAAACATAACATAGCATAAGGTCGCTAGCATGTACTTTTTGGGGTGCTGGGAAGAAAAATTGTTATTCTGCTTGTTTATTTCATGATTTTCCAGCAAAAAAGGATGGGAAAAATACATTATATTCAGAAACTTTTGTTCATATACTTCCAAAGCCATATTAGTTTTTAAATTTCTAACCCATGACTCATCACTTTATCTTGTTTTTCAATTCATTATTATGTTACATTCGGGGGGTAAGCCGTAAGTGACAAAATTACTTGCCACTAAAGGACAGTGAACGACTAACTGCTGCCAACTACTACTCATAATTTTGAATTTCGGTTAGCGTCTCGCTTTTATTTTATTTTATTTGAATTGAATTATTAGTTTATTCTATATTCTCTGGCTTTGCAACCTATAGTGTATACAATGTAAGTCAACAATGCTACAGTAAATGATTAGTTGTACATGTGCAACTGGAAAGGGGGGGGGGGGGCGGAGGTAGTTTGTTGTACAAATTGCCATATTTTATTTCTCTTCGAACCATAAAGAATCAAGTTCTTTTGATAAATTATTCATTTTGGATCTTGAAAAGTGATGCCGTTAAGAGAGCATACTTTCACTTCGTTTGTTTTTTCTTGATTGTTTATTGTTGATGAAAAATAAAGAATTCACGTTGAAAGAAAGTGAGAACATTGTTGATCCTCTAAATTTGATCCTGAGAAAATAAAGATTGATTCGGTAAAGAATTGCCTTGTCTGGTGTACAGTGTATGCTTTGGTTCGGAATTAGGACTTGCTAAGCTGGTACTAGGTTCGGAATGATGCAGTTTCAGTGCTTACCAAATTAATCAAGACCATAATAATATACTTAAATAACATACTAATAAAATATTCTTGGTTGGTGAGTGAGTATCTCACCTACCCCGGATTAATGAGACTAATTAACATTTTTTTAGTTCTTTTACCTCAAGTGATTAAGTTTGTTAATGTTCACAGTTTTCTTAATAACTTTCTCCATAGCTGTCAACGAACCAAAATTATTACTCCATCTGTTTCAATTTAGATTACACATTTCGTTTATCGAGAGTCAAACCGTATTATCATATGACATAGAGAAACATTGCAATTTATAGTACTTTTCGTGTAGTTTTTAAATATCTAAATTTTAATTTAAAATACTACGTTGAAGAAATTTAATTTAATTTTAAAATATAGTCAAATTGACTCTCGATAAACGAAATGTGTCATTTAAATTGAAACGGAAAGAGTAATAACGACTAGCATAATGATGCTTTTGAATCTAAAATAAAAGGAAAGCGTTTTATATTTATATACTACCAAATTTTCTGTTACATTTTAGAATAAACCTAGCTAGTAATTATCAATTAGACAAAGCATATAAACCTTCTGTTAAAGAATGTACAAACCGCAGTCCCGTGGAAAGTTATAAAAGAAAATGAAGAAATAAAATAATGTGCGAAAGAAGAAAGAAAAGATGACTTGTTTTCTTTCTGCCAATCAGAATAATCAATAATTTATTGTACCTGGGACCCTATAGGGTCGTTAATTACAAGCATTGCAAGATCCTAAACATTTCCAAGGGCTAAGTATGCGTGGGGCAACCACAGGGAGAGAAATATTAAAATTTAAAATGCAGATGAGGAAAGTTGAAGTTGGCGATCCAATTCTTGGGCAGTCTTTCCTTGTTTGATTAAACATATTGTAAGTTTGAAATCCACTTGGAAAAACTTTGCTTGTTTGATTTGACATCGAATTAAAAAAATGTCTATAACATTGTCTCATCACCTTTTACACGTGCCCAATGTAATTTGTACCAGGAAAGTTGAAGTTCCTCCCTCCTTCTTTAACCTTTTTCATTTTCACGCTTTATAATTTACATACATGAGTCTCCCTCTCAAGACCCGAAAGGCTTAATAATAACATAAAGACTCATTTGGTACGCGGACTAAATTATTCTCGTATTCTAATTTCAGAACTAATTTATACCACATGAGAGATGAGATAAAATAATTTTGCATTTGATGGGATAAGGTGGGATAAGATGAGATATTATGGATTAAGCCTGAGATTAAATTTATACCTTGTTTGGTTAGAGATATAAATTTACATCGTCAATCAAACACAGTATAAATTTAATCCTACATCTTATCCCTTATACCAAACAACCCCTAACAGTGTTGCTAAATAGAATTGTAAAGTTGGCAATTAAAAGAAGTCAGAATAGTCTGAGAGACACTTGTATTAGTTTGGTTTTGTCATCCCGGTCCCTTTACTAAACAAAGTTTCAATCGGATACTTGAACTCGATCAAAACGTAAATTTTAAACACATGTGTTGCTCACTCGCCTAACATGAAAGACATATCATATCCACCTCAGCTAAATTAATGTCACATCATTATCTATTACAAAATATTATTTTTTTATAAAAATTCCAAATCCATCCCCTTTTTTCCAAAAAATGAAATCCCAAACAGTGCTCTCTCTTTCACTATTCCATTTCTCAATCTTCTACCCACTGTCACCGGACATCACCACCCATTCCTCCTCCTTCCTCCTTCGTCTGCCAATACATAACCAAATCCACGTTTAGTTATAATTTTCAATCAGCCTCGTTATCCCTACTGTGTCACTGTTACCGGTGAATCTCTCCAAAACCATCAGTACACTCTTCTTTTCACTTTTACTATCACTTCTCAAAATCCAAGCAATCCTTTTGTCTACCGCCTGTTTAGCAGAATACTACAGAAAGTACAATGCTTAACCACCACAATTTAAAACATCTCATAAAGAATTGAAAAAGTCAAAGAAAAATAAAGAAAACCAGATGAAAATTATGAGATTCTTTTACAGCAGTAGCATTTCCCTCACACCATTGTCGAAATCGAATTTTAGGAGGGAAACTAAAATTAAAGCAGCATGTTTCATGATTTAAGCCATAAATTTTAATTGATTATTTTGAGTCCACTTAACAGCAAAAAGTAAACATGCAAGTGATTATTCATACTAACCTTGAAAATCCATGAATTCAGGCTTTCCTCATCAGAAATTGAAAAAAGAAAAATTCAAAATTAAATCAGATCATAGGGAAAGTTTTTGATGGTAGAAACAACCATTTTCAATAAGGGATTGCTTTTGTCTTTTTTTGTTGGTGGGGTGGGGGTGGGGGTGGGAGTGGGGGAGAAGAAACGAAGAGGGAGAAAAGAAAAGGTCACGAGATGGGGTGGGGGTGGGGGTGCTGGGAAGAACGAGTCTCTTGTTTTGCTTTTGTTCGTTGTTTTTGACTTTATTTTTTATTTGTTTTTTTATTTATTTTAATAATTGATTGTTCAAAATTTTCATATTCACGCTCACTGCCTCGCGTGAATTACACTCATTTTGTCCAGCTCAATATTTTGTTGCCACATGTACTCGGTCAATGGTCAGAGATATTTAAAAGTTAGATTTTGTATAGTTTAAGTATACGGTTAAAACCTTATAGAGTAGAGGGACCGAGATAACAAAATATTGCTTAAACAGTATAGTGGATAAAGATGTCATATCTGGATTCCTGTTTGCCTCCATAAGAACAGGAGTGGTTGTCACCATCATGTGGAATCGAATACAGTCGAATCCCTGCAAATTATATTGTGATAAGCACGTTTTACTCTCAAATTTTATTTATAATTTAAGTATTCTATTTTTTTAGTAGTCGTTTGGACATAAAAATTATAATTTTTGAGAAAATAATATTTAAAATTTGAAATTATGTCTGAACATGTATTTTACTTGAAAAATTATTGCAATTTTTTTAATATATATATTTTTTTTTGAAAATTTTGAAAAAAAAAATGGTTTTTTTAGAAATACTCGTTTTCAAATTTTTTTAATAAAAAAACTTGTAAAATTTCATGAATACACATATTTTTAATTTTTTTTTATTATGGACAAATGGGTCCTTAGTAAGTTATCTTTTATGATTTGATTTGTGACACATTACCAAACTCTCTGTTTTATATCTAACTGCTTATAATAAGTGGACGTGAAGCACGCCCCATTCTCATCGACTGCCTTTTTTGACTAAAACCCCGTGGGGTCCCTAATAAATAGAGCAAACACTAATTGTTGCTTGTTAAAAGTGTTTTTAGGTAGTTAAAAACAATGCAAGGGCAATATTAGCTGGTAGTTAAGATAGTGTGGATGGCAGAAATTAACAAATAATTTATAAACGCTAGCATTAGTTCCCTGGTTGTTGTTAGTTGAAGTATTTTCTGATTTTTCTGCTAAAAGCATAGAAAGCTAATGGCTGTCATTTTCTGATTTTTAATTTTTCTACAAGGAATGGGGCCTTTAAGCTTTTTGGACTGATTTCCGCATGATGGAGCCATGTGAGATGAACGCTTTTAAAGTCATTGGGGTCGAAAGTGCTGTTTAAGACATTATATTTTTATATTTTATGTACTATATATATTTTAGGCGCATAAAAC
Organism: Nicotiana tabacum; assembly: GCF_000715075.1. Taxonomy (NCBI): domain Eukaryota; kingdom Viridiplantae; phylum Streptophyta; class Magnoliopsida; order Solanales; family Solanaceae; genus Nicotiana; species Nicotiana tabacum. The sequence goes on from NC_134083.1 coordinate 60,265,314, forward strand.
TTAAATATTGATAGTAAAGATTCGGCTATACGATACTAAATTAATAAGGAATCGATTACATCTGGAAATGAATCATCAAAATTTGTTCACTCTAGGATTTTAGGTTTAAACTAGTCGTTTTTGTGAATAAAAAAAATGTACCTACCATCTTTTTGGATTCCTGAATCAAATTTTGGATTTGATTAATTTATTGGAATTAATAAATTTAAGAGTTTATAAAGAAATTAAGTCTATATATTACGTTCAAATTGTTGCGGAAGCTGAATATATAGAGAGTGATTAAATCACAACTACTATATCTAAAGATAGCTAATAAATAGTAAATGAGACAATAATAAAATGAACACCAGAAATTAACGAGGTTCGGCAAAATTTGATTTTTGCCTAGTCCTTGGACACAATCAACTCAAATTTATTTCACTCCAAAAATACAAGTGAAATACTACAAGAGAGAAAGAAGATTCAAATGTCTTTAAGAGATAAGAAGGCAAGTGAGAGATGTTTACAACTGAATAAAACCCTTGTTATTTATAGAAGAGAAATTGTCTTAATAATGTCATGCATGACATCATATTGAGTGTGAACATGCAATGTAAATGCATGAAAAATGCATCTACCAATTTCTTCTTAAAAGGAGGTTTCAAATGTTCATACTAGTTCACATTAATCTTGTCAAAATTCAACAAATCTCCACCTTGGCAAGATTCCACTTTTGCAATTTTTTCTTACTGATAAATTTTGATTGTGTCTTCAACTCCAATCTTCAAAGTTCAACAATGTTGATCAAGTTCAAACAATGTTGAAACTTGATCGCAGTTACTAATTTTGTTAGCATATCGGCAGGGTTGTCTGTAGTCCGAATTTTCTGCACCATGACTCCACCTTCTTCTATAATATCTCGTACAAAGTGATATCGAACATCAATGTGTTTCGTCCTTGCATGATAAACTTGGTTCTTTGCTAATTGGATAACACTCTGACTATCACAAAATAGTGTGATATTTTCTTGATCAATACCAAGATCTCTAAGCAACCCTTGAAGCCAAATTGCTTCCTTTACAGAATCCGTAATTGCCATGTACTCTGCCTCAGTAGTAGACAAAGCAACCGTTGACTGTAAAGTAGACTTCCAACTAACTGGCGCATTTGCAAAAGTGAAAACATAACCAGTAGTTGATCTACGCTTGTCCAAATCACCCGCATAATCCGAGTCACAATATCCAACCAGATACTGACTATCTTCCTGCTAAAAAATCAATCCAATATCTATAGTATTAAAAATATACCGTAGAATCTATTTCACAACTTGCTAATGCTCCTTTCCTGGATCATGCATATACCTGCTTACAACTCTGATAACATATGAAATATCAGGTCTTGTGCAAACCATTGCATACATCAAGCTACCAACGGCATTCGCATATGGCACTCTTGACATATACTCTCGTTCAACTTCATTCTTCGGTGACATAGCAGCTCTAAGCTTAAAGTGAGGAGCAAGAGGAGTGTTAACCGACTTCGTGTTCTCATTCATGCCAAATCGATCTATCACTCTCTTCAAGTATTCTTTTTGAGATAGATAGAGTTTCTTTGAATGTCTATCTCTTTTTATCTCCATGCCAAGAATTTTTTTCGCCTCACCCAAATCCTTCATCTCAAACTCCTTTCTTAGTTGAATCTTCAACTTCTCAATTTCCTCTTGACTTTTGGAAGCTATCAACATATCATCAACGTATAGGAGAAGATATATGAAAGATCCGTCTTCAAGCCTGCGCAAATACACACAATGATCGTATTTGCTTCTTCTGTACTTCTACCACAACATAAACTTGTCAAATCGTTTGTAACATTGTCTAGAAGATTGTTTCAATCTGTACAATGATTTTTCAAGTTTGCACACCATATTTTCCTTTTCAGCTACTTTGGATCCTTCTGGGTGAGTCATATAGATTTCCTCTTCCAAGTCTCCATGTAAAAATGCAGTTTCTACATCTAACTGAACTAGTTCCAGATTCAACTATGCTACCAAAGCCAACAAAACTCTAATGGAGGAGTGTTTCATAACTGGAGAAAATACCTCATTGTAATCAATTTCCTCCTTTTGAGCGTACCCTTTGGCCACCAATCTTGCTTTGTAGCGAACATCTTCTTGGTTAGGAAATCCTTCTTTCTTTACAAATACCTATTTGCACCCAATTATTTTCTTGCCCTTCGGGAGATTGGCCAATTTCCATGTGCAATTCTGATGAAGGGACTGCATTTCTTCATTCATGGCAATCCTCCACTTATCTTCTTCTAAAATTTGGGCTGCGTCTTTATAAGTGGTAGGAACACCATCGGCTACAATTGAGGCTGCACAAGTCACTGTCTCTATGAGATGAACATGTTTCTTTATTGTTCTTTTTGGCTTGCTGGTTGCTATTGATTCAAGTTGTTGTTGGGGTTCATGAGTTGGAATCTCCCCTTCCACTGACTCTTCTTCCACGGGAAAATCTTTTATTGTTTTCTCGTTTTCTCCCTGTGTTGGAAAAATTAATTTTCCCTCAAACTCTACCTGCTTTAAAGCACCATCAGTTTGTTTGACATCTTCAAATGTCACCTTATCTATTATGGCAGATTCATCAAAGGTAACATCTCAGCTGAATATAACTTTTCTTGTCTCTAGACACCATAATCGGAATCCTTTGACTCCAGAAGTAATCCCCATAAATATAGCTTTCTTTGCCCTCGGATCCAATTTTGACTCTTTCACATGATAGTATGCAATTGAGCCAAACACATACAAAAAAATAAAATCTTCAGCAGGTTTTCCATACCATTTTTCAAATGGTGTCTTGCCTCCAATAGCGGCAGATGGTAGACGATTAATGAGGTGGCATGCATATGTTATTGCCTCAGCCCAAAATTCTTTACCCAAGCCAGTATTGGACAACATATACCGAACCTTCTCCAGCAAAGTCCGGTTCATGCGTTCTGCCACTCCATTCTGTTGTGGTGTATTTCTGACGGTGAAATGTCTCAAAATGCCATCATCTTCACAAATCTTATTGTAAAGATCATTTTTGTATTCTCCACCGTTATATATGCGAAGACACTTTATCTTTCTGCCTGTTTGAGTCTCTATCATCGCCTTCCATTTGAGAAAACTTTCCAGCACCTCATCTTTGGTTTTCATAGTATACACCCACACTATTCGGGAAAAGTCATCAATAAAGGTTACAAAATAGTGTTTCCCACCTAATGAAGGTGTTTTGGAAGCACCACAAACATCAGAGTGAACATAATCCAAAATACCTTTAGTATTATGGATTGCTGTTCCAAATTTAACCCTTGTCTATTTTCCATTGACACAATGCTCACAAAACTCCAAATTGCAAGTCTTTACTCCTTTTAACAATTCTTGCCCAGATAAAATCTTTAAGGATTTTCCTCCAGCATGTCCCAAGCGCATGTGCTATAGCTTGGTTGCTTCTGCCTCCTTGTCATCACTGGATGTCACTGTTGCTATCCCAATAACTGTACTACCGTGATAGTGGTACATGTTATTATTTCTCCGAATTCCCTTCATTACCACTAGTGTACCAGAGCATATTCTTATTATCCCATTTTATGCAATGACTTTGAGCCCCTTTGACTCTAGGGCTCCTATAGAAATGAGATTTTTCTTCAATTATGGTACGTATCGAACATCTGTTAATGTTCTGATCAATCCATCATGGTTCCTTAATCGGATTGAACCAATACCATATGCAGTAAGAGGATTGTTATTCGCGGTGTGAATAACTCCACATTCCCCTTCTTGAAAATTAATGAACCAGTCCCTGTTGGGACACATATGATAGGTACAAGCTAAATCCATCAGCCATATGTCAGATGGTTTGAATTGCTCAGTTGTAACTAATGAGAAATCAGAGTCGTCACAATCAGCTACATTTGAATCCATGACAGCCTTCCTATTGTTAGGTTTGACCTTGTTTTTCAACTTTGGACAGTCTTTCTTCCAGTGCCCCTTTTCTCGGCAAAAGGCACATTCATCTTTACTGGGTCTGGATCTTGACTTGGATCTTCCTTTCTTCGTTCTCATATGATTTTGAGAACGACCTCTCACGACCAGTGCTTCTCCTTCTCCACTCTTTTGTTTTTCTCTCTTTCTTTGTTCATAGCTGTACAAGGCAGAACAAACTTCTTTGGGAGACACTTCATCATTCCCATGAAATAGAGTAGTTTCAAGGTGCTCGTACTCATCGGGAAGTGAACTTAATAACATTAAGGCCATATCTCCATCACTAAAAGTCACGTCCATATTCTGCAAATCTGTCGCCAACTTATTAAAGCTGGTGATATGATCATTCATTGTAGTACCAGGAACATATGTGAAGCATAACAATCTTTTTTTCATGTAAAGTTTATTTTGACTATTTTTCTTCAAGAATTTATCCTCCAACGCATTCCACAATTTACTTGTAGAAGTTTCTTTTGTGTATAGATACTTCTGTTCTCTTGCGAGGTAAGATCGAATGGTACCACAAGCAACGCGATTGATAATCTTCCAATCTCCTTCTCCGATATTGTCTGGTTTCTTTTCTTCTATGGCAATATCTAGCCCTTGTTGAGAAAGGACATCAAGAACCTCAGCTTGCCACATCTCGAAATATCCTGACTCGTAAAAAATTTCAACTGCAAAATTCGCATTTGACATAATTCTTGTCATAAGCGAAGATGCCAATGACGTGTTACTGACACCCGATGTGGACTCTTCATTTTTATTATCTCCTATTTTGCTACAAATACTATTTATTTGCTGACAGTACAGAACACCAAAGTAATTCTTTTCTGATGTGGAAGTTCAGACTATGCTGCAATCACAAAGCATACTAAGATAGAACCTTGGCTCTGATACCAATTGTTGCGGAAGCCGAATATATAGAGAGTGATTAAATCACAACTACTATATCTAAAGGTAACTAATAAATAGTAAATGAGACAATAATAAAATGAACACCAGAAATTAATGAGGTTCGGCAAAATTTAATTTTTGTCTAGTCTTCGGACACAATCAACTCAGATTTATTTTACAAAAGAGAAAGAAGATTCAAATGACTTAGGAGATAAGAAGGCAAGTGAGAGATGTTTACAAATGAACACAACCCTTGCTATTTATAGAAGAGAAATGACCTTAATAATGTCATGCATGACATCATATTGAGTGTGAACATGCAATGTAAATGCATGAAAAATGCATCTACCAGTTTCTTCCTAAAATGAGGCTTCAAATGTTCACACTAGTTCACATTAATCTTGTCAAAATTTACTGATCGATAAAATTCGATAAAATCTATATATGTAAAATAAAGAAAGGAAAAATAAAGCTAACAAACAATGATGATCACAATAACAACAATATGATAGTAAAAGAATACCAATAACAATTTATGCAAATGCGAAAGTAAGAAGTTTTATTTTTGATACGTCAATAATTATAAAATTTATAACTAACTCTGTAATCTTTGAGTATAAGTTGTAGATAATAATCAAATTTGTGAAATTATTAATTAGCTGACTGATAGATCAACAATGAATCGCACAATTTGGTCACGCGATTTCATTAATGTGATTAGAAAAGTTATTAGTGTCGTAAGATGATATTTACCTTATTTGAACCTAAGATAAAAACCTACACCAGTACTCCTTCATCTGTTAACCATAAGAACAGGTTTTATTGGCTAGGTAACTCAATGACTTTATATTTCAAAACCATCGGCATATCTAAATACATTTGAGATTCAATTTTCCGTTATAGAAACTAGAAAGACATGTTTAACCTGGAGTCTTATCCATTCCTATTTCTTTTTCCTTCTAACCATTCAGTATTGTGGATTCCACTAATATTGTGTGATTAATTAAAATTCACGTCATATAGCACCAACTAAAGGGAGAGACTTCCCATTAAAATTTTCTTAATCACTGAAATTTGAATCCGAGATCTCGTGATTAAGTAGGCATATGGACATAAATTCCAAGATTTTTTTTTCAAATTTGGAATTTCACTGAAATTTGATTTGAAGATGAAGTTGTGTTTGTTATAATTTTTGCCAACATATTTGGATTTTTTTAAAAATCATGAAACATGATTTATATCCTACAATTTATAAAAAATATCAAAACCACCCCAACTTGATTATTTTACTTGAAACAAACAATTAAACATGCTGATTGTTTAACTGTTATCATATTTTTTTAATATTCTTTAAAAATAATCATGTATACAAATAAGTTGTAAAACATTATACGAATAATCTCTAATAGAAGTTGCAGTGACTTATTCAGGTAAAAATATAAATTGTAGATGTGTTGATGCCAAAATATAGCCCAAAACAAAGAAAAGTCAATAAAGCAAGTCATAGTTACACTCATTACGACTACTTGATGTTAATATCAATCTATTTGTTGTAGCAAATATTTGACCTAATAGTTTCTGAAAATGAGTGAGCCATTGTTTCAGAGACCAGCAACAAAATAGGGCAGAGTTTGCATTCAAGAAAGAAGCCAAACTGATTGGGATCCTCTTATAAATTTTAAAAATATCGGGTAGATTTATAAAACTTAAAAATACTAATGTTCCAATTTTTCACTGAAAAACTGGTTCTCAGTAGTTTTTCAAATTCGAAAATGCATTTTCAAGTTGGATTTGATAATTTGTTAAATTTTCATAACCAAATATTGTTTTGAAAAAAGGAAAAAAAATTTATTGCCCAAACGGGCTCTAATATTGAAAAAAATTCATTCCTCCGATAAAACTCAATTATATCCATAGTTCTCGATCAAAGAAAAAACAGCAACAGGCGACAAGTATTGGCCACTGCAGGGACCATAAGTACCAGGCAAAAGTGGCAAATCAGCGGCGGCAGGGATGAGCAAACTAGCGCGGTTTTGACATTTTAAAGGATCTAAATACGGTTGAATCTTTAACTTTGTTTCCCGTCCATCCATTCAATTCAAAATGTCAGGAATCAGGATATATTAATAAAAAATCATTTTTCATTTAATTTAATCCTTTCATATATACTTACTAATTATGCACGTATATACTTACTATGCACGTGCTTTAGGTCCCCTAGTGGGGTCAAAATTGACAGTGGGACCCCTTTTTTTTTCCTTTTATTTTTTCTTTTACCACCCCCAAAATTTCTGCTCTCATCTCACAAATAAACCATGGACTCCTTTTGCCCTCATCATTCCCCATAATATATGAAGTTCCCAAAAATCAAAACATCTTCAACTTGAAGTTTATTTCACGTATCGTACAGTCCAAAACTATTACTGTCCAAATTAACGGGACGACATTTAGCCGGGACGGTGACGGGACGGGACGACAACCACCAGACCGAAATTGACTCTGAGTTGGAGCTTGTGTTGTAGGACTAGTGGGTGTTTTATCTAATTCTTCTTTCTCATTTTCTTTGTTCTCAATAAAAATATCATTGTCAAATTGTCTTTGTAAAGTTTCGTGATCTAGTTGTTCTCCAAAATTAATATTATAACATGCGGGGGATTGAAAAAATGAAGTTTCATCAACATAAGTCATTTCATCTATATGTTTTCTAATTCTAGGAGAAGGGTTAGGATTAGGATTACTACTACTTTCACCTTTACTACTTTTTTTACTAATTTTTTTAAATATGCCAAATACATTTTTAGGTGCCATAATTTAAATACGAAATTAAATTAAAAAAGTTAAAACAAAAATTAAACACACAAATGAAATACGAAAATAGAACACGTAAAGTAAACACAAAAATTAAGCACTAAAATGATGCGCAAAAATTATATATTAAAATTAGGAGATAAAACGAGTGCACCGTGATTAAATATTAAAACTTGAAGAAATTGTCCAAACTATTGCTCCAAATACTTGACAAATTAATTTGAAACTTGAAAGTTGCTCCAAATATTTGCACAAATACTTGAAACTTATCACTTGATTGTGAGAAAATCGAGAGAATAATATAGATAGAATGTAAGAGATTTGAGAGAGAATGATTGAAGCCGTTGCCCAACGGCTATAATTCCAAAAACAAAGAAAAGATGCGGGACAGGCGGGACGGGACGGGACGGGATAGAACGGGATAAACGGGACGAAATGACCATCCCGTCCTATCCTGTGTCCCGTTTAACATGGGTCCATCCCGTTTAGAATTAAGTGGGCCGGAACGTGGGACGAAACCGGGACGGCCCGGCCAGTTGGACAGCCTAATCCAGAACAAGAAGATTTTCTGCTAAAGCTCTGGATTCTCAAAATGGAGCTAATAGGGAGAAAGCTAATTAAAGAGGTCTCGTGAAGATACAAATTTTTTACTGCTTTTGCGAGCTTGTAGTTCTTGTATCTTGTTGGGCTACACTACTCTTTTCTGAAGGTGCGACTATATATTCCAGTTATGTACATTTCTGTTATATAGTTATTTTATGTGTAATGAATTGTGTAAAGTTCATGCAAGGGGTTTATGAAGGTATTATGTTACTCTATAAATTACTATATTTTTTGGGTAGAATATTCGAATTTTATTAGATTCAATCTTAATTGAACTTATAAATGCTCACATTACAATCTGCATTAAGGTTGATCAGGTGTGAACTAAATATAGTTACTTTCTAAATAGAATTGAGCCAGTGTAAGTCTTTCAAATTAGTTTATAAATGCTCAACTACGTTCATATGAACTGAGCCTTGTTTTTTTCACTTCCGCTTAAAAGATTGGGAGAGCTGATGATATCTAGAAAGGAAACTTTAAGTCTGGTGTGCATGATTTTGTTTGGATTGTTAATTCTTCTCCTAAGGACCACGGTAAATATGCTATTAGTGTCTAGTAAAATTTTACCCGTTTTAACTGTGTTTACCCGTAAAATGGTACATTTGAATTTGTTACGTGCTTTATAGACAAGCGAACTGATTTGATCCAAAAAATGATAAAATAAATAAGATTAAAAATAAGACTTAGCGATTAAAATTGAAGAGGATGACAATCCTGGCTCCGAGAGCAGCGTCTCCGAGGACGGAATGAGAACAAAAGCAAATTAATTCGTTTAATTGAGAGCGGGAATGGAATACAACATGTGTTTTGTCAAGAATTTCCTCCTCCTACAATAGCTACTAAGCATGCTATTTATAGCTATACCTATGGAAACAAGATCCTAGGATCAAGCTTCACTTAAATGACAATAAATGAGCCATTGATGAATATGTAACGACATGCCATGAATGCAAATATTCTCTGCAACGATTGCTCATTTAATGTTAGAGAATATTGTTCATTGAATGTAATCCGAAGACAAATATTCGTTTTGCTCCTATTGACCGTGCTCCATTCGGGGTTTATCTGATATCAATTGCAATTGTTGTTCCCGCGCCGATTGTTACTTGATTCTCCTTTTACTTATTTTCGGTTTCACGTATCATTCCATCACTCGATCATTTATTATTTACCTATTTTACCCTATACAAATAGTCCTCCTACTTTTCGATGACATATCTTTGTGTCACCGGGAAGTTGGTGAAGATTCCTTTCTTGGCGGGAAACCTCCTAAGCAGTCTCTGACGCTTGAAAAGACGCGTGTCTTCTCGCATTTAATACTCCGAACATATGTTGCCCCATGATTTAGCAATACTTTCGCCGGTTCTCGAGGTAATCATAACTACGATTTTAGCCGCCTATATCTTTACTTATACTCATTATTTTACCTCTTTCACTCCCACAATTTTCATAAGTTTATCATCTTCTCTGCACTCAAACTTCTCCTGCTTAGAAAAACTTTTGTCTTCTCTAACTTTCTCTAAATAATTTACTGCCCTTTTACTACCATGGCTTCTTCTACTAAGTCTTTTAAAAACTCAGGTCTTCTCTTCCGTGGAGGCCTGAAGAGAAACAAAGACAAAGAAACTAACGTTGATTCTGAGCCTCCTGTTGTAAATACCATCATACCAAAACACCTGAGTACCATCAAATACTTCCAAAAGAAGCTTCTATCCGCATCTCCACGGACTTGGGCCATTAGCAGGTACCCTTCTTCTATTTGCCCTTCTAGTATTCCTGCTGTGATGGAGGACTGCAACTGCCCAAACCTTGACATCCTTGCTCCGGATATGATAGATCGGATTACCTTCACCTAGAAAGGTTTTACGAATGTCTATATGTACCCTTTCACCTTGGATTCGTTTTCCTTGGGGACGAAAGAAGGGCTCGACCCCGTGATTTTGGAGTTCTACCACTGATACCAAGCCTTCTTGGCATAAGTAGGCCCAGCTATATGGAGAACGACATCTTGGCTATGCCAGTTATGCAAGAAGACTGGGAAAACCTTAACCCTTGTACATATGATGAATCTCTACTTCCGTGGGGGAGTAATAAATTTCAGCAAATGTGTCTACCATGTTATCCTCACCAGTGTGGATGACGATAATGGTCGTGGGTGGATGGAGCGGTTTGTCATCATCGCAGCCAGGGACATCATCCCGGCAGCAACTCTACCTTTTCTTGAGTTGTGGAACCGTTTTCGTATATTTTTGGTTCGTTTCCTTCCTTAGTGAAAAGATCGTCTTCCGTTATCGTTGACCTCTCCATTTTTTTGTTTCAGCTGCTCGGTGGACACCACCACGGGTTCAAGGCCTAGACCTATAGGTAAGAAGATTCTGGACATTACTACACCAAAATCCCGCCAGTGGAAGGAAATGGCCCCCAAATATGGGTGGAAGGCCAAGAACTATGGTAAACCAAATCCTTTTTCCTTTTGCCGTTATATGAACTTAGGTAATTTTGCTAACTCCATGCTTTGCTTGATTTAGGACTCTCGCAAGGCTCTTTCACCTGTGCTGAGGTTGATATTTTGGCTAACCCCGCGGAGGCTGTGAGGGTGCTGCAAAGTGCCCTTGCTCGAAGCAGTACCCGCGAATCTATTTTCGATGAAGGTGCTTCCTCTCGGAGTCTCCCGCCAGAGAACAAGCAACCAAAAAGGCGACGTTCTTCCTTGACCGGGACTCAAAATAAGAAAACAAAAACAAAAACCACTAAACTGGCCACACTGATTGTTGTGGAAGATGGAGAAGCCAGTGATGAAATGGCTCCCCTCCAAAGGAGAAAGATGACTTCATCAGCTCAACCAGATGCTCAATCGGGAGAGCTTCAAGACTCGACTGAAGAAGAGGTCCAAGCACTTTGGGGTGAGATGGAGATAGTGGATGATATTAACTCTTGCTTTCCAACTTCTGTTGTTGTCCCTGGTCCAAAGAGCTCGGAACTGAGCTTCTTCTGCCTTCGAACACTAAGCAACCAATAATTAGTGCTGCTCATGTTGAAGCTGTCTCTCAACCTTCGATGCCATCAACTTCACTCTCTCTACACCAGCTGCAACTTCGCCACCAGTGCCCACTATGTCTTCTCCACCAGCAGTAGACGCTCGAGAGAGGAATGTTTCTCCCCCTTGGTTTCCCGGCCTTGGGAATTTGGGGAACAATTATTCACCCCTTCCCCAGATCCCCGAGGGAGGAGGAGTGCTACGCTTTTGGTTTTTAAGGAGTGCCATATGATGTCTATGCCCATGGAGGTTGCCAACTACCTGAAGCCGCTGGCTTCAGAGAAAGATAGGAAGAAATATGCTCCCTTTCGAGGGAGTGTTTATTGAATAATGCAATGCAATGCGGCAACTGTACTGTATTTTTTTTCTTATCATTTGTTTTATATTTTTCTGTTGTAATGGGATATCTAACCTTGATGTTCATTTTATAGGCCAACTTCCTTATTTCTGAGGTCCTGCAAAAATTGATTCTCAATAAGTAAGGACTCGCCTCCGAACGAGATCAACTGTTGGCCGAAAAGGACCAACTTGCTGCGCGCCTCCTGATGTTGGAGGCAAAAGCTATTGAGGCGGGCGAGATTGAGGCTAGGTTCCAGCAAAGTGAATAGGAATTGATGGCCCATAGACAAGAAGCCACTCAGTTACATGCACAGTTTCAAAAGGCAAAGTCAAAGTGGGCTGAGCTCCAAGATGATGTGCTTGCTGCTGCCAAGCGCGAGTCTGCCTCCGATGAACAAGTGTATAACTTGAAGGCAGCTTTAAGCTCCAAAGCCGAGGAGGCCAATGCCTCCTAGGAGAAGAGGGCCAAGATGAAGGAGAGATTTAAATAGATCATGGAGAAAAACTGGATTCATCTATCTACCACTCATGATCTTAATTCTTGACTCGGTTCTATGATATCCGAGAGGGACGACCTTCAGGCCGTGGTTGACAGACTTAAGGCAAATCCCCAGTACCAAGAGGATTCTCTCATATTTGAAAAGATATACACTATGTATCATATGAGGAGGAAAACCTTAAAAGAGTTCAAAGCGGGCATCGTCGACATTGATGATTGCAGTGTCAAGGCTCGAGAACTAGAGCTAACTGCTCGAGAATGTCTCCTTGCTCAGCCTGCTACAACCGACTCTTCGATCATCGGTTATGAGTTTTTGAGAACCGATGATGAAATTGAAGAGAATGATAATATATGTCCAGGCTCTGAACCGGCAACTGATCCGCCCTCTTCCATTGGAGGGGGGAGGGGGGCATAGATGACTCTCTCCCTCGGGCTCTGGTGGCAATAATGCTTAGATTATTTCATCTTTTTTTTTTGTATTTTTGTAATTATGCCAAACTTTTCATCGAGTGTGGCAGTTTTGATAAATAAAAATAATTTTTCTTAAGTGTTGTACAAGATAGAATTTCTTTGCATTGAATTAGTTAAAGCTTCGGGCATATTTTTATCCGATAGCATGTGATTCCGGGCATAAATTTTTCTGGAATCAACTTTTTACTATGGGGGTTTCATAAAGGAGGGCCCTCTTATGTTTACGGTGCTCTTAAAGAAGACGTCTCCTATTTATTCCAGCACAAGTATTTGAAGTTTTTGTTAACTTTCAAATAATAAAATCAACTCATCGTTTGAACAAGAAACAAGATAAAAATAAAAAGACTTAATTTTATTCCTTCTATATTTAAAAGTGCATAAGCATTCATTTGCTAAAAGAAAAAAGAAAATGCCAATACATGTGGCTAACTTGTACAACTTATTTCTACAGGGCTGGTCCTACAATCCTCGATCTCTATGAGACATCGTTGTTCTCGATTCTCGCAGGTTCTGGTGGCATTTTTGTTTCCATATATTATACTATTCCCCCCGGTGTTCGAATGTGAAGTATGCGAATTGGAACACTGGAAGACTTGTTTCTCCGGTGGGAACAACTCGTGAACGGTCAAGTAGTCTTTGGTTTGATGGCAAGTCCTGCTTCCCATTAGGAACGTGCCATCGAGCCAAAGATTATTTAACCATCCCATAGCGGTTTATCTTTCCAATGCCTTGTCATTTAAATATCTTAACCTTGCCGATGACGCTCACTACGTAGTATGCTTTTCGTTGCTACCTCGTTAAAAACCTTGCCAGAAAAATCTGATTGGGATCAAAAACTGGTCGAAGGGATTAAAAGTGCAGCACATACTTTTAGTACTGATAGGATCCTTAGCAGTAATACCTTTTGAGGTCAGTCATGTTCCAATTGTTGGGCAACTTGACTCTATCTTGGTTTTTTAACTCGTACGATCCTTTACCGGTGACACCTGAAACTCGATAGGGACCTTCCCATATCAGACCCAGCTTCCCAACATTGATTTACCGAGTGCTCTGAGTCACTTTTCTCAAAACCAAGTCTCCTACTTTGAAGTAATAAAGATTATCCCTATGATTATAGTATCTCTCCATTATTTTCTTCTGAGCCACCATTCTCACGTATGCCAAGTCCCTGCATTTTTCGAGCAGATCCAGCTTCACCAGCATTTCCTCATAGTTTGCTTCTTCATTTTCTCGGGAAAAGCGTAAGGTTGGTTCCCCTATTTCCACCTGTATCAGAGCATCCACGCCATATACGAGAAAGAAAGGTGTCTCTCCCGTACTCGATTTTGCCATCGTTCGATATGCCCATAGCACACCCGGTAACTCTTCGAGCCATTTGCCTTTAGAAGCTTCTAAACTCTTTTTGAGGTTTTGGATAATCACCTTAGTGGTTGATTCCGCCAGTCCATTAGCGCTTGGATGGTACGATAAAGATGTAATCCTCTTGATTTTCAAAGTTTTGAGAAATTTTGTGACTTTGGAGCCAATGAACTTTGGTCCGTTCCTGCAGGCAATCTCATTCGGTATTACGAATCGACAGATTATGTGGTCCCATAGGAAGTTGACCATTTCGCGCTCACCCATATTTTGGTAAGGGCTTACTTCAGCCCATTTAGTGAAGTAGTCAGTTAAAATTAAGAGGAATCTTACCTTTCCGAGGCCCAGAGGTATTGGACCAACTATATCAATTCCCCATTTCATGAATGTCCATGGGCACAGTACTGAATGCATGAGTTCCGTCGGTTGCTGTACCAACTATGCATAACGCTAACATTTGTCACATTTTTGAACAAACGACTTTGTGTTTTATTCCATTCGAGGCCAATAGTATCCTACCTTAACCAGCTTTAGTACTAACGAAGCTTCACTAGAATGGTTCCCGTAAATTCCTTCATAGACCTCTCTCATCACGTAGTCCGCCTCTAAGGCTCCTATACATCGGGCCAACGGGCGTTAGTACGATCTTCTATATAATTGCCCATCCATGAAGCAATAACGATCTACTTTGGTGTGTAGTGTCGGGGACGCCTTCGGAACTTCAGGCAATTTGCCATGTCGAAGATATTCGAAGAAGTCATTTCTCCAGTCCCGGACTTGGTTGGTTGAATGGACTTCGCAATAACCATCCACATCCACTACCGAATGTAAAAGTTGAATGACTGTACCGAAGTCAGATTTTTTCATCTCCGTAGACAACTCCAAATTAGCTAATGTGCCTGCTTCCACGTTCTCCACTCTTGAAATGTGTGCGATCGACCATTCCTCGAATCATGCAAGCAATGTATGAACCTTGTTAGCATATTGTTTCATGTGTTCCTATTTTATATCAAATATCCCATACACTTGATACACTACCAGCTGGAAATCACATGAGATTTCAATGACCTCGGAGCCATGTCCCTAGGCCAGTTCAAGTCCTCTAATCAAAGCCTTATACTCGACTTAATTGTTAGTTAACGGAACAGTCTTAATGGCCGGCCTCGGGATTTCTCCCGAGGACGTGACTAGATCGACCCCAAGCTCGGACCCTTTTACTTTAGAATATCAATTCGTAAACAAGGTCCAAACTCCTGATGTCATTTCCGACACCAGTATTGCCTCTTTAGCAACTAGGGGCATTAGCCTGGGACTAAAATCGTCCACGAAGTCGGATAACACTTGTGACTTGATCGCAGTTCTTGGCTTGTACTCAATGTTGAATTCGCTAATTTTGATTGACCATTTCGCTAACCGGGCTGTCAACTCAGGCTTGTGAAGAACACTCCTCAAGGGGAAGTTTGTCACAACGGCTATCGAACGGCATTGAATTTGAGGTTCTGTGGTGCCGAGGTAGACTTACGTGTTTGAGGATTGTAGCGGTACGAACTTTTTTGGGTTGAAGAATGCACTGAGGGGTTGATGGAATTTTTTGGCTGAAGAAGGCGATTATGCGGTTAGTTTCGTGACCGCAGAACCATTTCACGGGCTGCATAATCATCGCAGAGTTGAGCAGAAAATTTTATTGAATTTTGAAAGTTGTTTTGCGGTCCATTATGCTATCGCATAGTTATTTCGCGGTCCGCACATTCGTCGTAGATTTGGCATGAAGAATTTTGGAGAGTGATTATGTGGTCCACTCCGCGTCCGCATAAGTGGTCTGCGGACCGCAGACCTGTCGCAGACTGGTCCAGACCAACCCAGTTCTTGGCATCATTTTTGCGGTCCATTGTGCGAGCCGCATATCTATTCTGCGGTCCATTCTACGACCGCATACCTGAGTCCATTCCGTCCCCATTTTGATAAATATGGGACTCATTTTGAAGCGAATGTCTGATTATTTTAGAGAGAGGTAAGAGTATTTTAGAGAGAGAAGGAGGTAAGTCCTTCTCCTAAGCTTTCATGCAAGAGGTTATGAGTTCAAGTATATTGTGGGGTTGGAAATAGGCCATGCATGTGACAATAGGTTGTAGTATGTTGGGTTAATGAACCTTTTTGGTTAGTTTCTTGTTGAAATTGGTGAGGGAGGAAGGGATTATCATCGTAGAGCTTTGTAGTCTATTTTGCATACTAGGTGTTTGACAAAATTCTTAAGAGAGTTATACCATGGGAATCCTTCTAATTGTTGTCCGATTTTCGCTATCTTCCTATAGATTATTATTGCTAGGAGTGTTGGGATGTTGTAGTAACTAAAGGAAAGCTCAATCAAGGTATGTTGGCTAAACTTCTCTCTTGAAATCGAATTCCATAATATTCCCGTAAGTTTCAAGTATGGTTGGCCCAAGTTCCTAATTCCACTGTTCCGAGTTATGTCTTATATATTTGACTATTCTGAATAAGCTTGTGTTGAAAGATAAATACTAAAAATGTGCACCAAATTCTCCTATCGTATTGTGTTCTCTATCGGGAATGTATCCTATTGTGCCCAATATATCGAGATAGTATGATTTAAAATCATGATTAAATTGCAAGTTGTTATGCCCATTTGTGAAAGAAAACTCAATGCGCCTAAGACCCCTATTGTTCATATTTATGCTTAAGGCCTTGATCCCAAATGCTATTTTTGATGATGAACTTTAAATGTGCTTAAAAGTGAAAGAACTAAGAGTGAGATATAAAACGTGGCCATGGTTGTTGTAACTAGTGCATTTGATTTGAAGTCGTGTGTAAATCGTAAATCACCATGCTCTCCTTTATAAATATTTCTAATGTGATTTGAGTTCTTACGTACTCAAGAGTTGAAATTGTGTATTTTCTTTTGTGAAGAAGTATTTTAAAAGATACGGTGTTGCACTCGTTTATGATTTTTAACTCGTGTTGTGATTACAAGTCCTTGTGCTCCATGCTTCGGAAAGGGATCTAATGTGTTTAAAGCCTCCACTATTGATGAACTTAAAATTATGATTTTCGAAATATTCTATGTGTTGATGTTTACGATGATGATCATGGAAAGTCAAGGAATGAAAAATGTGGAATACGAAATATGGCCAACATGCCATGAATGATGAATCATAAGTATGGCCAAGAAAGCCAAGGAAATAATGATGTTGTGAATGGTTGAAAGTACTAATGAAGCTATTTATAGTGTGAAAGGTTATGAGGTAAATATAAAATATATTTGTACTTTTGTTTCCCTTGTGTGCAAAAAAAAATATATTCTGGAGTATCGTTAGTCATCGAGGAAGGGTAGGTTGAAATAACGTAACCCCGAAACTACACGTGCCTGTGTAGGAGTGCGTTATGATTATTCCCCTTATTTGGGATAAGATTGATGTGATGAGAATGTTCCCCTTTATTTGGATGAGATGATTACTAGAAAAGGGTGATGTCAATCCATATGGCATTGTGGTGAGACGGCCTAGCCGGTCGGGTCGTGATCGGACGCCATGCCACACATGGTAGTGATTGTGCTGGAAACTGTAACTGAAATTGTGATTGAGATTATGGCTGGGATTGCACCTCCACCAGCACACATTGGGGTGAGGCGGCGGGGCCGCTTTGTGTAGATCAAATGTCTTTGGGTGAGATGGCCTAACCGATCGGGCAAAGATCGGACTCCGTGCTATATGAATAGTGGTATATCAGTGCTAATGATCTCCCTACCAAAAATAGAGAGATCATATATATATATATATATATATATATATATATATATATATATATATATATATATATATATATATATATATTATATTCATATTTTGAAAATTGTTATGTTTTAAACTTGGCATTTGGATATTGTTGATTGTTACTTGTTGTTTCCATAATTTCCCCCTTCTTATATTGGCGTTCTATTTCGAAAGAGGACATTTAGCTTTACATACTAGTACTATTCCACATGTACTAACATCCCTTTTGCAGGGGCGCTGCATATTCAATGGATGCAGGTGGTTCATCAGCGGGTGGTCTTGATCCTCGATAGCAGTTACTCCCTATTCGGCAAGTTTTGGTGAGTGCTACTCTGTTCCGGGTTTTATGTCATTTTATGTTGTATTTTGTGCTTTGAGGTATAGCCGGGGCCTTCTCGCCGGCACTTCCATTCTTCACTTCTGTTATACTTAGAGGCTCCGTATACAGGTTATGGGATAGTGTCTGATGTTGGGAATGGAACTAGAAGTGTTGGTATTTGACAAACCTATTTTTCATCATATCTATAAACTTGTAATATTTTGGAAATCGTAAATGAACATCCTTTGAGCAATGGGAAAAGAATGTGGAACACTTGACTCTTCTCATTTCTATCACGTGTACTGATTCTTATATTGTTAATGAGAAAGGTTGGGTAGAAGGCATCTAGCAGGCTTACTTAATCGGGGTATCTTGGTTGAGCACCGATCGCGCTCCCCGAGGTCGGGGCGTGACATAAAGCCAACTTTTCAAGGTGTGAATAGCGAGTCTCTGCTCCTAACAATATTTTACTAACACAATAGACATGAAATTGCGTCCTTCGTCCTTTCGGACTAAAACGACAGTTACTGCTACTTCCGAGACCGCTAGATATATCAACTAATTCACCTTTCCCCGGTTTTGATAGTAGTGGGGGGGAAGTCTGACAGGTACCATTTCAAGTCTTTCACGACTTTCTGGCATTTCGGAGTACATTCGAAATTGTTCTTCTTCTTAAGAAGTGAGAAGAAGTGATGAAGTATTTTCGAGGATTGAGATATGAATCTTCTTAAAGCGTCTAATCTTTTGGTTAGCCTATGCACTTCTTTTACGCTCGTTAAATGGTCCAGAACCCCAAGAACTTACCAAAACCGACCCCGAAGACATATTTTTCCAGGTTCAGTTTCATGTTATGCTTCCTCATGATATCGAAGGTTTCTTGGAGGTGTTTCAAATGGTCATCTGTACTCAAAGACTTGACTAACATGTCATCGATATATACTTCCATTTTTTTGCTTATTTGATTTTCAAACATCTTACTAACGAGCCTTTGATATGTGGCTCCGACGTTTTTAAGCCCGAATGGCATCACATTGTAATAATATATGCCGAAATTAGGTATGAAAGAAGTTTTTACTGATCCTCCGGGTTCATCTTGAACTAATTTTACACGGAGTAGGCACTAAGGAAACTCATTAACCTGTGCCCGATTGTTGCATAAATCATTTGATCAATGTTTGGCATATGGGACCGATTCTTTAGGGCTCGCCTTATTTAAGTCCTTACAATCTACACACATTCTAAACATGTTATTCTTATTTGGAGCTACAACTACATTAGCTAACCATTCTGGATAATTTACCTCCCGGATCAAAACGATGTCGAGTAGTCGAGTTACCTCTTATTTAACAAACTTATTCCTGACCTCGGCTATTGAGCATTTCTTTTGCCTTACCGGTGGGAAGTTCGGATCCAGGCTTTACTTGTGCATGGACACATCTAACAGGATACCTGTCATATCCGAGTGCGACCATGTAAAACAATCGACATTAGCTTTAAGGAAATTAATAAATCCTGACATGAGCTCGGGATTGAGCCCTGCCCCTAAGTGAAACATCCTTTCCAAAAATTCATTGAATAAAGCCACTTGCTCGAGTTCTTCTGTAATGGACTTAGTTTCATCTATCTCCCCCGGTATCTGAAAGTATCTCGGCACCTGGTGGGATTCCGACAACTCCTCGCCTTTATCGTCTTCATTTGTCAAGGGAGAAGGTGTCAGTTCCTGTAATTGCTATTTGCTGGGTTCCTTCCCACTCCTGCTGGAAATCGACACTTTGTTCATTTATATTGTTGTTAGCTGATCTCCTATTATTTGTTTGATTCCCTCCGGGGTCGGGAATTTCAACAGTTGATGATATGTTGAGGGCACAACCTTTATCTCATGTATCTATGGCCTTCCGAGGATTATGTTGTAACTTATGTCGTCGTCTACCACTTCGAATAAGGTGATCTTGGTTACTCCTTCGGCATTCGTGGGCATCATAATCTCTCCTCGGGTTGTCATACTTGCCAAGTTGAAACCATCGAGGAGCTTTGTTGCCGGAATGATGTTTCTAGTTAACTTTGTGACACCCGCATTGTTAGAATATTAATTATGGCAACTAAAGTCTGCAACTAGCTTCTTCTTGTGTTCCTCTAAGCTCGTAAGGGCAAGTAAAATGATCCCCGGACTAGTACTCTGTCATTTTCATAATCGTCCTGCCAAACCTGAGCTCTAATACTATTAGTTAGGCCAAAACAACCCAATGATACTCTTAACATGGTATGATATTATCCTCTTTGGGCAAGCCTACACTATTTTTCCCAAACGACGTCAGACCAATAAGAGATCCCTACACCTTATATGTAAGCTTTCAATCTTTTTAACTATCAATGTGGGACTTTATTCACACACCGAATAGTATACCCCTTGATAAGTGGGAATTTTGACTACTTATTAGTGCATTTTAGCTTTCATTTTAATCCAAAAGCGTTTAATTGTGCTCCCAAAAACTAATGAAATGTGCTTAATTGCAGGAATATTAGAAGACAAACTTCCGAGATAAAATTCAACTCAAGAAGGAGTAATATGAGCCTAAAGATATAAAAGGCACAGAAACTCAGAAGTGCGGACCGCAAAATTCCATCTGCGGCCGTAGGTTATAAAGGAAATTCCATCAGAGATGGGTGGAAAGTACGGTCCACACATGAATTGTGCGGCCACAAAAGCTGAGCCAGAAGCAAAGTTCAGAGAAGATGCATTCCAAGTCTCCCAAAAGTGCGGACCGCACAACAATTGTGCGGCTGCAGAAGAGCAAGGTGCGACCGTAGTTACAATTTTGCGGACCGCAGAAGGAGTGCATTGCGGCCGCGGTTCAGAATTATGCGGCCGCAATTTTTCAATCCTGTCAAGCAAAAGAAAAGTGCGGACCGCACATGGAATTGTGCAGCCGCAGAACCTCCGAAAGGGCATTTTTGTCCGAAATTTTCAACCCTGTATAAATAGATAAGTTTCACATTTTTAGGTTAACTTTTGACATCAGCTGCTACAACAGTCGTTTCCTTTTACTCTTTTTAGTAGTGTTTCATATTTTGAGCTATTTGAACATAGATTTTATCATTTTAATTAGCAATATGAGTTTAATTATCATTTCTTCTTCTTTTTCTTCTGTTTTAAGCATGAGTAGCTAGATTTTCACTAGGGTTGTGACCCAACCCAGTGTGTAAACTTAATGGGTGTTTAATTTAGTGCTTGTTTATGGTTGGGTGTTTATTATTTAGCCTTGTTCTTGCTTTTATTTGTGGAATTAATGATTGCAAATATTAGTTCATGCCTATTTGACTCAGTATCTACTTGAGAAAAAGAGACTTAGTCTAGGAAAACTTGGCTAACAAGAAATCGGGTCAATCAAGAGATTGACAATCCTAATTAAATGGTTGAACCTAGAGATAGTAACAACCCGACTTGAGTTTTTTATCGACCATTTTGTTTAATACCCATTTGGACTTGAGAAAGCCAAATTGGGCAAAATCACTCTCTGACCGAGAGGTTTTGGATGGGTAATTAAGTGTTGATAGCTATAATACACCCCGATCAATAAAACATGCTTTAAAGTTAATATCCCATTAGGCAAACACCTAGGTAAAGGTCATAGCCCTAGGACTTTTTATAATATTTGAAAAACAACAAAAATAATTTCCTAGTTTTATTTCGTAAATCGCAATCGTAGAGTAATTTAGACTTTAAAACAACCCAATTTTGCGGAAGTGCAAATTTAGATATACAAACTCACGCGCTACGATATATACTACTAACTCCCATACATATAGCTCCCTGCGAAATTCGATCCAGACACTTGTTGGGTATTATTATTGCATCAACCATTTTCATAACCTCGAATTGAGGTATGAACTTGGACGAGATTAATTTTTGGCGCCGTTGCTGGGCAGCTAAAAAATGATTTTAGCTATATATTTAGGTGTATTTTTGGGATATCTTCTTTTCCTTCCTTGTTACTAACGTGTTGAGAAATTGTAGGTGCAATCATGTAAAACAATGAGCTCGAAAACTTACCTTTGGGGATGTGGACATTGAGGATGATCAAATGGATGAGGTCCCTCTTGAACCTCAAGCCAATAGACGAGGCCGACCGCCTCATGACAATGTGCCCGTTCCACCCCCACCTCTACCACGAGCGACTCCAAATCGGGTGTTGCCGAATGAAGGGTATGCAAGTGCTATAGTCTCTCCCCGTATTATTGGGCAACTTTCAAATAACCAACGTGATGCTCACTTTGCTCGAGCAATGAGGGTTCTTCACCGGTGCACCGGATCAAAATGCATATAAACACTTGAAGGGGTTCGTAGATACGTGTTGGGGGAATAAACAAACTAATGTC
This sequence comes from Nicotiana tabacum, assembly GCF_000715075.1. Taxonomy (NCBI): domain Eukaryota; kingdom Viridiplantae; phylum Streptophyta; class Magnoliopsida; order Solanales; family Solanaceae; genus Nicotiana; species Nicotiana tabacum. The sequence goes on from NC_134083.1 coordinate 60,287,808, forward strand.
TTTGAGGATGCTTCGAGGCCAAGGCTTTTTCCCTTATCTCTACGGGGGAAAGCTTTAGAGTGGTTGGAACGCTTGTCAAATCATTCTATTCATACTTGGGATGAACTAGCGGAGAAATTTATTTCTAAGTACTTCTCTCCCGGGCACATGGCTATTCTTTGGGATGAAATTCTAGCATTCAAGCAAGAGCCCAATGAACCACTACACGAGATATGGGAAAGGCATAGAACATTGGTAAAAGAGTGCCCTAACAACGATATGATGAAAAACATGATTCAACAAACTTTCTACCAGGGGATCAATACCACCAACCAATGTGTAATGAATCAACTTACCGGTGGGAACTTTATGACTACGCCCTATGCGGAGGCGTGTGATATCTTGGATGAGATGGCTGATACTTCTTCAGGTCTATCGGAAGCGGGGGCATGTGATATCTTGGATGAGATGGCTGACACAATCAACCCAAGTCTCATCTTCAATCATCTCAGTTCAAAAAGAGTGCTCTTGCAAAGTGAAAAACTCTCTCTGTAGATATTCATCATCTTGGGTAAGCTCATTTTCACATGGTATCTCTTCCATATATTCATTATCACAATGCAACGAGCTAAGTCTATTCACTAATTGATTCACTTGCATTGTTAGGTTGTTAGTGGCTTCATCATCGTGTGTAAATCTCTCTTCCACCCTGTTTATGAACTTATTCATAAGCTCTTCTAAAGTACCATTCTCCTCTTTAGGTGGTTATCTCATTTCGCTTTCATTCCAGTCATAATAAGGGTATTCATCCCAACCAGAGTCAGAATTGTTCCCATATGAATCCTCATACATGAACGGACGAGAGACAAAATGAGAGTGTTCAAAAGATGAACCATAGGAATAATACCTACTTGCTTGACAATCAACCCATAGATGATTTCCACCGCATTTAAAACACATAGCAGACCGATGATAATGTTCAGCTGCTAACTCTTCAACCATTTTCTTAGGCTGGTTGTACTCCATCTTCACAACATTTAGAGTTCAGTATCAAGAATATGCTCTTCAAGATTTCTTCAACAAAAGAAATCTTGAAGAGAAGTTAACATAACAAAACTAAAAATAATAAAAATAAAAATAAAAATTAAAAAGCTAATTCCTGAATTAGCACTACAAACTATTTCAAACACTATTGATTGCCAATCCCCGGCAACGATGCCAAAATTTGACGAATGCAACACACACACACACTTAAATTGTGCTCGCTAGTTAAAGATAGTATAGTATAATATTGTGTCCACACGGATTGGATTTAAACAGTATTATCGTAGTTTGTAGCTAGATTTCTATTTAGGAGGATCAACAATTGAGGTTTATATAATTAATAATCTAAAATCTACAGCTATTGACTAATGACAATCGCAACAAAGGTAAGAAAGGGAGATATCAATAGGAGAAATTATGGCTTGATAGGATAGGTGCAAGATAATTGTTCGAGATCTAATTCTAGATACTTCACTTCTAATGTTCAAGTGAGTCTCTCGAATTCACTTAATTATCAGTACAAATATTTAGTAGAAACTCCTCTCTCGATTAAGTTTCAACCTCACAATATGAACCAATTTAAGCTCAGTGAAGATATGCAAGAATTTGTAATGGATTGGTCATTAGGATAACCTCTTTCGATTATCCTCCTAACTAGGTTTAATCAAGGATTCAACTAGCCTCTTTCGATTACTTAGAAGAATCTATGAACTCAACCAACAATATAGTGCAAATATATCATAAGTTATACCTCTTTCGATTACAAGAACAAATGAACATAGATGCAACAATTAAATCTTCCAAAAATTATTCAAATACATAAAAATAGAGTTATAATCCACAAATAACCACCAATACATCAAATCCATTAAAACCCAAAAGGTTCTACTCCATAGACATGGAGAAGTTCTTCACAAATGAAATAAAAGTAGAGAAAAACATAAATACAATCCAAATCCGGATTTGAGTGAGGAAAAAAGGATGAAATCCTTGTGCTCTTGCTTTTCCCTCTTCACCTTAGCTTCCCTAGATCTAAGGTATGTCAAAAGTGTGTCTAAAATGGTATTTTGGGGTATTTAATCCGCACCCAAAACAAAAACGGATGAAACTACCCTTTTCTTAGAGAAATAGAACTCTTCCCGTATAGGACATGCGCGGTCGTGCATTTGGTCGTGCATTTTGCACACCGTTTTGCCCCAAGTGCGTGCCCAGTGCGTGATCGCGCACTTGGTCACGCACCTGGGTGGTATCAGCTGATAATTTGGAAAAGTGTAAAACATGAAAACTGTAGAACTTTTAAATATCTTTTGAATGATATATTGTGGAGCCCAAAAGGATTTCTGATCTAAAGATTATGTGCATTTTACTGGATAATGCGCAGTATGCCTGCTCTATTCTTCGTTGCATTCTTAAAGTGCACTATCATCCGTTGATCCCCGAACACGATCCCAACTTAATCTTTAAGCTTTTACTCATACTTCAAAGCTCCAAAATATCATGAATTCATTCCATAATATCTACATAGATTGGAATCACTCCTTCAAGGCATAAAACACAAATAGTGCAAAACACTACCGATTAAAGCTCCAATTCAATTAAAGTACAGTAAATTAGAGTACAATAAGCGACTAAAATACAAGATTATAGCCTACCATTAGGTCCTTATTGAACTTCAAGCCAATAGATGAGGCCAACCACCTCAAGATAATGTACCCGCTCCGCCCCCACCTCTATCACGAGCGGCTCCACACCGGGTGTTGCCGAATGAAGGGTATACAAGTTTTATAGTCTCTCCTCGTATTAGGGTGGGCAACTTCCAAATAACCAATATGATGCTCACTTTGCTCGAGCAACGAGGGTTCTTCACCGGTGCACCGGGTCAAAATGCATATAAACACTTGAAGGGGTTCATAGATAGGTGTTGGGGGAGTAAACAAACTAATGTCTCCGAGGATGCTTTGAGGCTAAGGCTTTTTCCCTTCTCTCTACGGGGGAAATCTTTAGATTGAGTCGAACATTTTCCAAATCATTCCATTCATACTTGGGATGAACTAGCGGAGAAATTTATTTCTAAGTACTTCTCTCCCTGGCACATGGCTATTCTTCGGGATGAAATTATACCATTCAAGTAAGAGCCCAATGAACCACTACACGAGATATGGTAAAGGTATAAAACAACGGTGAAAGAGTGCCCTAACAACGATATGACAAAGAACATGATTCAACAAACTTTCTATCGGGGGATCAATACTACCAACTAATGTGTAGTGAATCAAGGTGCCGGTGGGAACTTCATGACTACGCCCTATGCGGAGGCGTGTGATATCTTGGATGAGATGGCTGATACTTCTTCGGTGTGGCAATCTCGGGCTAATGTTCCACAATATGACCGCAATGTGATTCACCTTCACAAAGAGTTGCATGATCATGGACAAGCCATAGCCGAGTTGACCACCACCATGAACCAATTGGCAAAGGCTCAACTTCAACAAGTGCAAAACCCGAGGCAAGTCAATGCAATGGAGGGAGTAAATATGATGGTGAACAAGCAAAGAACATGAAGTCCACAAGTGCAACAAAAAGTAGACAATTTTTTGTAAGATGATAGTGGATTTGATCAAGATGAATCTTACAATGACCAAGAAGAGGAGGTCCAATATGTGAACAACTTTCAAGGGCAAAGAAACAACTACCAAGGCCCTAGCCAACAACAATGGAGACCTCAAAATAATCAAGGCAATTGGAATTCTCACAACCAAGGTAATTGGAGTGGTGGAAACAATCAAAGCAATTGGAATAACAACAACAGTCAAGGCAATTGGAGTGGGAGTAATAATCAAGGGAATTGGCATAACAACAATAACCAAGGCAATGGGGGAGGCAAAAATCAAGACGGGTGTAATAACAATCAAGGAAATTGGGGGTCAGGTTTTCAAAGGCCCCCGATGTATCAACAACCAAGCAACCCACCCCCTTAGCCTTACCATGGTCCTAGTTCTTCCAATAATGAAATGGGCCATATTGAGAACATGTTCAAGCAAATGATGGAGAAAAATGCTGATTCTGATGCCCAACTGTCTTCACACAGCACATCGATCCGCAATCTAGAGGTGTAAATAGGTCAAATCTCTTAAGCTTTAAATTCTCGTCCTAAGGGGGCACTACCAAGTGACACGGTGGTGAAACCGGAGGGTGGGAACAATGCGGGGCATGCCATGGACGTTACTACAAGAAGTGGAAGAGGTGGGAATGCACCCACCTCAAGTCAAATGCAACTTGTGGATGATGAGCAAATGGTAGAAAAAGATGAGATCCTATCCAATGTAGTGCCAGCAAATGATGAAGTGCGGATTGATATTGATGACATGGTGGAAGAGACACAAGAGGAAGTTAACCCGTCTAGGGAGCATGTGATTGATATACCGGAACCGGTAGTGCAAAAGGCTAAGGCACCATTTCATAAGCCAGCTTCTCAATATCCTCTAAGGCTCGCCAAGCAAAATGGCGAGAATCAATTCAAAATGTTCATTGATATGATGAAGAGTCTCTCGAAAAATATGCCATTAGTTGAAGCCTTAGAGCAAATGCCCGGATACGCAAAGTTTATGAAGAACTTGGTGACAAAGAAGCGGTCGATAAATTTTGATACTATCAAAGTCACTCACCAAGTGAGTGAAATTGTGCATTCGATGGCTCCTAAGTTGGAAGATCCCAGCGCTTTCACAATCCTTTGCACCATTGGAAGTGCTAAGTTTGACAAAGCTCTTTGTGATCTTGGGACGAGTATCAATTTGATGCCCCATTTGGTTTTCAAGACCTTGGAAATTGGGCAACCAAGACCCACATCTATGATATTATAAATGGCCGATCGTAAAATGAAGAGACCGTTGGGGGTGATTGAAGATGTATTGGTTCGTGTCGATAAGTTCATTCTCCCGGCGGATTTTGTTATTCTTGATTGTAAAAAGGACTATGAGGTGCCGATTATTCTTGGAACACCTTTCCTTGCTATGGGGAAGGCTTTTGTTGTTGTGAAACCCATTGAGCTCAATTTCTGGGTAGGGTGATGAAAAGGTGGTGTTCCACATATGCAAATCTATGAGGCAACCGAATAGCAATGAAGTGTGTTCTTTCGTGGACTTGGTGATCGATGTAATTATTGATGATACAAGTGCCACGATTAATGTGGGTGATATGTTGGAGGCCGTCTTTCTCAATTTTGATGATGATGAGATGGATGACTTTATGGAATGTGTTAATTCTTTGCAAGGAATGGGGTCGTACAACTATGCACCCCAGAAACTTTCCTTGGATCTTGAGAATAGGAAAACTCCTCCTATAAAGCCTTCAATTGAAGAGCCTCCAATCTTGGAGTTGAAGCCATTGCCTCCACATCTCAGGTATGTATTCCTTGGCCCTTGTTCTACTTTACCGGTTATTCTTTCCTCTTACTTGACTGACGTGCAGGTTAACTCTACATTAGTTGTGGTACACAAGAGGAAGAAAGCTATTAGGTGGACGTTGGCGGATATTCAGGGAATAAGCCCTTCATTTTGCATGCACAAGATTAACTTGGAGGAAGATACCAAACCCTCCATTGAACATCAAAGGAGACTCAATAAAGCCATGCAAGACGTGGTCAAAAAGGATATTATCAAATGGTTGGATGTCGGGGTGGTCTACCCTATTTCCGACAGTTCATGGACTTCTCCGGTGCTATGTGTCCCTAAGAAGGGGGCATAACTGTGGTCACCAATGATAAGAACGAGTTGATTCCCGCAAGAACGGTGACCAGGTGGAGAGTGTATATGGACTATCAGAAGCTGAACAAAGTCACAAGAAAAGACCATTTTCCACTCCCCTTCCTTGACCAAATGCTTGATAGGTTGGCCGGTCGTGCTTTCTATTGCTTTCTAGATGGATATTTGGGCTACAACCAAATTCTTATAGCCTAGGAAGATCAAGAGAAAACAACTTTCACTTGTCCCTATGGCACTTTTGCTTTCAAGCGGATGCCATTTGGCTTATGCAATGCTCCGACGACTTTTCAACAGTGTATGATGGAGATCTTTACGGATATAGTAGAAGACTACCTTAAAGTCTTCATGGATGATATATCGGTAGTCGGGGATTCCTTTGATGATTACTTGGCAAATTTGGATAAAGTATTGGCAAGGTGTGAAAAATGTACTTGGTGCTAAATTGGGAGAAATGCCATTTCATAGTCGAGGAAGGCATTGTCCTTGGCCACAAAATTTCAAAGAATGGCATAGAGGCCGACAAGGCGAAGATAGAGGTAATTTCTAAACTTCCACCTCCAACTTCAGTGAAAGGCGTGAGAAGTTTCTTGGGTCACGCGGGGTTCTACCAATGCTTCATAAAGGATTTTTCTAAAGTGGTGAACCCATTGTGAAAACTCTTAGAGAAAGATGCTAAATTTCACTTCATTGATGATTGCATGAGAGCCTTTGAATTTCTAAAGTTCAAGTTGACAAATACTCCCATTATCACCGCTCCTAATTGGAGTATTCCTTTTGAGCTCATGTGCGATGCTAGTGATGTAGCGGTTGGAGCAGTTTTGGGGCAACGTATCAACAAGATCTTTCATCCAGTCTACTATGCTAGTAATACCATGAACGATGCCCAATCCAATTACACCGTTACTGAAAAGGAGCTCCTTGCCGTTGTATTTGCAATTGAGAAGTTCCGCCCATACTTGATGGGTGCAAAGGTTATTGTTCATATGGATCATGCGGCACTTCACTATCTTATGAGCAAGAAAGATTCAAAAGCTAGGTTGATTAAATGGGTGCTATTGTTGCAAGAGTTTGATATTGAACTCCAAGATCGAAAAGGGAGTGAAAATCAAGTGGCGGACCACTTGTCTCGTTTGGAAGAGGAGGGGAGGCCGCATGATGGACTTGAAATCAATGACTCTTTCCCCGACGAGCAACTCTTGGCTATTTCAATGAAGCAGGTGCCATGGTTTGCGGATCTAGGAAAATTCCTTGTGTGTGGAATCATCCCGGATGAGCTCTCTTCAAATCAAAGGAAGAAGCTCAATGGGATTGTCAAGATTATTATTGGGACGAGCCATACCTTTTTCGGATTTTCACTGATGGGTAATTAGAAGATGTGTACCGGATGAAGAGAAAAATGTTATTCTTAAGGTTTTCCATTCTTCGCCTTATGGTGATCACCATGGCGGAGCAAGAACGGAGGCTAAAGTGCTAAGTTACGATTTCTATTGGCCCGCACTCTTCAAAGATGCAAGTGATATGGTGAAAAGATGTGTTGAATGCCAACATACCGGTGGAATCTTGAAAAAGAATGAAATGCCTCTCACTACCATTTTGGAGATTGATATTTTTGATATGTCGTGTATTGACTTCATGGGTCCTTTTGTGAGTTCTTGTGGAAACACCTACATCTTGGTTATGGTTGATTATATGTCTAAATGGCTGGAGGTCGTTGCTCTATCCAACAATGAAGCGAGAATTGTGGTGGTGTTCTTGAAGAAGAATATTTTCACAAGATTTGGTACTCCGCGGGCTATCATAAGAGATGGGGGGTCATTTTTTTTGCAATAAGGCTTTTGACACTTTGCTCGACAAGAATGGTGTCACTCATAAAGTTACGAATCCCTATCATCCACAAGCTAAAGGTTAAGTGGAAGTCTCTAACTGGGATATAAAGAACATCTTCTCCAAAACAGTGAATGCTAACCAGATAGATTGGTCAAAGCAGCTTGATGATGCACTATGGGCTTATCAGACTGCTTTCAAAACTCCTATCGGGATATCTCCATACCATTTGGTGTTTGGAAAAGCTTGTCATCTTCCGGTAGAACATGAACACAAAGATATGTGGGCTATAAAGAAGTTGAATCTTGATTGGGAAGAAGCCGCTAACTTGCGAGTTGCATATTTGAATGCATTGGATGAGTTCTGGTACTATGCCTTTGCAAGTTTGTCCTTGTACAAAGAGAAGATGAAGTACCTTCATGAAAAATACATCCCAAACAAGGATTTTAAGGTGGGCGATCTTGTGTTGTTGTTCAACTCATGATTGAAGATGTTTCCCGGAAAGCTGAAATCTAAATGGAGTGGTCCCTTTGAAATTGTAGGCGTGACACCTTTTGGTGCATTGGACTTGAAGAACAAAAATGATGAGGTATTCCGAGTCATTGGTCACCGGGTGAAGCATTATTTTGGGTCAAGCTGATGATGGCCATGTGGTGGCAGTTATTCATTTGAAGTGATGGTAATATGCGTCATGTCGCGATGTTAAATCAGGCGTTTCTCGGGAGGCAACCCATGTTTTTTTTCTTTTTCTTTTCTTCTTTTGTAGATAGGTGCTATTTTGTGCTAGATGGATTTGAAGTGTGTTGCAGAAATGAGTGTGCTTCACATGAACTGTGCTCAGAAAATTGACTAAGTGTGGAAAAAGTGCAGATCGCACAATTGTGAGTGCTACAGCAGAAGGCAACTGCGGCCACACAATTTCAGTGCGGACCGCACAACTTGATGGAAAATGCAAACTCTGTGATGTTTTATCTGTCAGAGAAATGGCCAATCTATGGCCGCACATCAAATTCTGCGGTCCGCAGCCAAAATCTGCGATCGCACCCTAAATTGTGCGGACCGCAGATCATCAAGGGCATTTGAGCCCCAGGTAACAGATTGCGGGCCGCAGAAGGAATTTTGCGGCCGTACTCCTCCTTTGTTCCTCAAGCCAGCCCGTCAGTATAAATAGTAGCCTTAGGGTTACTGTACATTTTTTTCCCTCTCTGAGCACTCTAAACTCTAACACTTTGAAATCATTTGTTCAATCATCTGCCACACTCCATCCACATCTGTGATAACTTAGTTGCACTCCTTCATATCTGGTATGCTTCAATTACACATCGAATTTCTCAATTTGTTTTAGTTTAATTTATAATTTGTATAGGTAGTTTAGGCCATTTGTTAATAGATTTTAATTTTACTACCATGTGGGGTTTAATCTGTAATGGGTCAATTCCTAATTGCTTTATGGGGACTGGGTAAATTGATTTGCATGCTTACTTGTTAATACCATGTTGAATTTGTTCAAAAATTGAAAACCCTAGGAAGTCTGATCGATTTAGGAATGAAATCTGCGGCCGCACAAAAAATTGTGCGGCCCGCAGAAGTTGAGATTTAGGGTCTTTGGCCATGTAAATTCTGCGTTCGCACTTGAAATTGTGCAGGCCGCAAAAATCCCACAAGCGGGCGAGAAAAGTGTGTGCTGCCGCAAAACAGTGTATTCTCTATCTTCAGAGAGTTGACATTTTGGAATGTCCAATGTGTGGCCACAATGATAATTGTGCGTACTGCAGATTCATTGTTGCAGCCGCAAGTTCAAATTGTGTGGTCCGCACAGCCCGCGGCCGCATTTGTAATTGTGTGGACCGCACTTCCCCACCCTGCCAGTATGTTTTACACAGTGTGTTCACTGTCTATTGCGCTTGACTTACAACTAACTCCTACCGTTTCTTGTTACAGAAAATGGTGAGATCTCGAGGCCGTGTAGATACATCAAAGGGCAGGGGTGAACCTTCCAAAGGACAAGGCAAAAGTACTTTACCCCTCGCCCTTCAAAAGATAATCGCAAAGAAGGCTACAGTCGTCCGAGGAAGAAATCCAGAGCCCTCTGAATCTAGTTCATATGCCCCATCTCGGGAAGCATCGGAGGGCAACTCAGTGCAAGAGCAGCCTGTTGTCCAATCATAGCCACAGGGAAGGTATCAACTCAGGGACGAGCCTTCCTCCTCACATAGCACCTCCAAGGGTTCGGAGAGTGCCAGTCAGGCTTCAGATCCCTCTTCTACACCTGTCCCAAAGGAACCAACGGCTACTATTGATGATATTCCGGATGATCGCCGAGAGGGTGATACGACAGTTGCCGGTCTTGAGAGGTAGAAAAAGAAAGAGGTCGGGGAGGACTGTTTTGTAAGTCTAGCTGCCTTCACCAGCTTTCGTGGGTGGTGGCATGTGAGATCGCTCACTCTTGAGCGACAATTCCAACTGAAAGATCTTAACAAGTATAATCCAGCAGTATTGAGACAGTTCCGAGAGTGGAAGGGGTGGATGTGGTTCACCCAGACTGTTGTGGACGCCAAGAAGTATCTGGTCCGGGAGTTCTATGCCAATGTGGCGCACATAAAAAAAGGGACGAAAGTGACAAAAGTGATGAATCTGAAGGTGAGATTTGACCAACATACATTGAACACCTATTTGGGATTTGAGGATGTTGAGCCTGCACAGTACTTGGAGAAACTAGTGATAGGTGATGCAGCTCACCTATGGCTAGCTGAGATTCTTGCAGCCCCGAGGCCACCTTCACCATGGATCACAACAGGGGTTCCAATTCAGTGAAACACCCTAAACTTCGAGGCGAAGAGATGACAGACCTTCATATGCAGCAGACTAGACCCGTGCTAGAATGAAACCAGCCTACCTATTCGACGGGAAGCTCTAGTCGCCTCTATTATGGTCGGGTACCCGATCAATATGGGTGCCGTGATATCGGCCAATATATCAGTGGTCGCCAGGCAAGCTGATACCTCCTACCTGTATCCCAACACCACCACTAAGTACCTTACGGGTGCACGGGTAGAGCCTAGAGATTTTAACACGAAGGTTAGGGCTAAGAAGCCTTTCTCATGGTACTCTCTGATGGATGCACACAACCCGAAGAGAAAGGGTCAGCCGGCTACCACCGCAGGCCAGTCTGATGATCCATTGGTGGTAGCTGCAGAGACAGCCAATTTTCCATCTATTTTAGCAAAGCCTTCAGCCAGTGCAGCTGCCATGCTTCCACCTTTAACCTTAGTGCCTTCCACCTCGGCTTTGAAGCCGGTGCCTATGCCCTCTGCTTCACTCTCTGCGCTGCGAGTCTCCCAAATACTGGAGAGCCTCAACAACTGGATGCAAACAGCTACTGCAAAGTTTTCTGACATATACGGTCATGTTGCAGCACAGTCATCTATTCCAGCACTCTAGATCCCCCCCCCCCACACACACATACAGTTGAAGAAGCTTCTGGAAAATCAGAACACTATTATGGCCACTTTGGTACAACATGGGGCAGTGATCGAAGAGTTGGGAAAAGAGGTAAAGAAAATGAGAAAGTGGCAGGCATCTAAGAAGTTAGTTGAGGAGCATCGAAGCCAGGTTACACAGATTACAGCATCCAGAGACATTCCTTTTGATATGTTGATAGACCTGCACCACCCAGGCCAGCTCCTACAGCACCAGCTGGCCAGTCTAAAGAGATAGACATTACTGTTGACACTGCTGAGGCGGTCCGTCAGATGTTCACCAACCCAGCTACTCCCGGACTTGAGGATGATGAGATCCAATTAGATGAGGCTGAGGTCGATGCCACTGCTGGGGACATAGAGACGGACGCAGAGCCATAGGGAGTTTTCTTCACTCTCACCCTTCTCTTACTCTTATGTTGTTAAGCATTGGGGACAATGCTTATTTTTATTTGGGGAGTGGAGTTTTTTTGACACATTCTAATGATTCTGTATTTGTGGAGTTTCTTTGACACATTCTGATGATTCTTTATTTTGATAACTATGAGACATTTGGCCTGTAATTAACTTATTACTATTTTCGTCCTCTTTCTCATTATGTATATATTCCCTCTTATCTCTCATTATGTATATTCATTTAGCTTTCAATAGTTCTTTTGTTTTATAGCTGCTTTATCTTTATGTTTGTCTTCTTTTTGAATTAGTAGCTTCTTTTTTATTTAATAGCTTCTTTTTATGTCTTAGTGGATAATAAGCCTTTGGTTTTCTTAATGCCACGGTTCTTTCCAAAGGTGGTTTCTGAGTAAACTGGGTGGCTTTTCCCAACAATGGATGGCGAGACAACCTTCTTAAGGGATTGAGTTTGATTTTGGTGTTTAGGTAATAATAGTTGTAGTAATGAATAAAAAGACCTAATTGAGTCATACTCGAAGAGTCAAACATGATTCACTTGGTACCAACACACTTAACTGTGACTCTTGTATTGACTTAAGCTATCATCGAGTGGTTTAACCGAACCATAGAGATTTTCAATCTTCAATATGGTCATTGTGGGCCCTTGACTCTATCCTTTTTAACAATCCAGCTGCGTGAGAGGTGAGATGTTGTTGTTGCAAGTCCAAGTACCCGTGCGAAGGGTCTAGAACTTGCCCCGAATGTATTTCTAGGCAAAATTTTAAGTTTTGCTTGACTTGAGAAGTGATTGTAGGCTCTGCTTGACCCGCTTGAAGTTTTCCATAGCCCTCTAATGTTGTTATCCGTAGTCAACCCGTTTGAGCCTAAAACCTTTCTTATTTGATAACCATGTTACAAGCCTTTACCCATTTTGTGATGACCCTCTCTTGGCACCCGAACTTTCCTTAGCACTCTTGTGAAACAATTAGCTAAAAATGCAAGTTTGGGGGAGAGACGAGAAACTTGAAATAGGTATCAAGGCACAAAAAGAAAAAATAAATGATGAGAAGAAAAGGCAAGAAAAAGGAAGAATACAAAGAAAAATGCAAAAAGAAAGTGAATAAGGTGAAGAGTTGAAGGGATCAAAGAAAAGTAATGAGGAAAATCATGGAGAAATCAAAGAAAGAGAATGAATATCATGATCAAGAAAGAGTGATGTTAAGTCTCTCTAGTTCCCCTAAGGAAAAGAAAATGCCTTAAAGAATTGGCAAAGCATGAGCCAAGAAAAGAAAATAGAGTGCTTAAGGAAAGATGAACTTGTTCTATCATAGCATATCCAACCTTAGTCCAACAGCCTTCATTGCATTCTGAAAAAGCCCTACGTGATTTCAAGCCGAGTGAGCTTACATTAGTGGTGATCTACATGAGGGGCAAGCCTATGGTACTTAAAGCCGTACTTGTGACATTCTTTTGAGAGAGATGAGTGAGCCTTTCGCAAATCTTTGGAATGAGTACTAAATTCTTATGTGAGATAGGCAAACGGAGAGTAAAGAAGGAGTTTGGGATCCATAATGACCGACATAAAAGAGCGAGCTTCCTTAATGAATAAAGTCAACTCTTAATGTTCAAGTGTCACATTAGAACTGTTTGTACTTAAAAGTTTAACTTGTTGCCTTGTTGATATTTCATAAGTGGTGTGGGTAATTATTGGTCCCAATTGATGTGTAAGTGACTCACTTTGAATTGTTGTAATGGCTCTTAACTTGTGGAGGTGAGAACTACTTTATTTGCTTTAGGACAAGTAAAAACTTAAGTTTGGGGGAGCTGATAAGTTGGAATTTTGACTACTTATTAGTGCCTTTTAGCTTTTGTTTTAGTCCAAAAGCGTTTAATTGTGTTCCCGAAAACTAATGAAATATCCTTAATTGTAGGAATATTGGAAGATGAACTCCCGAGATGAAATCTAACTCAAGAAGGAGTAATCTGAACTTAAAGACATAAAAGGCACAGAAACTCAGAAGTGCGGACCGTAGAATTCCATCTGCGGCCGCAGGTTATAAAAGAAATTCCATCAGAGATTGGTGCAAAGTGTGTTTCATGTGTGGCCGCAAAAGCTGAGCCAGAAGCAAAGTTTAGAGAATATACATTCCAAGTCTCCCAGAAGTGTGGACCGCATAACAATTGTGTGGCCGCAGAAGAAGAGCTATGCTTCCGGAGATACAATTGTGCGGACCGCAGAAAAGCAAGGTGCAGCCGCAGTTACAATTCTACAGACCGCAAAAGGAGTGCATTGCGGCCGCGATTCAGAATTATGCGGCCGCAGTTTTTCAATCCTGTCAAGCTGAAGAAAAGTGTGGACCGCACATGGAATTGTGCGGCCGCAGAACTTCCGAAAGGGCATTTTTATCCGAAATTTTCAACCCTGTATAAATAGACAAGTTTCATATTTTTAGGTTAACTTTTGACATCAGCTGCTACAGAAGTCGTTTCCTTTTACTCTTTTTAGTAGTTTTTCATATTTTGAGCTATTTGAACATAGATTTTATCTTTTTAATTAGCAATATGAGTTTAATTATCATTTCTTCTTCTTTTTCTTCTATTTCAAGCATGAGTAGCTAGATTTTCACTAGGTTTGTGACCCAAACCTAGTATGTAAACTTAATGGGTGTTTAATTTAATGCTTGTTTATGGTTGGGTGTTTATTATTTAGCCTTGTTCTTGCTTTTATTTGCGGAATTAATGGTTGCAAATATTAGTTCATGCCTATTTGACTTGGTCAATACTTGAGAAAGAGAGACTTAGTCTAGGAAAACTTGGCTAACAAGAAATTGTGTCAATCGAGAGATTGACAATCCTAATTAAAGGGTTGAACCTAGAAATAGTAACAACCCGACTTGAGCTTTTTATCAACCGTTTTGTTCAATACCCATTTGGACTTGAGAAACCCAAATTGGGCAAAATCACTCTCCGACCGAGAAGTATTGAGTTGATAATTGAGTGTTGATAGCTATAATACACCTCGACCAATAAAACAAGCTGTAAAGTATATATCCTATTAGGCAAACACCTAGGTGAAGGTCATAGACCTAGGACTTTTTATAACATTTGAAAAACAACAAAAACAATTTTCTAGTTTTATTTCGTAAATTGCAATCGTAGTTTAATTTAGACTTTAAAACTACCCAATTTTATGGAAGTACAAATTTAGATATACAAACTCACGCGCTACGATATATACTACTAACTCACATACATATAGCTTCCTGTAGAATTCGACCCCGATTCTTGTTGGGTATTATTATTGCATCGACCGTTTTCATAACCTCGAATTGAGGTGTGAACTTGGATGAGATCACCCCTCGTACTAAGTTCCATATGGCACATCACCACGATCCATGGGTCTCCTCGTCGAACTAAGTTCCATGTGGACCATTACCACTATCCATGGGTCAATTTTCGAGATTCACTATGTGCCACCCACATTGTTAGAATATTAATTATGGCAACTAAAGCCCGCAACTAGATTTTTCTTGTGTGCGTCTCTAATCTCATAAGGTTAAGTAAATCGAGCCCTGCACCATCACTCTGCTATCACCATACTCATCCCGTCGAACTTGAGCTATGATACCAGTTCTTAGGCTAAAACAACCAAAGATACTCTTAACATAGTGTGATATATTACACTCATATGCATTTTAATCTGCTAAAAGTGTCACACCATTAAAATGTGTCTGCCTTTTTCTCCCACGCCTTTTTAAAACGACTAATGTTATACTTTGTTCTCACACCCAATAATCTCCCCCGTGAACTACGTTCCACGTGACCCATCACCATTATCCATTGGTCTTCCCCTCGAACTAAGTTTATGTGGACCATTACCATAATCTATGGGTCAATTTTCAATATTCATTGTATGCCACCTGCATTATTAGAATATTAATTATGGTAACTAAAGACCCCAACTAGCTTCTTCTTGTGTTCGTCTCTTAGCCTATAAAGGAAAGTAAACTGAGCCCTGCATCATCACTTTGCCATCACCATATTCGTCCAGACGAACCTAAGCTATGATACCAATTGTTAAGATAAAATGACTCAAAGATACTCTTAACATAGTATGATAGTGTCCGCTTTGGGCAAATTCATATGATTTTTTCCAAAAGGCGTCACACTATTAAGAGATCTCTACACCCTATATGTAGGATCCCAATCTTTTCAACTACCAATGTGAAAATTTGTTCGCACACCTAATAATCTTCCTCTCGAACAAAGTTGCACGTGATCTATCGCCACGATCCATGGGTCTTCCCCTCGAAATAAGTTCTATGTGGACCGTTACCACAATCCATGGGTCAATTTCCAAGATTCAATGCGTGCCACTTGCATTGTTAGAATATTAATTATGGCAACTGAAGTCCATAACTAGCTTCTTCTTATGTGCGTCTTTAAGCTCATAAGGGGAAGTAAACCGAGACCCGCACCATCACTCTGCCATTGCCATACTCGTCCCGCTGAACCTGAGCTTTAATATCAGTTATTAAGCTAAAACGATCTAAAGATACTCTTAACATGGTATGGTATTGTCCCTTTTGAACAAGCCCGCATGATTTTTTCCAAAAGGCGTCACACCATTAAGAGATGCATATACCTTATATGTAGGCTCCCATTATTTTTAACTACCAATGTTGGACTTTGTTCGCTGACCCAATAATCTTCCCCTCGAGTTATGTTCCACGTGGCCCATCACCGTGATCCATAGGTCCCCCCCTCTCGAACTAATTTTCATGTGAAACATTACCATAATCCATGATTCAATTTTTAAGATTCACTATGTGTGCCATCAACATTGTTAGATTATTAATTATGGCAATTGAAGCCCGCAACTATCTTTTTCTTGTGTGCGTTTTTGAAGCTCGTAAGGGAAAGTAAACCGATCCCCGCACCATCACTCCACCATTGCCATACTCATCCCATCGAACCTGAGCTCTGATACCAGTTGTTAAGCTAAAACGGCCCAAAAATACTCCAAACATGGTGTGATATTGTCTTTTGGGCAAACCCGCACGGTTTTTCCCAAAGACGTCACACCATTAAGAGATCTCTTCACCTTATATGTAGGCTCTCAATTTTTTCAGTTACCAATGAGACTTTGTTCGCACCCCCAATATAAACATTCATGATGGACTCCCAATTTTGCTTTTAATTTATGCTAGCTATTATTTGGGAAGAATTGAAATAATAGAGATTAAAGGAGTAGAAGTAAGAGCACGGATACAGATGATCTCTTTCATTTTATAATATAATGTAACAAAGTATGGAAGAACGTAAAGTAGAAGCAAAGGGTTAAATGTCTTACACAAAATCTTTTTTCCACGCAAAAAATGTAAACGATAAAGTATATTAATTTTATTTCGATCCAGCTGTACTTAAAAATAAGAAGTACTAAACTTATTAATAAGGAGAATTGTATGGGGTAAATATGTTCATATTTAATGATCGCATAAGAAAGCAACACGTGGAGCCGAAGATAGAAGACAGTCAAACCCGAAGGCAATGATTGCTTGTCATCGGAGAGAATGATACTCATAAAGGCAAAATAAATGTCTCTCATTCGGTAACATTCAATGAAGAACATTCTATAGCATTAAGTGCATGATCTGTTACATAGAATATGGCATTCACTGCCCACCATTTACATATTCTTCAATGGCCCTCATAATTGTTATATAAGAGGGGCTTAATCCTAGAACCTTGTTCCCTAGGTGTAAATATAAATAGTGAGCTCTATTATCATTGTATGGGAGACAAATTTTCTGTCAAGTATACAATGTATCCTATCAAAAGTTCAAATAAGATCTTACTTTCTTGTGTATTTATATTTTATATTGTTCTTACTACCCCCGGAAGCTCTGCACCCGGAACTAAGATATTTGCCGTCTTATTTCAATTTTAAGGCTAAGTCTTACATTTTTGTCTAATCCATCTATTATATTTGGATCAAATCAATTCACTTGTCATAAACCACGAATAAATTCAATTGTACCATTTTACGGGTAAATAGTTTGGCACCTACCGTAGGGCATAGACAGTAGTGTAATTGAATTGATCCCTGCATCTATTACTAACTTGTTTGATTCTTTGTTCTTAGAAAAAATCTTTAAAAAATGGCAGATAATGGTGTCAAAAACACACACAACATTTAGGCCCAAGGAAATCAGCATCAGCACGAAGATTCCATCAGCGATACCCGCAATGATGGAAACGAGGCCACGCCGGTTCACGGCGGTCAATATCCATGACATGTTCGAGAGGCAATTCCTGATGATCCTGAAGACGAGCATGTAGTCCAAATAGTCAGGATATTGAAGGAGCAACAAGAGGACATTATAAGGTTATGATGGAGCTGAAGCAGGCATTGTTGGGTGCTTCCAACAATGCAAATGGACGAGGTCAAGTTCCTCCCGGTGCTCCCGCAAATCAAACAACGTAGAGGGTAGACAATAACACCCCAATGGATGAGGTCAGTTTCGATGGGACCGGAGGGAACGATAACAATTTCGGCAACAACAATGAACATGATCCCTTTAAAACCGAACTTATGCGGTTTACGAGAAAAATATACACCTGAATAGATCAAATTCCGGGTGCACCGCCAGTACTAAAAGGACCAGATTCAATGAAGCATACCCAACTGCTGTTCAAACCAAGCGCAACACCAGAATTGATCCTGGAGCGGTTTAAAATGCACAAGTGCCAAAGTATGATGGGACTTCAGATCCTCAAGATCACATCACCACCTATATTATAGCAGTGATGGGGAATGATTTAGCTCCCCATGAGATTGAGTTAGTCTTACTAAAGAAATTCGGGGAGACCCTTACGAAGGGAGCCCTGACATGGTATTCGCTCTTGCCCGAGCACTCTATAGACTCCTTCGAGATGCTCGTGGACTCTTTCATCAAGGCCCATGTCGGGGCCAGAAAGGTACAGGCCCGAAAGACCGACATATTCTGGATTGCACAAGGAGAGTCAAAGTTGTTGCGGGAGTTTGTGACCATATTCCAGAAGGAAAGGATATTGCTACCAGTCGTACCGGACGAGTGGGAGGTTGAAGCATTTACCAAAGGTCTGAATCCGAGAAGTTCCGACGTTTCCCAGAAGTTGAAAGAAAGCCTGCTAGAGTTCCAGGATATAACTTGGGCGGATGTTCACAACCAATATGAGTCTAAGATAAGGATTGAGGATTATAGGCTCAGTTTCCTAGTTTCGTCCAAGGGTCGGGACCGGGAGAGGAATAAAGAGAAATCGAAAGATAATTTTGACAGAGATCGACTTTCTTCTAGAGGTCAATTTTTGCTCTATGAATGGGACGAAGGACGCGGCAGAGGTTTTCGATTAACAGATAGTTTCGATACCGATATGAGAACTAATCGCGGTCGAAATAACAAGTCGTAGCAAAATAAGAAAACGTCAGGTTCTGAAGATTCTTCCTACCTAGGTTTTCCGAATATAACTTAAACGTTAGCGTAGTAGAGCTGGTGTCGGCTATAAGGAACATTAAAGAAGCATGGTTCCCGAAGCCAATTAGAACTGATCCCAGCCAAAGGGATCCTAATTTGTGGTGCGAATTCCACGGGACAAACGGTTACCAGACTGGGGACTGCCAGCATCTATGCGAAGAGGTGGCGACATTGCTGAAACATGGCTATCTCAAGGAATTTTTAAGTGACCCAACTAAAAACAACTAGGATCGCAATCATGATAATGCAGAACCTTCACAAGTAGGAGAAGATCCCCCGCGCTTGACGATCAACATGAGTTTTAGAGGGAATATGATTAATGGGGTTACATTCGCAGCGGCAAAAAAATGAAGGTGTCAGTGACCCACAGCAAAAGACTTCGGGAAGTCGCTAAAGACGACATTACTTTTACGGAGGAAAACACATATGGATTGCTGCTACCGCATAATGATGCGTTGGTAATTTCTTTAAATGCTTTAGATTTTAAAATTAAACGTGTTTTGGTGGACCCAGGATGTTCGACCAACATCATACAATGGAGGATGTTGGAGCAAGCCAAGCTCACCTAAAGTATTATTTCGGCTACAAAGCTCCTCGTCGGGTTCAACCTAGAAAGTGTGACAACCCGAGGAAAGATCCTGCTTCCCTTGAAGGCTGAAGTGGTGAAGACGACGACCCTTTTTGTGGTGGTGGTGGATAGCGATATTGGTTACAACATTATCCTGGGGAGACCATGGTTTCATGAGATGAAGGTTGTGCCATCGACATATCATCAGTTGCTGAAATTCCTAACTCCCAGGGGGATTAAACAAATAAGAGGCAATCAACTGGCAACAAGAGAAATGAATACAATCTCAGTTTCCAGGAGCAAAGGGAAGGATCATGCGTTATAACAATTACAGGAACTGATGCCTGCTCCTGAGTCGAGTGAAGTCAATCAGAGGGAAGGGTCGTCGGAGTCCTATCAGGTGCCAAGGTATTTTCGGGTACCATAAGAGACGGACGCAACAAAGTCCAAAGCGGAAGAACTTGAACAAGTCACATTTTTTGAAAAGTTCCTGGAGAGGAAGTTCCACTTGGGGAAAGGACTACACCCCGTGCTCAGGTCTGTATTTATTGAATTTCTTAAATTTAATGTCGATTGTTTTACGTGGTTGCATGCGGATATGACAGGTATCCCGCCAGAAGTGGTCGTACATAAGATAAACTTGGATCCCAACATCCCTCTGGTAAGACAGAAAAAATGTCTTATTGCCGAGGTCAGAAACAAATTTTTCAAAGAAAAGGTAACTCGCTTGCTTGATATCGGTTCAATCCGAGAGGTAAAGTATCAGGATTGGGTAGCTAACGTAGTAGTAATTCTAAAGAATAATAATAATTTTGCATGTGTGTAGATTATAAGGACTTAAATAAGGTGTTCCCAAAAGACTCATTCCCATTGCCAAACATTGATCAAATGATTGATGCGACGGTTGGGCACGAGTTAATGAGTTTCCTCGATGCTTACTCTGGGTACAACCAAATCAAGATGAGCCCGGGGGATCAAGAAAAAACTTTTTTTATAACGATCTTTGGCACATACTGTTACAATGTGATGCCTTTAGGCTAAAGAATGTCGGAGCCACTTATCAATGGATCGTTAACAAAATGTTCGAAAAGAAAATAGGGAAAACCATGGACATTTACCTAAATGATATGCTTGTTAAGTCTTTGAACGCAAGTGATCATCTTAGACACTTGCAAGAAACTTTTAACATCTTAAGGAAGCATAACATGAAGTTTACCCCGAGAAGTGTGTGTTCGGGGTTAGCTCCGGTAAGTTCCTGGGATTCCTGGTGTCACAAAGAGGGATCGAGGTTAACCCCGATAAATCAAGGCCATCGAAGACATACCGGATCAGCTTTCAAGCGCAAAAGAGGTTCAAAGGCTAATAGGGAGACTGGCCGCATTGAGCAGATTCATTTCCCGGTCTTCAAAAAAATACCATCATTTCTTCTCGCTGTTCAAAAAGAAGAACAACTTCGAATGGACCCCGGAATGTCAGCAGGCTTTGAGAGATTTGAAAAAGTATTTGTCAAGTTTTCAGTTGCTATCAAAACCAGAGGAAGGTGATCAATAGTTGATCTACTTAGCGGTCTCGGAGGTAGCGGTAAGTGATATTTTAGTCCGTGAGGATGAAGGTACGCAATCTTCTATTTATTACGTTAGTAAAATTCTAACGAAGGCAGAAACTCGCTACCCACGTCTGAAAAAATAGGCCCTAACTCTCGTAGTTCCTGCTCAAAAGCTTAGGCCTTATATCCAATGTCATCTGATAGCCATGGTGACCACCTTTCCCCTGCGGAATATTCTTCATAAACCTAAACTTTCGGGTAGGCTGGCCAAGTGGGCCATCAAAATAAGTGAATTTGACATAGAATATAAGCCTGGGACTGCGACTAAGTCTCAAGTCTTGGCTGACTTTATGGCCAATTTCAGTCTGGGACTGTTACCTTTGGCTACCAAAGAAGCTGTGATGGTGTCAAAATCAACATCAGGAGTTTGGAACCCTATTCACGGATGGAGCTTCCAACGTGAGGGGGTTCTGGCTCGGAATAGTACTAACCACGTCTTCGGGAGAAACCCTAAAGCAAGCCATAAGAAATGTTCCTCTAATTAAGAATGAAGCGGAGTATGAAGCTTTGATTGCAGGGCTCGAATTGGCCCGGGGACTGGACTCCGAGGTCATAGAAATCAAATATGACTCCCATTTGGTGGTAAGTCAGGTCTACGGGATCTTCTAAGCCAAAGAAGAATGCATGCAATAATACATAATGAAGGTTCAGGCTCTGCTCGCTCGGTTCTGGGAGTGGTCAATGACGCATATCCCGAGGGAAGAAAATGCACAAGCAGATGCTCTAACTAATCTCGGATCGTCCACAGAGATGAAATGATCACACTCAGGTACAATCGTACAACTTATGCACGTGTGATCACATTATGCCTATGTCTTCAAGACCGTTTACTAGGAGTCAAGCCAAGGACCTTCAAATTATTCAGATGCATTTGATGAAGTTGGAAGATTTGAATGATATTTTGGAAAAGCCTAATAGACACTACAATTTCATCCAAATGATATTCAAGGATGGTGGCCCAAGTTCATGTGAAGAGGTCTGATTACAAGTGGAGAGCCCGAGCACCTAAGGGTCATTTTAGTCATTATGTAGACCTTAGTATAAATAGAAAATATTAGGTCATCTTTCATTTTTCTTAGACTATATTGAATATTCCTATGTATTTTGTGAGCTTGGAGGTAGATTTGTGGCTGCCTTTGAACTAACCCTACAATTTGCAAGAGGTTTGTCTTCCTCTTAAGGATTCTATTAGTGTAGGTGCTTTTGTTGATTGTATTAGGGGTGATTAGAATTTTAATTCTAGCTATTGCTAATATCTCATCAATATTTGTATCTTGCTTCCCTTTCTTTATTTGCTTTTTCAAGTCCCACTTCTTGTTCTTGCATTTTGGTTGTTATCATTTGGTATAAGAGCTTTGGGTATTCTAATACTCAATTGTTTCTCTGATTTTGAACCATAAAAAAACAGAAAAAAAAATGTTCCCAAGAAGAAAACAAAGAAAGAGTTTCATTTGTTTGGTCTTTGAGTTCACTGTTCACAGTTTCAAATCCTTTGGATGCTAAGATTGCTTGCTATTGGACTAAATTATTATTGGAAATTGTTTCTAAGTTGTTCCTTTGAGTTGAAAATGTTGAGCTACCGAATATATGAAGAAAATTGAGCTACCATTTGTTTAATATAAAAAGTTGCAGTTGAGAAGAAATAAGAAGAGTGAACAGTGTAAAGAAAATTCGTGCAACCTTGAACTTGAATCTCTTTCATTCATTTCCACTTTTTTAAACCTCTTTGATTAGATAACATTAATATTAGTTCATATAAATAGTTAATCTAATTCTTGTGTCCGTCTACTTAATTTGTGCTAATTTCTTTGTGCTTTTCTCTTTTATTTCGTTGTGAATTTTCTTGGCTCATGTCCGAATTTGCTTAAATTATCCGTTCTTGTTTAAACATCAATTTCACCCCACCCCGAAGATGGAAGGGACTTATTGTAAAGTCTTGAGTACTAGTTTGGAGGCAACTTTAAGTTTTACTTTTTGAGTGGAAAAAGGCTAGGGCGAGTGAGATTAAAAGAGAGAATTAAAAGCCAATTTTCAAGAGTGAAACACTAGTGATTGAGTGACATACAAATTGGGTGTATACACTAAGGGATAGACTTGGTGAGGGCTTTTACCACTAACTTATTTGTTCATTTTGTAGGAAAGTTCAATATAGGTGAGGGATCATCCAGCAACATGGAAAATTTTTTTGAGGCCATGATGAAGAGATTTGATATGATTGATGGAAGGTTCAAAAACGTGGAGAATAGAATGCAAGTTCAAGAGGAAAAAGTGAACTTGGTGAGTGGAACTCTCCCACATCAATAAGGTATTGGAACTAGTGCTTCTCCATCAACTTCTTCTACTCCTTTGGATCCTAATCTAATGCAACAAGGGATCCATGCTCAAGCTACTTATGCACAAAGTGGGATTCTATTCCATGAAAATCAATCCCAAAGGCAACAAAGGAGGGTCAATCCACAAAATCGCCAACCACCACAAGAAGAGCACATCAATCTTGAGGAAAAAGAAGATCAAGCTCAAAATGCAATGAGGTAACAAGCTTGGCAAGGTTATCAACAACCAAGATACAACCATGATGAGCATGAAAGAGGGTTGAACACGATTGTCACGTCCCAAAAATCGAGGAGCGCGACCGGCGCTCAACCGAGTGAACCCGAGCAAGCAAGCCTATTAGATTTCTTCTACCCAAACTCATTCATGAATAAAGAGAATATATATTTTTTCTTAATTAAATAATAAAGTGATCATGTCTGCAATTACCAATTTCTTACCAATAGTTTCATGATTTTTAAAGTCTCAAATGGACAAGTAATACAACCACAACATAACATAGTTTGTCTTTCCCCAACACCAATACACAAACCACACTATGTCTACGGAGCCTCTATAGATAAAGATGAGTACAATGATAATGCCGGCAATAAGGCCCTGGCTATACCTCAACCATAATACATAAAGATCAAAAGATACATGACCCCGGGTTGAAGTGGGGCTCACCAAGTCAGCTGGGAAGAAGGTGTACGGCTATCACTGATCAATGTCTCCTGCTGTGGAACCACCTGCATCCATTTAATGATGCAGCGCCTCCGGCAAAAGGGACGTTAGTACCATCGAATAGTACTAGTATGAAAACTAAACACCAATTTAAGAATTTAGAAATACAAGATAATTATGATGAACCAGTGCGGCAATAGAATAATATAGATAACTGTCTCAACCATAGCAAGCTTATTAAAAGATATCAACAATATTTATAGTATTTAAGATGAGATCCTATGTAACCATCTTCACACAAAGCGGCCCCGCCGCCTCACCCGATGTATGCAGGTGGAGGTGTACGTACAATACCACAACTCTAATCAAGCGGCCCTGCCGCCTCACCCCAATGTATGCGGGTGGATATATAACCACAGTACTAAGAACTTACACAAAGCGGCTATGCCGCCTCACCCCAATGTATACGGATGATGGTGCCACAACAATACCAAAACTATACATAAAGCGGTCATACCGCCTCACCCCAATGTAAGCGGGTGGAGGTGCAGTCCCACAATATCATAATTTCTACACAAAGCGGTCATGCCGCCTCACCCCAATATATATGCGGGTAGAAGTGTATCACAATCACGATCTCTCTACCATAATCCCCACACAAAGCGATCATGCCGCCTCACCCCAATGTATGCGGGTGGAGGTGTATCGCAATCACAATCTCTACACAACTTGGCATAATACCTTTCACATAAATCACGACTAGAAATTATAATATGTAGATACGTAATCCATAGTTTGGGACACATCCTCAATTTATAATGTAATATGATAAGAGCATTTGAAATACGAATTGAACATATATCTTTATCACAAAGCTGATCGGAATACTCGATTTATAATCAACATCTCGGAACTCACAAGGATAATGAGAATTCCAACTCTTAAAGAAGAGTTTAGCCAACATACCTCACTTGAGCTTCCTTACACTCTAAATGTTCCGAAATTCTTAGCAACTTCAATCTATTTTAGAAATATAACAAATTAACCCAAAATTAGGAAGATGATCATGGTTCTAGCTCATTTGAGCATTTTATCAAATATTAGATGTGCATTAAGGTTTCAATATCCTTTTATGGAGGATTCTATCATCCCACAACCCAACCTTTACCATTTTTAGCTCAATAATCTTTCTACACCCCTTGATAACACATGCATGTACAATAACCAACCCCCTTGCCCAGAAATTATCTTGTGTATTATCCATTTCTACATAAAATTTGAAATTGAGGGTTAGGGTGTAGAATCTTATCTCTATGATGAAGACCTAGTGAGTTTCCCTTCTCAATCTTCCAAAACTTGGGCAAGAATTGAAGAACAATTATTGGAGAACAGCTTCTCACTCTAGGGCACCCTCTCTCACTCTAAAATGTCAAATTATCTCTCAAAAATGGCCCAAACTGTGTATTTAACGAAGTAAGATCGGGTTTTAAAAATCCAAAAATAAAGCTCCGGAACAGGTTCTGCGACCGCATATGCGACCGCATAATGGATGCGGATCGCATATCGGTCGCATATTGGTGTCCAAAGTTGGCCAAAAATCTGTCTGTGTATCTGGTCACTATGCAGTCCGTATAACTGTTATGCGATCGCATAATGCACCGCAAAACAGTTATGCGGTCGCATAATCGACCGCATAATTTTCCCGGACTGGCCCTTCTCCTGCTCACTTCTGCGGCCATTATGTGGACCGCAGAGTGATTTTGCAGTCGTATAATGGACCGCAGAATTATATTTTTCTGCCAAAAATTTTTCTTTTCATTCTCGTGCATTGTTCAACCCAAAAAGTCCGAGTCGCGGCGAGCTTACCATTTCACAAGAGCTTCAAGAAGAGTGAATTGAATTAGTCGCGGGTGGCTGAACTGCAGGGATTTCTATTGTTGAGCCGAGTGAGGGCCTCTCTAACCGGTGAAAAGTGGTGGGTGAATTTCTATAACCCTCAAATACGTAAGCCTAGTCTGGCACCATAAAATATTATTTTCTTTGCAAATTTTTACCAGGCTTTACACTTAACTACTTTAAAATTTTTCAGGGTGTTACAACTATCAAAATTACTCTTCCACCTTTCAAAGGAAGTAGTGACCCGAAAGAATATTTGGATTGGGTAATCAAGAGTGAAAGTATCTTCCAAGTTAAAAGTGTGCCTAACACCATGAAGATTAAGTATACCATCACCCAATTTGAGGGATTTGCCTCTACTTGGTGGGAATCTTACAAAGTCAATGGGAACAACGGCTACTTGATCCTATTACTACTTGGTATGAAATGAAAGGTGTTATGAAGAAAAGATTTGTACCGGATTACTTTCAAGAAGATATTCTTTCAAAATTCTACACTTTGAGGAAAGGTAGTAAGAATGTTGATGAATTCTTTGAAGATCTTGAGAAGACAAGGTTGCGAGCCAACTTTCATGATAGAGAGGACCTTATTGTTCCAAGATTGCTTGCAGGGTTGAACAAGGAAATTTCTTCTCCTATGAGGTTGCACAAGTATGATTACTTAGAGGATGCTTACCAAGCGGCTTTGAGAGTTGAAAAAGGGCTTAAAGGTGAGAAAATCTACAAGTTCAAGAGCATACTTCTTCATGGATGAAGGGAAAAGAGACTTGAAAATCTTCAAGCCATTGGGACAAGCCTAAAGAGACTGAACAAGATTTCAAAAATCAAGTTGAAAAATCCAAACCTAAGGTGGAGACTAAAGAAGGAGGAAATGAAAAATCCAAACCTAAGGTGGAGGCTAAAGAAGGAGGAAACAATGTTCAATACAAGTATTCTAATAATATTAGGTGCCATAAGTGCCATGGCCTTGGTAATTACATGAGATATTGTCCAAACCGGAGAGTTATCATTGCAATGGAAGATGGAGGATATCAAACGGGGGATAGTGATCATGGTGAAGATGTTGAAGAGGAAAGTGAAAGTGACCATGGAGAGTGTGAAGAAGAAGACCCGGAGCGCTACTTCATGGTAAGAAGACTCATGGGTGCACTTGCTAAGGAAGAACTAGATCAAATGGAGAATCATTTTCATGCTAGATGCAAGATTATGGGAGATGGTTGCTCAATGATAATTGATAATGGAAGTGGTGCAAATATGGCAAGTGCATCTTTGGTAGAGCAATTGAATTTTACTACAAGGAAGCATCCTACATCATAAAGACTACAATGGTTAAATGAGTGTGGGGAGCTCAAAGTGAAAAATCTGGTATTTATAAAGTTCAAGATCAGAAAGTATCATGATGAAGTTTGGTGGATATAGTGCCAATGCAAGCTTTTCATTTGCTTCTAGGCCGACCTTGGCAATATGATAGAGAAGAAAAGAATGATGGAAGAACTAATAAGTACTCTCTTGTTAAAGACGGACATAAATGTACTCTTTTACCTTTGACACCATTTCAAGTGAGTGAAGATTACAAAAATGAGAGAATTGAGGGAAAAAGCAAAGAGTGAGCAAGAGAGAGAGAGAGAGAGAAGTGAGAAGAGTGATACTTCAATAGAGGAAAAAAGTGAGAAGAGTGGCACTTCAAGAGATAAAAAAGTTAAAACAAAGAGGAAAATGAGGGAAATGTTTCACTTTTACAAAATAAGAGTGAGACTATAAGGAAAGAAATAGTGAGTTTGTTAGCTAGTCATCAAGATACTTTGAGAGAGGTTGAGGATAACCGTTCTCTTATATTTCTTATGCATAAAGATTGTTTTATGACTAATAATGACCTAACCCCTTTTGTACCTAGTGAACTTTCTACTCTTTTTCAAGGTTATGAAGATATCTTTCCCGAAGAGCTACCAAGGGAACTACCACCTTTGAGGGGAATAGAGCATCAAATTGACTTTGTTCCGGGATCTCAACTTCAAAATCAAGCGGCATGTAGGAGCAATCTGGAGTCTACAAAAGAGTTGCAAAAGCAAGTTGATGACCTTCTTGAGATGGAATTTGTAAGGGAAAGCTTTAGTCCTTGTGTCGTGCCCGTGATCTTAGTACCAAAGAAAGATAGAAGTTGGAGAATGTGCGTTGATTGTAAGGCTATCAATAAAATCATGGTAAAGTATCGTCACCCTATACCTAGGCTTGATGACTTACTTGATGAATTGAGTGGACCTCTTATCTTTTCTAAAATTGACTTGAGAAGTGGTTATCACCAAATAAGAATGAAACTCGGTGATGAGGGAAACCCGCTTTTAAAACTAAATTTGGATTGTATGAATGGACGGTTATGCCTTTTGGACTTTCTAATGCACCTAGAACTTTCATGAGGCTTATGAACTATGTGATGAGAACCCTTGATTGGAAAGTTTGTTGTAGTTTACTTTGAAGATATTTTGGTGTATTTAAGGTCACTTGAATAGCATGTTGAGTACTTGAAATAAATTTTTGATGTTCTTAGAAAGGAAAGATTGTTTGCTAATTTGAAAAAGTGTACTTTTTATATTGATAAAGTGATCTTTCTTGGTTTTGTTGTAAGTGCTAAGGGTGTAGACGTTGATGATTCTAAAGTAGAAGCCATTAGGAGTTGGCCCACACCTAAGTCTATTGGGGACGTTAGGAGCTTTCATGGGTTGGCTA
Organism: Nicotiana tabacum; assembly: GCF_000715075.1. Classification (NCBI taxonomy): domain Eukaryota; kingdom Viridiplantae; phylum Streptophyta; class Magnoliopsida; order Solanales; family Solanaceae; genus Nicotiana; species Nicotiana tabacum. The sequence goes on from NC_134083.1 coordinate 60,316,591, forward strand.
GTTTTTATAGAAGGTTTGTTTGGAACTTTAGCACCATAGATGCACCCTTAGCTCAAGTGTTTAATAAAGATAAGCCCTTTGTTTAGGGAAAAGAACAAGAGAAATCTTTTAAGGAGTTGAAAGATAAACTTAGCAAGGCCCCACTTCTTCAACTTCCTAATTTTGAAAAGAGTTTTGAAATTGAGTGTGATGCTAGTGGAGTAGGTATAGGAGCAGTTTTAATGCAAAAATCAACAACTCATAGCCTACTTTAGTGAGAAACTTAGAGGGGCGAGCTTGAACTATCCTACATATGACAAGGAGTTGTACGCCTTAGTTAGAGCTTTATAAAATTGGCAACATTATCTTTGGCATAGGGAGTTTGTGATTAAAACCGACCATGAATCTTTGAAGCACCTTAAGAGCCAAGGTAAATTAAATAAGAGACATGTTAAATGGGTAGAGTTCATTGAGCAATTTCCAAATTTGATTCACTTTAAGAAAGGCAAAGATAACATGGTCACGGATGCTCTTTCTAGGAGATTTATTTTGATGAATACTTTGACTTCTAAGTTGATGGAATTTGAGAGCCTAAGAGAACTTTATCCTAGTGATCATGACTTTAGTGAGCTTTATGCTAAATGTGATCATGTTGACGCATAAAAGAAACCTTATAGATTAGATTATGCATACCTTGATAAGCAAGGGAAGGAAGAGAAGAATAAGGAATTAGCCAAAGTAGAAAAACAAAAGAGATTTCATAAGTTTGATGGATTCCTATTTAGAGATGATAGGTTGTGTGTGCCTAGGTCCTCTTGGAGAGAAATGCTTGTTAGAGAGGCACATAGTGGTGGTTTAATGGGACATTTTGGAGTCCCTCAAACTTTAGATATATTAAAAGAGCACTTTTATAGGCCTAAGATGATAGTTGACGTAGATAAAGTATATGGTCAATGTGTCAAGTGCAAGCTCCATTGCCTATTCCTAATACTCTTGATTTGATATTTTTATGGATTTTGTTCTTGGATTGTGTATGACTAGGAAAGGTAGAGATAGTATTTTTGTGGTTGTTGATAGATTTTCTAAAATGGCACATTTTATACCATGTCATAAAAGTGATGATGCTACCCATGTTCCTACTTTATTTGTTGATCATGTGCTTAAGTTGCATGAAATTTCAAAAACTGTTGTTAGTGATAGGGATTTTATGTTTCTTAGTCATTTTTGGAAGGGTTTGTGGGGTAAACTTGGCACTAAATTATTATTTTCTTCTTTTTGTCACCCTCAAACCGATGGTCAAATTGAAGTTGTCAATAGGTCATTAGGAAATATACTTAGGGTCATGGTTAAAGGAAAGCTTACTTCTTGGGAGGAAGAATTGTCGATGATAGAATTTGCATATAATAGGACTATTTATTCATCTATTGGTACGTCTCCTTTTGAATGTGTTTATGGTTTCAATCCTTTAACTCGTTTGGATCTAAATCCTTTGTCTCAAGATGTTGTTGTGAGTTTAGATGCCAAGACAAGAGCCGAAGCCATGAAGAAAACTCATGAGAATGCTAGGAAACAACTTGAAAAGATGAACCAAAAAGTACCAAGTCCAGCAAAGGAAGAAAGAAAATGGTGCTTGAACCCGGAGAATGGATGTGGGTGAATTTTAGGAAAGAAAGGTTCCCTCACAAGAGAAAGAACAAGTTTCTACCAAGAGGAGATGGGCCTTTTCAAATTCTTGAAAGAATTGATGAAAATGCTTATAAAGTTGATCTTCCTAATGATTTTCAAGTGCATGATTTTTTCAATGTTAGTGACTTGTCTCGTTTTGATGTAGGCGATTTTACAAATTCGAGGACGAATTCTTATCAAGAAGGGGAAGATGATCACATTATGCCTATGCCTTCAAGACCATTTACTAGGAGTCGAGCCAATGACCTTCAAATTATTCGGATGAATTTGATGAAGTTGGAAGATTTGAATGATCTTTTGGAAAAGCCTAATAGAGTCTACAATTTAATCCAAAGATATTCAAGGATGGAGGCCCAAGTTCATGTGAAGAGGTCCAATTACAAGTGGAGAGTCCAAGCACCTAAGGATCATTTTAATCATTATGTAAACCTTAGTATAAATAGAAAATATTAGGTCATCTTTCATTCTTAGACTATATTGAATATTCCTATGTATTTTGTGAGCTTGAAGGTAGACTTGTGGTTTCCTTTGAACTAGCCCTACAATTTGCAAGAGGTTTGTCTTTCTCTTGAGGATTCTATTAGTATAGGTACTTTTGTTGATTGTATTATGGGTGATTAGAATTTTAATTCTTGTTATTGCTAATAACATCAATATTTGTGTCTTGATTCCCTTTCTTTATTTGCCTTTTCAATTCCCACTTCTTGTTCTTGCATTTTGATTGTTATCAACTTGGTACTAAAAGCATATAGCTATTACAAGCTAAATGCAACTAATTTGGTCTGGGACTGGAGAAACGAGATTATTGATTATCACATGCACGAGAAGTTGCCTGAAGGTTCTAAGGCATCTCTGGCACTGCGCACTAAAGCAGCTCGATACAGCTTCAAGGGGGGTCAATTGTAGAGAAGATCTTTCCAAGGCCCGTTGACCCAATGTTTGAGAGCCTCCTAAGTTAATTATGTTATGTGAGAAGTCCACGAAGGGATCTGCGGAAATCATTCAGGCGTAGATTCCTTAGTATTAAAATTGATTAGGGTAGGATACTATATGCCCCGAATGGAACAAGTTGCCATAGCTTATGTCCAAAAATGTGATAAATGTCAACGCTACGCACCGTTAGTACATCAACCGACAGAATCATTGCACTTAGTTTGTCACCATGGTCGTTCATGAAGTGGGGAATGGATATCATTGGACCACTGCCACCGGCCCCCGATAAGGTAGGATTTCTTTAGATTTTAACTGACTATTTTCCTAAGTGGGTTGAAGCAGATCCTTATCAGAAGATCGGCGAATCTAAAGTGATAGATTTCTTGTGGGAGAATATAATTTGCATATTTGGGATACCAAAAGAGATAGTATGCGACAATGGGCCGCAATTTATAGGCGCAAAGGTCACAAAGTTCCTCGAAGAGTTGAAAATCAAAAGGATCACATTATCACCCTATCATCCGAGCGCAAAGGGCCAAGCAGAATAAACGAACAAGGTGATCATAAAAAATCTCAAAAAGAGATTGGAAGCAGCTAAAGATAAATGGCCCAAAAGGTTGTCAGGTGTAATATGAGCATATCATACAACGGCTAAATCAAGCACGGGGGAGACTCCTTTTTCTCTGGTGTACGGGGCAAAAGCCCGAATCCCGATGGAAGTAGGGGAACCTACCCTGAGGTATTTTCGGGCAGATGAAGAAGCAAACAATGAAGCAATGTTCGTGAATTTAGAGTTGCTCGATGAACTCAGGGATTTAGTGCATATAAGGATGGCAACGCCAAAATAGTGAATAGAGATATAATATAATCGAAGGGCCAACCACGTTATTTCAAAGTAGGAGACTTGGTTTTAAGGAAAGTAACTCAATATACCCGAGAGCTCAATGCGGGGAAACTAGGTCCAACATGGGAATGCCCCTACCGGGTTAGAGCTATCACCGGGAAAGGATCGTACGAGTTAGAAAATCAAGATGGATAAAAGTTGCCAAGTAGCTGGAACGTGGCACACCTCAAGAGATACTATTGCTAATAAACATCACATGTACTGAAAGTATGTGTTGCACTCTTTTTCTCTTCGTCCAGTTTTTGTCCCAATTAGGTTTTTCTGACAAAGCTTATAACCAGGCAGCAACGGAAAGCATACTACAAAGGAAGCTTCATCAATAAGATCATTAAATGATAAGGCACACAATCAAAGAACCACTACGGTGCGGTTAAATAGTCTTTTGCTCGATAGCAAAGTTCCTACCGGGAAGTTAAGTTTGTTGTCTAACAGAGATTACCCGACCGTTCACAAGTGCAAGACACTGGGGGTTTGTTAGAAAATCTTTATCTCGATAGCATAAATTCCTAAGGGGAGGTGAAGTTTGTTAGCGATTTGAAAATTATCTAGCAATTCACTAGTGGAATTCTCGAAGGTGTAAACCTTCCCGTGTTCAAATTCGCATTCTTCGCATTATAACACTGGGGAGGATGATATGAGGATACGGCAACAAGGATTGCCACTTCGACCAGAATATGAAACCTGAAAATATAGTAATATCATCGGGATCGGGGACTGCGCGGCCAACCCCGTATAAACAAGTTGTACAAGTTAGCCACAAGAAATGAAAATTTCTTTTTAGCACAACGAATGCTTATGTACTTTTGAAAATGGAAGGAATAAAGAAAAGTCCTTTTGTTTCTATCTTATTTCTTGTCTGAACGATGAATTAATTTTATCATTTGAAAATTACACAAGTACTTCAAATGCTAGTGTCGTAATGAACAGGAGACGTCCTCTTCAAGAGCACCGTAAACATAAGAGTGCCCTCTCTTATGAAAACCCTCATGTTAAAGGGCTGAATTCGGAAGAACTTTTGCCCAAAATCAAAATGCTTTCGGGAGAAAATGCACGCGAAGCCTTGCACAATTAGACGCAAATAGTAAAACTTGTGCAAACACTTAAACAAAAAAAAGACGCAAAGAGCAAACTTGCGCAAATACTTAAACGAAAGTACGCAGAAAGGAAAACATATATCATACTTGAACGAAAAAGTGTTTTTTATTTACAATAAATGCACAAAACAGCACAAGTACAAAAGTTTTAAAAACAAAGCAAAAACTAAGTTGCTGCATCTCTGAAACCCGGAGTAAGAGAAGCATATACGCCCCCAGGAGAAGTGGGTAGATCCGCCGCCGGTTCGATACTTTGGCCTTAATCAGTTTGGCCTTCAGCATCATCACTGTCTGGTTCTTCTTCAGTTCCCAAGAAGTCAGAATCTGAGCCGGAAGAATCGGTAGCATCAGACCAAGCCGGAAAACCTCTTTTTGCAGCTAACTCCAGCTCATGGGCCTTAGTGATTTCGACATCAAAGTCAATGACACCCGTTTTGGCCTCTTCCAATATTTTTCTCCTCATACTGTACATAGCATATGTTATTTCAACAATGAGGGAAGTTGCTCGGCGTTGAAGTACTTCTTTAAGTTGGCCGACCTCAGCAAAAAGGCTATCTCGCACAGATCTAACGGACCGGAGGCTGACATCGAGGTCACGGACATTAGAGCTAAAAAATTTATTGTGCTCAATGGTCCTCTTATGCTTCTCCTCACACTGGGCATACATCGCCTAAGCAGCAGTAACTTCTTCAACCTTGGATTTTAAGGCCGCCTCCAAATTATTCAATCTTTTAGCAGAGACAGCATCACGATCGGATGCAGCAAAAATAACATTATGGATTTCAACCCATTTGGCCCTAGCTTCTGCAAATTGAGCCCTCAGCGGGGCGACCTCTTGGATAAGGGTCACTACTTCTTGCTCCCTTTGCTGTAGCCGAGCCTCCAACCCAGCAGCCTCAGGAGCTCGTGCTTCCAGTTTCGAAAGGCGAGTAACAGTTTGATTTCGCTCGACCAAAAGTTGATCCCGCTCAGAGGTAGGTTCCTCCTTATCATGAATCAGCCTTTAGAGGTCATCGGAAGCAAGGAAGTTGGCCTGCAAAATAAGAATGCAAATTCAAAACCCGGCTATAACACAGATAGAAGAAATAACAGAGAAAACAAAGACTATATTGCCGTTGCGTTGTGCATGGCATTGTTCAACAAACACTCTCCCGAGAGAGTTTGTATTTTTTTTCCAATCTTTCTCTCAAGCTAAGGGCTTTAGATAGTTAGCAAGTTTTACCGGTCGGGACAACAAATTGCATTTGGTAGAGATTGAGAGAGCAATACTTCTCCTCCTTTGAGGATCTTCTGAGGGGGTAACATAGTTTTACCCCAGGTTCCTATGAACTTGGGACTGGGGAAGAGGGACATCCTCCTCTCGGGTAGTTACGGCGGGCGGAGATGATGTAGCAGTTGTTGGTGGCAAAGGCAGAGTTGGAGAAGACGGGGATGAAGCAAATGGCGTTGTAGGGTGGGAAGTAGTTTCGGCAAGTGCTAATTGTTGGTCGCTCGTCAATTGAAGACGGAAGGGACCTGATACTCAGCCTTATAGTACCGGGAGTAGCATATGGGACTCAGAAGCATGAGTTGGCATCTTCTACCACATCAAACTCCCCCTAGAGTGTGGAGGCATCGTCCTCAGTTGGTGTAGCTAACTCAACAGATTGAGCATACTGTTAAGAATATGAAGGTCGTCGTTTTCTATATAGAGAAGCCCCATCATCACTGGCTTCTCCATCATCGTCGATCACCACAGTTTCTAAGACTGGATCGGACGCGGCGTTCATCCCCACAACATCCGGGAATGGCTCAGGCGCTGCGTTCTTTGCCTTTTTATTTTTTTTCCCCGGTCACAAATAAACGTCTCCTTTTTTGTTGCTTGTTCTCTGACGGGGGACTCCGAGAAGAAGTACTTGCACCAGAAGCAGGCCCGGAGATACCTGCTCGAGTAAACGCCTCCTGCAGCAGCCTCGCCGCATCAGTAGGATCAGCCAAAACTTCCTACTCGGGGACGATAACTGAGCCCTATGGTAGACCTGAATTCAACAAAGGAAAAAGAGTTAATCAGCTTTATTAACGTCTCTAGCATAGTAACATCCAAAATCTTTTGTACCCATTGGTCCAAGCCTTCGACCTATGGTGGAACCCACCGAGTTACTGAAACAAGTTAAAGAAAAGAAATTAGTAGCAACATGGGGTGATTTTTAATTAGAAGAAGAAAAAAATGATGAACTTACGAATATGGTTCCACAACTCCAAAAAGGATGAAGTCGTGGCCGAAATGATGTACCTGGTGGCAACTGCAACGAACAGTTCCATCCATCCATGGTCGTTCTCATCATCCATGCTGGCTAGTAGGGCATGGTGGCCACGTTTGCTAAAATTTATCATTAATCGAGCTAGGGTTAGATCTTCTCCCGTCTCCTGGTATAGACGCCAGAGACGAGCGACTGTCATCCACACAGAAGGACTTAATTGTGCCAAGCACACCTGGTAGCAGATGCAGAACTCCACAATAACGAGATCAAGCTCCCCGCTCAAAGAGAATAGCCCCAAAGTAAAGGGATACGTATAAAAATACGTGAAACCCTTCTTGGGGAGGGTTATCCGCTCCACTAGATTAGGAGCGATAATGTCTAAATCTTGGCAATTACAGTCTTCCTTTACAGCGGGAATGCTGGAAGGACGGATGGAAGAAGGATACACGCCAACGGCCCACGTACGAGGGTTAGCGGAAGAAAACTTCTCTTCTAAGTATTTAGTTGTGATAAGGCTCTTTGGGATGATGGTTCTCACTATAAGAGAAACAGTGTTATCAGCTTTACCTTTGTTCTTTGAGGAATTAGGGTTTCTGGAAGAATAGGCCATTTTTTGTCAGAAAAGGTTAAAGAAAGGTTGAAAATAAAGTTTGAAGAATTATGAAGTGTAAATGAAGAAGTTTGATGCGTATAAGTAAAGTAATATGCGGATAAAATCGTGGCCAATATTACCTCGATAACCGGCAAAGGTGATGCTGAATCGTGGGATAAAACGTGTTCGGAGTGTTAAATGCGGAGAGACATGCGTCTAATCAACCGTCAGAACCGTTTTAGAGGGGCAGAGAATTTTCCACCAAGAAAGGTATCTCTACCAACTTTTCGGTGACACAAAATTATGCCACCGGAAAGCAGAGGGACTATCTGTATTGGGTAAAATATATTCACATTTAATGATAGCATAAGAAAGCGGCACGTGGAGCCGAAGACAGAAGACAGTCGAACCCGAAGGCAATGATTTCGTTTATTATCAGAGAGAATGATACTCATAAAGGCAAAATAAATGTCCCTCATCCGGTAACATTCAATGAAGAACATTCTATAGCATTAAGTGCATGATTCGTTACATAAAATATGGCATTCAGTGCCCGTTGTTTACATATTCTTTAATGGCCCTCATAATTATTATTTAAGAGGGGCTTGATCCTAGGACCTTGTTCCCTAGGTGTAAATATAAATAGTGAGCTCTATTATCATTATAGGGAAGACGAATTTTCTGTCAAGTATACAGTGTATCCTATCAAAAGTTCAAATAACATCTTACTTTCTTGTGTATTTATATTGTTCTTACTGCTCCCGGAAGCTCTGCACCCGGGACTAAAATATATGACGTCTTATCTCGATTTTAATGCTAAGTCTTATATTTTTGTCTAATTCATCTATTATTTTTGAATCAAATCGATTCACTTATCTATAAATCACTTATAAATTTAACTGTATTGTTTTAGGGGTAAACAAGAATTCATTTGATGAATGCAAAATCCTCCGCCTCCCTTTTTAGTTTCCGGACATGTTGTTAGACTTTGGTGGCTTTGGAAATCATAATGTGGCATCTCTATAAAGTCTAAAGAACGAATGATTTACCAAAATTCTGTTCGGTCTAGCTCTCGCCACATTGCCTCTACTTTAAAATACGGACCATAATAATCTAAAAACCTCAAACCCAAACACTACTAAAAAATTAGAAATTAGGGAAAACTCGGTCACTGATTCTATTTAGGACAAATTATCAAGAAAATATATTAGTTACAAGCGATCTAACGATAAATACTAAGTTATAATAAATAAATAAAAATTAAAAAAGGTGGAAAACGTGGTGGTTGAGATTTTGACACTAAACCAAAACTTAGCATCATATTAACCATTGTGGAGTGCGCCTAATCTCCTGAGATTTTCATTGCGTGCACAAAAGATCGAGTCGTTTCTGGCGGCTGATAATTTGATATCATAAACGGTTCATCCCATGTTATTAATTAAGTCCCGGTTGAAGTTGTCGGCATTCCCTTTCCTGTGTCGGCTTCTTAGAGCCCGTTGGGTTAGCTGATAATTATTAAGTGCTAAAATTAATTTTATAAATATACAATCTTTTCATAAAATGACCTAAAGGTATATACAAAAATTATAAATTAAAAAATATTCATAATTAAACGAAAAAATGATGAACTGAAATAGAATGGAGAGGAGGTTCGAGGTTTTGTTATTGGAAAATTATTTTGAGAATTAGAAAAGAATTTAAGGATAACATAGTTAAAAAAATTTATTAAACTAAAATTGATAAGTTAAAAAGTCATAAGTTGGGGTGACAATTTATGATTTTTGACTAATTTGAACTTATAAATATTTTTTGTATTTATCAAACGGATAGATAAGCAAAAATATAAAATCAAACACCCTCTTAGATTTGGCACCAACTTCCTTCATTCTATTTGCGTTACAAGGTTTTTATCAAATATGGTTAAAGCTACTGAAGTTCTTGGAGTCTAAAACCAATTGTTAGATCTAGTTCGCGAGTCGGCCAAAGTTAGTGCTTGGAAATTGGAATCCTAGACGTGCGAAAAAATGTACAAATATATATAGATATACATTTTAAAAAGAGAGAGAAAAATAAGCATATTTCAATACTCCTCTCTCAACTTACCACTCACAAGTATAAATTCTAGATATATCACTGTCCAAAATCTTTATGACATGTGGAATATGTAATCATTTTGTTTGCTGCGTTCTTTCCAGATAACCTGCAAAAAAAACGCCAATTCTATTTTGTTTCCAACCCCAATTTGTTCAATATTAGTGCGTTTGTAAGTAAAACGCATATGAGAAGATGGGGGAATCACTTCAATGAAGGAACATGTGCAACTATGCAAGTAGACTATGAGTAGTAGTAGTAGTAGTATCCGATCAAAACAGGAAAATAGAAACAGTAACATTTAAGAATACGTGGCCCTCTGCATCAACTTAAAGTTTATAAAGTATCAAAGAAAAGTCTCCTTCTGACTCTTCACTTCTTAAGAAGTAATAACTGCCCCTTTGGAATCAAGAAAGGCAATCAGTGAGGTCCCCTCACTCACTGAAATGTCCACTTTACTTGAATATTCCTGCAATATATATTTGTCGTTCAATCTCTTTACTTATCCCATCTCTTTAAACAATTCTTAAAAAATGGAATATGGGTGCTCACCTATATGTAACATGGCTTCAATTTGTATCATTCCATTTAACTACTCATCATGGCCTTCCATCTCGTCTGACAATTTTAATGCACTTCTATGCAATAGTTGACTAGCACACTAGAATAGTTAATTTAAAATTTTAAGTTATTAGATGTAGAGTACATAGTTGAGTATCACTTCATCGACTACTTTTTATTACTAGTTAGCGCATTTCATTAACGAAAGACAAAATATAAAAAAATAAACACACAAAGAAGCTAAATAAATTCGATATATAGCATATAAGTAATTCATTAAAAAACATAACTTAATTTATTTATACAGTATAATTTTCTGGTCAACAAAAATTAGTTAAATCCCGTAAGACAAAGGTAGCACCGCCCCTAATTAATCTGCACATATTGCTAAACAAGGCAACATCCGCTACTGCTGCCACAAATTTTTGATCCTTGACTTCTAAACAAGGCAACATCGCATTATCTAACTCATATCTCGATGCTGCAACTGAGGATAAATTTATCAGCAACCTGGACCTGGATTCTTAATCTATAAATTTTAGCTAAAAAGACATTACTATACCGGTTGGTTCTGAATTAAAAAAAATATATCTTTTACTGTCATTCCAATTTGGCAATTTTGTCCGTTCGCCACATCTTGACAATTCGTCAATCATGCAACTTTATTTTTTTTAAATTAACTTATAACGTCATGGACAGTGTAAGACATATTAAAGTCCACTTCATGTCTGCGCATCTCCCTCTTTTTAATTGTCCGTTTGCTGTTTGCGTTCGAACTTTCCTGGACAATTATTATAATATAAAAAGTAAAGAAAAGAAAATTGTCACTAATTTAGTTGAAAATATATAATTTTCCAGAAGCATAAACGGGATTAACCTGTTTTTAAATTCGAAGCCACGGGTGTATTTTGGTCTTCAAACTCTTTATGTTACATTCAGGGGACAAGTGACAGAATTATTTGCCAGTAAAAGGACAGTGAACAATCAACTGCTATATACCAACTAATACTCATGATTTTAATTATTGATATCGTCTCACTTTTATTTTATTTTAATAGTTAGTTTATTATTTTTTCTCTCGCTTTGCCACCTCCATTGAGTACAACGTAAGTCAACAACGCTACATTAATTGCAAGCACATCGTAATTGGTTAATGTAAGACAAAAAGAACGATTAGGTTATCATTTCCGCATTTTATTTCTTTATGAACCACAAAGTATCTAAATTTTCTTGTTTATTTAAATTCAATAAAGTTATACTCTCTCCCGTCGATTTCTTGGCTATTTTTTTAATTAATTAACAATGTAATTGATCATATTAATTTTAATTTGTTCATAAAAATACAACAAATATATCTAGGCACTTTATTCAAATAGCAACTCTGGAAAAAAAAAGTTAATTATTTCATGATATTTAAAAAATTAAGTATTATGGACCCAAAAAAAGACTCAAAAATCACTTAAAGTAGACATGAGAGAGTATAATTTAGATCCATTCGTCATTGTGATTTAGTTATAGATTTTTGATAGGTTCGTTTTTCTGCAACTTTATTCTATTTTACGTGATTCTTCTCTATCATAACGAACAATTCATTTGGGTATCTTGATAATGACGCCGTTAAGAAAGCTAACTTTAATTTTGCTTACTTTCCATAATTGCTGTTGATCGATAAAAGATAGGTAACAGATTCCCTTGTTTAATGGGTTGGCCACGATTAATAGTTTTGGTTCGGATAAATGACTGTCTAAAATTTTTACTAGGTTCGGGTTGCTGCATTTTCAGTTTTTTACCATCTTTCAGCTATGAATTAATTAAGAGCCTAATTATGTCCTAATCGAGCTACGTGGATCCAAATATGATTATAAAATTTCTGGGTTGGTGTGTAGGTTAGGTACCTCACCTACCTCTATGATAATGATATTTTAATCACATTTGTAATTCTTTTAATAGTTCAAATAAAATCTGTGGTAATTAATTAAGAACCCTGCATGCAGGTTCAAAGCATTTTCTTAAAAAAAGATTAAGAAATCAAAATAAGAATGTTTTTCAAATCTAAATAAAAAGGAAAACACCATAGATTTTATGTAAAAAATTTAATATTGTATATTATCTTAATAATGGTAATTTTATCGATCTGACAAAGAATGATGTTCTTTCTTAAATAATCCACTGGTTGTAGTGGTTTCACAGAATCATAGGCCGACCCAGTGTTATAGTATCGGGTTATCTGAATTTAGTATTTTCGACGTAAAGTATAAATTTAGTATAAAAAATTATTAAAATAGTAATATATAGCGAATTTAAATTTATAACTTTAAAAATATAATAGACTCAATACTAAAAATCTTAAAGGTTAAACCCGTAAAATTTAAATCCTGACTGCTTCGCCGTGAATGTTATTAACTGAGCACTTATGTGCTACACGAGTTCACGCAAATTTTTTACTCCTTATTTATAGAGGGGTGGGGTAGTAGGGAGGAAAGGTAAAAGAGGAAGAAAACGTGGCTTCATTATATCCTGACAGTCAGAATTTAATTTATCGTACTAGGGACCCTTTTGGGTTAGATAAAAGTATTGCATATATATATATAGAAACATTTCATAAATCATATCTTATAAAACCTAAATTAACGTCTATCATATTAGGTAACCTTCGTTTTCATCCTTATATATATATAGTTGAAGTGTTATAGAGTGTGCCAAGTTACCTAAGTATTACCCATTGGGTCCATCTACCTTTGAGGTCTAATTGAGCTATTAATTACTTGCTGTGTCTATTTTCCATTTTATTTGATTAATTAATCACTTAAAAATCAAAATGAAATGAACAAGGTACTCATCACAACTTTGGAGAGAATGTACTAATCACTATAACGAATCTAATTCTTATGTTCAAGCAAATCTAAATGTTACAAATTAAATACTCAACTTCATAAAATTCTATATATGTCACGAAGATAAAGAGAGGCGGACCCAAGATTTGAAAGTGACGGAGTTACATGAGCGAAGTGTTCAACCAGTTTCCCTATCAGACTTATAATCTTAACGGTTCCAAGCAAAATATTCTACCTGCGTGGGTCCGCCTTTGGTCGTGAGTGGTGCGATTCCAGAATTTGGATTTGATTCCAAAGCATTGGGTGCTCTCTAACCACAAGGAGGTCAGTTTCATATATACTAAAGCCGTTCTCTCTAAGCATGATAGGACAACGAGAGAGAGAATCAGAAGAGTACTTTGATATCTCTTTGTTGGTCAAGATTTTAGAAGCATAACCTTTAATTGACAAGGAGATTTTGTTGGTATTCACAAACACAAGATAACAATCCAAGAACTTAGATAACATTTCCTTTTTTGATTAAACATGCTGAACATTCTATCGAATTGTTTGATAATACATGTCCACAATTTTGTTTGAGTCTCATCACCTTTTACACGTCCCACTATGACTTGTAGAGTAGTCCATTCCTTTCCCTTGTTCCTTATCTTATTTTCCAGATTCGCATACGACTCACCCACTCAAGACTTGAAAGGCCTAATATATACTTGTCGGAGGTGGCGGAGCCATGATTTAAAGTTTATGGGTTTCTACCGTCATTTCAAATTAATATACAATAATAACTTGGTTCACAATTAAGTATTTACAAATATTTAGTTTATTTCTTTATATAAATACAGGATCTATGCAAAAGTTATTGAGTTCCCGGGACCCATATTCAATACTCTAGGTCCGCCACTGCTTGCCGAAACGATAATGTTAATATTAAATTGTGTGATCATCTTATTCAAAAGTTTAAGATGCCAGAATGAGTATATTTCTAATGTGAGTAAATTTCATGGGTGGTCACTGAGCTTTGTGCTCGCTACCCCAAAGTCATTATTCTTTTTTTGTTACATAAAAATCATTTTACTTTGCTCCACTTTTCACAAAAATAACTTTGATAAAAAAAAACTCACCTAAAATGTGAGAAAATGACAAAAAATAATACTTATATTTGGGGTAAATTCAAATTGGGCCCTTAAATATACTCCTTAGCTATTTTGATCCCATAAGGTTATCAAAAGTGAGCGCTTTTAATTTTCATCGAAGATTTAATAAACTATGCTTATTGAATATACTGAAAACTAAAATTTAATTAACTAGAATTACCAATATAGTTCTGTCAAATCCAGTAATGGACAAAAAAAAAATCATAGGTGCTCTGCTAACTTAAACATAAAGTTATTATAAAAAATATTATAAGTGTGAAACTAGTTGAAAAATAAACAAGAAAGTAACGACACACTTTAGCTTTGTAGCCTCCTATTGCAATATATACAAATAGATCACACCTCTTCTGGACTAAATTAAATAGCTAGTATTTGATCCTTTAATCGATAAAAAAACTAATGATTTGTCTAAAAATCGAACAAATGGATGAACGCAAATTCATCAATCACCACAATCGATTTTAATGCAACTATCCTACATTCACGTTGAAAATGAGTTACTCCTTTCATGATATACGAATTTTATATCTTCAGATCGCATGATTAATTATGAAATAACAAAAATTAGTTATTTTATACCTAAGTGCAAGTAAGACTAAATACTTTGATGGGATGGACTTGTCAAATCCAGAAGTCGTAAAATAAAAAATGCACAAAATGCTAGAAATAAATTTTAAAATAACATATTACACCTCAAAAAGTTATACAAAATCTTATAATAAGTCAAAAAGTAGTTAAAATTATAAAAAATACACTTCTAAATGTGATTTCATAGTAATCTCTTTTTCGCATTTTCCATTAAAATAACAATTATAATTTGTTAAATACTCGAGAAAACCAAAAGTACTCACTTTTGACAGCTTTATTGAATCAAAACAACTAAGGAATATATTTATGGGCGCTTATTAAACTTACCAAAAAATATAACGATCATTTTTGTTATTTTCTCTCACATTTTAGGTGGGGTTTTAACAAAAAAAATGTCCAAAGTTATATTTGTGAAAAGTGGAGCAAAGTAAAATAATTTTTATGCAAAAAAAGAAAGAATAGTGACTTTTGTGTAATGCGTACAAAGGTGGATGACCACCCATAAAACTCTTTTTAATATCTTATATATCATGTATCCACTCATTTATTCATATGTGGTTGATGTTTTTCATAAGCCAAACATGTGAATATATATATTTTTCTTATTTGCTTTTTTAGGCGAGATGATATTTGAATCCAAGACTGTATACGGGTAAAATCGAGCTCGTAGTATACCCTAGCATCCGACACGATAGGCCGGGCTCGAGACATGGCAATAAAGGACTGAAGATCGGCCCCAAGCCCCATCAGGTTAGCAACCGGGACCAAACACCTGCCTTCGATAACACCGAGGTCGTGACCCCGGAACCGGTCTTGGTTCCTCGCAAAAACATTATTAGCATAACATAAGACCGAAATATCTATGACCGGTCGGATATTACGACGGAAATCTCGGCACGTATCAACAAGGAACCAACAATTAGCAAATCAAGAGATTTTTTACCTTTTATAGAGTTGTAACTAATGTAAGACTCCCCTACTATATAAAGAAGGTCTGATTACTTGTAAAACATATTGTAACACGCATTCCAAAGCAATATATTATTAATCTCTTATTCTTCTGTGTATTGATACCGATCAAAGTACGCCTGGCACAAGCGTGATAAACCTTCCAAGGCTGAGACTGTTCAATTCGTGTGGTTTGTATTTACTTTATTATTATTTATTTCAATTGCAATCTAATTTATCATTTTGTGTCAAGTTAATCCACGTATCCTTAAAACCACTTACATATTTAATTATTATCCGATTTTGAGGGTAAACAGTTTAGTGCCCACCGTGGGGCTAAAAATAATAGTGGTTATTTGATACTAATTTCCATAATACACACTACTTTACACTTGTTCTTTGAAGTGTTTCTAATTTCAGGTTAAAATTCAAAATGTCGAACTCTCAATCAGCATCCCTACATGTTTACAATGAGTCTGGTCATCACGGTGAAAATAACAACATAGCGCTCGGTGATGAGGTATTGCACGGTTATCCCATCGCAATTCTGGTCGCAGACCCAATCGATGCTAATTCACATGTGGCTATCGACACAAACCTGCCTACCGACCCCGAGAATAGCGTATGTGGTGGAAACCAATCGGCAGCTCAAAATACACAAAACATTAGAGGAGACGGGATTGGTCTATAGGTGATCTTCGAAATGTTGCAGGCTCAACAGGCAGCGATAGCTCAGTTACAAAATCAAAGCCGCACACTAAGCAGAATTGAACCCGATCCGTCCCGGGAAATCACACGTATGGATGAACCGCCCGCATAGAGGTCGAATGAAAATGAATCAAGGTCTAACCCCGAGATCATAAAGATGCTCGAGTAACTGACCAAGCGGGTAGAATCAAGGGAGAAGAAAATTGAAGCTAATGACAAAAAGGTGGAAACCTACAATTCTAGGGTCGACCAAATCCCTGGAGCACCGCCAATATTGAAAGTCCTAGATTCCAAGAAGTTTGTACAAAAATCTTTTCCTCTGAGCGCGGGTCCAAATATGATCTCTAAGAAGTTCTGCATTCTCGTGATTCCTAAGTACAACAGAACGACTGACCCGAATGAGCAAGTAACCTCTTACACATGTGCCACCTAAGGGAATGCCTTGGAGGATTATGAGATCGAGTCTATCTTGTTGAAGAAGTTTGTAGAGACCCTGTCAAAGAGATCCATGATATGGTACCATAACATACCTCCTAACTTTATTGACTCGTTTGTTATGCTTGCAGATTCCTTCATAAAAGAACATGCCGGGGCTATCAAGGTTAAGACCAGAAAGTCAGACCTCTTCAAATTAAAACAGAGGGATAATGAAATGCTCAAAGGGTTTGTGTCCCGATTTTAAATAGATAGAATGGACTCACCCCAGGTTGCGGACGATCGGGTCATTCAAGCTTTCACCCAAGGACTCAATGTTCGAAGCTCGGTGGCTTCGCATCAGTTGAAATAAAACTTGATAGAATATCTGGTCGTTACTTGGGCTGACGTGCATAACTGGAATCAATCAAAAATCAAAGTCGAAGATGATCAATTTGGGGGCCCTTCGGGGTCCGTTTATCCCGTCATAGCCGTCGATAGAGCCAAGAGAGACATTGATCGTGAACCAAGATCAAGCAGGGATCGTTATCAACCGTATAATGGGGATCAAAGAGGTAATGAATCCGAAAAAAATCCCATAAAAAGTGAAGGAGAAGTGATCGAGGTCAAGTAACCAGGGACTCATGGGCAAGAACGATTTCGACAAGCCTATCAGGCCTAAGGAAGCACTGAGGTTATCGGAATATAACTTTAACGTCGATGTTATCGCTATTGTATCAGCTATCGGTCGTGTCAATAACACCAAATGGCCTCGACCTCTACAATATGATCCAACCCAAAGGGATCCTAACCATAAGTGTAAATATCATGGCACTAATGGCCACAGAACGGAGGATTGCCGACAGTTGAGAGAGGAAGTAGCCCGACTATTCAACAACGGGCATCTTCGAGAATTCTTGAGCGACCGAGCCAAGAATCATTTTAGGAATAGGGATTCTAACAAACAGACCGAACAAGAATAACCTCTACACGCCATTAACATGATTATCGGTGGGGTCGATGTCCCTCGGGGGCCGATGTTGAAGCGTACCAAAGTATCCATCACGAGGGAAAAATGGACTCGAGATTACATACCGGAAGGAACCTTGTCTTTTAACGACGAGAACGCAAAAGGGATCGTACAGCCCCACAATGATGCACTGGTAATATCTGTACTCATAAATAAATCTCAAGTTAAGTGTGTTTTAATTGACCCAGGTAGCTTGGCCAACATCATCCTATCGAGGGTCGTGGAGCTGTTCGGTCTAAGAGATCAAATCGTGCTTGCAGTCCAGGTTCTAAATGAATTCAACATGGCATGTGAAACCACTATGGGGGAGGATGTAACGACCTGGCTGGTCGTTTTGAGAATTTTAGCCTCGTTGCCCCACTTACTACTCATTTTGTACTTTATAGCTGTTATATGACTTGTCGGGGTAGTCAGTTCGGATCCGGTGAGGTTTCGGAATGAATTGAGATACTTAGTCTCAAGGAGGAAATATTTAAGTTGAAAAGGTTGAGAGGATATTGACTTATGCGTAAAAGATCCCGTAATAGAGTTTTGATGATTCCAATGGCTCCATATGATAATTTTAGACTTAGGAGCGTGTCCGAAAAATTATTTGGAAGTTCGTAGTTAAATTAGGCTTGAAATGGCTAAAAATAAAAATTTAAATTTGGAAATTTGACCGGGGAGTTAACTTTTTGATATCGGGGTCAGAATCCGATTATGGAAATTTGAATAGGTCTGTTATGTCATTTATGACCTGTGTGCAAAATTTGAGGTCAATCGAACTTGATTTGATAGGTTTCGACATCGAATGTAGAAGTTAAAAAATTTTAAGTTCATTAAGCTTGAATTGGGGTATGATTCATAATTTTAGCGTTGTTTGATGTGATTTGAGGTTTCGACTAAGTTCGTATGATGTTTAAGGACTTGTTGGTATATTTGGTTGAGGTCCCTAGGGCCTCGGGTAAGTTTCGGATGGTTAACGGATCGAAATTTGGAATTAGAACAAAGCTGGAAACTTTCTATCATCTAATGCAATCACACCTGCGGAATTTGACTCGCAGGTGCGAGCTCGCAGAAGCGAGCGTAGGAGCACAGAAGCGAAAAGGGGAGAGTGGAGCAATGGCCGCAGGTGGGGAGGAAAACTCTGCATCTGCGCGACCGCAGATGCGGATGAGGGATCGCAAGTCCGCATGGGACCGCAGAAGCGAACCTCGAGTCCGCAGAAGCTAAGGCTGCCACAGCAGCGACGAAGTTCTTCGCATATGTGAAAGCGCAGATGCGGCCTAGTGCATCGCAGGTGAGAAAGCACTTTGAGTGTTAAAACGAGGAGTTACCGAGATTCTTTCTCATTTTTGGACTTAAAACACAAGATTTGGGCGATTTTTTAGAGGGATTTCACAGGAAAAACTTGGGGTAAGTCACTTGTGATCATTGTTAGTCAATTTTTCGGATAAACTCCTAAGTCCAAAATCACCATACGGATCTATTAAAATCATCAAAACTCTATTCCGGGGTCGTTTACATATAAGTCAATATCCTGTCAACCTTTTCAACTTAAGTTTTTCCTACTTGAGACTAAGTGTCTCAATTCATTTTGAAACCTCACCAGACCCGACCTGACTACCCCGGCAAGTTATATAACAACTATAATTTACAAAATGAGTAGTAAGTGGGGGAACGGGGTTAAAATTCTTAAAACGATCGGTTGGGCCATTACAGATAACATTACCGGTGAATACCGACGGGAGCATCCAGAAAGCTAAGTTTTTTTGTAATCGAAGGAGACATGAGGTACAACGCTTTGTTCAGGAGGCCATGGATCCACAACATGAGGGCAGTGCCCTCGACTCTGCACCATGATCAGGTAGGGTTAAAATAATCCACTAAGAACAGCCAGCCATAAAAGAGATGTTTGTGGTCGAAGAGGCGATTCTGATATCCGCACTTGCAATGACAAAGGGGCCGATTCGGTCACAAAGAAAGAATCTAAATAGCAATTACTGACACCAGCCCCGATCCAACCAGAGAAACATAAGACTAATGTAGATGATGATTACGGAGTTCCTAGGTCTTTTATAGCCCCTGATGATTCCGACGCCACTAAATCGACAGTCGAGGAGCTGGAATAGGTCATATTTAAGGAGCATCTACCTAAACGAAAGGTATAATTGGGCACGGGGTTAAATCCCGAGCTCGGGAAAAAACTCATTCAGTTTCTTATAGCTAACATAGATTGTTTCGCTTGGTCCCACCTTGATATGACATGGATCCCGCCGGAAATAACCACTCACAAGCTAAGCTTGGACCCTAAGTTCCATCTGGTCAAGCAGAAGATGAGGCCCCAGTCTGAGGTCAAACATGCTTTCATCAATGACGAGGTATTTAAACTCCTTAAAATAGGCTCCATTCGGGAGGTTAAATACCCAGATTAGTTAGAGAATGTAGTGGTAGTCTATAAAAAAGGGAATAAATTGAGAATGTGTGTACACTGTAAGGATTTGAATAAGGCATGTCCCAAGGACTCCTTCCCTTTGCGCAACATCTATCGCATGATCGATGCCACGGCCGGCCCTGAGATCCTCAGTTTTCTCAATGCCAACTCCGGGTACAACCAAACATGGATTAACACGGGTGATCAGGAAAAAACCTCCTTCATCACTAAATACGACACCTACTGCTATAACGTAATGCCATTCGGATTCAAAAATGCCGGGGCCACTTATCAACGCCTAGTAAATCGGATGTTCGAGGAAAAAATAGGAAAATCAATAGAGGTTTACATTGACGATTTGTTGGTGAAGTCCCTGCGAGCAAATGACCGTTTAAAATATTTACAGGAAACCTTCAGCATATTGAAGAAATACAATATGAAGCTGAACCCGGAGAAATGTGCGTTTGGAGTTGGGTGAGGTAAATCCTCGGATTCATGGTATCCAACCGGGGAATCGAGATCAACCCCGACAAGATCAAATCCATCGAAGATATCATGGTTGTGGACAACGTGAAGGTTGGCAAAAATTAACCGGGCGTATAGCCACCCTGGGGCGATTCATCTCGAGGTCCTCCAATAAGATCCACCGATTCTTCTTACTATTGAAGAATAAGAATAACTTCTCATGGATAGCGGAGTTCCAACGGGCCTTGGAGGAACTCAAGCGATATCTATCGAGCCCACTGATGTTTCACACGCCGAAGACAGACGATCAACTATACTTGTACTTAGCAGTATCAGAGATAGCGGTAAGTGGAGTCCTGGTCCACGAAGAACAAGGTACGCAATTTCTAATTTACTATGTTAGCAGGACTCTAGGTGAGGCCGAAACTAGGTACCCTCACCTAGAAAAATTGGCGCTCGCTTTGCTAAGCGCCTCTAGGAAGCTGAAACTATATTTTCAATGTCATCCTATATGTGTTATGACTATTTACCCATTGCAAAATATAATGCATAAACCCGAGCTCTCGGGACGATTGGCCAAATAGGTCGTGGAGATCAGCGGGTATGATATTGAATATCAATGTTCATTAACTGCCATTAAATCTCAAATATTGGCAGACTTCGTGGCCGACTTTACGTCAACCCTAATACCCGAGGTTGAAAGAGAGTTGTTGGTGAATTCAAGGACATCTTCGGGGATCTGGACCCTCTTTACGGACAGCACCTCGAATGCAAAAGGGTTCGAACTCGGCATCGTGTTGAAGCCACCAATAAGGTAATATAGTTAGACAATCTATTAGGACTATGAAATTGACTAACAACCAGGCCGAATATGAGGCCATGATTGCAGGTCTCGAACTAGCCAAAAGCTTGGGGGTAGAGGCGATCGAAGTCAAGTGCGACTCCATCCTCGTGGTGAACCAAGTTAATGGGACGTTCGAGGTCCGAGAAGAACGAATGCAAATGTACCTTGATAAGTTGCAGGTAACATTACATCAGTTCAAAGAATGAAATTTGCAACACGTACCTCGGGATCAAAACAGTGAGGTCGATACCCTTGCTAACTTAGGGTCATCGGTCGAGGACGACGAGTTCAATTCGGGGGTAGTTGTACAACTTATGAGATCGATAGTGGAAGAAGGCCATGCCAAGATTAACTCAACGAGCCTAACCTGGGACTAGAGAAACAAATATATAGGATATCTGAAGACCGGAAATCTTCCCTCGGATCTGAAAGAATCGAGGGCCCTATGTACGAAGGCAGCCCGGTTTACTTTGTCTGAAGATGGAACCCTGTTCAGAAGAACATTCGATGGCCCGCTGGCGATATGTCGAGGACCGGGAGACACCGAGCACGTTCTGAGAGAAATCCACGAAGGCACCTGTGGAACTCAATCAGGAGACGAATCATTGGTTCGAAAAGTAACCAGAGCCGACTACGACTGGATCGATATGGAAAAAGACGCGAAGGAGTTCGTACGAAAATGTGGCGAATGTCAAAGACATGCTCCAATGATTTATCAACCCGGGGAGCTGCTGCATTCGGTTCTGTCACCATGGTCGCTCATGAAGTGGGGAATGGACATCGTTGGGCCCCTTTCATGGGCACCCGGTAAGGCTCAATTCATATTATTTATGACTGACTATTTTTCTAAGTGGGTGGAAGCCCAGGCATACGAGAAGGTCAAGGAGAAGGAGGTCATCGACTTCATTTGGGACCACATCATATGTTGGTTCGGAATGCTAGCATAGATCGTGTGCGACAAGGGGAAGCAATTCATCGGCAGCAAAGTAAGCAAGTTTCTCGAAGACCACAAGATCAAAAGGATCCTATCAACACCCTATCACCCTAGTGGAATGGACAAGCAGAATCGAACAACAAAATCATACTCGAGAACCTCGAAAAGAGGTTAACTGACGCCAAAGAAAAATGGAAAGAAATCTTGCCCGAAGTCTTGTGGGCATACCATACGACCTCAAAGTCCAGTACCGGGGACACCCCGTTCTCACTGGTTTACGGTGTCGAAGCTCTAATACCGGTCGAAGTCGGAGAACCAAGTCTCAAGTTCCGATATAAAACCAGGGAATCAAATGACAAGGCCATGAATACAAGCCTTGATCTATTATATGAAAGGCACGAAGCCGCCCTTGTCCGGATGGCCTCCCAAAAGCAGCGGATCGAGAGATATTACAATCGAAGGGCCAACCTTCGACACTTCAATGTCGGGGACTTGGTATTAAGGAAGGTCACACTAAACACCCAAAACCCGAATGAAGGGAAGTTGGGATTGAACTGGGAAGGTCTGTATCAAATTATCGAGATCACCGGAAAGGGCCCCTACAAATTCGGAGCAATGAATGGCGAGCAACTACCGAACAACTGGAATATAACTCACTTGAAACGATATTACTGCAAAGGTACGTCCCCATTCATTTCTTTATTTGAACTAACACTTAGAGGTAACAAACAAGGAACGACACAATTTTTAGGCCTGAAAGCACACGTTGCACTCTTTTTTCCTTGAACCGGTTTTGTCCCGAATGGGTTTTCCGGCAAGGTTTTTAACGAGGCAACAGTAAATCGTGCTAACATAGAATTGAAGACATGTTACGAACCGGTATCGAAGATCACGACAACAGTAAATTGTGATAACTTAGAATTGAAGGCCGATTACGAACCGGTATCGAAGATCATGACAACAGTATTCGAGGCCTCTCTATGATCGGCCCCGAACACTGGGGGCATTACCCTCAGATAACGACTTTAGCAAGGAAAGAAACTTTATGATTGAATAGTCTCGGTTCGATCGATAGGATTTACTATAAGGGCCAAACGGTCAAATAAACTGTGCCCGCATAGACTGCTCGAGCCCTGGCACAAAGCTTGTACACATGTATAACTATTACGCACAATAATAAAAAGAAGTCTCTACCTTGCAAATAAATATCTTGTCCCTTAAGAATTTCTCTTTTTTATTTTCCTTTTAAGGAATTTCCTACTTCCGATCCCCTAAAGGTATCGAGCCCAAGGTCCGCCTTTATCCGAGTTCAAATGATCACTCACAATCGGGGACTACCGTCCAAAAACAAACTCGGACGGCTCGGGCTGAGGGATCCCGGGGGCACAAGACCTATTAGGCAACGCCCAAACCTTAAAAGCTACGGCCATCCCCATTCAGGGACTGTTATCTTAGGCAAGCCCGGATAACTCGAGGTGACAAGACCACTGGGAAATACCCAAACTAAAAGGCTACGACTATATTAAAACGGCTCAGAGACATCCATGACCAATAATAAAAAAAATAAAGCCTTGAAAATTTCTAAACCGGTTCTAAAGACTACCCTCGGCAAACTATAATCTAAAAACATATTATAAGTACTTTGGGGAAAAGTCATGGTCATACCGAACCCCCATGATGCCTTAGACAAAATAATGTCAAAGGCAAGGCCTGTTTGAACCTCCGAACATGACCTAACTACTTCATGCTAATGCATTTCGATCTTTGCAAACATAAAGAATAAAGCAAAGAAAAACAAAACTCAGAAATTGTCGAAGGGAAAAGGAAGCAAGCCTTGTATTATATATACATAAAGTATTTACAAAGGCCAAACAATCTTGACAAAAAATACAAAAGTACACAAGTACAAAAAATAAAAAAGCAAAAACATCTACAAAGGCATCTAAATAGCCTCGTCTTCTCTGCCCCCGATCCACCGGAACCATCAGAGTCTTTTTCTTCTTTTTTCTCGGGGTAAGCCAATTTCTTTGCCTCGGCCTCGAGCCCCTTAGCGATTTCGATATCGACCGACAGATCAAAACCCCGAGCATGAATCTCCTCGAGGGCCTCTCTTCGTGACTGCCGCTTCTTATATTCAACAAAGTCTTTTAAGTGGTCATAGGCCACCTCGGCAGTGGCCTTATATTGGGACACCATCTTGTCGGCTTCGGATTTGACCACCCCAGCCGCTGACTTGGCCGTTTCAAGCTCTTTGGCCATAATTTCTCGATCAGAGGCGGCCAAACTTAGCTGAGACTCAAGCTCTTCGACCTTTTTGGCATACACCTCGGCCTTTTCCTTTACCACTCGAAGATGGACCTTAGTCGAAGTCAGTTGCGCCCGATCAGACTTTTTTTCCAAGGCCAAACAGTCCATTCTGCCTCTCCATTCTTCGGCCTCGGCCTTAATTGCATCTATTTCGGCTCGGAGCTGATCGATCTGATCGATCTTCTGTTGGACCTGCGGATTTCGACCATTAGTCACTAAACCTTGTTCATCGTCACTAACCTCAAATATTTTTACCTACTCGGGCAGGTCGGCATGCTCTTTCCGAGCAACCTCCAGCTCAACTCGGAGGCTCTTATCCTCCCCTTCAAACTGCTCGCTAAGAAGTTTATAAGCATTTCTCTTCTCAGTGAGCCCTCTGACCTCGGCTTCAAGTTGTTTCATCGCATTCCGGTATCGGAGAAAAGTCTCGTGGTGAAGCACCGAGGCCTACAAGCACAAAGAGAAAATGTTAGAGTTATCTATAAAATAGCCTAAGTACAAATTGAATACCATCGAGGAATATCTGAAGATTACCCGGTTTAACGCATGTTGTGCTTCGTTGAACAGACAAGGTGCATCCACCTCGTTCATCTTAGCATGATCATCCTTGGTCACCAGACACCAAAGATAACTGGCCACCCATACGGGGGCGTAGAGAACCCGTGTGTCCTCTGGAAGGGAGATAATGATGGATCGTTTCCGACCAGGATCCATCCCCGGAGCAGGGAATCAATTGACCAGTTTGGGGCTCGAGGAAGGTCTATTTGCCCAAAGATGGGCTCTTCCTAGGTATCTCTACGTCACCCAACCCAGTGACGTCCTCTGTGGCCGTAGAGTTCACTCATTCAAAAAAACCGCGGAAGAGGTCGTCCGCTCCATGGGCCGCCTCATTGGGACGTCCTTTAGCCGTTTGGTCCTAATCGTACATGGAGTCAGTAAACGAGGGTGACTCTGTGATCTATATCATACCAATTGCTTCATTCGGGGCATTGCCCACATCCCGAAAAACTTCGATCCCGGACTCATCCTCGACCTCCATGACTTGATGAAGATCGGTATCGCGTGGTGCTTTCTTTGGATTTACGCACCAACCATCTCATTGGCTTCTTTTTCTCCTAGCTCGGAAACTCAGAGCCCTTTTTCTTTTCTTCTCTTCACCATGTCTCGAAGTAGGGGACTCGGTGGGGAAATCATCGCTACTGTATGAGGGCCTCATTTTGACATTTTTGGATAAACCTGCAAAAAGAAATAAACAAGTGAGAACTTAATAATGCAAAAGGGAAACCAAATATTACTCATGAAAGAGATTTCACCGTCCTTTGAAAGCTCGCACCATGAACACTCGGAATAAGGCCTTTGTAATACGATGCCCTCGACCCATTCCTTAAGTCGAGGAACTATATTCGGGATCCGAATAACAGCTACACCACCACATAAAACCGATAAGAAGAAAGGAAAAAAGCGATAAATTAAAAATTGGAAGCAAAATTATACTAACGTGACATGTTCCACTACTCAGGAAACGATGTGTGCTCGACCGGGATCAAGTCCGAGGTCCTCACTTAGACGAAACGGCCTAGCCAACCTCGGTCCCGATATTCATCGATACTCAAGAATGGGACTTTACTGGCCCGAAGGGCAAGCTTGATCAGTCCCCACCGGTAGAGTCGGGGACTATATAAACGCATAAGGTGGTCGATAGTGAAGGGGCACCCTTCGATCTTTCTTACAAAGAAACGGAGGAGGATTATGATCCTCCAGAAAGAAGGGTGAATTTGACTGAGGGTTACCTCGTATCTTTTGCAAAATTTGATGATAACCGGGTCCAAGGGGCCTAGCGTGAAAGGATAAGTGTAAACACTTAAAAATCCTTCGACGTGGGTGGTGATGGCTTCGTCAGGTTCGGGAATCACCAAATGTTTGGCAACCCAATTGCAATCCATTTTGACTTTAGAGAGAATATCCTCGGTGATCGAGAAGATGTACCTCGAGACCTCCTCGCATCGGCCTGGTACAGAGGAGGGCTTTTCGACCTTAAAATCAACATTGACCGGGCACCTTTCGGGGATGAACATTTTCATAGGAGTTTCCGATATCGGTTCCTCGACAGTAGTACGCGAGACGATTTCCTCGGTAGCCGGCCGTGAGATAGAGGGAGTTTCATTTTGGGGAACGGATTTTGAAGTCTTTGCCATTTCTTTGAAAAATAGAGAAAACCCGAGGGAAAAGAAGAAGTTAAAAAAGTACACTTGATGGTTTGATATGGAGACGAATGAGAGTTCTTATAAGAGATCTCAAAGTAACTAGAATATAAGTGCTTGAAAGTATTGAAATTTCTTAGACACGAGGGCAGAAGGTTTGGATGTAAAGTTTGAATGAACAAAGGGAGGGGTATTTATAGTTTTCCAGCAACGGTTCACATCTCGGAGTGACCGACCGACAATTGACAGACATTTAATGCCATTAAGACTAGACCGACGGGACGTTTCAACTATTTTATTGTTTCTGTCACGGTATATCGAAGTGAGAATTATGGGCTCATACCGTTTTTCATCATCTACTCTCCGAAAAATGAGGGGACTATTTGTATGCGGGTAAAATCGAGCTCGTAGTATACCCTAGCATACGACATGATAGGTCGGGCTCGAGACATGGCAATAAAGGACTGGAGATCGCCCTCAACTCCCACCGGGTTAGCAACCGGGACCAAACACATGCCTTCGATAGCACCGAGGTCATGACCCCGAAAACGGTCCTGGTTCAAACGACCTCGAAGAAACATTGTTAGCATAACAGAAGACCAAAATATCCGTGACTGGTCGAATATTACGGCGGGAATCTCAGCACGTATCAATAAGGAACGAGCAATCAGCAAATCAAGAGATGTTTTACCTTTTATAGAGTTGTAACTAATGTAGGACTCCCCTACTATATAAAGGGGGTCTGATTACTTATAAAACACATTGTAACACGCATTCCAAAGCAATACATTATTATTCTCCTTAATCTCTTATTCTTCTGTGTCTTGATACCGATCGAAGTATGTTGATACCGATCGAAGTATGTCCGGCACAAGGGTGATTAACTTTCCAAGGTTGAGACTGTTCAATTCGTGTAGTTTGCATTTACTTTATCATTATTTATTTTAATTGCAATCTAATTTATCGTTTTGTGTCGAGTTAATCCACGTATCCTTAAAACCACTTACAAATTCAATTGTTATCCGATGTTGAGGGTAAACAAAGACTCTTGCTTATATTATATCGTGTTTAATTCTGTAAACATTGTCTAAAAAATTAAGCTATAGAGTTCAATTTAATTACTTTAATTATATTGTATTATTTTTAGAGAATAGAAGAAACTTACATTCCTAAAGACAAGGTAGTAGTTTGCGATCTTGGAATGCTTATCAGTAACGTCCAGATTTTCAAGAAGACTGATTTTCAGTTGATAAAGATGTCTCGTATGGATTCCTCTTTGACTTGCATAAAAGTACTGTAGCGTTAGTCTCACCATTAAGTGGAACTAATTAGTACGTAAAATCCACGCTAATTAGGTTTTGATAAGTACGTGAAAAAAGAAGGTGCTGATAAGCAAGGTTTATTCCCAAAGTGTATCTAGTAAGTAGCACTTACTAGTACTTTTTAATCCAATCCATTTGTTTTATCTAGCTGGTCGAATCGCCGTGAAACACGCAGTCAATTATTAGTAAAATTGTGATTTTTACTATTAACTCTGGGGCCACAAAGATATAGTGCACACACTGTTATTTATTACACCATTCTTTTCATCAGAAAACATTTTTTTTACTACTAGGTAGTTGGATTGTGGTAGGTGTCGGTAATCACCAAATATATGTTAGCATTATATTCCGGATTGTGGTCAATAGAAATATGATCAACTGCTAAAAGTAAGAGGCGTGCGGAAAATGTCGTTATTAGCATATTTATGAAAGATTCTTTCATCAAAAAAATATATAATATTTATAAAATCTTAGCCCTCCGGTCGTATAATTAATATACTATGTTGGGCGCACCCTGCCCCAAATACTATTTTATGCTAATTAAGTATCGACTTACTATAAATATATTATAAGTGGTAGTGTTCTTTATTGTTAGGCTGAAGTTCAATGTAGAGAAATAACTCTTGATGGAACATTTTCTATGGGGCACATCAACTAAAATGTATTGCAAATTTGCACTCTATCACCAAATTTAATGATATCACTGCCCGACTTATTAGTTGTAGAATCTCTCTTTGATCCTCAAGATTTTAATATTAAGATGTTAATGAAGTACCTACATTAATGAAGTTTCATTTTATGTCCCACTCTTTCTTATTAGATTGTTCCAAAATGAATAATATATTTTCATACTTTACAATAATTTAATATTTAATTTTTTATTTTATTTTAATGACATATTTTTGTATTAAAAAAGGTTCCTTTTAAGGCGTAGGAAGAAAAAATGATTTGTGCGAACAAAACAAATTACATTAATGCATTAACCGGACACTTACAGATCGCATATATTTACAAAATTGTCATATGCGGATTTAAGATTTATATTTTATGAGTTCAACTTTTAAGGTTTTTAGTATTGAAACTATTATATTTTTAAAGTTATGGGTTCATATATACTACTTTTGCAATTTTGTTAAATTTTTACATATTAATTTTTACTCCGCGTCGAAAGTTATGAATTCAGTTGAACCTATTGTTGGGTTTAGGATTGTTTAGATTAAAATAGAGTGAATGCGAAACTGAAGGGAAAATAAAATATTTGAATCTCCCTCTTAGACAAAGGGACATTACCCCATATTAAAGGAAGAAAGAGTTTTGATGGGTATATATATACAATTGCTCTTCTTCTAGCTCTTAAATAGTTAAGAAGAAGGCAAGCCTCACGTCGTCGTCGTCGCTCGCTTGGCTCAGCTTCGGCTTCGGTCAAATGATTGATTGATTAATTTTTTGGACCAAATTTATTTGTTAGTATTATGATTAACGTAATATTATTTTAATTCAAATAATTAGTCATTTTTTAACGATAAATTATTTTTTCTCCGAGTTAGCCGTTTTACGTGAACGGTCATCTTGAAGAGTTGCACTTCTTCGTTTAAACCAACTTGTTGGCTATAAATAGCAGGTCATTCCCTCAGATTTTCCTTACGAAAAATCTGAAATCTCTTTCTTTCTACAGTAAGTGTGATTTGCTACCGATCATTTGTGTTCGATGAAACACTAGGGTTTGAAGTACCGCAACACCAGTATGTGATATGTTCTATCCTTGGAAGAAATAATCCACAAACTCGAGTACTAGGACTGGATTAAATTTCTTAAGGAAATACTGTGAATTCAGTGGGCTCGAATTAGTATATGGTTCTTCTACATTTTTGTTTTTTACGCTATTTTATTTCAAGAATTACTTTGCAAATACAAATTACTAACAAGCTTAAGGAACTTAATTTCATATTTTATATCTGTGTTGTATATACTGTTCTGGAGACTAATACATGTGTGATTTTCTACTCCCGTTTTGGAGATTAAAGCCTTCCTCGTTTTCTACTCCAATTGTTTACCTTAATGTATATTCTGTTTTATTTTATTATCTGTTATTTGGTGATTAAAATCCTAACGATTTTCTACTCCATTGGAGATTAAAATCTACGTAATTTTCTACTCCGATTTTATTTGGTTTGAATATATAAAAGCTTCACAGTATATTACACATTTGCTTGTGTTGTTTTTACAGAATTGACGAATGAGAACGGAAACCAACATGTTCCTATGGTGACTGCCAATGCATAGACAAGCCGAACAACACCGGCATTGGCACCGGCACCGACAGAAAAGCCTGAAATTCTTTTTGGGGTTGATTTTAAGCGGTGGCAGCATAAGATGTTATTCTACTTGATGACTTTAAATTTACGCAAGTTCATTAAGGAGGATGTTCATGTTCTCCCTGATGAAACTCGAGAGAATGAACGATTCCTCGTGACTGCGGCGTGGAAGCATTTCGATTTTTTTGCAAGAATTATATTCTTAGCGGACTGGAGGACGATATTTATAATATCTATAGTAATATGGAGATGTCAGAAGAACTGTAGATTGCGCTTGAAAAAAAATACAAAATTGAGGATGTCGGGTTAAAGAAATTTGTTGCTGCAAAATTTTTGGACTACAAAATGGTAAATAGCAAGTCTGTTATTACTCAAGTCCAGGAATTGCAAGTGATTATTCATGATCTCCTTGTTGAAAGTATAAGTCGAATTAATACTTTTGTTGAAAGTATTAATTATATTATTATTGCTAATATAATTTTCATTTAAGGTCTTGTCATCAATGAAGCATTCCAAGTTGCAACGATGATTGAAAAGTTGCCTCATTTGTGGAATGACTTCAAAAATTACTTGAAACACAAATGCGAGGAGATGTCGCTTAAAGATCTCATTGTTTGGTTGAGGATCTAAGAGGACAACAAAATTGCTGAAAAGAAGGGTCGTAGAAACTCAACAATAATGGGAGCAAACATTGTTGAGGATGCTCCACAAAATAATAAAAAGAGAAATAAGCCTTCTAGACCAAAAAGCAACCCAAGCAAGAAGTAGTTCAAAGGAAATTACTATAACTGCGAGAAAGCTGGACACAAATATGCAGATTGTCGTGCTCCATAGAAAGACAAGAAGAAGGGTCAAGAAAACATGGTTGAAAAATATGAGCATATTGATGACTTGTGTGCTATATTTTCTGAATGCAACCTGGTGGGAAATCCCAAGGGATGGTAGATTGATTCTGGAGCCACTCACCATATTTTTGCTGTTAGAGAAGCGTTTGCTACATATGCTCCCGCTGGATCCGAAGAGACGCTTTCTATGAGAAATTCTGTAACGGCCAAGATTGAAGGATGTGACAAGATATTTCTGAAAATGACTTCTGAAAAGGTGGTGACTCTGAACAACGTCTTTCATGTTCCTTAAATTAGGAAGAACTTAGTCTCTACTGTACTTCTCATCAAGAACGGGTTTAAGTGCGTTTTTGAATCTGATAAGGTTGTAATAAGTAAAAACGACATGTTTGTAGGAAAAGGTTACCTCAGTGAGGGCATTTTCAAATTGAATGTAATGGTCGTTGATAATAATAAAATTTCAGTTTTTTCTTAATTACTTGAGTCAAATGATTTGTGGCATATACGTTTGGGACATGTCAATAATCATCTTGAAGAGTTGCGCCTCTTTGTTTAAACCAAACCTGTTGGCTATAAATAGCAGGCCATTCCCTCAGATTTTCCTTACGAAAATTCTGAAATCTCCTTCTTTCTTCTGTATTGTTTTAACTACAAGAAAGTAACATTAAGTGTGATTTAACTACAAGAAAGTAACAGTAAGATATATATATATATATATAAATATATATATATATATCTTAAGATGTATATATAGTATATAAATCGAATATTAATGTATAAATCTTAAGATGTATATATAGTAAATCGAATATAGCTTATATATCTTAAGATGTATATATA
This sequence comes from Nicotiana tabacum, assembly GCF_000715075.1. Classification (NCBI taxonomy): domain Eukaryota; kingdom Viridiplantae; phylum Streptophyta; class Magnoliopsida; order Solanales; family Solanaceae; genus Nicotiana; species Nicotiana tabacum. The sequence continues at coordinate 60,348,830 of NC_134083.1, forward strand.
GTATAGTATAGTATATATATTATAACGCATTGCTTTGAATATCTCTTTATAATATTTTTGTCTTTAAATTTGAATTAAAAAATTTAGGTGACAATTCTATAATATAATTTACTAGGAATTGCCTTAGATATTTTTATTACCTTTTTTTTTCTCTAACTTGTATAAAAATAATTTTAAAAATAAAAAAAATTCGTTGGGCCCGCTTATGACCGTTGAGCCCGCTTAGGCCCGTGACCGGCTCACTTAACATGGGACCGCTAGTTCATGGTCTCAACCCCGAACCAATTCCAACGAGAAGCCCGCGAAATTCAGGATCGCTTAGGACCGGGGCCCACCTAAAACCGGGCCCAACCCACATGCCACCCCTGTTCACACCTAACCCAAGTTGGTTGGTGATAGAAAAGATACTCGCACTCTTTTTCTACAGCCGTTGTAGACCCCACAGTTTAGATTCCCAAACGACAAAGTTAAAAAGCAATGGGACCAATTAGCAAAAAGGAGAGGCGACAAAGTAAAAAGAAGGGCAATAGTAATAACTTTACTTTCATGGTTTTGACTTTTCAGCAGCTTTCACTTCATGCGTGGAAAACAAGGCCACTAGGCGTCCGTACTTCTCACTCTATACCTGATAATCCTACTGTCTTATAAGATAAAGTAAAGTATCACTCCACAATATTCACACATTTTATTTTCTCGAGTATTGCCATTTCCTTACACATAATTAATTAAGGTTAACAAATTCTAATTCAATTAAATATAATTCATCCAACTAAGATTTCACTTTTATTTTTTGTCTAGTTTTGAGCAGATTTACAATTTTCTCTTTTTGGGAAGATTAATTATTATTTTCGTTCTCTTTCTGCCTAGATTTCATCTTTATTTTCTTTCTCTTTATGTGTAGATTTTACTTTTATTTTCTTTTTCTTTTTGAGCATTTTCATTTAAACCAGATTATCAAACTATACCAAATTTAAAAAAATATTATACTCCCAACTTTTCTTTTTCTTTTTGTAGATTTAGATAATTACTAGTACTAAGAATAATCAAGATTTGTATCTGATTCGCGTGCTTAATATGATAATAAATAATTCAGTTATAAATCCCTCGATAAATAAAAGAAGCTCGTTAGCTTGATGTATACAAGTTTTCTAACGTAGGATAAGTAGCATGGACTTTTGATCTTGTGGAGTTCTTCCAAGAATAGGCGTTTTGTCTATGGAGTTCTTCTTATCTTAAATATTTCTAATGTAAGATAAATAGCATATACTTTTGATCCCGGTGGAGTTCTAACGTGTAGCATAGACTCTTATTAAACAAACACACAAGCTTTACTTTTTTCGTTTTTAAATCCAAGATTGACGCCACGGTTTGCATAATAAAACTAAGCTTTTCAACTCTCTCATATACAATATAATTGAGGTTTGGAAAATCATTGAGACAAATTATTTTCTTTAATAACTTCTCAGCTTTATAATCTCTGTTTGGTCAAACTTTTGAAAGTTAAAAGTATTTTTTTAATTTAAAAAAGCTTATTTTAACAAATTGAGGTGTTTTCAAATTGATTTGTCAAACAATAAGTACTACTTTTCGAAAAGCACTCCTCAAAATAAATCGAATTTAAAAATTTGACCAAACTAAACTAATAGTATTAGATTTGATAGTTCATATTAGGTTTTCGTTTGGCCTTAGAATTTGGGACCTTTTTTTTTCTTTTTTAATTTTTTTTTAAATATCTGTTTGTTTATCAAATTTTAATCATTATTTGACAGATTGTGAAAATAATTTTTTTAAATCACAAAAACAGTTCTAGAATAGTTTTTGTAGTTTCGAGCCACAAAGCTTCAAATTCTTTTCATGTAAAATCATGTTCAAAACAATTCAATGTTATTTTTAAAATACAACTAGATGTCGCAAGAAATTTAACAAAATGCATATACAGAAGACAATAGCGAAATGAGATGTGAAAGCGGGACATAAAGTCACAAAAACGTAGATGTCGATGCTCTGACTTTTCCTTGTCTTAATACTAGTACTACTAGTATTAGTAGTGCACTAAAAATCACGTCGAATCTAATGGATCTTCGACATGTAGCAAAGAAACCATTTAAAATTTGGACAAAAAAGGAACAACATCGTTTCTTTTCAACTGTTGGCCGCATAAAACTACCGGCAGTTTCTCTCTTCGCGCAAACCGTTGGCCGCGTCTTTTTTCCTGATTTTATGCGCCTATTTCATTCGTCATTCAGCTCGTCACCTTTTGTCAATTATTTCTTTAGTAAATTGTAAGTTTATTCATTAATATCTATGTCACCACTAATGCGAATTTTTAGCAATAAAATGTTAGTAGAAAGAATACTCACTTTATTATGTTTACAGTAATTAAGCAATACGTCATCAGAGACATCATCGGCTGTTTCGTTTACTACTGTCCAAATTCTTTAATTGGCTCAAATTTATAAACTCGGTAATCCTACCCAATAGCTAATTTTCTAAGTCAACTATGTGAATTATAAAATTAATTCTAATTGGATGTAAGGAGTATATTGGACTGTTTGAGTACTGTTGATGCGTTTATTCTGAGTAAAGTGGAAAGTCTGTTGCTGTTGTTAATTCAAGCATAAATTTACTGATTATTCTATGTAAAAGAAACCTTAATTATTTAATCTTATTAATTAAGAAATAGAATGTAATAATTGGAAGTAATGTACTGGAGGACCCATAAGTGGCACTTCATATGAAAAATGAATTCTGTACAACTGAAAGTTCTAGGTAGACAACACTCAACAGGGTACAATCATTCAATTTTTATAATCTTACTGAACAAATGGTTATTTTACAACCTTAGCTACCAGTGCAAAAACCAAAGGAAAAAATGACGTGCTGTCCGGTAAATGTAATCAAACTAGATTAATAAAGTGGAAAAATAAAAGAAATACAAATTTTTATTGGTCATAGTAAAACGTCATTGCAACCATACTTTGGACACGACTCATCCTTAGGAGGATCAAAAAAAGTAAACGAATTTCTAACTTCAAATTTATGATTTAAAGTAACTTTTAAGTTTTTATTCTTATAATGTAAGCTTTTCTCGATATTTCTTCTTAATGAAAAAAGCTTCCAGTGTAAGAATAAAACCTAAAAGTTACCAAAGAAGCTTCTAATATTAGTAATATTTTCTTATTTTTACAACAACAACAATAACCCAGTATAATCCTACTAGTAGGGTCTGGGAAGGGTAGTTTGTACGCAGACCTTACCCCTACCCTGAGGTAGAGAGACTGTTTCCGATAGACCTTCGGCTCCCTCCCTCCAAGAACTCCACACTTTGCTCTTAGGGTGACTCGAATTCCCAACCTCTTGATTGAAAGTGGACGGTGCTGACCACTAGAGCAAAATATATTTTCTTATTTTTAAATTTTTATAATTATTCCATGGCCTTTTTTGCTTTGATTATCTTATTTTCTTGTTGTTGTTATTATTTTTTTTTCATGGCTTCTCCACTATCATACTTCTTTTTCGAAACTAGTGAGATTATATTTTTCTTGAGTCGATAGTCTATCGGAAACGACCCTCTAACTTCAAAGGTACGAGTAAGATCTGCATACATATTTTTCCTTTTCAAATTCCACTTGTGAGATTCCACGGAATATGTTGTTATTGTTAAATTTTAATTTAATATATATAATATTTACATCATATAAATTTTTAAAAATTTAATTGAACTCCTTCACGGAACGTAGCTCTGTCCCTATTTGGGACCATAAGTACTGAATTTATTTTTTTTTCGTTTCATAAATATTTTCGAAAAAGGAAAATTTAAACAAAATTACGTCTTAACTTTCCTAACTTCCGTTGGTCAAGTCGCACGTAGAAGGTTTCAGTCATTTTCACCTGAGAAAACACACAGGGCCCACGAAGAGGATAACGCGGAAAAACGTTGATACTCAAAAGAAGTTTTACCGTGCCCGAGCCGCGGAGGCCTGGAACCGAGCCTAGAGGCGGCTATAAATAGCAGTCTATTTTAACCACCACTAACCACCGCACCTCAATCGGCTAACGGCGGCAACGGGGAGGCCCCACCATGAGCGTTTGTCGCGTGCCGCATAGGCGGATCCTTTTGTACACGTGGCGAAAAAGAAGTTTGAGTAGGCCTTTGAACAAAAATATCATTAGTACTTCTTTTTCCAAATTAATGGTCATTTTAGCAAAATAATTCGGTATTTCCCCTCTAGAGTTTTCGCTTTTTTTTTTTCAAGAAAAATTTATGTATAAATATAATTTTAACTTTAAAAACTTGCCGTTTCAATTTTAATCAAATAATATCTAATCGGTTTTAGGCTCTTATTAGGATAAGAGTTACGAAGAAAATATTAGCACGGTAGATCATATATTATTATTCAAAATTTAATTTGATAAGTCAAAATTAATTGACGATAGACACAGATATTTTTGAAAAACTTACATAGATGTCCCAAATAAGTTTCAATTTACCAACCTCTAGTCATTAGTCATATACTTACCAAAACTACCAAACACATATATAAATTGAAAAACCAAATAAATAAGGTTATTTCTCTCAAAGAATCACATGCAAAAATCTCCTTCCATATTTTTAAACGTGATTAGCAACATTAGATGCAAGACGGAAAGGAAATTTCATGGATGAGGTAACAAATAAGGTGATGAAATACAAAAAAAAATAATACAATATTCCAAAAATCTTTCCAAAAGTTCCAGTGGTCTGATGCTTGTGAACATAGTTTTCAGGAGCTAAAGAATCGATTGACATCCGCGCCAGTGCTCACTCTCCCAGAAGGAACAGAAGGTTATGTGGTATATTATGATGCCTCAGGTATAGGTTTGGGGTGCGCATTGATGCAACGTGGGAAGGTGATTGCTTATGCATCAAGACAATTGAAGAAGCATGAAAAGAATTACCCGACTCATGATTTGGAATTGGCTGCAGTAATATATGCTTTGAAGATATGGCGGCACTACTTATACGGCGTCCATGTTGACATCTACACAGATCACAAGAGTTTACAATACATCTTCAAGCAGAAGGAGTTGAATTTTAGGCAGCGTAGGTGGCTTGAATTACTGAAAGACTACGATGTCGAGATATTGTACCATCCCGGTAAAGCTAATGTTGTGGCAGACGCTCTCAGCCGTAAGTCAATGGGAAGCTTAATACATATTGAGGCAGGTAGACAAGGGTTGACCAAAGAGCTTCACCAGCTGGCCAATATGAGAATCAGATTGTTGGACTCTGATGACGGAGGTGTTACTGTATAGAATACAACAGAATCATCTTTGGTAGCCGAGGTAAAAGCACGGCAATATGAAGATCCTACCTTAGTAAGATTGAGAGAGGGAATTCAGCAGTGTAAGATTACAGCTTTCAAGATCGGAGGAGATGGGACACTGAGATACCAGGGCCGATTATGTGTACCTAGTGTGGCAGGGTTGCGAGAGAAGATTATGATTGAGATTCACCAGTCCCGATATTCTATCCATCCTGGCTCGACAAAGATGTATCATGACGTTAAGGAGCAGTATTGGTGGGATAACATGAAGAAGTCTATTGCAGAATTTGTAGCCTAGTGTCCTAATTGTCAACAAGTAAAGATCGAGCATCAGAAACCTAGTGGATTGATTCAGAATATAGAGATTCCGACCTGGAAATGGGAGGTGATTAATATGGACTTCATTATTGGATTACCTCGCTCTTATCATAAGTTTGACTCCATCTAGGTGATAGTTGACCGACTTATAAAATCTGTCCATTTTCTGCCAGTTAAGACAACTTACACGGCTGAAGATTATGCGAAGTTGTATATCAAGGAGATTGTTAGGCTTCATGGTGTGCCGGTATCTATTATATCAGACCGAGGAGCTCAATTTACGGCTAACTTTTGGAGGTCTTTTCAGAAGGGTTTAGGCACACAAGTAAATCTCAGCACTGCATTCCATCCGCAGACTGACGGACAGGCTGAACGTACCATTCAGACGCTTGAAGATATGCTACGAGCATATGTTCTAGATTTCAAGGGGAATTGGGATGACCATCTGGCACTTATAGAATTCGCCTACAATAATAGCTATCATTCCAGTATTAAAATGGACCCGTATGAGGCACGGTACATGAGGAGATGTAGATCACCAGTTGGATGGTTCGAAGTTGGTGAGACAGAATTATATGGGCAAGATTTGATTCACCAAGCCATTGAGAAGGTAAAAGTGATACAAGAGCGACTGAGGATGGCATAAAGCAGGCAAAAGTCTTATTTCGATGTCCGACGTCGTGATCTGGAATTTGAGGTTGGTGATTGGATTTTCCTGAAGATCTCGCCGATGAAGGGTGTTATGCGTTTTGGGAAGAAGGGTAAGTTGAGTCTGCGGTATATTGGGCCATACAAAATTCTTCGACGAATTGGACAGGTTGCTTATGAGTTAGAATTGCCATCCGAATTGGAATTTGTACACCCGGTATTCCATGTATCTATGTTGAGGAAATGTATTGGAGACCCTTCTCGGGTCGTCCCTATCAAAGATGTACAAGTTACAGAGGATCTATCATATGATGAAGTGCCAGTGGCTATATTAGATCGACAAGTCCGCAAGTTGAGAACAAAGGATGTAGCTTCCGTGAAAGTATTATAGAGGAACAAGAATATAGAAGAAATGACATGGGAAGCAGAAGAGGAGATGAAGTCTAAATACCCTTACCTATTCCAGAGTGAAGATAACGAGGATGCCGAGGGAAAGAAGGACGCATTATAAGGTGGAACGGCTCTATGAGGTAAGCAATAGCTTGTGAATAATTTGTTTTAATACAAAATGGTGATACGCAGATAATGTACATATCCATAATGCTTTGTATAGTCTTGTAAGGCCATAGGTTGGGTTTAACTGCTTGCAAGTTTGGCTAGTGTCCATTTTATAGGGGAAGCTCAGCCAGAAATTTCCGTCGGAATCCACGATGAGTTAGACACCCCATAAACCCTTACATTCGAGGACGAATGTTCCTAAGGGGGAGAGGGTGTTACAACCCAAATTCGCGTACCTTAGATCACGCCGTAAGTTAGTCGACGTAAATCCAAGAAGAGATTATCTTTGAGATGATAAGAAGTTAATCCTATTGGTCTTAAACGATACAAGGGTGTATAAGAGTGGTTAACAAGTATTAGAAGTTAAACGAATCAATGATGTTGTAACCTGTATTTTCAGGTAACACTAGAGGTGATTAATTGTCCTAAGAGGTCATGTTTTAATGTATTTAAATCATATAATATCCGTATCATAAGTCTTGAAGTCAAGCAAGTTATGAAACAAAGTCGATAAAAGTTGTCGCAACTTACGTTTATAATTTTACTTAAACTTTAGGTCAAATGTTACTACATTGTTCTCCCAATATACTTGGAATTATGGGGTGATCTACCTATCAAATTGAAGATCTATGAGTCTAGTTTCCAACTCATTAAACCGTTTGTCGATATGATCTCGGAATAGAGAGATATTCGCGTTTTCGTGAGAGTGCGCCAAGCAGCTCTCTATGGGGCCCACATAGGCGGTTTAAGAAATATGGATATATATAAGATACCTCAACCCCGTTTTAAGTCATTATTTTTCAGTATATTCAGACCTTAGAACCCTAAAAATACTCTCTCAAGGTTCTCTCATGATCCAAGACCCAAACAAAGGGCAAACAACACAAATCAAATGTCGGGAATCCCGTGGCGCTAGTAAGTTTCTTGTTCGTCTTGTTGTTGCTGATTTTTGTGTTGTTCCAGCTCGTGTGGGAGGTTGTTTTAAGTGTTTTATGTCCTGTAAATACACCTTCAAGTTTTTAATATCAACCCTATGTGATTTCAAGTCTTCTAAAGTAATTCTAGTGCCGAAAAACCCGAATTAATTGCTAGTTTCGCTTCCTTGTTCTTGTGGCAGAATTGAAGGGATATTTCGTGGAAAATTAAGGTAAAATTGGAGTTGTTCTTTCTGTTTAAAGGTAAGGAACCTCTTACTCTATATATATTTAAGATTATCCAAGTTGCAGCTAAGTCGTTGAAGCTAGAACTTGTGAAATATATATCGAAAAGCTTGGTAGTAATGTTGTTGGTTGGTGGACTGTTTTGGAGGCTCAATATGATTATTAATGATGTTGTTTGGGCTGTTTGGTGATTTTATTGACTTGTGGGAAGTCATATAAATAGGGGAGGTGCTGTCTGTTTCATCGTAAAATAGGTTGTGGTCGATACATAATAGTTACGACGCTTAAACGATAATGATAGTGTCATTTGTCTTATTGTAGAATAAGGAGTCGTGATATTTGCATAGCTTGAGGTTGGGCAGTATATACAAGGTATGTGAGGCTATCCCCTTCATTCTTTTGCACGACTCCAATTGTACATAATGTAATGAACGAGTTCCCAAAGATACTCTACTCTTAGAAGCTAGCAGTACTTACATTGCTGCCCTTCTTATGAAACGATTGATATTGATGTTACTTCTCTTATTCTTATATTATCAATGTTGTTGGTAGTTCCTGATTCTTATAAGATTCTTGATGAAGAGTTAATCCTAATAACGTGTACGAAGGATACCGACCTTACGTCACTCCGAAAGGTTCAAAATATGATTCCAACGAGTCCAGCATGCATCATATATATGTATCTATTTTACTCTACCGAGCCGCACTATAGTCGGCCGGGTATGGCACCTATTGTGCAACCACTGATCAGTTGAGTTTTACCGAGCTCCACGTGGCCGGGTACGATTCTACCGAGCCCTATGATGGCCGGGTACGTTTTACCGAGCCTATTATGGCCGGGTACGATATGATGATGGTGATGCCCACAAAGGCGTATGTTTTAAAAGTTTATGTATATATATGTATGTATCATGTATTTCATGTTAGTAGTCCTCAGAGGTACCCAGATGTCACAGGTTGTATATTCTTTATTCATGTTTACATTACTGTTCTTACTTATGCTTTCTTGCCTCACATACTCAGTACTTTATTCGTACTGACGTCCTTTTTATTTGTGGACGCTGCATGTCGTGCTGCAGGTCCTGATAGATAGGTAGACGTAGCTCCCCCACCACAGTAGGCTGTCCAGTTCAGCGGTTATTGGCGAGATCCCTTCTCCGGACTTGCTGTGGTCTTGGTATGCATTTTTGTTATAGACCTTATGGGTATGTCGGGGCCCTGTTCCGGCAATGTTGTAGCACTTATGTTCTTTTAGAGGCTCATAGACAGGTGTCGACTTATGTATGGTTTAGAATGCCTTTTCGGCTGATTTTTGTTGTATAGTCTTTCATGGCATCATGATAGCTCGTACCTTATATATAGTTTCTTGACAGTCCTGTCGTCCCATGTTATGTATGTTCATGACATTATCTTTCATTGTTGGATGTTCATGATCCATGTCTACTATTTATATTGATCTTGTCGGCCCTTAAAGATAATAAGGAAGGTTAGATAAAATGTACGTTGGTGCTCGGCAAGTATGGCCCGGGTGCTAGTCATGACCCTCCAGTTGGGTCGTGACATTACTTTTATTTAATCCAATCAATTATAAAGTTTTAGATAAAAGATATAGCAGCACATTTATTAGCGATAGATTTGTTTTAATTAAAATTTAAACACGGATAAACGTTTTTTTCCAGGAAACACACATCAGGTAGGACCCACTCAAACCCACCCCCTCGGAGTCTCACACCCTGCCAACTTCTACTTCTATCTCATCTATAAATCCTAACACAAGCCACCTCGCCCATGCCGAAAACGAAGAAAGATAGAAGAGAGCAAATCCCTGCCGCCACCTACCCCCTCTGACGCTGAGCAGACTCTCTCCTCTTTCCTCTTGCCTTCGTTGTCCCCATCTGCGTTTTGTGAAAAAAATCCTTCTCCACCTATGATTTTGGTTCCTTTGTTTCGTTAGTTAAAAACTCAATCTTGAATAGCTTGATTAGATAAGGACTACCTTTTTTACGCTATATCCACCGCCCTCTCTTCAAACCCTTATTTTTCACGTGATCTGCTCAAAGTCGACTCATCTAATCATTCCTAAAGCCTTCTAAACAACGGATCTGAGATTTCTCTATAACGCTCTTTTTATTCATAAAGATCTGAACTTATTTGTTTTTTTTCCGTAATAACTTAATTCTGTATACAATTTACGGTATTTATATATATACATCTCTTAAAAAGACTGTAAACAACTGAACCTGGTGGTTTAATATGTCGATTGTTTCGAGTTCTGTGAACAATGGCGTGGTTATGCCATCGCCGGCCAAGAGTCTGGCGGGCCATCAATTGAATGCTATGCCTTTGGGCAGAGTCGGTGTTGGTCTGGGCAGAACTACTAGGGCCTCTAGATGTTTAGCTAAGAGGACTACCGGTTTCGATAAGAGGTTTTATGGAGCCAAACTCCGGGCCTCGGGTTCTGAAAGGTTGCACCTTTGGCAATCAGATGGGCCGGGCCAGGCTCCGAAGCTTAAGGTCGTGGTTCGTTCTGCATTGTCTAATGTGCCGGAGAAGCCACTCGGCCTTTACGATCCGTCGTTTGATAAGGACTCTTGTGGCGTTGGGTTTGTGGCTGAACTTTCTGGTGAAAGCAACCGGAAAACGGTAAATCAGAAAACTTTCTAAAAGTCTTTGTGATATTTTTTTTTAAGTCTATGGAAAGTTTGAATTTTTCAATTTGTTTTTAGGTTACTGATGCTGTTGAGATGTTAGTTCGGATGTCTCATAGAGGCGCGTGTGGTTGTGAGACTAATACTGGAGATGGGGCCGGTATTCTTGTGGCTTTGCCTCATGATTTCTACAAGGAGGTGAAAATTTTTAACTGCTCAGAATTACTGCTACTTATCTTTTCAGTTAGTGGAATTTTTTTAACCTCAATTGATGTTCTTGAAACTTGTTATGAATTGTTAATTTGATGATTTTGTTAGTTGCTTCTTTGCTTTTATACTATTTATGGTTGATCATGTGTGGGTGTATTACCGGAGAGGATGATAGGGGAATCTTAAACACGAAATAAATAAATAAATATTGCGTTCTGTCTTCTAATTGTTGGAATTTATTTTAAATGCTTTCTTATAATGTAAAATTACTACTACTGAAATAACAAGAAAGAAACTAGTAACTTGATCAATTTTTTTTCACAAGTAATAATGAAAATGATATAGTTTTCATCTATTTGTTTTTTCCAAGGTGTTTCTAAGACGTATTTTTATTCTGTATAAAATAATATCACTTGAGAATGACAACAAAAAATAGACTATTAATTCGAAATTTAATACTGAAAGTATTTATAGTGATCTCTTAGTTGCAAAATTACCAATTGTGGCTTGAAATCTGAACTAACACTCAATTGTTGCTTGTATCTTCTGTGTAACTGCCTCAGGTAGCAAGTGAGGTTGGATTTGAGCTACCACCACCTGGCCAATATGCAGTTGGTATGTTCTTCCTACCTACCTCTGAAAGCCGTAGGGAGCAAAGCAAAATTGTATTTACAAAGGTGAAATTCATCTCCTGCTCTATTTGATGCTTTTGATGACAGATTTATGCAGGTGAATTTCGTTATTACGTGTTCTGATTTTTTTTTTTGAATATTTGTGCTTCGGCAGGTGGCTGAGTCACTCGGGCATACAGTTCTTGGATGGCGTCCAGTCCCTACAGATAATTCGGGGCTGGGCAAGTCTGCATTGCAGACAGAACCTGTCATTGAGCAAGTGTTTCTGACACCAACTCCTCGGTCAAAGGTCGACTTTGAGCGTCAGGTAGTTGTCTGTTACTGAAGTCGTATATTTGTTAGTATTTAGTATTTCCCTATCAATTAATTGTTCATCATCGGTTTTGAATCTGTTCCCCCTGTAGATGTATATTCTGAGGAGGGTTTCAATGGTAGCTATCCGCGCTGCTTTAAACCTCCAACATGGTGGCGTGAGAGATTTCTATATATGTTCTCTTTCTTCAAGGTTTGTTCCTCAAGACTCAGAATACATCACTATTTGCTGTGGTGCTGTGGCTAACTTTATATTTTATAATCTTAATGCGCAGGACTATTGTTTACAAAGGTCAGTTGAAGCCTAATCAGTTGAAGGAATACTACTATGCAGATTTGGGCAATGAAAGGTTTACGAGCTACATGGCCCTGGTAAATATTTTATCCATTCTCTTTTAATTTGTACACTGACTCCATACTTCAACAACGAACAGCATTGGATCAATCAGTAAACTGAAGAGATGCAAGGTTGAGGAATGACTTCTGAGGCATTGAAGTATGAATGATCTCTTAAGTTCTTCCACTCCCTTGATCACAATTTGAATTTGGATGCCAGTTGGACTCTTTGGTGAGTTGGTAAGGAAACTCATTACCAAGTAAATAATGTTTACAGAAACTTGGTGCCCTCCTCTCTGCCATCTGTTCTTAACGAGAAAATATCCAATGTGTTGTGTCCTGTCATTGCCACAATCTTCAAAGTGCCTGAACTCAATTACCACTGCATCTGGAAGACATCTCAGCGGCTCCATTTCTTTTTTCTTCTTTTTGTCTGTATTGTATCTTGCAAATGTAAATTTTTGGTTTTTTCTGGTGCAGGTGCATTCTAGGTTCTCTACAAATACCTTTCCTAGTTGGGATCGTGCTCAGCCTATGCGTGTTTTGGGTCATAACGGGGAAATTAACACACTTCGAGGCAACGTGAATTGGTAAGTTTCCTGCCGAGTTACATTTTCTGGTATAATATGTGCAGAGCTTAATAAAATTCATCTAAGATTGATCTCCTGAATGAAAAGGTATTTTAGATGGTTTGGTTTCCATGTGAAAATCGAAAAGAGGATTCACTGAACCTTGTAAAATATCAATTGAGAGGATAAAGGGTCAACAGTAGTTGCTGCGAGTCAATGATGTTCTTTTCCACATTACACTAGTGGAGTGATGCACATGATTGAATCCTTCCTGTTGCATCAAATATCTTCCTTTGTTCCCTTTCAATTCTGGAGTAACATGTTGACTGCAAATTGACTAGCATGTTCTTCCCAGAAGCTAAGGAAGAATCTTAAATAGGATTCAGTTATTTGACAGTTGCGAATTTAAATTCCATTGTATCTTCTTGATTTGTCCTCTGCATTGATATTTTGTTTGACGTCATTCTTTTATCTATTCAGGATGAGGGCTCGTGAAGGTCTTCTTAAATGCAAAGAGCTTGGCCTTTCAAAGACAGAAATGAAAAAGCTCTTGCCCATTGTTGATGCCAGTTCATCTGACTCAGGTTCTTGTACTACCTTTCTGCACCTCAAAGCAGTCAACATCTGAACATGCTGTGATCAACTTTCCTACTAGCAGATATTTGTCTTGATTGTCCCATATCTGATTTTGGTCTCCATTTTTCAGGAGCTTTTGACGGTGTACTTGAGCTTCTGCTTCGAGCTGGTAGAAGCCTCCCAGAAGCTGTAATGATGATGATTCCTGAAGCCTGGCAGAATGACAAGAACATGGATCCTAACCGGAAGGCATTGTATGAGTATTTTTCAGCTCTCATGGAACCATGGGATGGACCTGCCCTTATATCATGTAATAGACTTTGAGGAATTAACTGATTTCTTATATGAGGTTTTTCTTTGTGGCATTTGCTTAATGTGGACATTGCCTTGCAGTTACTGATGGGCGCTATCTTGGAGCTACATTAGATCGGAATGGTCTGCGTCCAGGTCGCTTTTATGTCACATACAGTGGCAGGGTTGTTATGGCAAGTGAAGTTGGAGTAGTTGATATTCCACCCGAAGATGTATGCAGAAAAGGTCGACTAAACCCTGGAATGATGCTTCTGGTGGACTTTGAGAACCATGTTGTTGTAGATGATGAAGCTTTGAAGCAGCAGTACTCTCTCGCAAGACCTTATGGACAGTGGCTTAAAAGGCAAAAGATAGAGCTGAAAGACATTGTTGAGTCTGTAAATAAATCCTACAGGATCCCTCCACCCATTGCAGGAGTTTTGCCTGTGAGCACTGTGTCTCATACTAATTTAATTACTCTAAATCTTTGTTTTTTGGTCTTCTCTTTTCTTGCTGTCAATTGTGCCTCTTTGTTATTAGTTGGTTCTTTAAGTGCGTCTCAACTTATCAATCTATTCTTCTACAATTTTAGGCGTTAAATGATGATGACAGTATGGAAAATATGGGGCTTTATGGTTTATTGGCTCCGTTAAAGGCTTTCGGGTATGTTTCTTTTGCCACAGACTCAGACTGAAATTTCCCCAGAATTTTGTAACATGTATTAAGTATTTAATCGCTGACCTATTTATGCAGTTACACTGTGGAGTCCTTAGAAATGCTGCTACTTCCAATGGCAAAAGACGGCGTCGAGGCTCTTGGCTCAATGGGAAATGATGCTCCATTAGCAGTGATGTCTAACAGAGAGAAACTTACATTTGAGTATTTCAAGCAGATGTTTGCTCAAGTCACAAACCCTCCTATTGACCCTATAAGGGAAAAAATTGTTACCTCTATGGAATGTATGATTGGTCCTGAAGGAGATCTTACAGAGACCACTGAAGAACAGTGTCACCGCCTCTCACTCAAGGGACCTCTTTTGTCCATTGAAGAAATGGAAGCTGTGAAAAAGATGAACTACAGAGGGTGGCGCAGTAAGGTTCTTGATATTACCTTCTCCCGAGACCGTGGTGCGAAGGGTCTTGAGGAGACCTTAGATAGGATCTGCTCTGAAGCGCACAACGCGATTCAGGAGGGTTACACAACAATCATTCTTTCTGACAGAGGTACCAATCTTCACACAGCTATTTAATTTTTTTTAAAAGTATGTCATTCCTTTGTACATAGGTTTTTATCTCTGTTGTCGATATGGCATTAATATTTGCTTATTAACCTTCTTAGGCTTCTCGCCAAAGCGTGTTGCGGTGAGCTCTTTATTGGCTGTCGGTGCTGTCCATCATCATTTAGTTAAAAAGCTTGAGCGGACTCGTGTTGCACTGATTGTTGAATCTGCTGAGCCACGAGAAGTACACCATTTCTGTACATTGGTAGGATTTGGTGCTGATGCTATCTGCCCTTATTTGGCCGTAGAAGCTATATGGAGACTACAGGTTGATGGAAAAATCCCACCAAAGTCAACTGGTGAGTTCCGTTCCAAGGATGAGCTTGTCAAGAAATACTTCAAAGCAAGTCATTATGGCATGCAGAAGGTTCTTGCAAAAATGGGCATATCAACATTGGCATCGTACAAGGGCGCTCAGATTTTTGAGGCAGTTGGCCTTTCATCAGAAGTGATGGAGCGGTGTTTCAATGGAACTCCTAGCAGAGTGGAAGGTGCAACTTTTGATGCACTTGCAAAAGATGCACTCAAGCTGCATGAACTAGCGTTCCCAGCACGAGCCTTGGCTCCAGGGAGTGCAGAGGCTGTGGCACTCCCTAATCCTGGTGATTATCATTGGAGAAAAGGTGGTGAGATTCACCTTAATGATCCACTTGCCATTGCAAAATTGCAGGAGGCTGCACGAACTAATAGTGTAGCTGCCTACAAAGAATATTCTAAGCGTGTGCAGGAATTAAATAGACAATGCAATTTAAGGGGACTTTTGAAGTTTAAAGAGGCAGAGGTGAAAGTTCCTCTGGAAGAAGTTGAACCAGCAAGTGAGATTGTAAAACGTTTTGTTACTGGAGCCATGAGTTATGGATCAATCTCTTTGGAGGCACATGCTACTCTTGCTATGGCAATGAACAAAATTGGGGGCAAATCTAACACAGGTATGTTTTATTGGAATGTTTTATTTTTGATGACCGAGAAATCAGTCTGGAGGCCAACCACAGCGTTAAAAAACTTGGGGATGATGAGTCTGCCACTCTTACCTTTCTCCACTTAAATACTGTGGTTAGTTCGCTTGGTGCATGGTTCTAACTTGTGACCTAGGACACACGTCCTTCAACCTTTGCCAATTGAGCTAACCCCTGTGGGGCTGCTTAAGTGGAGTGTTGACAGTGATCTTTCTCTTGTGAGGCTACCATTTGTTTTTACCCCTTTGGAGCTGAAATTCTTTTGACTGTAAAATGAAAGCTGTACCTACTTTTGGACAGGTGAGGGTGGTGAGCAACCATCTCGGATGGAGCCTCTTCCTAATGGTTCAATGAATCCAAAAAGAAGTGCAATTAAGCAGGTTGCAAGTGGTAGATTTGGAGTCTCAAGTTATTACCTCACAAATGCGGACGAGCTACAGATAAAAATGGCTCAGGTACACTTTACATGAGCACTGCAATATATTTCATTCACGGTTATTTCCTTCATCAACATGTTTGTATTAATTGTTGATCCATTCCTATTAGATCCTGTATTCCAGTTGGAATAGAGGTTTCTCTTGTTTATGAATTTATGTTCATGGACAGATGATGCTGCATCTGCAAGGCACCTATAGGTGTCTTTGCCTCATTAACTGAAACCTGCATTTGGCATTTGGTGAGATAAATGTGAACAGTAAAGTTTTCTGTTACGCGTTGATACATCTATTCACATCCCTTTGTATTTTGCAGGGAGCCAAGCCTGGAGAAGGGGGTGAACTTCCTGGACACAAGGTCATTGGTGACATAGCTGTCACTAGGAACTCCACAGCTGGAGTTGGACTAATTAGTCCTCCTCCTCATCATGATATCTATTCTATTGAGGATCTTGCACAGTTGATTCATGATCTTAAGGTATTAAAATCTCGTGTATTTGCACTGTGCATCTTTTCTTATTTATTATTCATTGATTCTGAGATATTTCCCTTTATGCCTATAGAATGCAAATCCGGGGGCACGTGTAAGTGTCAAGTTGGTTTCTGAAGCTGGCGTTGGGGTTATTGCTAGCGGTGTTGTCAAGGGACATGCTGATCATGTCTTGATCTCCGGTCATGATGGAGGCACGGGTGCCTCAAGATGGACTGGTATCAAGAGTGCCGGGCTTCCATGGGAACTTGGTCTTGCAGAGACACATCAAACTTTAGTGGCTAATGACCTCCGTGGCCGAACAACACTGCAAACGGATGGCCAATTGAAAACTGGAAGAGATGTGGCTGTTGCTGCTCTTCTTGGTGCAGAGGAGTTTGGTTTCAGCACTGCTCCCCTCATAACACTTGGTTGCATAATGATGAGAAAATGCCACAAAAACACTTGCCCTGTGGGAATTGCCACTCAAGATCCAATTCTTCGGGAGAAGTTTGCTGGAGAACCAGAACATGTCATAAATTTCTTCTTCATGCTGGCTGAGGAAGTAAGAGAAATCATGTCTCAGCTTGGTTTTAGAACACTTACTGAAATGGTTGGCCGTTCAGACATGCTTGCACTGGATAAAGATTTAACCAAGAACAATGACAAACTAAAGAACATCGATCTGTCCCTACTGCTTCGACCTGCTGCTGATATCCGTCCTGAAGCTGCCCAATATTGTGTACAGAAACAGGATCATGGTTTAGACATGGCTTTAGATAACAATTTGATAGCCCTTTCCAAAGCTGCTTTGGAGAAAAGTCTTCCTGTATACATTGAAACTCCAATCTGTAATGTAAATCGCGCTGTCGGAACAATGCTAAGCCATGAAGTTACCAAGCGATATCACCTCGCAGGACTCCCTGCAGACACCATTCATATCAAACTTAGTGGAAGTGCAGGGCAGAGTCTGGGAGCTTTTCTTTGCCCTGGCATCACGTTAGAGCTTGAAGGAGACAGCAATGATTATGTTGGTAAAGGTTTGTCAGGGGGGAAAATCATTGTCTATCCTCCAAAAGAAAGCAAGTTTGACCCCAAGGAAAATATTGTGATTGGAAATGTAGCTCTTTATGGGGCAACAACTGGGGAGGCATATTTTAATGGGATGGCAGCAGAAAGATTTTGTGTCCGTAACTCAGGGGCCAAAGCTGTTGTAGAAGGTGTTGGTGATCATGGCTGTGAGTACATGACTGGTGGTACAGTTGTTGTCCTCGGAAAAACTGGAAGAAACTTTGCTGCTGGTATGAGTGGTGGCGTTGCCTATGTTCTTGATGTGGATTCAAAGTTCCGATCTCATTGCAATTCAGAGCTGGTTGATCTTGATAAAGTTGAAGAAGAAGATGATATCAT
This sequence comes from Nicotiana tabacum, assembly GCF_000715075.1. Classification (NCBI taxonomy): domain Eukaryota; kingdom Viridiplantae; phylum Streptophyta; class Magnoliopsida; order Solanales; family Solanaceae; genus Nicotiana; species Nicotiana tabacum. The sequence continues at coordinate 60,366,942 of NC_134083.1, forward strand.
GACTTTGAAGATGATGATACAGCAACATCAGCGTAACACAAACAGCCAACTGGCAAAAGATGTTCTTGCAGACTTTGATAATCTTTTGCCTAGATTTATTAAGGTCTTCCCTAGAGATTATAAACGGGTTCTGGCAAGCATGAAAAAAGAGGAAGCTAACAAAGCAGCAAATGAACGTGCCATCAAGGAAGCGGAGGAGCAAGAAGAGGCAGATTTGAAGGAGAAAGATGCCTTTGAAGAGCTGAAGAAATTAGCAGCTGCATCTAAGGACCAATCCAGTCAGGTTAGTTTATTTATGAAGTTTCTGAAGGCGCTGCCTTGGAATTCCCGAGAAGATTCTATTTTTTCTATAGATGTAGCTTAGGGACCTTGTGGCATATATATAAATAGGACAATCAATTTTTGCACTTATGATTTAGGAAGATTTGTTCATTTTGTAGTGTCTGCATTTCTATACATTAGATAGAAACCTGACTTGTCCATTAATTGCTTTATTGGACTTTGCCCGGCGCATTTGGGTATTTAGTTGCTGTAAGAGGCTTTACAATAGGTTTTGCAACTTTACATATGCACTTTTGGTCTTTTACAGGTTGAAGAGGAAAAAACATTGAAGAGGCCCACCGAAGTTGCTGATGCAGTCAAGCATCGAGGTTTTGTTGCTTATGAGCGACAGGGCGTGTCATACAGGGATCCAGATGTTCGGATGAGGGACTGGAAAGAGGTTATGGAAGAGTCAAAACCCAGTCCACTCCTTAAGACACAGTCTGCGCGCTGCATGGACTGTGGAACTCCTTTTTGTCATCAGGTAATATTAATGCTGAAATGTGTAGTGATTGATGCACAATATGAATACAAGCGGCCAAAATCTGATTTGATTATGTCATGAAAAATTTGTTGCAGGAGAACTCTGGGTGTCCTCTTGGAAACAAAATACCAGAATTCAATGAGTTAGTGTATCAAAACAGGTGGCGTGAAGCACTGGATAGGCTTCTTGAGACAAACAACTTCCCTGAGTTCACTGGTCGGGTGTGCCCTGCACCTTGTGAAGGGTCTTGTGTGCTTGGTATCATTGAGAATCCTGTTTCTATTAAGAGCATTGAATGTGCCATTATCGACAAAGCTTTTGAGGAAGGGTGGATGGTGCCACGACCTCCTTCTGAGAGAACTGGGTATGCATTTCTTCACTTGCTTGTACTGTACTGTTCCAAACCCTTGCCCCCACCATTCTACCTGTGCCTGCTTTTATTTTTCTTTGGAGGTGCTCCTTTTTCTCATTTCCAATTGCTCCTGGTAAGTGGTAACCGACTCTTTGCAGCTACTAAGTTGATTGTCTTTCAGCGTGTCCACTGTCAGCAGCATATTTTTTCAGCAAAAAGTTGTGCTTTTACGGATTATGTAGATGTTTCATTCTAAGAGTAGTTAAGCTTTGATGGATCGGCATCTACACTCTACCGTACATAACATCGATAGCTCATGTTCTAATTGTCCTCATTCTGACAGGAAAAGAGTCGCAATTGTCGGGAGTGGACCCTCAGGCCTGGCTGCTGCTGATCAGTTAAATAGAAAGGGTCATACTGTAACCGTGTTTGAACGTGCTGATAGAATCGGTGGTCTGATGATGTATGGAGTGCCCAACATGAAGACCGACAAGATTGATGTCGTTCAGAGGCGGGTTGACCTTATGGAGAAGGAAGGGGTGAAATTTGTGGTCAATGCAAATGTTGGAAATGATCCCGTGTACTCCTTAGAGCGGCTTCGTGAAGATCACGATGCAATTGTTTTGGCTGTTGGAGCCACAAAGCCAAGGTGAGTACCATGGATCGCATCATATCGCCTTTGGTTCATTGTGCTTTCTGAATAAGTAATTGCTCACTCAAACTACTTGTTGACTCATTGGTAGGGACCTTCCTGTTCCTGGACGAGACCTCTCAGGAGTTCATTTTGCAATGGAGTTCCTTCATGCAAACACAAAAAGTTTGCTTGATAGCAATCTCCAGGATGAAAAATACATTTCTGCCAAGGGCAAGAAGGTGGTTGTTATTGGTGGAGGTGACACTGGGACAGATTGCATAGGAACGTCTATTCGGCATGGCTGCAGCAGTGTTGTTAATCTAGAGCTTCTCCCTCAGCCGCCACAAACTAGGGCTCCTGGAAATCCTTGGCCACAGGTTTGACCATGTTTTATGTGGCAATGCACCTTACTCTTTCCCATGCATAGTTAGTCACTTCAATTAGCACGCTTGCACCTTACTGTTATTACCATGGCAAATGCACCTTACATTTTACTGTGCATAGTAGTCACTTCAATTAGCGTGGTTGCTTTATGTTTATCATGTGCATGATGGGCAATTCAGGAGCAATATGATGTTTTGTCAGCTTAAATTAGAAGGAACTACTCTTTTTATACTTTCAGAGGAAGTTTCTAGAATTGGCTTTATAGTATGAGTTAGGATTATGAAGTGATCATTGAACATTTATTAACATTTTTCTTAATTAACTTCCTGAATGTCATTGTGATATGTCCTTTCCATTTCTTGTTGGCAGTGGCCTCGTATCTTCCGTGTAGACTATGGGCATCAGGAAGCTGCTGCAAAGTTTGGTAAGGATCCGAGATCCTATGAGGTATTGACCAAGCGATTCATTGGCGATGAGAATGGAAATGTGAAAGGGTTGGAGGTCATACGTGTACAGTGGGAGAAAGATGCTAGTGGAAGATTCCAATTCAAAGAAGTAGAAGGCTCTGAAGAAATTATCGGAGCTGATCTGGTTATGCTAGCTATGGGGTTCCTTGGTCCTGAATCGGTTAGTATCTTATGATTTCCATTTTCGTTTCTTCATTTCTTTTTTGCTCTGATGAAATTCAATTAATATTGAACTGTTATTTTTGTGTTTGATCTTTTGTTCAGACAATAGCAGACAAACTGGGACTAGAAAAGGACAACAGATCTAACTTCAAGGCTGATTATGGACGCTTTTCTACAAGTGTGGAAGGGGTGTTTGCAGCAGGAGACTGTCGCAGGGGACAGTCTTTGGTGGTGTGGGCCATCTCCGAAGGGCGGCAAGCAGCTGCTCAAGTTGACAAGTTTCTCATGAAGGATGACGATGACGATTTCACTGTTGATGTGGCTAGCCAACAAGAATTTGTCAAGAAGCAACAAGATAGCAGCAAGCAGCAAACAGTCGTGACATAAGACACTTACAAAAAGCAAATGAATAAACGACACTGGGGGGAGGCTGGTTTAGGTATTTTCCTTCAAATGATATCCAAATCCAAGAAAAGCAGCACAAAGTAAATCAATAGCAGCTCAGCCTGAATATAAAATAGGATAGTTGATATTTTCTGATTCTTGGGAGTTTGAGGGGTGGGGGTAGGGGGATAGTATTTTTTTGTTTTTTTGTTGCATGTTGGGTGTCGATAAAGTTTATTATTGCCGTGATGGTTGTTTGGAGCAGGCTTTAGTGGAAAAAATAACATGTACAGTTCTCGTTTGTGCAAATTTTCCTTTGAAATTAATATTATGGGGGATTATTTCTAGTTTTAGCTGGTCCTGCACTTCTGCAAGTTACAATATTTTGTCGGTGCAACACTCTTCGTAGCATTCACATATAGGAAAATCTGTTGTGAAATTCATTCACTGTGTTACACTTCTGTTATCGTATGCTTGACAGTTTATGCTTAACTTTACCATATCAGGTTTTCTAAGTTCATGACTGGGTACTCTTGAAGATATATAATATGCCTTCGTTTAAAGAAACAACAACAAATCCAATGTAATCCCACAAAGTGGGGTTTGAAAATTCCTCCTTTATAGCATTTCAATTTTTGGATGTATAGATTTTAGTAAGTTATTTCAACCCTGACTAAATTTTACAAGTATGAAAAATTAATGCTTATTCTCTTAAATAAACAAAAGGAATATAGTAAAGTTGTTAGATGGAGAAACAAAAGGCAGGGTTTTTTTCTTCAAATTCTACTTATTTTGACTCATATTCTTACCAGAGATGATTAATAATCATTTCATTAATAAAACTTTGCGTAATTAATTGAACCTCTAACAATTGTAGCTGTGGATGCATACTTTGTTAAGGTAAAACCCTTAGAATCCTACTTATATTTGAAGCTTTTAGTTATATTTTGAATGCAAAATCTTGGACATTTATTATTTCATGACACAACTAATGACACATTAATAGAACTCTTGGATATATAGATTTTTTATCTAATGTATAACTTGAAAGATTGTCATGCGGTGAAAAACAATGTAGACAGTATTATGTTACATTACTTATTTTAAGGACATCTTTATTCTTTAAATACTTATATATCCTCTTATTTCTATTACACATCATCTATCCCACATTACAGGTTTATAATCCCTCATAACCAAACATATGAGCTACAAAACAGCACATGTTTGGACCGTTGTTCCCTCAAAGCCACGATCATCCATTAAATATAGTATTTCTCTTAGGCGGTGCGGTTGCTTTCCCGCGGTTAAACCCATCACCGGATGTAAACTGACCTCATTTGTTTCCACCAAATCAGCTCATCTTTTTCACAAAGACAAAGGCGGCGAATAGAGGGAGGCGAAGATCGAACGCGCAGCATACTGAAAGGTGAATCAATCAGCCATTTGGTATTTTGAAGCTTTTTTAAGAGATTTCGCCCCCAAAACCCTATCTTTGAATTCATAAAATTCTTCCAAAGTCTTCTTCTTGTATGTCCACTTTCGTTTTCATTTGTCTTGTGGCTAATTGATTGCAAAATATGAAGATTGCTCATTTTCAACTCTTTTATTCCTAGATTTTCCCTAATTTTTTGTTGTATGTGGTAGATTACAAAATTCACAACCGTTTCGTTCTTGGTGATTTTAGGTTTGAATAAACCTAAAAAATTACTAGCTATTTGACGGTTTCTCTTGTTTGTTATGTTCTTCTTGTTAATCCATCAACAGATCACCTTGTATAAGTATATTACATTTCATTAAAACAGTGTCTTCATTAAGAGAATTTTTTTTTTGTCAAATGGTGGTCTAAATAGTATGACCAATTGTGATATATTGCAGTGTCTTTCCTTTTAAAAGCAGAGTGAGTTTCCAATACTTTAGATGCGGAACTTTTTAATATTGGTAGTTGTAGAATGCATAAAGTCCCGTTATATAATGAAAATCTTATTGCTTTAACCGCTAGCGAATCGTCTGGAACAAGTATTTCTATAAAGGAGACTCATTGTGCCTTGTAGTCGTGAGTAGAGGCAGCTCCGGGATTTGAATTTTATGGATTATGGCGAGCCCAACTCATAATTGGCGAATTCGTAGGTTCAATTGATACTGGGTGCATACCAATGGGACCCTCCAATAAGTCTATTGGAATTGCCCCCCGTGATTGCCACCGAATCTACAACCCATTTATGCTACTGGGTTTATAGTTTATTGTATGTATATATTAGTGGATTGCTCAACACATATACAGGGTTTGACCAAAGCTATTGGTTCTGTTGAACCCGTACCATATACGGTATATCTGCCTTTGGTTGCGAGTCTTGACATGTAATCTTGGTTTTGTCACCATCTTCGCATTTTTCATCAATTTTAGTGAGTTACTTTAGATGGCCACTGTACGAAATTCAAAACCAATGAATCAATACTTTGTGAAACTAGATTTATCTAATGGCACTATCTTCAAATGCTATAAGAAGAAGTAGCAAAACAGGGTGATACTTTATTCAAGCCTACTTATTTATCATTTATTTATTTGCTATCCTTTGTGATTTTGGTATAGTCCAATATCTATCAATGCTAGGATAGATGCATCACAAAGTGATGATCCCGTGTTGCATTTGTGCTTAGGGAAAGCATAACTGATGTGGTTACAATTTGCTATTCTAATGCCAAAGAGTATTGCATGAGTTGGCATAACTATATCCCATACATGAGACTACGTGAAATTCACTTTCTAATAACGTAGAATCAAATGAGTCTAGAGAGTTAGCTTATACACATCTTTATTCTTGAAAGTTTTTATATCGTCAAATTTTAAGATTCATGAAAAATGAAATTCTTATTTGTATATGAAACTGTACTCCACTAGATCTTTATATTAAATCTAGTACTTTCTGTGAGAAACATGGTATTCATTGTAAAGAGAACTCATACATCCATGATATGGTTAATTCATTAGTTTTATGTATGATCATATGCTATAACTTATGGGATCAAGCTATTCTTGATGCTTGGTATGTCCAATATAGGGGTCTGAAAATGAAGGTTTCGAGTTATAAAAGGAAAAGAAAACGAAGTTTGAAATACTTCAAAGTGTGTGGTGTTTGGCCTTCAATAGGGTTACTGGTCTATGAGTTAAATAAATAAGAGTGAAAAGATATACGGATATTTGCAGAATATGCTCAAAATCCTAATATTATTACATATATAAATGATGGAAGACAATATGCAACATTATTGAAAACTACTTTTGAAAATCCTCAACGGGATGGTTATGATTCTAATTAGAGTAGTTAAACAAATAAACGTCTTTGTGGTGAGAATACTACGGACCCAAGAAAAAACCAAAGGATGAAAAAAGAAAAAAAGCCTAGGTCCAACTTTATTTCCTCATAATCTATAATTTTATTTTGTTGACTTTTGAGACGTAATTTTTCAATGAAATAAAATAGAACATTTGTGCTGGGATGACATGGAGATTCTAGATGATGGAGCCAAGGTGACGATTCTAGCTAGGGCTCTCTAAGGGGAAGGTACTGGTTCTTAAGGGTTAAGGGTACAAGGATGGTAAGGGTAAGGGGAGGGTTTCTTAAGGGTACTTTTCTTAATGGAATTTAAGGGTACGGGGTACTAGTATCAGTACCCCTACCGGTCCTAAGAGTGTGGTACTTAAGGGTGTGGTACCGGAATTCAGAGGTAATTTTAAATTAAAAATAAAAATAATTATATTTAAATACAAAAAAACTTTAATGGATGAAAAATATTCAATACTTTTATTTCAATACTTATAAAATAAAATTATAATTTACGGGATTTTTAATAACTTCTATTGGTTCTTCGCTTGAAATTGATAATATTTGTTCTTCTGCGTCCTTGCTATCATCCTTGCTATCTCCGGTAGATAGGATTTCACTATAGGCATTGTCATCTTCTTGAATTATTTCTGGAAGGCTAACGTTTCTTCTCTTCTAATATTTCAGCAAATCTTCATTTCCTTCATCATCGCAAACATTATTTCTAACATTTGTTCTAGAAAAACCTTGAAAAGCAAGATTATACCTTTCTTGTATGAAACGCCTAAACCCGGACCAGTTAGAATTTGTTTCAAAACGAGGACTCCCTCCTTAACATTACCCTTAATCAATCTATTACACACTTTTTTTACCAGTTTAGGAGATATTTTTAATAATAAATAATTAAAATTACAACAAATAGCAACACAAGTATAATAAAAATAAATGCGAAAATTAATATGAGTGCTAGAACGTTAATTGCAATTAGAGATAAATAGATATGAGAGTTTTGTTTGAAAATTGGAAGAATGAAATGGGGTATTTTATTTTAAAATACGGTCAAAGTGTATTTGAATAAACTCAGAGGTTAAAAAACATAAATTAAGGGGTAGGGAGGGAAAAATAGCCGTTTTTGGCCGTTCCGGTGCAAAAACGGCCACATTTAAAAAACAAAACTTAAGGGTACCATTACGGACTGGTCCGGTACCTTAAGGGTACTAACTGGACCGGTACTAAGGGTATTTTTTCCGGTACCCTTTCATTACCCTTACCCTCTACCCAAATCCTAAGTTGCGCAGACTCTCCGTTTTTTGTGCCGCACCCGTCTCGACATGGGACGGGAGTGGGTGCGGAGCGGGATACGTCCCGAATTCGGTCAACTAACTTCGGATACTTTCGCTTGAGTCCATCGACAAATTTGGATAGAAATTGAGATTTTGATTTCTCAAAATTTAAAATAAAACAGATTTAAGACATGTGGAATGACATACCTTCAATATTGTAGTACTTTTGTCTAACCTTTGCTGCTTTGTGTTTCAAAAAAACCAAGAATTCAAGGGGTCATATTCTAAGTTCGGACTTCTGGTAGACAATAGCAGCGATATAGGTGGAGAGTTGGTGGAAGGCCTTGAATGACTTTCTTTTTCTCTTTATAGCTCTATTTTTTATAATTTTGAATTTTTTTAGCTGAATCCCCCCGTATCCATACCTGAATCCGCACCCCCGAATCTTAAAATTTAGATTTTGCCGAATCTGACACTCGGATCCGTGACCGTATTGGATACCCGCACCCGAGTCCGAGCAACTTAGCCCAAATCCCCCACCTCTACCCCCAATCAGGACAGGTACAGTGCGGTACGGGTACGGGTAATACCCTCCCCTTAGACATCCCTAGTTGTAGCGCCTAAGCACTAGAGTCTGAAAACACATTCTCTCCGGTAGCACCTCTGTAAATCCATGTACTTTTGATTGTGTTTAGGCGCCAACTGATGGTGCCTAACCGGCAGTCTCTTTGAAGTTTTTGTTTTAGATTCATCTGTTATCGCCTAGGCACTGTTATTTGGAGCCTAGGTACTATACACCCAGGATATACTATTTTAGGGACTTACACCGTACAAAAATATTTTAAGTCAACAAATTAAAGGAGAAGCAAGAGGAAAAAGAGTTACTTGTAGATGACCCTTCTTAATAGTTAACATTCTATTCGATTACGTATATGGTCTTTACATGTCTTGAAGTTTTGACATCTAATTTTTTTTGTCATCTTCACACTTTCTTGTTTCTTGAGAACTTTTCCCCCCAATCACAAGCTCTTCTACATTAAGTTTTAAAGCGTACTTTGGGGTGGGTGGTTGTGGGGAGGGGGGAGGGAACTTCTCAAGCTTCCGTTTCTATTCTCAGTTTTACTTTCCACTGAGCTCTCCCTGTCTATCTCCAATTCTTTTCTCTGCCTCTGTTTCTCTTAGTTGTGCTGTGAACTGCTGCCCTAGTAGGATTGTTGTCTTTTGATGTCGTCATTTCTTTATATGCTTTATTCCCAATAAACTTTTCCTTTTTAAAATAACTTGAACTGTTTTATTTAGGTGGCAGACAAAGTCCAATGGCGCTGTTAAATAATGATTTTCATGCTTTCTCTTCTTTTTTTTTTCCCTTTATACGAGTTTTTTCCTTTTTTTCCTTTTTGCTATTTATCTCATCATTTGTAATTCCTTACTCGGAGTTGAGAAAATTGGAAGCAAGAACAATGATATGGATAGTTTATTGACCAATTAAATCTTGCGTCTTCCAGTTGATTGTTTTTCTCTACTTATCTCAGAGAGAAACTTATATCATGTGAATTTTCGATACTTGGACATCTTGCAAATTTTTCTTTCACTATAAACTATCAAAATTTCAAATGTGCGGATAGAAGTTATTCCCATCCTATGATATTTGTCTTAAAATTAATGCTATCAATATTCATGGAGCATCTTCTCTGAATGAAATAAGTCCTAAAGACTATTTCCGTTCAGATGAACACAATGTATTCCTTTTTAAAAGTTCTTTTTTTTCTTTAAAAAACTAACTGCTGTCCTTTAAGAAAATCGTTGTGGTAAGTAGTTGGAATCTCTATTGATTTGCGACTTTGAACGTCAAAAGCATATGCTTGTGAGATTTTAAGTTGGCAACAATTTTCGAATGCTTTTTGGTGACAGTCGAGTAGAAAAATTGGAATTGCACTTGTAAGGAGCTGTAAGCCTGTAAGTTTTGGCCCGCCACGTCTTCAAGCTATATTAGTAGTTTCGCATATTTTATATATCATTAATATTTTGTAGTCATACTATTTTATTAGAATTTTTATTTTACTCTACTTTTATTTTTATATAATCTTGAAAAAATGCCAAAAATAGTTTCACAATATAATATTGTTAATTAGAATTAGTTTTGTATTTTATAGTATAGATTTTATTTCAATTTTAGGATGAACATGTTCTTTTAAGTCCAATTCAACCAACATGACCCACTCCTTTTAACCCATACCCACTGATTCATCTGCCCTACCCGACCTAATGCCTTTTAATCTTGGCCATCCAATATCTTCTTATCCAATGGTCCATATCCTATCTACCCACAATATAAAAATATAATTAACATCAAACCCTAATGGAGAAAGGCCCTAGGAGAGACACACGGTGAGATAGCAAGAGGAGAGGGAGAGTTTAAAAAAAAAAAAAAAAAAAACAGAGAGATCTCGGGAAAAGTTTGATCTCTTCTCTTCTCCCCTTAATTCTTTCTCCTCTACTCCATTGCTAAGAAACCAATTTTTCTTCTTCTTTTTTCGTCCATCGTGTAAGAACCAGTGCAGCTTCGTCGCACCTCTATTCATAGCCGTGTGATCTTCACAACCGTGACTACAACTTTATTCACGTTAGTTCCACCCAGAACCACCAGCCTTGAACCAAATCCTCCATAGCCACCAAACTCCAAAACAAACTCAGTTCAAACAATACTACCTAAAAATTCTATAAAACACCAAGATCCAAGGGGTTTTGTTGGGTTCTGAGTTCGTGTTCGAGTTACAGTCCTTGTTCGAGTTTCCGGCGCCGCTGAAGTTTTCCGGTCTAAGGCTCTTGTCGGTGCCTATTTCTTGGTCCAGCTTGGGTTCTGGAAAATTGCTCTACTAGAATCAGATTTCAATGGAGCTCACAATTGCATTAACATTTGGAATGTATTATTTGCTATAGATTTATTGGAGATCTCATTAATATTGAAGAAGTACTGCTTTGCGAAGGTCCGACTCTTTTCTTTAATCTACTGTTCCTACAATGCTTTATATTGTGCTTTAATTAATGTTGTTTTCCTAATTGCTCTACTATTTTTGTTTGGATACTTTGTTTGATATTATTTCACTTGAGATTATGAACTGCCATGCCTAATTTTCTCATGAAGGTGTGACTAAAAGGGGGTCTATGCTTCAGCAGATGAAGTTGAGATATTGAGTAAAGATAAATTTGTTAATTTGAGCGTTAATGTACATGGGACGTGGGAATTGGGAAGGCCTAGCCCATTAGTGATTAAAATCTGCTCGCACGTTTTAGGAATCGGACTAGGTCTAATACATGAAATGAAGAGTTAAAAGAAGATGAGCATGAAATGAATCTTATTTACTTTAGCTTAATTTTATTTCTATTGTTCTTAATCGCTAGGAGCATGCTTAGGCCGACTACACTCGGGTAGGCAAACCGTAGGTCGCTTCTTTTTATTTTGCTGAGGTAAGAGGTTGTTCCCTTTAGCTTGTATTCAGGGGAATGCCCCGTAGAGTTTGTATATATTATTATTATTCGTGGTATGCTCCGAAGTGAATGTAAACGGAGGCCGAGGCTACACCGTGGAGGAAGTATAGTGTAGGTTACCTTAGGATTTTTATTTTTCATTTTTTCTTCTTCTTTTGTTAGGTGGGGACAACCTCGAGCCTCTTCTGTGTTTATTTTAGCTTTTTGTGTGTTTCTACCTCAATGTGAGTATTTCTAAAAGCCAACTTGATCATGTATGCAACTGTACTAGTTACGGGACTCGGGAATGCCTAACACCTTCTCCCCAAGTCAAATGAACCCCCTTCTCTAGAATCTCTAGTGCAAACTGGTTTAAGAGTCAAATGTGTTTTGAAGGAAATTTGTTATTTTAAAAAACAAAAAGGTGACCTGGCACACCGAAACCAAATGTCGGGTCGCGACTCTGAAAATCCTTCGAAACTCAATCTTTTTGTCATTTTCAATTTTGAAAACCCTTTCGAGTTTTACAAAAATCTTTTTATTAATTTTAAGAGGGTCAGTGGAGTGAAAAAGGGGTGTGACAGAAGCCAGTTCACGGGTTAACTGTAATCTGATCAGGTGCTATTTTCTACTGTTTGTGAAGGTTTTCTGTCTCAGCTAATGAGTCTGGTCAAGACTGGGCAAAACACACAGCAAATGGCAAGAAATATGTGTCATCTCTTGAGATCGATGATTGAGCTTCCAGTATCCAGAGTTGGTTTTCCAAAGAACTCAGCTAGTCGACTCATTTGCTCTTCAACTCAAGGAGTGCGAATCAAACAGGATCGTCCTGGAGAGCATGCTCCTCGTACCTCGGATGAGAAGGAGAAGGAGAAGGTTGATAACAAAATTGAAGGGAGTACTGAAGTTGAGGGCGAGAATGACGAAGGGGGCAGTGATAACATTAATAAAAAGACTGGTGAGATTGGAGGCCCTAAAGGTCCTGAGCCCACCCGCTATGGCGACTGGGAGCGTGGTGGCCGCTGCTCTGATTTCTGATTTCGTTTCAGCTTTTGATTCAACTTCCATCTTATAGGTACTTACCTGTTGGATATGTGGGAGACGAATAAATAATAATGTGGGTGACAATCAAAATAGTCATGTTATTTTCGAAGTTCTCTTTTTCTGATAATAGGGTTAGGTGATTAATCTTTGTTATTAGGAAGTTGTCTTTATGATTACGGGAATGCCTGGCTGATGCCGCAATATTGCAGTGTATCAATTAACGATAGCAGCTTTTAGAGGATTGTATGATTTGAAGTTTTCTGATATTTGGGACATATTTATGCCTCTTCTTTCAAGCTAGCTACACTCTTTTTCCAACATATAGGGATCACTTTTGAGGCGGTCAGAAGTTTAAGGGATAAGACGATTTAATGGTCTTTTCATTCAAGTAAAGGAGTTGATAACTCTCTTGCACTTAAATTAATTGATTATTGCGTTTGATGGTGACTTCAATCATTCTTTCTGTAATGAAACATTCAATTTTCTCGAGGTGTCATTTTTCATTTTCTAAGTAGGTACCTAGCATTGACTAACCCATTTTTATAAAGTCAAGACTCAAGAGTCAATACAATGTTATCTACTTCTAATTCGGACTTGGTAAAATGGTGATCATTTTCTTGATATAAATGATTTTTCTCCTCCCTCTTCCCTACCACCCAATTTACAATCTTAAGAAAGGAGAATTTGGTTGTAACGACCCAAAATCCACTATAGGTCGTGATGACGCTTAACGCCGCCGTCACACAAGCCAACAGAAATTTATTAATTCAGTTACCCATTTTTATTACCTTTGCAATCAATATTTCCATTAACTAATTGGCATAAAATAGGATTTACAGAGTGAAACAATAATGGTTATAATTCCAATAATGGTTATATGAATTACTGTACCAAACATCCAGCAGGAACCTAATAATATGTTAGAATTACATGTAATTGGATATGTTTTGCCCCTACTTTGGTGTGTATTTTAGGTGTTTTGAATGTTGAAAGATGACCAATCGAGCTTAATTGTTGAAGTTTGTTATGTAGGAAGCCAAGAGGGAAGAATAAAGGTGATTTGAGCAAAAATGAAGCTAAAAGGCAATTTTTGAAGAAAAGAAAAATCGGACCAGGCAGTGAAGTAACTTTGAAAAGCACAGAAAAATCTGAAAAACACAACCAAGCCCTGTGCGAAGCACAGCTATAGCACAAGGGAAAATTTGCCTGTGTTTTATCTTGAGGGGCAACTTAGTCAATTGGCTTAGGGACGTGATATGAAAGTTTTCAACCCTAATTACATCCACATACTTGACCTGAGAAGGCAAGAAGCACCATTGTTGAAGCAAAGTTAAGCCCGAAAGATCCTCAAGTTCATTCAAGAAGACGAATCGAAGAGTTTCTCTCTACTTTTCTGTCTTTATTTCTATGAATATTGGTTTGACAATGGTTTATGTATTTTTGAGTAGTGTTATAAGTAGCTAAACTCTTTAATCTAAGGTTTGATGGAACCTATTGGAGGATGATTTTCTACTGCGTTTAATATAGATTTGCCTTTGATTTTTCTCTACTTGTTCAACTATATTTTTATTGTTGTTAATTGAAGAGCTCTCAATTAACTGTGCCTATTTAGTGTGTATATTACTCGAGAGAGAGTACATATTTAGGTAGTTGTTGAACAACACCACTCCTAACGTAGTTGAGAGATCGATACAGAGGGTTTAAAGGCGAGATTAGAGATAACGAAGCCTTGGTGCGATCGTCGTGAGCGGTAAATTAGTGCCAGCTAGCGTAGTTCGAGAGAATACGTCTAGTAAATTGTATTAGTTGCTCGAGAGAGAGCTACGACACTTAAAGTACTCACGATCGGTAGAGAATATTTAGGCGAATTTATAGGAAACGTAGTAGGGAAGATTCCGACAATAGGGGAAATCATAACCTTAGACTTTTCCAAATCTTGTCTGCAACATTTGCTTTTTTCGTTATAAATTACTTCATTTTTAATTACTTTGATCTTAGTTAGTAAACTCTCAAATTGTTATATAATATTTCTGAAGGTTGATTACTTGAATTCGTGCAAGACTATTAGTTGTAATTAGCACGTTATTTCCCTGTGGGATTCAACTCCGGACTTGTAAACCGGATTATATTTGCAACGACCGCTAGACCTCTTAGGAGGCATAGTTGGGCGTGATCAAATTTTGGCGCTGTTGCCGGGAAAAGCAACAGTGTTACTAATTACAGCTATAAGAATTGTTAAGATTCTTAGTTTAGTCAATTTTCTCCATTTTTATTCATTACATTGAAATTCTAACGTTTGTGGTCTTGTGTGTTATAGGTGTATGCCTAGAAACTCTTCAAGAACTGGTGAATTGTTTGAAGTATTACCGGATCCTGAAAAACTTTCAAGGCACTAGATCGTGCAAACAAGAAAGACAAACAACATCACCCAAGAGAACAAATTGAACCGGACATGGGTGACGCTTTGGATAATCAAAACAATCGAAACAATGTGAATGACCCGAACAATCAGGGTGTGGCACCTCTTGTGCCAGAAGCAGCTTTGTATGATTGGGCACAACTCATCGCTGAAAATTTGGCAACTGCAATTGCAGTCCCTCAAATACAAGCGGAGTCATTTCAAATCACAAACAACATGCTACATCTGCTGTAGAACAAAGGACTGTTCTCCGGGTCTTACATTGAAGATCCATAACAACATCTGAAAAATTTTCTGTCAATTTGTGTCATGCAAAGGCAACCAAATGTGACACCGGAAGCAATAAGACTGTTGTTGTTTAGCCCAGATTTGGCTTAATTCGCTCCCCATAAATTCCGTCATCACTTGGGAGAAATTAGTCAAGCAGTTTTTGAATAAGTTCTATCCACCCAATAAGACTGCCAAGCAAATTGATGAGATATTAAGCTTCAGGCAGAAACCAGCTGAAACATTACAAGAAACGTGGGAGAGGTTCAAAGATATGTTGGTTAAGTGTCCACATCATGTCATTCCAGATCAGATGTTGGGACAACGGTTTTACATGAGATTGGCAGATAGCTTGAAGGCCAATGTTGATACTTCAGCAGGTGGAGCATTTTTGAGCAAGTCATTTAGAGAGTGTAAGGTCCTTCTAGATAAAATGGCTCAAAACTCAGGATGGATGACAAGAGACTCCACAATCACCCCTATAGTTCACTCAGTAGCATTGGACCCGAACAATTCCATAGCCGAAAATATGGCCACTCTGATGTCGCAAATGAGTATCCTCACCAAGAAGATTGATGAAACAAGCCAGAAGCAGGTACACATAGTTGACACGACTAGTGGGGGATTATGCACACCATGCATTAACCAACCATACGTGTGTTCATGGAGTGGTGAAAGTGACAACCAGAACTATCAAGAGAACATGAACTATGTGGGTAGCAATGGAGTCCAGAGGCAAGGTGGTCAGAATTGGGGGCAGCAAAATCAGCAGTATAGACCAACACAACAACAGTACAATAACACCAACAATTATGGAGCTATGCGACCACAGGGTCAAGTAGTACCTTACCAAAGGCAACAAGGATACAACCAGCAAAATCAGCAGATACAACCAGCAAAATCAGCAGATACAACCAGCAAAATCAGCAGCTAACTTATTAGCAACCTCAACAACAGCAGATAGTGAGGCAGATGATGACTTTTTCTCCATGTACCGCGTCGTCCCCAATCATTAGCTGCTCATCTGACATTCTTAACGGGATGAACAACCTTATCGCGAGCAGAATTATTGTCGTTGCAACTATGTTCCAACCAATGATAAAGAGAGCTGCAACTATTTGCTTAAGGAAAAGCATTCCACCATTTCCATCATAAAATGCACCCCTTGTGTTGCTCACTGGAAGAATAATACTACAAAGAGTTGGTTCTGCTAGAACACCAGTTAATAGACCGCCTAAAAGTCCTGCTACAGCGTGTGTGTGAAACATTGGCATCGTACAAGGGCGCTCAGATTTTTGAGGCAGTTGGCCTTTCATCAGAAGTGATGGAGCGGTGTTTCAATGGAACTCCTAGCAGAGTGGAGGGTGCAACTTTTGATGCACTTGCAAAAGATGCACTCAAGCTGCATGAACTAGCGTTCCCAGCACGAGCCTTGGCTCCAGGGAGTGCAGAGGCTGTGGCACTCCCTAATCCTGGTGATTATCATTGGAGAAAAGGTGGTGAGATTCACCTTAATGATCCACTTGCCATTGCAAAATTGCAGGAGGCTGCACGAACTAATAGTGTAGCTGCCTACAAAGAATATTCTAAGCGTGTGCAGGAATTAAATAGACAATGCAATTTAAGGGGACTTTTGAAGTTTAAAGAGGCAGAGGTGAAAGTTCCTCTGGAAGAAGTTGAACCAGCAAGTGAGATTGTAAAACGTTTTGTTACTGGAGCCATGAGTTATGGATCAATCTCTTTGGAGGCACATGCTACTCTTGCTATGGCAATGAACAAAATTGGGGGCAAATCTAACACAGGAATGTTTTATTTTTGATGACCGAGAAATCAGTCTGGAGGCCAACCACAGCGTTAAAAAACTTGGGGATGATGAGTCCGCCACTCTTACCTTTCTCCCTTTAAATACTGTGGTTAGTTCGCTTGCTGTATGGTTCTAACTTGTGACCTAGGACACAAGTCCTTCAACCTTTGCCTATTGAGCTAACCCCTGTGGGGCTGCTTAAGTGGAGTGTTGACAGTGATCTTTCTCTTGTGAGGCTACCATTTGTTTTTACCCCTTTGGAGCTGAAATTCTTTTGACTGCAAAATGAAAGCTGTACCTACTTTTGGACAGGTGAGGGTGGTGAGCATCCATCTCGGATGGAGCCTCTTCCTAATGGTTCAATGAATCCAAAAAGAAGTGCAATTAAGCAGGTTGCAAGTGGTTGATTTGGAGTCTCAAGTTATTACCTCACAAATGCGGACAAGTTACAGATAAAAATGGCTCAGGTACACTTTACATGAGCATTGCAATATATTTCATTCACGGTTATTTCCTTCATCAACATGTTTGTATTAAATGTTGATCCAATTCTATTAGATCCTGTATTCCAGTTGGAATAGAGGTTTCTCTTGTTTATGAATTTATGTTCGTGGACAGATGATGCTGCATCTGCAAGGCACCTATAGGTGTCTTTGCCTCATTAACTGAAACCTGCATTTGGCATTTGGTGAGATAAATGTGAACAGTAAAGTTTTCTGTTACTCGTTGATACATCTATTCACATCCCTTTGTATTTTGCAGGGAGCCAAGCCTGGAGAAGGGGGTGAACTTCCTGGACACAAGGTCATTGGTGACATAGCTGTCACTAGGAACTCCACAGCTGGAGTTGGACTAATTAGTCCTCCTCCTCATCATGATATCTACTCTATTGAGGATCTTGCACAGTTGATTCATGATCTTAAGGTATTAAAATCTCGTGTATTTGCACTGTGCATCTTTCTTTTTTTTATTATTCATTGATTCTGAGATATTGCCCTATTATGCCTATAGAATGCAAATCCGGGGGCACGTGTAAGTGTCAAGTTGGTTTCTGAAGCTGGCGTTGGGGTTATTGCTAGCGGTGTTGTCAAGGGACATGCTGATCATGTCTTGATCTCCGGTCATGATGGAGGCACGGGTGCCTCAAGATGGACTGGTATCAAGAGTTCCGGGCTTCCAAGGGAACTTGGTCTTGCAGAGACACATCAAACTTTAGTGGCTAATGACCTCCGTGGCCGAACAACACTGCAAATGGATGGCCAATTGAAAACTGGAAGAGATGTGGCTGTTGCTGCTCTTCTTGGTGCAGAGGAGTTTGGTTTCAGCACTGCTCCCCTCGTAACACTTGGCTGCATAATGATGAGAAAATGCCACAAAAACACTTGCCCTGTGGGAATTGCCACTCAAGATCCAATTCTTCGGGAGAAGTTTGCTGGAGAACCAGAACATGTCATAAATTTCTTCTTCATGCTGGCTGAGGAAGTAAGAGAAATCATGTCTCAGCTTGGTTTTAGAACACTTACTGAAATGGTTGGCCGTTCAGACATGCTTGCACTGGATAAAGATTTAACCAAGAACAATGACAAACTAAAGAACATCGATCTGTCCCTACTGCTTCGACCTGCTGCTGATATCCGTCCTGAAGCTGCACAATATTGTGTACAGAAACAGGATCATGGTTTAGACATGGCTTTAGATAACAATTTGATAGCCCTTTCCAAAGCTGCTTTGGAGAAAAGTGTTCCTGTATATATTGAAACTCCAATCTGTAATGTAAATCGCGCTGTCGGAACAATGCTAAGCCATGAAGTTACCAAGCGATATCACCTCGCAGGACTCCCTGCAGACACCATTCATATCAAACTTAGTGGAAGTGCAGGGCAGAGTCTGGGAGCTTTTCTTTGCCCTGGCATCACGTTAGAGCTTGAAGGAGACAGCAATGATTATGTTGGTAAAGGTTTGTCAGGGGGGAAAATCATTGTCTATCCTCCAAAAGAAAGCAAGTTTGACCCCAAGGAAAATATTGTGATTGGAAATGTAGCTCTTTATGGGGCAACAACTGGGGAGGCATATTTTAATGGGATGAGAGCAGAAAGATTTTGTGTCCGTAACTCAGGGGCCAAAGCTGTTGTAGAAGGTGTTGGTGATCATGGCTGTGAGTACATGACTGGTGGTACAGTTGTTGTCCTCGGAAAAACTGGAAGAAACTTTGCTGCTGGTATGAGTGGTGGCGTTGCCTATGTTCTTGATGTGGATTCAAAGTTCCGATCTCATTGCAATTCAGAGCTGGTTGATCTTGATAAAGTTGAAGAAGAAGATGATATCATGACTTTGAAGATGATGATACAGCAACATCAGCGTAACACAAACAGCCAACTGGCAAAAGATGTTCTTGCAGACTTTGATAATCTTTTGCCTAGATTTATTAAGGTCTTCCCTAGAAATTATCAACGGGTTCTGGCAAGCATGAAAAAAGAGGAAGCTAACAAAGCAGCAAATGAATGTGCCATCAAGGAGGCGGAGGAGCAAGAAGAGGCAGATTTGAAGGAGAAAGACGCCTTTGAAGAGCTGAAGAAATTAGCAGCTGCATCTAAGGACCAATCCAGTCAGGTTAGTTTATTTATGAAGTTTCTGAAGGAGCTGCCTTGGAATTCCTGAGAAGATTCTATTTTTTCTATAGATGTAGCTTAGGGACCTTGTGGCATATATATAAATAGGACAATCAATCTTTGCAGTTATGATTTAGGAAGATTTGTTCATTTTGTAGTGTCTGCATTTCTATACATTAGATAGAAACCTGACTTGTCCATTAATTGCTTTATTGGACTTTGCCCGCGCATTTGGGTATTTACTTGCTGTAAGAGGCTTTACAATAGGTTTTGCAACTTTACATATGCAATTTTGGCCTTTAGGAAGGGTGGATGGTGCCACGACCTCCTTCTGAGAGAACTGGGTATGCATTTCTTCACTTGCTTGTACTGTACTGTTCCAAACCATTGCCCCCACCATTCTACCTGTGCCTGCTTTTATTTTTCTTTGGAAGTGCTCCTTTTTCTCATTTCCAATTGCTCCTGGTAAATGGTAACTGACTCTTTGCAGCTACTAAGTTGATCGTCTTTCAGCGTGTCCACTGTCAGCAGCATATTTTTTCAGC
This sequence comes from Nicotiana tabacum, assembly GCF_000715075.1. Taxonomy (NCBI): domain Eukaryota; kingdom Viridiplantae; phylum Streptophyta; class Magnoliopsida; order Solanales; family Solanaceae; genus Nicotiana; species Nicotiana tabacum. The sequence goes on from NC_134083.1 coordinate 60,386,895, forward strand.
AAAAAGTTGTGCTTTTACGGATTATGTAGATGTTTCATTCTAAGAGTAGTTAAGCTTTGATGGATCGGCATCTACACTCTACCGTACATAACATCGATAGCTCATGTTCTAATTGTCCTCATTCTGACAGGAAAAGAGTCGCAATTGTCGGGAGTGGACCCTCAGGCCTGGCTGCTGCTGATCAGTTAAATAGAAAGGGTCATACTGTAACCGTGTTTGAACGTGCTGATAGAATCGGTGGTCTGATGATGTATGGAGTGCCCAACATGAAGACCGACAAGATTGATGTCGTTCAGAGGCGGGTTGACCTTATGGAGAAGGAAGGGGTGAAATTTGTGGTCAATGCAAATGTTGGAAATGATCCCGTGTACTCCTTAGAGCGGCTTCGTGAAGATCACGATGCAATTGTTTTGGCTGTTGGAGCCACAAAGCCAAGGTGAGTACCATGGATCGCATCATATCGCCTTTGGTTCATTGTTCTTTCTGAATAAGTAATTGCTCACTCAAACTACTTGTTGACTCATTGGTAGGGACCTTCCTGTTCCTGGACGAGACCTCTCAGGAGTTCATTTTGCAATGGAGTTCCTTCATGCAAACACAAAAAGTTTGCTTGATAGCAATCTCCAGGATGAAAAATACATTTCTGCCAAGGGCAAGAAGGTGGTTGTTATTGGTGGAGGTGACACTGGGACAGATTGCATAGGAACGTCTATTCGGCATGGCTGCAGCAGTGTTGTTAATCTAGAGCTTCTCCCTCAGCCGCCACAAACTAGGGCTCCTGGAAATCCTTGGCCACAGGTTTGACCATGTTTTATGTGGCAATGCACCTTACTCTTTCCCATGCATAGTTAGTCACTTCAATTAGCACGCTTGCACCTTACTGTTATTACCATGGCAAATGCACCTTACATTTTACTGTGCATAGTAGTCACTTCAATTAGCGTGGTTGCTTTATGTTTATCATGTGCATGATGGGCAATTCAGGAGCAATATGATGTTTTGTCAGCTTAAATTAGAAGGAACTACTCTTTTTATACTTTCAGAGGAAGTTTCTAGAATTGGCTTTATAGTATGAGTTAGGATTATGAAGTGATCATTGAACATTTATTAACATTTTTCTTAATTAACTTCCTGAATGTCATTGTGATATGTCCTTTCCATTTCTTGTTGGCAGTGGCCTCGTATCTTCCGTGTAGACTATGGGCATCAGGAAGCTGCTGCAAAGTTTGGTAAGGATCCGAGATCCTATGAGGTATTGACCAAGCGATTCATTGGCGATGAGAATGGAAATGTGAAAGGGTTGGAGGTCATACGTGTACAGTGGGAGAAAGATGCTAGTGGAAGATTCCAATTCAAAGAAGTAGAAGGCTCTGAAGAAATTATCGGAGCTGATCTGGTTATGCTAGCTATGGGGTTCCTTGGTCCTGAATCGGTTAGTATCTTATGATTTCCATTTTCGTTTCTTCATTTCTTTTTTGCTCTGATGAAATTCAATTAATATTGAACTGTTATTTTTGTGTTTGATCTTTTGTTCAGACAATAGCAGACAAACTGGGACTAGAAAAGGACAACAGATCTAACTTCAAGGCTGATTATGGACGCTTTTCTACAAGTGTGGAAGGGGTGTTTGCAGCAGGAGACTGTCGCAGGGGACAGTCTTTGGTGGTGTGGGCCATCTCCGAAGGGCGGCAAGCAGCTGCTCAAGTTGACAAGTTTCTCATGAAGGATGACGATGACGATTTCACTGTTGATGTGGCTAGCCAACAAGAATTTGTCAAGAAGCAACAAGATAGCAGCAAGCAGCAAACAGTCGTGACATAAGACACTTACAAAAAGCAAATGAATAAACGACACTGGGGGGAGGCTGGTTTAGGTATTTTCCTTCAAATGATATCCAAATCCAAGAAAAGCAGCACAAAGTAAATCAATAGCAGCTCAGCCTGAATATAAAATAGGATAGTTGATATTTTCTGATTCTTGGGAGTTTGAGGGGTGGGGGTAGGGGGATAGTATTTTTTTGTTTTTTTGTTGCATGTTGGGTGTCGATAAAGTTTATTATTGCCGTGATGGTTGTTTGGAGCAGGCTTTAGTGGAAAAAATAACATGTACAGTTCTCGTTTGTGCAAATTTTCCTTTGAAATTAATATTATGGGGGATTATTTCTAGTTTTAGCTGGTCCTGCACTTCTGCAAGTTACAATATTTTGTCGGTGCAACACTCTTCGTAGCATTCACATATAGGAAAATCTGTTGTGAAATTCATTCACTGTGTTACACTTCTGTTATCGTATGCTTGACAGTTTATGCTTAACTTTACCATATCAGGTTTTCTAAGTTCATGACTGGGTACTCTTGAAGATATATAATATGCCTTCGTTTAAAGAAACAACAACAAATCCAATGTAATCCCACAAAGTGGGGTTTGAAAATTCCTCCTTTATAGCATTTCAATTTTTGGATGTATAGATTTTAGTAAGTTATTTCAACCCTGACTAAATTTTACAAGTATGAAAAATTAATGCTTATTCTCTTAAATAAACAAAAGGAATATAGTAAAGTTGTTAGATGGAGAAACAAAAGGCAGGGTTTTTTTCTTCAAATTCTACTTATTTTGACTCATATTCTTACCAGAGATGATTAATAATCATTTCATTAATAAAACTTTGCGTAATTAATTGAACCTCTAACAATTGTAGCTGTGGATGCATACTTTGTTAAGGTAAAACCCTTAGAATCCTACTTATATTTGAAGCTTTTAGTTATATTTTGAATGCAAAATCTTGGACATTTATTATTTCATGACACAACTAATGACACATTAATAGAACTCTTGGATATATAGATTTTTTATCTAATGTATAACTTGAAAGATTGTCATGCGGTGAAAAACAATGTAGACAGTATTATGTTACATTACTTATTTTAAGGACATCTTTATTCTTTAAATACTTATATATCCTCTTATTTCTATTACACATCATCTATCCCACATTACAGGTTTATAATCCCTCATAACCAAACATATGAGCTACAAAACAGCACATGTTTGGACCGTTGTTCCCTCAAAGCCACGATCATCCATTAAATATAGTATTTCTCTTAGGCGGTGCGGTTGCTTTCCCGCGGTTAAACCCATCACCGGATGTAAACTGACCTCATTTGTTTCCACCAAATCAGCTCATCTTTTTCACAAAGACAAAGGCGGCGAATAGAGGGAGGCGAAGATCGAACGCGCAGCATACTGAAAGGTGAATCAATCAGCCATTTGGTATTTTGAAGCTTTTTTAAGAGATTTCGCCCCCAAAACCCTATCTTTGAATTCATAAAATTCTTCCAAAGTCTTCTTCTTGTATGTCCACTTTCGTTTTCATTTGTCTTGTGGCTAATTGATTGCAAAATATGAAGATTGCTCATTTTCAACTCTTTTATTCCTAGATTTTCCCTAATTTTTTGTTGTATGTGGTAGATTACAAAATTCACAACCGTTTCGTTCTTGGTGATTTTAGGTTTGAATAAACCTAAAAAATTACTAGCTATTTGACGGTTTCTCTTGTTTGTTATGTTCTTCTTGTTAATCCATCAACAGATCACCTTGTATAAGTATATTACATTTCATTAAAACAGTGTCTTCATTAAGAGAATTTTTTTTTTGTCAAATGGTGGTCTAAATAGTATGACCAATTGTGATATATTGCAGTGTCTTTCCTTTTAAAAGCAGAGTGAGTTTCCAATACTTTAGATGCGGAACTTTTTAATATTGGTAGTTGTAGAATGCATAAAGTCCCGTTATATAATGAAAATCTTATTGCTTTAACCGCTAGCGAATCGTCTGGAACAAGTATTTCTATAAAGGAGACTCATTGTGCCTTGTAGTCGTGAGTAGAGGCAGCTCCGGGATTTGAATTTTATGGATTATGGCGAGCCCAACTCATAATTGGCGAATTCGTAGGTTCAATTGATACTGGGTGCATACCAATGGGACCCTCCAATAAGTCTATTGGAATTGCCCCCCGTGATTGCCACCGAATCTACAACCCATTTATGCTACTGGGTTTATAGTTTATTGTATGTATATATTAGTGGATTGCTCAACACATATACAGGGTTTGACCAAAGCTATTGGTTCTGTTGAACCCGTACCATATACGGTATATCTGCCTTTGGTTGCGAGTCTTGACATGTAATCTTGGTTTTGTCACCATCTTCGCATTTTTCATCAATTTTAGTGAGTTACTTTAGATGGCCACTGTACGAAATTCAAAACCAATGAATCAATACTTTGTGAAACTAGATTTATCTAATGGCACTATCTTCAAATGCTATAAGAAGAAGTAGCAAAACAGGGTGATACTTTATTCAAGCCTACTTATTTATCATTTATTTATTTGCTATCCTTAACACTACCCTTAATCTATCTATTACACATTTTTTTTACCAGTTTAGGAGATATTTTTAATAATAGATAATTAAAATTAAAACGAATAGCAACACAAGTATAACAAAAATAAATGCGAAAATTAATATGAGTGCTAGAACGTTAATTGCAATTAGAGATAAAGAGATATGAGAGTTTTGTTTGAAAATTGAAAGAATGAAATGTGATATTTTATTTTAAAATACGGTCAAAGTGTATTTGAATAAACTTAGAGGTTAAAAAATATAAATTAGGGGGTAGGGGGTGTTAGGGAGGCAAAAATAGCCCTTTTTGGCCGTTCCCAAGGGTGCAAAAACGACCATATTTAAAAAACAAAACTTAAGGGTACCGTTACGGACTGGTCCAGTACCTTAAGGGTACTAACCGGACCGGTACTAAGGGTATTTTTTTCGGTACCCTTTCATTACCCTTACCCTTTACCCAAATCCTAAGTTGCGCAGACTCTCCGTTTTTGGTGTCGCACCCCTCTCGACATAGGACGGGAGCGGGTGCGGAGCGGGATACGTCCCGAATTCGGTCAACTAATTTCGGATACTTTGGCTTGAGTCCATCAACAAATTTGGATAGAAATTGAGATTTTTATTTCTCAAAATTAAGAATAAAACAGATATGACATACCTTCAATATTGTAGTACTTTTGTCTAACCTTTGCTGCTTTGTGTTTCAGAAAAATCAAGAATTCAAGGGGTCGTTTTCTAAGTTCAGACTTCTGGTAGACAATAGCAGCGATATAGATGGAGAGTTGGTGGAAGGCCTTGAATGGCTTTCGTTTTCTCTTTATAGCTCTATTTTTTATAATTTTAAATTTTTTTAGCTAAATCCCCCCGTATCCATATCTGGATCCGCACCACCGAATCTTAAAATTTAGATTTTGCCGATTCTGACACTCGGATCCGTGCCCGTATTGGATACCCGCACCCGAGTCTGAGCAACTTAGCCTAAATCCCTCACCCCTATCTCCCATCCGGATCGGTACGGTGCGGTACGGGTACGGGTAATACCCTCCCCTTAGACAGCCCTAGTTGTAGCGCATAAGCACCAGAGTCTGAAAACACATTCTCTCCGGTAGCACCTCTGTGAATCCATGTACTTTTGATTATTTTTAGGCGCCAACTGATGGTGCCTAACCGGTAGTCTCTTTGAAGTTTTTGTTTTAGATTCATCTGTTATCGCCTAGGCACTGTTATTTGGAGCCTAGGTACTATACACCCAGGATGTACTATTTTAGGGACTTACACCGTACAAAAATATTTTAAGTCAACAAATTAAAGGAGAAGCAAGAGGAAAATGAGTTACTTGTAGATGACCCTTCTTAATAGTTAACACTCTATCCGATCACGTATATGGTCTTTACATGTCTTGAAGTTTTGACATCTAATTTTGTTTGTCATCTTCACGCTTTCTTGTTTCTTGAGAACTTTTTTTCCCTAATCACAAGCTCCTCTACATTAAGTTTTAAAGCGTACTTTGGGGTGGGGAGTTGTGGGGGAGGGGGGAGGGAGCTTCTCAAGCTTCCGTTTTTATTCTCAGTTTTACTTTCCACTGAGCTCTCCCTGTCTATCTCCAATTCTTTTCTCTGCCTCTGTTTCTCTTAGTTGTGGTGTGAACTGCTGCCCTGGTAGGATTGCTGTCTTTTGCTGTTGTCATTTCTTTATGTGCTTTATTCCCAATAAACTTTTCCTTTTTAAAATAACTTGAACTGTTTTATTTAGGTGGCAGACAAGGTCCAATGGCGCTGTTAAATAAAGATTTTCATGCTTTCTCTTTTTTTTTCTCCCTTTATACGAGTTTTGTCCTTTTTCCCTTGTTGCTATTTATCTCATCATTTGTAATTCCTTCCTCGGAGCTGAGAAAATTGGAAGCAAGAACAATGATAGGGATCGTTTATTGACCAACTAAATCTTGCATCTTCCAGTTAATTGTTTTTCTCTACTTATCTCAGAGAGGAACTTATATCATGTGAATTTTCGATACTTGGACATCTTGCAAATTTTTCTTTCACTATAAACTCTCAAAATTTCAAATGTGCGGATAGAAGTTATTCTCATCCTATGATATTTGTCTTAAAATTAATGCTATCAATAATCATGGAGCATCTTCTCTAAATGAAATAAGTCCTAAAGACGATTTCCGTTCAGATAAACACAATGTATTCATTTTTTCCTTTAAAAAACCAACTGTTTTCCTTTAAGAAATCGTTGTGGTAAGTAGTTGGAATCTCTATTGATTTGCGACTTTGAATGTCAAAAGCATATGCTTGTGAGATTTTAAGTTGGCAACAATTTTCGAATGCTTTTTGGTGACAGTCGAGGAGAAAGGGGTGAATTGCACTTGTAAGGAGCCAGTTCACGGGTTAACTGTAATATGATCAAGTGCTATTTTCTACTGTTTGTGAAGGTTTTCTATCTCAGCTAATGAGTTTGGTCAAGACTGGGCAAAACACACAGGAAATGGCAAAAAATATGGGTCATCTCTTGAGATCGATGATTGAGCTTCCAGTATCCAGAGTTGGTTTTCCAAAGAACTCAGGTAGTCGACTCATTTGTTCTTCAACTCAAGCAGTGCGAATCAAACAGGATCGTCCTGGAGAGCATGATCCTGGTACCTCGGATGAGAAGGAGAAGGTTGATAATAAAATTGAAGGGAGTATTGAAGTTGAGGGCGAGAATGACGAAGGGGGCAGTGATAACATTAATAAAAAGACTGGTGAGATTGGAGGACCTAAAGTTCTTGAGCCCACCCGCTATAGCGACTGGGAGCGCGGTGGCCGTTGCTCTGATTTCTGATTTTGTTTCAGCTTTTGATTCAACTTCCATCTTATAGGCACTTACCTATTGGATATGTGGGAGACGAATAAATAATAATATGGGTGACAATCAAAATAGTCATGTTATTTTCGAAGTCCTCTTTTTCTGATAATAGGGTTAGGTGATTAGTCTTTGTTATTAGGAAGTTGTCTTTATGATTACGAGAATGCCTGGCTGATGCCGCAATATTGCAGTGTATCAATTAACGATAGAAGCTTTTAGAGGATTGTATGATTTGAAGTTTTATGATATTTGGGACATATTTATGCCTCTTCTTTCAAGCTAGCTACATTCATTTTCCAATATATAGGGATCACTTTTGAGGCGGTCAGAAGTTTAAGGGATAAGACGATTTAATGATCTTTTCATTCAAGTAAAGGAGTTGATAACTCTCTTGCACTTAAATTAATTGTTTATTGCGTTTGATGGTGACTTCAATCATTCTTTATGTAATGAAACATTCAATTTTCCCGAGGTGTCATTTTTCATTTTCTAAGTCGGTACCTAGCGGGTACATGGTTTTGTTAAATAAATTACAAAGGCATTGATTAACCCATTTTTATAAAGTCAAGGCTCAAGAGTCAATACAATGTTATCTACTTCTAATTCGGACTTGGTAAAATGGTGATCATTTTCTTGATATAAATGATTTTTCTCCTCCCCTTCCCCACCACACAATTTACAAACTTAAGAAAGGAGAATTTGATTGTAACGACCCAAAATACACTATAGGCCGTGATGACGCTTAACGCCGCCGTCACACAAGCAAACAAAAATTTACTAATTCAGTTACCCATCTTTATTACCTTTGCAATCAATATTTCCATTAACTAATTGGCATAAAATATGATTTACAGAGTGAAACAATGATGGTTATATGAATTACTGTACCAAACATCCAGTAGGAACCTAATAATATGCTAGAATTACATGTAATTGGATATATTTTACCCCTACCTTTGTGTGTTTTGAATGTTGAAAGATGACCAATCGAGCTTAATTGTTGAAGTTTGTTATGTAGGAAGCCAAAAGTGAAGAATAAAGGTGATTTGAGCAAAAATGAAGCTAAAAGACAATTTTTGAAGAAAAGGAAAATCAGACCAGGCAGTGAAGTAACTTTGAAAAGCACAGGGAAAGCATAGAAAAATCTGGAAAACGCAACAAGGCCCTGTGCGAAGCACAACTATAGCACAAGGGAAAATTTGCCTGCGTTTTATCTTGAGGGGCAACTTAGTCAATTGGCTTAGGGACGTGATATAAAAGTTTTTAACCCTAATTGCAGCCACATACTTGACCTGAGAAGGCAAGAAACACCATTGTTGAAGCAAAGTTGAGCCCGAAAGATCCTCAAGTTAATTCAAGAAGACGAATCGAAGAGTTTCTCTCTACTTTTCTGTCTTTATTTCTATGAATATTGGTTTGATAATTGTTTATGTATTTTTGAGTAGTGTTATAAGTAGCTAAACTCTTTAATCTAAGGTTTGATGGAACCTATTGGAGGATGATTTTCTACTGCGTTTAATATAGATTTGCCTTTGATTTTTCTCTACTTGTTCAACTATATTTTTATTGTTGTTAATTGAAGAGCTCTCAATTAACTGTGCCTATTTAGTGTGTATATTACTCGAGAGAGAGTACATATTTAGGTAGTTGTTGAACAACACCACTCCTAACGTAGTTGAGAGATTGATACAGGGGGTTTAAAGGCGAGATTAGAGATAACGAAGCCTTGGTGCGATCGGCGTGAGCGGTAAATTAGTGCCAGCTAGCGTAGTTTGAGAGAATACGTCTAGTAAATTGTATTAGTTGCTCGAGAGAGAGCTACGACACTAAAAGTACTCACCATCGATAGAGAATATTTAGGCGAATTTATAGGAAACGTAGCATGGTAGATTCCGACAATAGGGAAAATCATAACCTTAGACTTTTTCAAATCTTGTCTGCAACATTTGCTTTTTTAGTTATAAATTACTTCATTTTTAATTACTTTGATCTTAGTTAGTAAACTCTCAAATTGTTATATAATATTTCTGAAGGTTGATTACTTGAATTCGTGCAAGACTATTAGTTGTAATTAGCACGTTATTTCCCAGTGGGATTCGACTCCGGACTTGTAAACCGGATTATATTTGCAACGACCGCTAGACCTCTTAGGAGGCATAGTTGGGCGTGATCAAATTTTGGAGCCGTTGCCGGGAAAAGCAACAGTGTTACTAATTACAGCTATAAGAACTGTTAAGATTCTTAGTTTAGTCAATTTTCTCCATTTTTATTCATTACGTTGAAATTCTAACGTTTGTGGTCTTGTGTGTTATAGGTGTATGCCTAGAAACTCTTCAAGAACTGGTGAATTATTTGAAGCATTACCGGATCCTGAAAAACTTTCAAGGCACTAAATCGTGCAAACAAGAAAGACAAACAACAACATCACCCAAGAGAACAAATTGAACCGGACATGGGTGACGCTTTGGATAATCAAAACAATCGAAACAATGTGAATGACCCGAATAATCAGGGTGTGGCACCTCTTGTGCCAGAAGCAGCTTTGTATGATTGGGCACAACCCATCGCTGAAAATTTGGCAACTGCAATTGCAGTCCCTGAGATACAAGCGAAGTCATTTCAAATCACAAACAGCATGTTACATCTACTGCAGAACAAAGGACTGTTCTACGGGTATTACATTGAAGATCTACAACAACATCTGAAAAATTTTCTGTCAATTTATGTCACGCAAAGGCAACCAAATGTGACACCGAAAGCAATAAGACTGTTGTTGTTTCCCTTCTGAGTGATAGGAGAATCCCATATTTGGCTTAATTCGCTACCTATAAATTCCGTCACCACTTGGGAGGAATTAGTCAAGCAACTTTTAATTAAGTTCTACTCACCCAATAAGACTGCCAAGCAAATTGATGAAATATTAAGCTTCAGGCAGAAACCAGCTGAAACATTACAAGAAACGTGGGAGAGGTTCAAAGATATGTTGGTTAAGTTTTCGCATCATGTCATTCCAGATCAGATATTGGGACAACGGTTTTACATGAGATTGACAGATAGCTTAAAGGCCAATGTTGATGCTTCAGCAAGTGGAGCATTTTTGAGCAAGTCATTTAGAGAGTGTAAGGTCCTTCTAGATAAAATGGCTCAAATCTCAGGATGGATTTCACTCAGTAGCATTGGACCCGAAAAATTCCATAGCTGAATATATGGCCACTCTGATGACGCAAATGAGTATCCTCACCAAGAAGATTGATGAAACAGGCCATAAGCAGGTACACATAGTTGACACGACTAATGGGGGATTATGTACACCATTCATTAACCAACCATACGTGTGTTCGTGGAGTGGTGAAAGTGATAACCAGAACTATCAAGAGAACATGAACTATGTGGGCAACTATGGAGTCCAGAGGCAAGGTGGTCAGAATTGGGGGCAGCAAAATTAGCAGTATAGACCAACACAACAACAGTACAATAACACCAACAATTATGGAGTTATGCGACCACAAGGTCAAGTAGTACCTTACTAAAGGCAACAAGGATACAACTGGCAAAATCGGCAGCTAGCTTATCAGCAACCTCAACAACAGCAAATAGTGAGGCAGGATGATGGGTTATCTGAAATTAAAGGAATGTTGCAACAACTCATTGGGGACAGCGGGAAAATAGAAGATAAGGTCCACCAAATGCAAGAAAGGGTAATGTCACACAACTCGGCTATCAAGGGAATTGAGATTTAACTAGGGCAATTATCCTTGGCCTTTAACAATCGTCCTCAAGGGACGTTACCTGCGGACAAAGATGTCAATCCAAAGAGCAAGGCCCGAAGCCTCTTATGGCGGTGAGCTTGAGACATGGCAGAGATCTTGATTTAGAGCAAGAAATTGCTCGTGAGAGCCGGTTAACTGAAACACTTGTGTCAGTGCCAATTGAGTTAGATGAGTCAACTGGGCTAACAAAAGTAAGAGTGCAACCAGCCCAAGAGGAAATAAACAAGGAAAAAGAGGTTGCGGAGGAGACTGAGAAAGTGCCAGAAAAGGTTTTAGAAAAAGTGCCTGAGCAGGATCTAACTCAAGCTACAGGAAAGAAGCGACCTCCAGCACCCTTCCCGCAGAGGTTGGCCAAATATCAGAAAGATGAGCAATATAAAAAGTTCATGGAAATGCTAAAGCAAATTCAGGTAAATATTCCTCTAATCGATGCTTTGAGGGAGATGCCCGGTTATGCAAAAATGATGAAAGACTTGATGTCTCGTAAGTTCGACTTCCAAGACTTGGCAACTGTCACATTGACACAGACTTGTAGTGTTGTTGTGTCAAGACCTATAGCTGAGAAGTTATTCGACCCTAGAAGCTTCACAATTCCATGCACCATAGGTAGCTATGTATTTGCCAAATCATTGTGTGATTTGGGAGCAAGTATAAATCTGATGCCATTGTCTATCTATAAAAAGTTAGCCATTGGAAGAGCAAGGCCCACATCCATGCTACTGCAACTAGCTGACCGAACGGTGAAAAGGCCATTAGGTATACTTGATGATGTACCTGTGCAAGTTGGAAAATTCGTGTTTCCAGCAGATTTTGTCATTCTGGACTACAATGTTGATGAGGAGATTCCCATAATTTTGGGAAGGCTATTCTTGGCCACAGGGAGAGCTTCGATTGATTGTGAAATGGGGGAAATGAAGATGAGGCTGAATAATGAAGAAATAACATTTAATGTGCAAAAGTCTATGCGGCGACCTAGTGAGTTTGTAAATTGCTCTTTGTTAGACATGGTGGATGTAATCATGGAGGAAGATGACGAGGCATTTAATGCAAAAGACCCTCTAACAGTATGCTTTATGAACTTAAAAGAAGTAAATGGTGAGGACTTGGAAGAATGGGTGTTGGCTCTTCAAGGGCAAGGGTATTGGAAAAGAGAGCTCGAATTCGAGCCTTTACACTTTGAAGAACGAAAGAACCCTCCAGCCAAGCCATCGATCGAAGCACCACCACAATTGGAGATGAAACCGCTACCATCTCACCTTAGGGATGCTTTCTTGGGACCTAATTCGACTTTACCCGTTATTATCTCATCTGGTTTGTTAGATGTGCAGGTAGAACAACTTTTGCAGGTGTTGAAAGAGTGCAAGAATGCAATTGGTTAGACCATTACAGACATTAAGGGAATCAGTCCGGCCTTATGTATGCATAAAATTCTACTGGAAGATGGGCACAAGCCTTCCAAAGAACGCCAAAGAAGGTTGAACCCTAACATGAAGGAAGTGATTAAGTGGTTAGATGTGGGAATTATTTTCCCCATCTCAAATAGCAACTAGGTTAGCCCAGTTCAGTGTGTGCCAAACAAAGGTGGGATGACTGTTGTGCAAAATGAGAATAATAAATTAATCTCCACAACAATAGTCACGGGATGTCGAATTTGCATGGACTACAGAAGATTGAACAAGGCCACCCGAAAAGATCATTCCCCATTGTCGTTCATTGATCAGATGCTAGATAGATTGGCAGGGAGGTCCCAATTTTGCTTTTTGGATGGATACTCGGGGTATAATCAGATATCAATTTCCCGGGAGGATAGAGAGAAAACGTCATTCACCTGTCCATATGGCATTTACGCTTTTCGGAGAATGCCGTTTGGACTATGCGATGCACCCGCCACATTCCAAATGTGCATGATGGCCATCTTCACAGATATGGTAGAGGACATAATGGAGGTTTTCATGGATGATTTCTTAGTGGTGGGAAACTCTTTTGATGATTGCCTAATAAATCTAAAAAGAGTACTACAGAGATGTATGGATACTTATCTGGTGCTAAATTGAGAAAAATACCATTTTATGGTACAAGAAGGTATAGTCTTGGGACACCTAGTGTCAAGTAAGGGTATTGAGGTGGACCGTGCCAAGATTGATGTAATAGAGAAGCTTCCACCACCCACTTCCGTCAAGGCAATAAGAAGTTTCCTTGGTCACGCCGATTTTTACAGGCGGTTCATAAACGTTTTTTCCAAGATTGCTAACCCTTTGTGTAAATTGCTTGAAAAAAATCACCCTTTTGTGTTTACGGATGACTGCAGGGTAGCTTTCGAAGGATTGAAGAAGAGGCTAGTGTCTGCACCTATCATAGTTGCACCTGACTGGGAGCAACCATTTGAGCCGATGTGTGATGCAAGTGATCATGCAGTGGGAGCAGTACTTGGACATAGAAAAGATAAAATCATGCATCCAATCTACTATGCAAGTAGAACATTGAATGGAGCTCAACTGAATTATATAGTGACAGAAAAAGAGATGCTAGCAGTGGTGTTCGCATTTGCTAAATTCCGGTCCTACTTGATAGGCTCGAAGATAATTGTTTATACTGACCATGCTTCTCTCAGGTACCTAATTGATAAAAAGGAAGCAAAGTCGCACCTCATTCGATGGGTTCTACTACTGCAAGAGTTTTACTTGGAAATTCGTGACCGAAAAGGAACGGAAAACCAAGTTACCGATCACTTGTCTAGGCTTGAAGGAGCTGAAACGAAGGTTGAGGTGGAAGAGATCATGGAAACTTTCCAGGACGAACATTTATTGGCCACGATCCTTGAGGTAGCACTATGGTATGCAGATATTGCAAACTACCTAACAAGCGGTATTGTTCCATATGACTTATCTTCTGTATAGAAGAAAAAGTTCTTTTGTGATTGTCGCATGTATTTCTGGGATGAACCATATTTGTTTCGGATTTGTATTGATAACATGATTCGGAGATGTATTCCCGAGATAGACCAAGCTTATGTTTTCCAGGCATGCCATGCTATTCCTTATGGAGGTCATTTTGGAGGAGTAAGGACAACTGCTAAAGTTTTGGAGTCGGGCTTCTATTGGCCAACGTTGTTTAAAGATGCACATTTTTGGGTAAAGAGCTGTGATGAATGTCAAAGGACGGGGAATATTTTCCGTCGACATGAGATTCCCATGAACCCAATACAAGAAATGGAAGTATTTGATGTATGGGGAATCGACTTTATGGGACCATTTGTTAGCTAATACAATAACAAGTATATACTCGTAGCAGTGGACTATGTCTCGAAATGGGTAGAAGCTGTAGCACTCCCAACAAATGATGCAAAGAGAGTTATTGATTTTCTAAGAAAAAATATCTTCACCCAATTTGGAACTCTAAGAGCTATAATCAGTGATGGTGGAACTCATTTATGCAATAAAGCTTTTGCAAGGCTACTAGAAAAGTATGGATTTCGCCATAAGGTTGCCACGCCTTACCACCCGCAAATAAGCGGGCAAGTGGAAGTATCCAATAGGGAAATCAAAAGTGTCCTGACCAAGACAGTGAATGTGACTCAGACTGATTGGGCAAGGAAGTTGGATGATGCATTATGGGCTTACCGCACAATATTTAAAACTCCAATCGGTATGTCACCATACAAATTGGTATTCGAAAAGGCGTGTCACTTACCTGTGGAGCTAGAGCATAGATCTTTTTGGGCATTAAGGCAATTAAATCTTGACATGGAGGCCGCTGGTACGAGTAGAGCCACAGAGCTTCATGAACTTGATGAGTTTCGTTACCATGCTTTTGAAAGCACCAGGCTGTACAAGGAAAGGATGAAGATCATTCACGATAAGCACATTCTAGATATGAACTTCAAACCCGGAGATCTGGTGTTGTTATACAACTCGAGATTGAGATTATTTTCGGATAAACTGAAATTTAGATGGTCGGGACCATTTAGAGTTGTGCAAGTGTTCCCAAGTGGAGCTGTAGAAATTGAGTACGAAGGTGGAACTAACAGGTTTAAAGTGAATGGGCAAAAGTTGTAACACTATCTTGGAATGATTGAAGAAAAAGGAGAGAAAGATGTGATGTACTTGAAAGAGCCCTAATATGTGAGCGAAACGAGATCCTGAAAGCCCGCGTCGTGCCATGACGTTAAATAAGGCAATGCGTGGGAGGCAACCCACGACTCTAAGTCATTATTAGTATTTTATTTTTATTATTTTTATTTTTGTTAGGGTAAATTAATTTTAATTGGTTAGTTTGTTTGTTTTGTAGGATTAATACACAGCTGCGAAGTCCGTGGAGCAAATAAGGTCACCCAAGAAAGGGTTAGCTCGAAAGCTTCACGAAATGTAGTAACTATTAAAAAAAATAATTTGCGTAACAGTGTGCTAAGAGAGTATAGCACAGGGATAGCACAACAAGGCAAAATAGTTTTTTCCTTAATAGTGTGCTAAGAGAGTATAGCACAGGGATAGCACAACAAGACAATTTCCCCCCCTTAACAGTGTGCTAAGAGAGTATGGCATAGGGATAGCACAATGCGGCAAAACTATTTCTTTCCTTAACAGTGTGCTAAAAGAGTATAGCACAACAAGTGATGTAGATGTGGAGGACGTCAGTGACTCTTATGCTGATGACTCCGACTACACTACTTAGAGGGAATATTTCTTCACCCATGTTCTTTATTTTGTTGCATTGGGGACATTGCAAATTCTTAAGTGTGGGGTGGGGGAATATCTTATATGTAGTGTAGTTTATTTTTTTTAGCATAGTAATCTCATTGGATTTTCTTGGACTTGGTTCTTTCCCAATGAGTTTTTCTTTTGAACCAAGCATTTTTCTTTCTTTCCTTCTATTTGTAATATATATACATAAAAAAAATAGAGAGAACTTGAAGCAAAGAAAATTCACTCCTTGAAAAGCTGTATTTTGTGAGAGTCACCTAAGTTGTTCTTGAACCTCCTTTCTGAGCTCATGTTTGTACATTGACGTTGAAACATAGTGACTTGTAAATCCCATGTATATTGTGCGGGGAGTTTTTGTTGTGCATTTCCGTGTATGCATGTCAGTCTAGAACTTGCCCTGCATGTTATTTGAGGTGAAATCTTAGAAATTTTTTATCCTTAGAGTGATAGTAGGCATTCTTTGATATAAACCACTTGTGCCTAAATTAGCCTACCAAATGAATGAATATCCCTAGCATCCTAATTTGCACCTATTAACCTTTTCTTTGGCAACCCATGTTACGAGCCATGTCTATTTTGCATTAATCTCTCTTATTAACCCATCCCCCCTTAACTACTTTAGGTTGTGTGATTGGGCAAAAGTTGTGGTTATGAGAAAATATTATGTACTTAAAAACTCAAAGTTGCACCAAATAATGAAAGTTAAGTCCCTTGATACTCCCTTTTTTGAAGATCCATTATTAATAAGAAGAAGATATATTTGAGAAAAGTAAGAGGGAGACAAAAGAAAATAATAAGTTGGGACTTCGGTGCTTGAGCTGCGGAAAAACAAAAAAATATGGAAAGTGTCTACAGAGAAAAGAGTGGGAAGCGTAGAGGTTAGTGATGCTTAAAGTGTTTAGGGGAAGATTTAGTCACTATATAACCAAAAGTGTCCATACCTTACCCCAAGCCAACATTACAAGCTATGAAAAGTCCTACTTGACTGTGGATTGAGACTCCTATATTAGTGGATAGTGACAGAATGGGCAAGCTTATGGTACTGTATGTGTCGCATGTGAAATTCCTTGATGAGTGCGAGTGTTTTGTTTTATATGCCCTAGTGCTTGTGAATTGTTACTATAGATGTGTGTTTTGGGGGCATTTCTTTCTTTGTGAGGTACAATGGGATTTGTAAGGAGTAAAGTTTCGAGTTTCAATAGATGAATCTGAGCAAAAGAAAGGTGTTCACTCTTGTGGTTGATATCTCTGAATAATTGCTTGACAAGGAGTTTGAATGAGCTTGACTGCTTCTTAGTGATTTGTCTGTGATATCATGTGTTTGCTCAAGGACAAGCAAATGTCTAAGTATGGGATGGTAATAATATGCTAGAATTACATGTAATTGGATACAATTTACCCCTTCTTTGGTGAGTTTTTAGGTGTTTTGAATGTTGAAAGATGACCAATCGAGCTTAATTGTTAAAGTTTGTTATGTAGGAAGCCAAGAGTGAAGAATAAAGGTGATTTGAGCAAAAATAAAGCAAAAAGGCAATTTTTGAAGAAAAGAAAAATCGGATCAGGCAGTGAAGTAACTTTGAAAAGCATAGGGAAAGCACCGAAAAATCTGGAAAACACAACCAGGCCCTGTGCGAAGCACAACTATAGCACAAGGGAAAATTTGCCTGCGTTTTATCTTGAGGGGCAACTTAGTCAATTGGCTTAGAGACGTGATATAAAAGTTTTTAACCCTAATTGCAGCCACATACTTGACCTGAGAAGGCAAGAAACACCATTGTTGAAGCAAAGTTGAGCCCGGAAGATCCTCAAGTTAATTCAAGAAGACGAATCGAAGAGTTTCTCTCTACTTTTCTATCTTTATTTCTATGAATATTGGTTTGACAATGGTTTATGTATTTTTGAGTAGTGTTATGAGTAGCTAAACTCTTTAATCTAAGGTTTGATGGAACCTATTTGAGGATGATTTTCTACTGCGTTTAATATAGATTTGCCTTTGATTTTTCTCTACTTATTCAACTATATTTTTATTGTTGTTAATTGAAGAGATCTCAATTAATTGTGCCTATTTAGTGTATATATTACTCGAGAGAGAGTAAATATTTAGGTAGTTGTTGAACAACACCACTCCTAACGTAGTTGAGAGATCGATACAGGGGGTTTAAAGGCGAGATTAGAGATAACGAAGCCTTGGTGCGATCGTCGTGAGCGGTAAATTAGTGCCAGCTAGCGTAGTTCGAGAGAATACGTCTAGTAAATTGTATTAGTTGCTCGAGAGAGAGCTACGACACTAAAAGTACTCACCATCGGTAGAGAATATTTAGGCGAATTTATAGGAAACGTAGCATGGTAGATTCCGACAATAGGGGAAATCATAACCTTAGACTTTTCCAAATCTTGTCTGCAACATTTGCTTTTTAGTTATAAATTACTTCATTTTTAATTACTTTGATCTTAGTTAGTAAACTCTCAAATTGTTATATAATATTTCTGAATGTTGATTACTTAATTCGTGCAAGACTATTAGTTGTAATTAGCACGTTAATTTCCTGTGGGATTCGACTCCGGACTTGTAAACCGGATTATATTTGCAACGACCGCTAGACATCTTAGGAGGCATAGTTGGGCGTGATCAAATTTTGGCGCCGTTGCCGTGAAAAGCATAGTTGGGAGACGAATAAATAATAATATGGGTGACAATCAAAATAGTCATGTTATTTTCGAAGTTCTCTTTTTCTGATAATAGGGTTAGGTGATTAGTTTTTGTTATTAGGAAGTTGTCTTTATGATTACGAGAGTGCCTGGCTGATGCCGCAATATTGCAGTGTATCAATTAACGATAGCAGCTTTTAGAGGATTGTATGATTTGAAGTTTTCTGATATTTGGGACATATTTATGCCTCTTCTTTCAAGCTAGCTACATTCATTTTCCAACATATAGGGATCACTTTTTAGGCGGTCAGAAGTTTAAGGGATAAGACGATTTACTGGTCTTTCATTCAAGTAAAGGAGTTGATAACTCTCTTGCACTTAAATTAATTGTTTATTGCGTTTGATGGTGACTTCAATCATTCTTTACGTAATGAAACATTCAATTTTCCCGAGGTGTCATTTTTTATTTTCTAAGTCGGTACCTACCGGGTACATGGTTTTGTTAAATGAATTACAAAGGCATTGATTAACCCATTTTTATAAAGGCAAGGCTCAAGAGTCAATACCATGTTATCTACTTCTAATTCGGACTTGGTAAAATGGTGATCATTTTCTTGATATAAATGATTTTTCTCCTCCCCTTCCCCACCACACAATTTACAATCTTAAGAAAGGAGAATTTGATTGCAATGACCCAAAATACACTATAGGCCGTGATGACGCTTAACGCCGCCGTCACACAAGCAAACATAAATTTACTAATTCAGTTACCCATCTTTATTACCTTTGCAATCAATATTTCCATTAACTAATTGGCATAAAATATGATTTACAGAGTGAAACAATGATGGTTATATGAATTACTGTACCAAACATCCAGTAGGAACCTAATAATATGCTAGAATTACATGTAATTGGATATATTTTACCCCTACCTTTGTGTGTTTTGAATGTTGAAAGATGACCAATCGAGCTTAATTGTTGAAGTTTGTTATGTAGGAAGCCAAAAGTGAAGAATAAAGGTGATTTGAGCAAAAATGAAGCTAAAAGGCAATTTTTGAAGAAAGGGAAAATCGGACCAGGCAGTGAAGTAACTTTGAAAAGCACAGGGAAAGCACCGAAAAATCTAAAAAACACAACCAGGCCCCGTGCGAAGCACAACTATAGCACAAGGGAAAATTTGCCTGCGTTTTATCTTGAGGGGCAACTTAGTCAATTGGCTTAGGGACGTGATATAAAAGTTTTCAACCCTAATTGCAGCCACATACTTGACCTGAGAAGGCAAGAAACACCATTGTTGAAGCAAAGTTGAGCCCGAAAGATACTCAAGTTCATTCAAGAAGACGAATCGAAGAGTTTCTCTCTACTTTTCTATCTTTATTTCTATGAATATTGGTTTGACAATGGTTTCTGTATTTTTGAGTAGTGCTATGAGTAGCTAAACTCTTTAATCTAAGGTTTATGGAACCTATTGGAGGATGATTTTCTACTGCATTTAATATAGATTTGCCTTTGATTTTTCTCTACTTGTTCAACTATATTTTTATTGTTGTTAATTGAAGAGATCTCAATTAACTGTGCCTATTTAGTGTGTATATTACTCGAGAGAGAGTACATATTTAGGTAGTTGTTGAACAACACCACTCCTAACGTAGTTGAGAGATCGATATATGGGTTTTAAAGGCGAGATTAGAGATAACGAAGCCTTGGTGCGATCGTCGTGAGCGGTAAATTAGTGCCAGCTAGCGTAGTTCGAGAGAATACTTCTAGTAAATTATATTAGTTGCTCGAGAGAGAGCTACGACACTTAAAGTACTCACGATCGATAGAGAATATTTAGGCGAATTTATAGGAAACATAGAAGGGAAGATTCCGACAACAGGGGAAATCATAACCTTAGACTTTTTCAAATCTTGTCTGCAATATTTGCTTTGTTAGTTATAAATTATTTCATTTTTAATTACTTTGATCTTAATTAGTAAACTCTCAAATTGTTATATAATATTTTTGAAGGTTGATTACTTGAATTCGTGCAAGAGTATTAGTCGTCATTAGCACATTATTTCCCTGTGGGATTCGACTCCAGACTTGTAAACCGGAAAATATTTGTAACGACCGCTAGACCTCTTAGGAGGCATAGTTGGGCATGATCAGAACCCCCAAAGCCCGGTGTCACAAGTGCATGAGCATCAACTAGGAAACATATAATAAATGCAACATCTGTCTGGGATACAAATTAGACAGGAGTATATAAATAACTTTGATGGAGATTCTGTAGCTACGGATTCGTGGCATGGAATGCAGCGCACTGTAAGTCCCCGCGATAGCTGCGCCTCTACGCCCAAAGGATCACTAGACATACATGTTTCTGCACAAAAATGTGCAGCAAGTGTAGTATGAATACGTAAACAACGTGTACCCAGTAAGTATCAAGTCTAATCTCGAAGAAGTAGTGACGAGAGGGCGACTTTGACACTCACTATGGGTCAATAATATTAAAATAGAAATATTTGAATAGATATGATTTATGTGAATAACAATAATTTTCTTAACAAGCGGAAATAAATAATTCTTTCAAATTCAATAATTTTCAATTAATCAATTAGCTTCACAAGCTGCAATAGAAGGTCAAGGTATCGTGTAATTATTATTATTAGGCACGATTTCTGTCGAGGTCATACGGCCCGATCCATAGTGTCGTGTACACTGCCGAGGGACGTGCGACACGATCCATAGATGCATCTATACTGCCAAGGCATTCGGTTCGCTTCACAAGAAAGGAGGACATTTTCTTATGAACCTTCAAAATGAGAAGTTATTATAAGGCTAACACATAATAATGTACAATTTCTATTAACAACAAGTAATTTGCACAAATATTCAAGTATGTGAAATTTCGGTCTTTTACTATTTCCTCTAACAATTTTCAATATAACTCCAGTACATTAATTAAATAAAGGATGTAATTATTACATGATTTGAGTCTTAAGGTTAGATAAGGATGCAATTAATACATGATTTAATTAAATTTTGTGCGTACGTAGCCCCCACAATTAGCAACAATTATTAATTTAAATCACTTAAGGGGTATATTCCCTCTTACAAGGTTTGACAAGAGATTTACCTCGCTCCGAAGCTCCATAGCCGGCTCCAACGCCACTATAACACCTCAAACTGATGCTTGTCGATCCAAAACTATGCAAACAAGGTGCAAACAAATCGAAATGTGTTATAATATCCATAATTAATCAATTTCAACAAATTTCCAAGTCCGCTCGAAAGGTTATCAGTGGGGCCCACATCTCGAAACCCGAAGAAACTCACAAAATCCGACAAGCCATCCAATTACGAGTTCAACCATACTAATTTCACTCAAATCCGACTCTGAATCAGCATTCAAAACTCGAAAATTCATTTTTATGAAATTATAGAAATTTCCTTCGATTTCTCTTGAAGATTCGATAACCATAAACCAAAATGAAGATTAATTCATGAAATATACTTACAAGCGAGTCAAGAACTCTTATCCCAAGCTGTGTGGTGAAATTCCTCTCAAACGTCGCCCAAACAGAGTTCAAAAATCTGAAAAATTGGTGAAAATATCGAACCCTCGAACTTAAAGGGTTCTGCCCAGTCGCGATTTCCGCTTCTGCGGCCCAAAAGGTCGCTCCTGCGGCAACCGCTTCTGCGGTTCCAAGTCTCGCACCTGCGAGAACCAAAGTCCAGGTTGCCCACCGCTTCTGCGGCCCGTATGCGCATTTGCGCCCTCGCTTCCGCGCTAACAACTCCGCAGGTGTGGTCCCGCTTCTGCGGCGAGATGACCGCATCTACGTTCCCAACACTACCCATGGAAACTCGCTCCTACGCTTGCCTGGCATCTTTTGTGGAGTCGCACCTGTGGCCCTTTTTCCGCTGGTGCGATTGCACTAGCAACGAGAAAAATCCCAGCACTCCCTTAGTTCAAACATCGATCCATTAACCCTCTGGAATCCACCCGAGGCCCTCGGGACCTTAACCCAATATACAACCAGTTCCTAAAATATCATACGAACTTAGTCGAGCCTTTAAATCACATCAAACAACGCTAAAAACATGAATCACCCTCCAATTCAAACTTAATGAACTTTGAAAGTTCAAACTTCTACAATCGATGTCGAAACCTATCAAATAACGTTTAATTGACCTCAAATTTTGCACACAAGACATAATTGACATTACGGACCTACTCCAACTTCCGAAATCGGAATCCGCCCCCGATATCAAAAAGTCCATTCCCGGTCAAATTTCTAAAAATCATCCAAATTTCTAACTTTCGACAATTGATGCCGAAATGACCTACGGACCTCCAAATCAATGCCTGGATACGCACTTAAGACCAAAATCACCATACGAAACTGTTCCCTGTCTCGGAATCCCAAACGTACATCGATAACATCAAAGTGTACTTTAACCCAAACTTAGGAAACTATTAATCCTTCAAAATGCCAAGCTTTAGTAATAAGCGCCGAAATACTCCCGGGCTACCCGACACTCGACCCGCACATACGCCCAAGTCCGAATTCATCATACGAACCTATTGGAATCTTCAAATCCCGATTTCGAAGTCATTTACTCAAAAGTCCAATCTTAGTCAATTCTTCCAACTTAAAGCTTCCGAGATGAGAATTATTTTCCCAAATCAACTCCGAACTTCCCGAAAATTAAATTTCGATCACACGTGCAAGTCACAATACATGAAGTGAGGTTCTCAAGGTCTCAAATCACTGAACGTCGCGCTAGAGCTCAAAACGATCGGCCGGGTCGTTACATTCTCTCCCACTTAAACATATGTTCATCCTCGAACGTGCTAAGAACTGCTCCAGAGTTGTCCAAAATAGTTGTTTAACACCTCGTGCACCTACCTGTACCACCATAACCCAGTTGAGCATATTAGCTCGATACAGACCGAGGATCCTTCCTGCTACCTTAGCTAACAAGCTTTAGAACAAAATTCCAACATCCAGGATTCTCCACGATACCACATTCTAACACACGTACACCGTATCAATCACCAAACACTGAACCCAACGTGACCATGCTCCTCCGCTGAAATCATACCATGTACCACATAACTCATTTGCTCAAGGCAATCTCCCCCAAAGTATAACAACTGAAATTTCAACTGACCCGAAGCCCGTAATATACCTCATAACATATATAAGCCCTATTTCAACTCCCGCACTACTGCCACGGCGGAGGAGATCTGTAGAAACTCATAATCACCTGTCGAATCAACAATTAATGGAGCCTCTCCTCCTGTTAAGGACTATTAACTCATTCTGACCTGAATAACGACATTTGCTCTTTAATATACCTTATATAAATCTAATTGCACTGATTTCAGGTCCAATAATCTCGTCTCACCCAGTATAAGCTACACATGATATAAGCCACCTCAAACACTGACCAAGATCTCGTATGACGTCAACAATGCACCAACATGATACAAACTCGAATGCGATACATAAGGAAAAACGAACTCTGAAATGGAACTTTCCAGCCCGCGTAACGAATAAAATGGTCGAACAGAACCTATGAACTCTCCTCAGAGAATGAGAAACAAAATACACAGAAACAAATATACGCAACCGTACTCAACATTTCACTGTTGCGGTGTGCAACTTGATCCAACATGACACTGTTGTGGCATGCAACCCGACCCAAATAGTATACCCATGGCGACATGCCACCCGATCCACAGATAACAATTAAGAAGAAAATACACACGTCAAGCCGTATTGGTTATACTTACGAAATGCCCGCATATCGACCACAAGCACGCCCAGTGCATAATACAAATCCTGAGAAGACGAATAGCGCCACACGAGAGCTATCCTGCTCATATAACACCGCAAGCTACATGGGCCTCAACACACATGCGAATAATCAAGCCATCTCACAACCCGCGTGGTACAATATAGGCTACACGGAATAGCTGACGATGGAAATAACATCCAATGCTGGACGACTCTTTCGTAAGGAATGTTATGACGAATGAACATGTCCGACCTTACATAGAGCACACATTCATATTAGGCCCACCAACGGACCTCAGACCGATTCTGATCATACCATACTAGGCTAACAACCTTTCAAGTATCCACAATGGCCCTATTCATGACACACACGAGCAGCCATCCCAATCCGGAGCAAACTCCCAAATTAACGATGGTACCCAAAAATCTCCATACTTGGTTTTAATCTTTAGCAATAAAGTGACTAACATATCACACTTATACAATTTTTCACGTGGGGTACGCTCCCACAACCTTCCGCTCAGGTAGAAAAGTTCGCACATCTATACCACCAATCGTTAAAATTCTGTAAAATAAATTAAAAATCCGCAATTCAATACACAAGGCCTCTTACACAGTATGCCATCCTTAGGTGACACTAAAGAAAATGCCAACTTACTCTGAACACCTGCTCATCCGAACTCGTGACATTCTAATCAACACCGAACCGCAACCTTGACCTTCAACTTCCAGTTCCCATGCCGCTCACTGCACCTATCATGTTGCTATGCGATAATACACGTATTTACCATAACCCTTGAACTACTAGTAGAATAAGTCACTCAATTGGCTAGAAACCTTTTACTTAGCTCATTTTCGAAGAACCAATGCAACACGCAACTGAATTTCCAGACCGCGGAGATATACCGACCTCAAGTCGCGATCTAAACTGTCATGACTCTTCTGAAATCCATTTATACAACAAGACCGATTGAATTAAATACCTCCCGAATCAATCAAGTTATGGTGGTTGTCAAGCCCACGAGTACAACCACAAACCATATGTATAACTTCACGCTGAAGGAACTGATCACTGCCACAATCATGCTGATTCAGCCATTACTAACCGACCCAAGTCCTTTAAATTTACAAAACATAACGAACTAAATCCGCACTCATCCCGAGTGACCAAGCATCACGAGACCACCCCATCTCAATACTCCTGAACCATCCCATACTCTTCTTATACTCACAACAACATCCCCATTCTGCAAGACCTATCGCGAATCTGAAGTTATTACTCCCTTTACTCCGATACTGCACCGTATACCCGACGATGACATA
This sequence comes from Nicotiana tabacum, assembly GCF_000715075.1. NCBI lineage: Eukaryota > Viridiplantae > Streptophyta > Magnoliopsida > Solanales > Solanaceae > Nicotiana > Nicotiana tabacum. The sequence goes on from NC_134083.1 coordinate 60,412,376, forward strand.
GAACATTCCAAGTTCCATTCGCAATCCGCTGCCAAGACTCGGTCCTTAACCACACAACGGACCCGAAATCCTTAGGCACTGTACTTTAATTCTTGAACCCCACTAGGATCGTTGTTAAGAATCACCCACTAGACCCGGTCTCAAATATAACCAAACTTCATTGCTCTGCTAGCATATGAACACCCTCTCAAAGAAGAAACTGACTGAATTCTTCCCTCGTACATTACACCCACAAGAAACATAAACTCTGAGTCTTCCCAAAGCATACACTTCAATCGCTAAGGCGAAGTATAGCACCCATTCATCGAGTTCCTTGTTCGAATTCCCCCTGACATTTCCTTACTTTTCCCTAGTCATAATTAATCCTCCAGCGCATCGATAGCCATAAACCGCACAAGCAGACAACTATGCTATCCAATCGTAACTGGCGGGTCTCCCCCACTTAACTTTAAGCTATAATCACAAAATGTACAGCCCGCAATGATTCATCCTTCTTAATTACCGTGATCCCGTACTGTTAACCCGCCAAATTTCTCGAAGTGTTTTGTTAAATCTCTTCATGAACATTCTAAATCATCAACCACGATCTCATATCCGACCTCTTTCCACGACGTTGTATAAGTCTGTTCGTTCCTCATTAACATCAATTGAGAGTTCAACAAATATCATCCAAACTCAAGTCATATCGCATCTGGAACGATAGTCAAATATTCATACCCTTTTCATTTCAAGAAACTCCTTTCGGCCATATCAAATCTTTCTCAGTACAGTAACTATCATTCCCAATAAAATACGTAAACCAAATCACCTTCCATCGCGATTTCCAAACCGTTCAACACTCTCTCAAGGTACGTGGCTATCCTACCATAAAATCCATATGCTACTCCGCCTCTCCCACTTTGGTCAAACCATCTCCTTTAAGAAACTTCTTGACTTCTGCTTCTCATACTTGACCTGCTAGTAAATTAACCACCGCAAGACACCTCCCACATGTCCTTCCTCATTCTTCGTTACCCAGTGCTTTATCAAATAAAAATCCATCTTTGTAAACATGAGCTAATGGATTGCTACCAGCTTTAAGCCTACTGCAAGATCATCTTCCTCGAGCTATCACATTAGAAATACCAATTCGACCCTGAACTGCTGTGCACCGCAGCTCAGGTACCATTTCACAACACCCCGCCCCGAAGGCAAAAATCAAAAAGACCCTAGCACCTGCAAACTGAAAATACGTTCAAACAAGGACGCCGTCGCCGCATCACAATGAAATTCCACCACGCTCGAAAATACCAAGTCTCATTACTCCATCAACTCAAACCTGAACATTCAAAGTCCGATCGCTTTTCTTTTGTTGGAATTAAATACTGAACTTTTAAATCATGCACTGAGATATCCTCCTTCTGAGTCATTCACTAGCTTGACACGTAGACAGGTACCCTACCATTACACCAACACCGTGCATAGCCTCAAAACCGTAGGAATTACCAATACTAAGCTAAAATAACAGAACCTCATTTTGCAAGAAGTCGATAATAACTTGTTTGAATGCGCAGGGAGAAACATCCTGCTCCACTTCTGTAGTACCACTGAAACTCCTCAATGCCCAATAGACACGAGCGCTCAACATCGTATAAGAATGAGTAGGAGGGAAATAAAGGCACAAGCCTCAATGGAATCAAACAACACGATAAAGGAATCAAGAATGGAAGTGCTCCTAACAGCCCTGTAACCTCTCGAAGATAAGTACAGACGTCTCCGTACCGATCCGCAAGACTCTACTAGACTTGCTCATGACTCGCGAAACCTAAGTGAACCTAGTGCTCTGATACCATATTGTCACGACCCAAAATCCACTATACGTCGTGATGGCACCTAACGCCGCCGTCGGGCAAGCCAACGGAAATTTACTAATTCAATTAACCATCTTTATTACCTTTGAAATCAATATTTTCATTAACTAATTAGCATAAAATAGGATTTACAGAGTGAAACAATGATGGTTATATGAACTATTGTACCAAACATCTAATAGGAACCCCCAAAACCCGGTATCACAAGTGCATGGGTATCAACTAGGAAATATATGATAAATGCAACATCTGTCTGGGATACAAATTAGATAGGAGTATATAAATAACTTTGATAGAGACTCTGTAGTTGCGGATTCGTGTCATGGAATGTAGCTCACCGTAAGTCCCCGCGATAGCTGCGCCTCTACGCCCAAAAGATCACTAGACATACATGTACCTGCACAGAAATGTGCGACAAGTGTAGTATGAGTACGTAAACAACGTGTACCCATTAAGTATCAAGTCTAATCTCGAAGAAGTAGTGACGAGAGGGCGACTTTAACACTCACTATGGGTCAATAATATTAAAATAGAAATATTTGAATAGACATGATTTATGTGAATAACAATAATTTTCTTAACAAGCGAAAATAAATAATTCTTTCAAATTCAATAATTTCTAATTAATCAATTTGCTTCACAAGATGCAATACAAGGTCAAGGTATCGTGTAATTATTATTATTAGGCACGATTTCTGCCGAGGTCGTACGGCCCGATCCAGAGTGTCGTGTACACTGCCGAGGGACGTTCGGCACGATCCATAAATGCATCTATACTGTCGAGGCATTCGGCCCACTCCACAAGAAAGGAGGACATTTTCTTATGAACCTCCGGAATGAGAAGTTATTATAAGGCTAACACATAAGGATGTACAATTTCTATTAACAATCAAGTAATTTGCATAAAAATTCAAGTATGTGAAATTTCGGTATTTTACTATTTCCTCTAACAATTTCCAATATAACTCCAGTACTTTAATTAAATAAAGGATGCAATTATTACAAGTAATTCATGATTTGAGTCCTAAACTACCCGGACATAGCATAATTAGTAGCTACGCACGGACTCTCGTAACCTCGTGCGTACGTATCCCCCACAATTAGAAACAATTATTAATTTAAATCACCTATGGGGTAAATTTCCTCTTACAAGATTAGACAAGAGACTTACCTCGCTCGGAAGATCCATAGCCGGCTCCAACGCCACTCTAACACCTCAAACCGATGCTTGTCGATCCAAAACTATGCAAACAAGGTGCAAACCAATCATAATGTGTTATAATACCCATAATTAATCAATTTCAATAAATTTTCAATTCCGCTCGAAACGTTATCAGTAGGGATCGCATCTCGGAACCCGACGAAACTCACAAAATCCAACAACTCATCCAATTACAAGTTCAACCATACTAATTTCACTCAAATCCGACTCCGAATCGGCATTCAAAACTCAAAAATTCGTTTTTATGAAATTATAGAAAATTTCTTCGATTTCTCTTGAAGATTCGATAATCATACACCAAAATGAAGATTAATTCATGAAATATAATTACAAGGGAGTCAAGAACACTTACCCCAAGTCGTGTGATGAAATTCCTCTCAAAAGTCTCCCAAACCGAGCTCCAAAATGCGAAAATGGATGAAAATATCGAACCCTCGAACTTAAAAGGTTCTGCCCAGTCGCGATTTCCGCTTCTGCGGCCCAGAAGGTCACTCCTCCGACAGCCGCTTATGCGGCTCCAAATCTCTCACCTGCGAGAACCCAATTCCAGGTCGCCCGCCGCTTCTGCGGCCCGTAAGCGCATTTGCGCCCTCGTTTCTGCGCTGACCACTCCGCAGGTGCGGTCCCGCTTCTGCGGCGAGATGACCGCATCTGCGGTCCCGCACTGCCCATGGAAATTTTGCGGTGGCGCACCTGCGGCCCTTTTTCCGTAGGTGCAATTGCACCAGCAACCAGAAAAATCCCAACATTCTCTTAGTTCAAAAATCGATCCGTTAACTCTCTGAAATTCACCCGAGGTCCTCGGGACCTTAACCAAATATACCAACTGGTCCTAAAATATTATACGAACTTAGTCGAGCCTTTAAATCATATCAAACAACGCTAAGAACACGAATTACCCTCCAATTCAAACTTAATGAACTTTGAAACTTCAAACTTCTACAATCGATGCCGAAACCTATCAAATCACGTCCGACTGACCTCAAATTTTGGACACAAGTCATAATTGACATTACAGACCTACTCCAACTTTCGAAATCGGAATCCGAACCGGATATCAAAAAGTCCACTCCCGGTCAAAATTTTCAAAATCATCCAAATTTCCAACTTTCGCCTATTGACGCCGAAATGACCTATGGACCTCCAAATCAACGTCCGGATACGCATTTAAGACCAAAATCACCATACGGAACTATTCCGAGGCTCAAAATTTTAAACAGATATCGATAACATCAAAGTCTACTTCAACCCAAACTTAGGAAACTATTAAACCTTCAAAATGCCAGCCTTCAGTAATAAGCGCCGAAATACTCCCGGGCTACCTGACATTCGACCCGCACATACGCCCAAGTCCGAATTCATCACACGAACCTATTGGAACCTTCAAATATTGATTCTGAGGTCATTTATTCAAAAGTCCAACCTTAGTCAATTCTTCCAACTTAAAGCTTCCGAGATGAGAATTTTCTTTCCAAATCAACTCTGAACTTCCCGAAATTAAATTCCGATCACACGTGTAAGTCACAATACATAAAGTGAAGCTTCTCAAGACTTCAAACCGCTGAACGACACGCTAGAACTCAAAACGATCGATCGGGCCGTTACATTGATCTACTTGAATAATTTTCTCCTGACTTTTTGTTCTTTTTCTGGCCTAGTTTTGAGTAAATACGAGCTTTCTTTCTCCCTTGTGGCGTTTCTACCTGAAGCATTCTTAGTAAGGCTAGAAATGACTCCTCAAACCTGATTAGCAAATGGAATCTACAACGTTAATTGTGCTTTAGCCGTCAACCATAAATTGTCTTTTAAGTGGAACATAAAGAAAATTATTCATTTGTCTAACTTTTGCTTGTATTGTATTATTTGGTCTACGTGCTTCAATATCATGCTTGATTATACACAAAAGATCCTTTTTTGATTCTCTCTTTAGCCTTATATTATTCCTAGGAGGTCATTTTACGTCTTCGTTTGACTGAATATAAAGTTTAATAATAGAAAGAAAACTTTTGTATTATATGATTTTAAACTAGAGGTTTGTGTAAGATATCAAAATACTTTTGGAACATGGTCTTAAATATGTCACCTCATTTCTACGAGGGAATAATACTAAAGGTAAAACAGGAATGCTAGAACTAAAATCATAGTAGTACTAATTATGAAAATGTAACATTCTTTTTAAATAAACTAAAAGGTTAAATTAAACAGTTGAAAGGGAGGGATTAGCAATTAGCTAGTAGTTATTGGTATTTTACTAGATTGACATACGTAGTACTAAATGGATGAAAAAGCATGGTAAGCAGGAAGGAGAAATCAGATTTAGATGGAAACAGGAAAGGGTTGACGAGGAATATAAGCTTAATTGAATTCGTCTATTCTCCTAATACTTACCGAACAACATGAAACTAAACTAGTAATATTTATGTTTAGGTAAAGAGTAGGAAGTCATTCTCCTTTCATCCTTACTGTAAACCATTCTACGGAGAAAACCGATCCATGAATTATTTGATTAATAAATTACCTTGAGAAAGATCCAAGTATGGTTTTAATAGAAAATTAGTGCTCTTCTGAACGTTGACTTACGATATATTATGACATCCTTTATCTTGAAGAAGCCAATCAATGGTTGAAAGTCGCTCATCACGGCCTACACCCCCTAAATATTTACTCTTACTATGTTTTCAAAACTAGACTTCTTTAACATATAGTAGTACCATTTTACAAGCCAAGACTCTGTTTTAAAGCAACCCCATGGAATTGCAAAAAACCATTGCTCTGTTTCTTCTCCTCTCCTATTATTTAATTACCATAGTCAAAAGCACAGAAATTTGCTTTACCTCTGCATGTCGTCGCCGGGACGAACCTTTGATTCGTTTCCCTTTTCGTCTACAGAATGTCCAATCCCAAAATTGTGGCTATTCAGGTTTCAACTTACACTGTGATGCAGCAAACCAAACAATTCTTAAGTTACCAAATTTATCAGCAGAATTCACTGTTCATGCCATAGATTATTCTACACAAGAATTATGGCTTAACGACCCAAAAGATTGCTTACCTCAGCTCCTCCTTAAACTCAACCTTTCTTCTTCTCCTTTTTCTGGGGTTTATTATCAAGATTTTACATTGTTCAATTGCTCTTTTTATTATACAAGGGCGAAGCTAAATCCAATAGCTTGTTTAAGTGGTTTAAATTATACGGTGTATGCTACATCTTCTATGAGAGGAGCTAGATTGTTGTCAACACCAGCATGTAATTTGATTGGAACTATTGCTGTTCCAGTTCAGTGGCCATTTTTCGAGCAGGTTTTGTCGTCAGATCTTAGCGATGATATTCTGCTGTCTTGGGCTAATCCGGATTGTAGAAAGTGTGAGTCTAAGGGTGGACGATGTGGTTTCAGGAAAACCAATTTTAGTCAACAAATCATATGTGAAAATGTTCGTCAACGCGGTAATATTCCTAACTCCCTATCTTATCTTTTTCTTTAGTCAACAAATATCATTTTCCCAAAACAACGGGCTTTTTTAACTTTTAACCCACATCAGAAACTATTTACATTTGGTTGCCAAAAGTGTATAAAATTTATATATTTTTTGTATATAACATACAGAATGTATATATATACCAAAAATATATAAATAATATACACTTTTTCTGCTATTATTTTGAGAGCGGCTATACAACGTCATTTTCACTTTTCTTTACCTTTGAAATTTCTTCTTCCTTTCTCTAAATTTTACTTTTTATATAGTTTACATTTTTATACGAAAATCCGATGACTGATATTCGTTAGGTTTCTCTGTCGGATTTCCTCGTTTTACCGTGTCTTTATTGTGATATTGAGTTACTGAAAATTGGTCTAGTGAGTGGTAAAAGTTTAGTACCCATACATTACATTAAAACTAATTATTCTCTGCTGATTCCTCTTCTTCTTTTTTTACTTCCCCCCCCCCCCCAAACCCCACCCGTGTAGGTAGCATTTTTTATACGAAAATCCGATAACTGAAAGTTGAGGGCTTGCATTGACCAAAGATCATCCCATAGGTCAAACTTAAATACCAACAATGGTTTTGGTAGAGTGTTAAATATTTCTTCATCCTTAACTAGATGTTTCAAGTTCGAGTCCTGATTATAGAGTCGACTTTGTTAGAAAACGCATTACCCTCAAACGTAGAACTTTACGGCGCGGATTTAGATTTAATCGGACCCCAATGCGGGTACTGAACACCGAACGGAAAACAAAAAAAGGTCAAACTTAAATGCTTCGAGTCATCTAAATAGGTTTTTAGGCTTAAAGGTCTATATTTGAAGTCTCTCATTAATGGTACCTTTCGGATAATTTATTCTCGAAGCTTGCAATTCGTAGCTCTTTTCACATGTTTTAAGTCAACAGCGGCATTTGGTGACTTTGTTCATTTCATGTGGTTGATAGTCCAATAAAGAGGGAAGTTGCTAACAGTAGCATAATAGTATATAGTACTGAAAGAATAGTTTAATAATCGATTAGGATACTGTGTCTAATATCTGAATACGCATACCCTAATGTAGTTTTAGTTAAAAACACTTGAAGTTGTACTTTATCCATCAAGGTCGGGAAATAGGCTCTAGTTAATGTCAACCGAACAGGGAGATATTCTTTGGTTGAAAGTAGCTTCAAGAGAATGGAAAAAAGAGAAAGTGAAAAAAAATATTTACATAGTCAGATTACTTATGATTGTAGATAATATTATTTAATAAACATCCATTCTATGTTTTTTACAGTATTTATGCATATAACTTAAATCCCATAAAAAAAAAAAAAAGAACACCTTAAGATTTGGTGTTACTGTAACTTATAAGCTGCAATCTAGGAATTAGTAATAAGCCTGCTGAATTGGAATTTGAAGCTATCAACGAAAGACTTTTAAATCAATCATAAAAGATAAGTAAAGATGCAAGAAATGATTATTTGGATGAACTTTGATGTGCACCAGCTGACCCCATCATCTGACTTTTTAAGCCATTTTTCATTATTTTAGTTGCCTTTGTTTTCGGCCGTCGTGGCGGTTTTGTATCTTTATGTTTCATTGCTCTCTCTCTCTCTCTCGCTCAATAGTTGTATCTAACCCAAAAAGAAAAAGAACTTTTATCTAACGCCTTTCCCTTTGCACACTCAATATTCTGCCCAAGTTTGACTTAGGAATTGGAGTACTATGTTTGAGTGAGTCAACAGTCCCACATACGCAACCACACACCCATTCTTCTACGTTATAACGACATTCGTGGAATGTTGCCTTTACTTTTTCCTTTCTTGCTTAATTTTAATTGGAAAAGTGACGAAGGAAAGAGGTTGAACAAAACAAAACGAATAAACAAAATAAAGAGTGAAATCAAACTTTACGATCAGATGTCTGTCACTCTCACTAGCACATATAACACATAATGTTTTCTCTGCTGCTATATTAGACCAATTCTATTAACTGAAGTAATGACTTGAAAATTTTGCAGGGCTTCCAAAAGGCGCGCGCTACGCAATAACAGTGGGAGCTGGGGTGCCGGCAATGTTATTCCTAATTGGGCTTCTGTGTTTCATATGTGGCAGGATAAGGTCTTGTAGGAGGAGGAGAGCCCAACTAATACTAGAATTCAGCTCTACTGTGGTACCACAGCCCATTGCATTAATGGGCCTAGATGAGCCCACAATAGAATCCTATCCCAAAACTATCTTGGGAGAGAGCCGTCGTTTGCCCAAGCCCGATGATAATATCTGCCCAATTTGCTTGGCTGAGTATGAGCCCAAGGAAACCTTAAGAACCATTCCTGAATGCCAACACTGCTTTCATGTAGAATGCATTGATGAATGGCTTCGATTAAATGCTTCTTGTCCAGTTTGCCGCAATTCCCCTAAACCAATTCCCTAATTATGTCTTATCTGAGTGTAAACTTCATCTTTTCATTTGCTGTATGACTACACGAGATGCACCTTAGTTTAGTGAACTAGTGTAATAGGATTCCCAATTATGGCGCGCTAGTATGTATAATGACGTGCTCATTGCTGGTTTTTGGCTTTATTTTTTAGAATAGATGGTTGGAAGTCATACTCAATATTCTTGTGAAATATGTATGTAGAATAGAAATATACATAATACTCCTTTTTTCGAGTTTTTGGTGTATGGGCTTGTCTTAAATCCATTCCAAGCAAAACCTTCTTCGACAGCCAAACGGTCATGTTGCAACTTGCAAGTCTCACTTGCTGTTTTGTATAGTAAATTTGCTTTGTTTGAGGGGAAGGAACTTCATTCAAAGTTCTATTCAGTACAATTTACAACAATCAAATTGATACATATATACACCAAAGACATAGTAGCTTCTAGTATGAACTTCTGTTTTATTCGGTTCTATGTGGAGAGAAAAATTATGTATTACATTTACTCAATTCGAACTTGCACCAGTTTCAAAACTGCTTCCAAGCTCACTGCCGAATTGGCTTCCTTCTGCAGTTGCCCCCATGTTTGGCGAATTTAGAGAGCCGAAAGGATTTGCTGGCATAATGGGAATGCCTTCTCCTTCTAGCATTTGAATCACAACTTTCATTGATGGTCTATCCGCTGGAGACCATTGAATGCACCAAAGTCCTACAATTGCTAGTTTCTTGATTATGCTGCTGTCATCTTCATCCTCAATTTGGATTTCTATTTCTTCTCCTTTCTCCAGTTGTTTGTACATCCACTCTGGGTAGTAAATCTCACTAATATTGTTCTGTTCATTTGCGACTTCAAATTTCTTCCTTCCACCAATCATATCAAGCAACAACATGCCGAAACTATAAATATCTGCTTTGTATGACACATTTCCATAGTTCCTGGAGAACACTTCAGGGGCAATATAGCCAATGGTGCCTCGAGCAGCAGTCATTGATACAGCACTTTGTTCCTTGGAACACAACTTTGCCAGCCCAAAATCTGCAACTTTTGTATTGAAATCTTGGTCTAGCAAGATATTATGAGGCTTAATATCAAAATGTACAATTCTTTGATTGCACCCTTGATGCAAATACTCGATCCCTTTGGCGATTGCTACAGCTATTTGTTGCATCTTCTCCCAACCTAGTGACGCTTTTCCATTCCCTGATGATATGATCTTTTGAAGCGTATCGTTTGGTAAATATTCATATACAAGAGCTCGTCTATATCCATCAGCACAATATCCAACTAAGCGCACAACATTGACATGATGAATTCTACCTATGCTGCCCACTTCATTGATGAAGTCTTCACCGTCGCCCTTGAAATTGTTAAGGACCTTAACCGCAACAAGAATTTCATTGGTCAGCTTCCCTGTGTATACTTTCCCATAACCTCCTTGACCTAGTTTATACTTGAATTGCTTTGTAATCTTTTTGATATCCGCATAACTGTATCTTGTAGGTCTGAGAGCTTTATAATCCTCCAAAAACCTTTCAATCCTTTTTTGATCCTCTTTCTTTATTTTCAATTTGACAAGTCCGTAGACTGCTACAAAGGCAGACAAACTACCCAATACACTTGCGACAATGACTTCCTTTGACGGCCCTGTAAAATGAGGACGATAGCATTATTTGCTTGTAATTATTATAAAGAAAGTGTTTACTATCGAAATAATCACATGTAATGTGTAAGCTAACTAAGCAAACCTTCAACAACGATAACGATAAATCAGACAACAAAAAAGAAATATTACAAAAGAGATACAAACATTTAATGTGGTAGGTCAATTGTCCTACGTCCACAGGCGGAGATGAGCAATCCACTATATAAAAGAGGGTACAAAATATTGAGAGAACAAACCCACGAACAGGCACACACAAGTGACAGCATAATAGTGGTCTCACAAATTCTCCCTCTAAACAAGAATCTCAAACCTCTTATAACTACATTGTGAATACTACTAAATGAGAAGGAAGAATCCTCCATTTATAGAAGTTTAAACCTTTTTCTCCAAAAAAAAGAGGACTAGCCGGATTTATAATTTCATTCTTAGAAAAGTAAAATCCAATTATTGTAAATATGTTGCCCTTTCATTCAAGAGAAAGGAAAATCAAATATGATAAGAAAATTAGGGCAAACTAAGCGACAGATTGTTATTCAGAAAATAATTTCATAGGTAAAAGAATGAGCCAATTTTAGAACCTGAAAAGGGAAAGTCAACTCTAAAGATAGTATTAGTACCTTTGCTAGGCTTTCCTGGTCTGTCAACGCATTCGGTTTCACTACCTGAACCATTGGATTTCAACTTGCAGTAGTTTCCATCAGCTTCACATTTCCCACAAAATGGTTCAGACCAATGCAGAGGAATCTGGGTTTGACTTAATTCTTGTTGCCCAAAAAGTACCTCGTCTGGGATATATGAAATATTGTACATATATTTACAAGAAGATGTTAAAAAAGAGATACTTATTGAAGAGCCAAAAGCAAGGACGCCATAATGAGGGCCGCTAAGGCAAGTGATCCGATCAGCGTACGCATTGTCTGAGGAACAATTGAATAAAGTGTAGCCAACATATGGATCCTGATGAATTGTAGTGAACGGAGAAGGAGACACATTTATGTTTGGAAGCTGCCTTGGAAGACACAAAGGATTGAAACCTGATACTTTTATTTTCTGTGACTTGTAATCAATTTCACGAACAGAAACATTGGTTGATATTGAAATGTCAATGTTGTTGGTCGATGCCCACAGGGGAAATTTGAGCATGAATTGAGTAATATTGTCTGGTGTACAAGTTAGTTCGAAACCAGGGTAGCCACAGCGAGGTGGCTGTAGATTTTTTAGCCGGAACGGGAACCGGATGAGCGGACCAAATTCGCCACATCTTGTTGGCAAGCATTTATCTTGAGCTGCTACTTTTACACCAAAGTGTAGCAGTAGTAGTAGATGGAACAAATGAATAAGGATTGGGGTCATTTCTCTTGGAAAAGAATCAAACAGTCTTTGATGATTGTTGCAAAGTCGCCCTCACACTAATTTTTCTACATATCTGTATATAGTAGCACAATAAGAAAAAGAAATTCAAAAAAAAGGAAAGAAGCTCGAAGCTTTCCTGTCATGCAATTCCATTATCTGGATATATTTACTATATAACAGGCGTGTTTTGATATTTTAATACTAGTGATATTAGAACCAATAACCAATTTCCAATAGCTTAGATCTTCCATGCGTAAGGCATTTCTTATTGTGCTTTGGTCAACAAGTACACGCTGTCATGACCTTTATAAATAGAGGTCTTTGCACACGATTTTGGATTTTAAGGACCCGTTTAATAATAAATTTTGCCAAAATAAACTTGGATTTTATTTGGCAAACACATGTTTGGCCATAGATTTTGCCTACATTTTGGTCAAATCTCAAATCCCAAAACCAGTTCAGGCCAAAATATCACTATTATATTTTTTAAAAATTGTCTCAAACTTTTATATTTTATAAAAGAGCCCACCATTTATTATTTTGTAATGACGTTGCTTCGTTTTCTCGGTCATCTGATAGTGTATCATGTAGTTCATTATAAAAATGATAATTTTGTATCAAATTTATTTATGTTCATGACTATGGTTTGCGATAATATAATGAATGTTATTGATAATGGTAATGTTGGGTATTTGTGATAGTTTTTAGAACTTGTGGGTAAAAGTCATGTTTCATGTTTTTCCAAACCAAACTTCACCCAAAACAGATGTCCAAACACATTTTCATCTTCAAACTAAACTTCACCCAAATTAGATTTTTCAGAATAAATTTGGGAATTTATAGCCAAACGCTAGCTAAATTTTCCAACGCTTCAAAGTCCCATACCTTTTTCTTGCTCTCTTCTTCTCCGGATTTCTCTTTTCTGTTTCAGTGACTTACATTGTTCCTCATTTCCTCTTGTTTTTTTATTCTCCTTCCTTACATTGAATCATGTCTAACTTACCTTCAGAGGCTGGAGAGGGGAGTCGTGTTGCTCCCTTGGTAGTGGTGTTCCCCTCCCATGGGGAGAGCGTTCCTGCCACCGTTGAGGATGTATCCTTCCCGTCGGTGGAGGAGATAGTCCCACACAACCCTGATTCCAGGTCTGATTTCACCAAGTCACCAGAGGCCGCTCCTAGAGCTTTTCGGTCGGCGATGACGATGAAGGAATTAGCGGAGCTTAAGGCTAAAGTCGGCCTTCCTAATCATATAGAGTTGATCCCGGCCGAGGGGGGATACGGTACAGGTCCACCGTCATGGGTATTGTGCCCTCTACGCCTACCCCTTCCAAATCAGCTACTCTTTTCCCCTCCTTTCGATGGTTAAGGTTATGTCGTCACTACGACATTTGTCTTGCTTAGATCGCGCCTACGTCTATAAAGTTATAAAGATGCTCACTAAGTTTGTTGAGCTGGCCGGGGTCGAACTGATACTGCGACACTTAATTTATATGTTCGCTCCTAGTTTTTATAGGGGAACAATGTTGAACATTCACCATCGAGGGGCAAATGCTTGGAGGTGAAGATGGATGACAAGACTAGTTGTTAATTCTGGTTTAACTTCTTTTTTGTCAGAACCGAAGACGTTGTGGCCAATGTCAACGACTTTTCTTAGGCTTAGAACTATACTCGTTAGTACTTTGGTTTCTCCCCCCGTGTTTGGTCCTGAATTTTGACTTCTCGCCTTTTTCTTTTGCAGCCAAGACCTCGTCTCCTCCTTTGAATGCTCATATTTCTGACTGGGTCGAGCAACTTCTCCCTCACATCATAGGGATTTGTGAATGGCCAAGTTTTTTCAAGAAGTTCGTGCCTACTCTCCCTTTGACTGGTAATTTCCTTTTTAGTATCAACGTCTTAATTTTTTTTGTTTTCCTTCGTTGATTTTTCCTTTTCTTGTTTTTTCTTAGCTTCGGCTAGGGGGTCTACGAGGAGGTCGAGAGCTCCCGCGCCATTGTTTCGGAAGAGGCAGGCTACTACATCCTCAGTTTTTGCCTCTATTTTGACTGTGGCTGATCCTATCTTTATTCCAGTCCCCCGTGTCATTGCGTCTGAATTCGTTCCCACTTCGACCGTGAAGACTTTGGCTTCTCCTCTATATTATCTCATCGACGAGGACGATGAACCTTTGACTAGTGATGGAGATATCCTACCTCGAAAGAGAAGGTTCGTGGATGCTGTTGACGGAGTCACCCGGGCCGTTGACGCGACAGAAGGAGACTTTTCGCTGCGTGAGATGGCGATCATTGTCGTGGGAGATGATATTGAGCCGAGTTCCGAGTTTCCGACATCGGTGGGAGCCGGTGTGGATGTGTCTCTTCCTTATGCGGTGATGAGACTGAAGGGATGGCTGCTGATGTTCTTGACACTTCACATCGAGAGGAGGCATCGACCTTTCGAACTGTAGGCATCGACCTTTCGAACTGTTGCAGACACTTCCTTGCCGGCCAATGAGAGAGACAAAGACATCAATCGCTGAGGGTAATAAGTCAGGTTCTGACGTTGATGCGGACGACTTGAGGATGATGGAAGAAGGGATTACCCAGCTTGAAATAAGGTTGGAGGGGTCTACGAGTACCATCGCGATTCCCATGGATCATGACCTGTTGAAGAACACCGAGGAGATAGTCCCTGCTCTTGACCCTCTCTGTTCTAAGATATAGGGTAAGACCCTTAAAAAATAGACGATGGTGCTTTGTCGAGGAGAATTGATGGCCTTGCTCTTAGGGTGAGTGTTTGTGCTTCGACCTTCTTTCTCTTCTCTCTTTTTTGGATTTTGAGGGCGTCTTTGGTTGTGACTTCTTTCTTCTCTTTTCTTTTTATTATTGCAAACGGTGATTTTGGAGACTGAGAGCGCCCAAAGAGAGAAGGGGCGTAAAGAAATATTTATGAATTTGAAAGATAAGTAGTTTGAGTATCGTGGCAAGTATCGAGATCTCCGCAGGCGATTTCGCGAAGGCGACGATATGCAGGCCCTTCAGGAAGGGTTGAAAGAGAAGGATAATGTGCTGGTGAAGGCCATCGAGAAATGTAGCGTCCTTGAAGGGACATTGAGGAGTAGGGAATATGAGTTTGAGGTCAGCAGAGGCGTGAAGGCCCAATGCAGTGACCTTCAAGCTCAAGTGGTCAAGTTGCGGGGGCAGTTAAAAGAGTGTCGACTTCAGCTGGAGGCCCTCAATAGTGAAACTGGCGAGAAGCAAAAAGAGCTTGAGAAGGCGGAGTCCTCTCATTTGGATGCTCAGGGGAAGATAGAGATGTTTGAATTGGCGAATAAGACTCTCCGAGCCGAGCGGGAGAATGATTAATCAATAGCAAGAGCTAAGGAAGATCGACTCGAGGAGATGATCGGAGAGCTGGAGAGAGATAACTCTGTTCTTCATGATCTAGTGGCTGCTTTAGAGGCCAAGAAGGCCCAATTATTTGCACAACCATCCTTTTCCCGTGTTTCAGATTTTCCCAATATACCTCGGGAGTTATATGAGGAATGGATTCATGCCGAGGCCTAGTTAGATGTCTTTCAAGTTTTGCATGCGGCGAGGTCTGCTTCTGAGGCTGCCCTAGAAGATGCTCGTGTTAAGGCTCGTAAAGCTCAAGTCGTTTGTGGATATGATCACGATATGCCTGAGGCCGATGAGGAGAAGGGGGACGGGGGTGTAGACCGGCTTAAGGAGAACGCATGGTATGATACCGCTTATCCTGAGGGCGAAGGTGGCGATGATGAGAGGGATCGAGATGGTAAGGGTATCGGTGGTCAGGGCAGCGACGCCTTTGAAGACCGAGTTGGCAAGGGCACTGAAGTTCGTAATGGCGGTGACCAGTAGTTTTCTTTTTGACATTTTTTTGTATTTTTGCCAACGTCTTCACAAGCCTTTCTAAATAGTTTAAGTATGAAATATCAAATTTGTTCCTTGCATCGTTTTCCCTTCTTATGGTTTATTTTCTATACTTGTATGTTTTTTGCTTCTATTGTTTGCTCGTTTCGTTTTTGTCCTTCTTATTGTTGTTGTCTTTTAGCTGGACGAGGCCTTGGAGCCGAATATTCATAGGTCTCATGCGTTTCTTTGTTGAGATGTGGCCGAGGGCCGATACGTGTTTGTTCGAACAAGGTTGAACATAACCTTTTGTTAGATCGCGACCGAGGGCTGATAGATGTTTATTCGCGCCTAGTCGAACATAACCTTTTGTTAAATCGCAGACGAGGGCTGGTAGGTGTTTGTTCGAGCTTAGTCGAATATAAACTTTCGTTAAATCGCGGCCGAGGGCCGGTAGTTGTTTGTTCGAGCTTAGTCGAACATAACCTTTTGTTAAATCGCGACCGAGGGCCAGTAGATATTTGTTCGAGCGAGGTCGAACATAACCTTTTGTTAAATTATGATTGAGGGCTGGTAGGTGTTTGTTCGAGCTTAGTCGAACATAACTTTTCGTTAAATCGCGGTCGAGGACCGGTATGTGTTGTTCGAGCGAGGTCGAACATAACCTTAATACGAAAAAGGTGTCCTGTTAAACGTAAGTTTCTTATTACTTAGACATTGTTGCTTTGGTTACATACTTGGAGAAAGTTATAGATTTTGGGTGTTGGCTGGTGTTCCAGTCCCAGTCTACCTAATCCCTTCATTATTTGACTTGGAGAGTATTGAAAAGTCGAGCAATGAAATAGTAACAATGGTCCTACCCTCGCGTACTTCGACTCGAAGTGTTTTCTTCACCGCCTCGTTAAAAACCTCCTTGAGAATTCCCAAATGGGACAAAACTCAAGTAAGAGAAAAATGTACGACTTGGGGGACACCTTTTCTCTCAGAAGTTGAAGTATTTGAGGTGGTTGATGTTCCAGTTGTTTGGTAGTTGCTTTCCTTCCATTATCTCTAGTTGGAATGAACCCTTATTCGCTTTGGCTGTGATTTTATACTGACCATCCCAGTTTGTTCCCAGCTTGCCTTCCCGGGGGTCTTTTCTCGCTTTAGTTTTGGCTTTCAGTACATAGTCCCCGACTTCAAGCGTATGGACCTTTTCTTTCCTGTTGTAATAGCATTCTACTTGTTGTTTTTGGGCGACCATTCGTATGTATGCCATATCTCTTCATTCGTCGATTTTGTCGAGTTCCTGCTCTCATCGTTACTCATGCCGCTTTCATGGGAGTACCTTAGGTTGGGTTTTCTGACCTTGACTGATATTACTGCCTCAGTCCTATAGATCAAAGAGTAGGGCGTCTCCCATGTGCTCGTCTTCTTAGTTGTTCGGTAGGCCCAAAATACTTCTAGTAGTATTTCCGGCCATAGTCCATTGGCGTCTTCGAGCTTTTTCTTCATGATATTTAGAATGGACTTGTTGGAGGATTCTGGTTGCCCATTACCCTCTGGGTGATATGGGGTTGATAGTATCCTCTTGATATGTCATTTCCCGAAGAACTCGGCAGGTTTCTTTCCCATGAATTAGGGTCCGTTGTCACAGCTGATCTCCTTGGGTAGGCCGAATCGACAGATGATGTTTCTCTATTTAAAAGTGATTACCTCATGTTACCGTATTTGGGCAAATGCTCCTACTTCTATCCATTTAGAGAAATAGTTAATTAAAATCAAAAGGAATCATACATTACCTCGCCTTGCTGGGAGGGGGCCCACGATGTCCATTTCTCATTTGATGAACAACCAAGGGAAGGTGACTAAGTGGAGGTGTTCGCCTGCTTAGTGAATCATTGGGGCATACTTTTGGCACTATTCACATTTCCTCAAGAAGTCTGCGACATCCTTTTTCATGGTGGGCTAATAGTATCCCGCCCGTGTGAGGCATCTGACCAGTGCTCGATTGCCGGAGTGAGCACTGCAATGGGCTTCATGGACTTCTTCGAGGATGTGTTGGGTTTGGTTCGGCCCCAAACATTTCGCTAGAGGGCCGCCATAAGTCCTCTTGTATAGGTCGCAATGAAGGAAACTATATCTGGCCGCTTGCATTCTTAGTTTCTTGTCGCCTGTGAGTGTGAAGTCCTACAGATATGCGATAATACAATTGCGCCAATCCCAAGTTAACTTAATAGTTCTTACCTCAATTTGGTCTAGTGATGAGTTGGGGAGATGGATTATGCTTTTGTCCCCGGTCGGGATGTTTTTGGTACCTGTGCCCATCTTGGCAAGGCCGACAACTTCAAAATTCTACGCCCGTGGAATCTGATCGAGCTGGCATTCGTCGAACTCAGGTAATAGCTTGCAGATTTTGATCTGGTATTTTTGCAATCTTTGTTCCTTGATTTGGAAAGTCCCTGCGACTTGGTTGACTATGAGCCGAGAATCATAGTAGAGTTTCAACCGTTTCGCCCAATACTTGAGTGCTAACCTCAACCCTGCAATTACACCCTCATACTCAGCCTCATTGTTAATCATATTCGGGTACCTTATGGACTAGCGAATTACTTAGTATGTAGGGACCTCGAGTATGAGTCCCATTCCGGACCTTGATGCGTTGGATACACCATCGGTGTATAGGACACAAAGGTCTTGCATTTGGAGGGAAGCTTGGACGGCTTCCCTTTCGACTTCAGGCATTATTTTTGCACTGAAGTCGGCGAGCACTTGGTACTTTATCGTCGTTCGTGGCTGGTATGTAATATCGTGCTCACTTAGCTCGATGGCCCATTTGACCAGCCTCCCCTATAACTCGGGTTTTATGCAAAATGTTCCTCAAGGGAAAGGTTGTGACAACCGAGATGGGGTGGCATTGGAAATAGGGTCTAAGCTTTCGTGGAGCTACGACCAAGGCTAGAGCCAATTTTTCGAGGTGTGGGTACCTCGTATCAACGTCGACGAGTGTTTTGCTAATGTAAAAGATGGGAGATTGCAAACTTTTGTTTTCGCGGATCAAGGTTGCGCTTACCGCTACCTCGAAGATGGCTAGATAGACGAGGAGTTGGTCCCTAGGTTTGGGTTTTGAAAGTAAGGGTGGTGATGATAGGTATGCCATCAGTTCTCTTAGAGACTAGATGCACTTGGGAGTCAATTTTAGGCTGTTGTCCTTTTTGAGTGCGCCAAAAATATTGTGACATCTATCCGACGACCGTGAGATGAATTTTGATAGGGCGACGATTCGACCAGTCAACCTTTGGACTTGATTTTTGGTGGTTAAGAGTTTTGGTATCCCCTCGATAACTTTCATTTGGTCTGGGTTGACCTCGATCCCTCGCCGCGAAACCAAAAAACTCAAGAACTTTCCCGAGGATACGCTAAACGTGCATTTCTCCGGGTTCAACTTCATTTCGTATCGCCTTAGTATGTCGAAAGTTTATTTCAAATAATCGACGTGGCCCTCTACCTTTTCGGAATTGACCAACATGTCATCTAAATAAACTCCATGGTCTTACCGAGCTGGTCTTTGAACATCTTTGTTACCAATCTTTGATATGTAGCCCCCACATTCTTCATCCCAAATGGTATGACCCTATAACAATACGTTCCTTGGTGGGTGATGAACATGGTCTTCTTCCTCCATAATAATTTGGATATAGCGTGAGTAAGCGTCCAAGAAACTCAATAGTTCTTGCTTGGCTGTTGTGTTGATGAGTTGGTCGATATGGGTTAATGAATCCTTCGGACATGCTTTGTTCAAGTCTGTGAAATCCACACACATCCACCATTTCCCGTTTTTCTTTTGACTATCACTATATTGGCAATCCACTTGGGGTACTTCGACTCCCTGATGGAGTTATTCTCTAACAGTTTTTCCACCTCCTCGCGGACTACATCTTTGATGGCAAAGTTGAATTTATGCCTGACCTATCTTATTAAGGGGTGGAACGAGTCGACGTTTAATTTGTGTGTGGTGATTTCCCTTGGAATGCCCGACATATCTGCATGGTTAAAGACAAACAAATCTGCATTAGATATTAAGAATTGACCGAATTTACCTGGTTCCCGGAATTTGCAACTGATATAGTCCTTTTTGCTACGGTCGTTGAGGTCCAATTGAATGGGGTCGAGGTCTTCTACAGTCAAATCTGCAACCTCGACCATGTCGGGATCTATAATAACGTTCCTGATCTCTTCTTGAATCGACCTCGGCCCTGTTGATTGCTATGCCTCTTTTTGCTTGTCTTTTTTCTCTTGGGTTGTCGTGCTGTCTAAGGCAATGCGGTAGCATTCCCGGGACGTGCGCTGTTCTCCACGTATGCTGAATATTTCCCATGGTGTTGGGAATGTAATTACTTGGTATAGGTTGGAGGGGATGTCTCTCACGAGATGTATCCATGGTCATCCCACAAGGACATTATATGCGGTGGCCTGGTCCATGATGTGGGATCTCGTCTCCAGAGTCACGCCGCCGGTCAAGACGGGGAGTGTAATTTCTCCGGACATCCGTTCAACTGCATTATTAAAGCTGGTTAGCATGATGCAACGCGACACTATCTTATCCTCGAGTATCATTTGGATGAGGACTCGGGGATGGATAATGCATGCTCCACTTCCATCGTCCACCATGATGCATTTTAAATCAGTATCTAGAATGCGTAAAGTAATAACGATGGCATCATTATGAGGAAAAGTCAAATTGTCGGCATCCGACTCGTTGAAGATGATATTTTCTTTGAGTCTATCGTGTCGTTCGCGGATGATAGACCGCTTGAGCTTGTGAGTGGTGGTGGACTTCACGCCGTTGATAGAGGCGTCGTCGTCGCCGCCGATAATCATGTTGATAGTACGAGCTGGTGATGGTAGTTTCGGCGGACCTTGGTGTTCACGTCCTTTGGCGAAGTTGGTTTTCTCCTTGTCGCTTAACAACTCTTTGAGGTGTCTTTGCCTCAACATGTTTATGACTTTTCTGTTTTGTGTCCACGTTCCCGGTGGAACTCACAAAGGGCGTTGAATTTTCTGGTGTTCGGGTCTGATCTCATCTTCGGTGGCCACTTCATCTTTGTTCTGAGTTTTTCAAGAGCATAGACTATTTTCGTAGGTGACACAAAAAAATTGTGAGTAGATAATAAATGGGGAATACCTCTTACGTTTTGGTGAGTCCCTATCCTTGGCCAAGATAGGCCATTCCCTGTTAGGTCGCGGATCTGGTGATCTCTCCTGATATTATCTCTTTGTTCCTTTATGGATTCGGTTTGCACCAATGCTACCCGGTGAGTTGGTCCATTGAGTTTATCTTCGTTTGCTCGGACCTCGGCGCAATAAGCATTATGGATCTCGTCCTAGGTTGTTGGGGGATATTTCATCAATCGGCTCAACAATTTTCTAGTCACTCTTGAACCATCTCTACTCAACCCTTTCTGGAAAGCTGCAACCGTCATCCCTTCTGTTACGTTCTGCAGAGTCATCCTTACACTGTTGAATCGGGCGAGAAAGTCCCATAGTCCATCTCCCAAAAATTGCTTGATAGTGAATATGTCGTTTACTCTTGCTTCGACCTTCTTGGCTTCGGTATGGGCAGTTACGAACTTATCGGCCACTTCCTCAAAAGCTTCTATGGATCGGGCTGGTAGCTATGAATACCATATTAATTCCCTCCCGTTACCCTCTGGGTGATATGGGGTTGAGAGTATCCTCTTGATATGCCATTTCCCGAAGAACTCGGCAGGTTTCTTTCCCATGAATTAGGGTCCGTTGTCACAGCTGATCTCCTTGGGTAGGCCGAATCGACAGATGATGTTTCTCCATTTAAAAGTGATTACCTCATGTTCCCGTATTTGGGCAAATGCTCCTACTTCTACCCATTTAGAGAAATAGTTAGTTAAAACCAAAAGGAATCATACATTACCTCGCCTTGCTGAGAGGGGGCCCACGATGTCCATTTCTCATTTGATGAACAACCAAAGGGAGGTGACTAAGTGGAGCTATTCGCCTGCTTAGTGAATCATTGGGGCGTACTTTTGGCACTATTCACATTTCCTCATGAAGTCTGCGACATCCTTTTTCATGGTGGGCTAATAGTATCCCGCCCGTATGAGGCATCTGACCAGTGCTCGATTGCCGGAGTGAGCACCGCAATGGGCTTCATGGACTTCTTCGAGGATGCGTTGGGTTTGGTTCGGCCCCAAACATTTCGCTAGAGGGCCGCCATAAGTCCTCTTGTATAGGTCGCAATGAAGGAAACTATATCTGGCCGCTTGCATTCTTAGTTTCTTGTCGCCTGTGAGTGTGAAGTCCTACAAATATGCGATAATATAATTGCGCCAATCCCAAGTTAACTTAATAGTTCTTACCTCAATTTGGTCTAGTGATGAGTTGGGGAGATGTACTATGCTTTTGTCCCCGGTCGTGATGTTTTTGGTACCTGCGCCCATCTTGGCAAGCCGACAACTTCGAAATTCTACGCCCGTGGGATCTGATCGAGCTGGCATTCGTCGAACTCAGGTAATAGCTTGCAGATTTTGATTTGTATTTTTGCAATCTTTGTTCCTTGATTTGGAAAGTCCCTACGACCTTGTTGACTACGAGCTGGGAATCACAGTAGAGTTTTAACCGTTTCGCCCCATACTTGAGTGCTAACCTCAACCTTGTAATTACGCCCTCATACTCAGCCTCATTGTTAGTCATATTCGGGTACCTTATGGACTAGCGAATTACTTAGTATGTAGGGACCTCGAGGATGAGTCCCAGTCCGGACCTTGATGCATTGGATACACCATCGGTGTATAGGACACAAAGTTCTTGCATTTGGAGGGAAGCTTGGACGGCTTCCCTTTCGACTTCAAGCATTATTTTTGCACTGAAGTCGGCGAGCACTTGGTACTTTATCGTCGTTCGTGGCTAGTATGTGATATCGTGCTCACTTAGCTTGATGGCCCATTTGACCAGCCTCCCCTATAACTCGAGTTTTATGCAAAATTTTCCTCAAGGGAAAGGTTGTGACAACCGAGATGGGGTGGCATTGGAAATAGGGTCTAAGCTTTCGTGGAGCTACGACCAAGGCCAGAGTCAATTTTTTGAGGTGTGGGTACCTCGTATCGACGTCGACGAGTGTTTTGCTAATGTAAAAGATGGGAGATTGCAAACTTTTGTTTTCGCGGATCAAGGTTGCGCTTACCGCTACCTCGAAGATGGCTAGATAGACGAGGAGTTGCTCCCTAGGTTTGGGTTTTGAAAGTAAGGGTGGTAATGATAGGTATGCCATCAGTTCTCTTAGAGACTAGACGCACTTGGGAGTCAATTTTAGGCCGTTGTCCTTTTTGAGTACGCCAAAAATATTGTGACATCTATCCGACGATCGTGAGATGAATTTTGATAGGGCGGCGATTCGACTAGTCAACCTTTGGACTTGATTTTTGGTGGTTAAGAGTTTTGGTATCCCCTCGATAACTTTCATTTGGTCTGGGTTGACCTCGATCCCTCGCCGCGACACCAAAAAACTCAAGAACTTTCCCGAGGATACGCTAAACGTGCATTTCTCCGGGTTCAACTTCATTCCGTATCGCCTTAGTATGTCGAAAGTTTATTTCAAATAATCGACGTGACCCTCTACCTTTTCGGAATTGACCAACATGTCGTCTATATATACCTCCATGGTCTTACCGAGCTGGTCTTTGATCATCTTTGTTACCAATCTTTGATATGTAGCCCCCACATTCTTCATACCAAACAGTATGACCCTATAACAATACGTTCCTTGGTAGGTGATGAACATGGTCTTCTTCCTCCATAATAATTTAGATATAGCGTGAGTAAGCGTCCAAGAAACTCAATAGTTCTTGCCTGGCTGTTGTGTTGATGAGTTGATCGATATGGGGTAATGAATCCTTCGGACATGCTTTGTTCAAGTCTGTGAAATCCACACACATCCACCATTTCCCATTTTTCTTTTTGACTATCACTATATTTTTAATCTACTTGGGGTACTTCGACTCCCTGATGGAGTTATTCTCTAACAGTTTTTCCACCTCCTCGCGGACTACATCTTTGATGGCAAAGTTGAATTTATGCCTGACCTATCTTATTAGGGGGCGGAATGAGTCGATGTTTAATTTGTGTGTGGTGATTTCCCTTGGAATGCCCGACATATCTGCATGGTTAAAGACAAACAAATCTGCATTAGATATTAAGAATTGACTGAATTTACCTGGTTCCCGGAATTTGCAACCGATATAGTCCTTTTTGCTACGGTCATTGAGGTCCAATTGAATGGGGTCGAGGTCTTCTACAGTCGAATCTGCAACCTCGATCATGTCGGGATCTATAATAACGTTCCCGATCTCTTCTTGCATCGACCTCGGCCTTGTTGATTGCTATGCCTCTTTTTGCTTGTCTTTTTTCTCTTGGGTTGTCGTGCTGTCTAAGGCAATGCGGTAGCATTCCCGGGACGTGCGCTGTTCTCCACGTAGGTTAGAAAGAATGTCTCTCACGAGATGTATCCATGGTCATCCCACAAGGGCATTATACGCGGTGGCCTGGTCCATAATGTGGGATCTCGTCTCCAAAGTCACGCCGCCAGTCAAGACGGGGAGTGTAATTTCTCCGGACATCCGTTCAACTGCATTATTAAAGCTGGTTAGCATGATGCAACGCGACACTATCTTATCCTCGAGTATCATTTGGATGAGGACTCGGGGATGGATAATGCATGCTCCACTTCCATCGTCCACCATGATGCATTTTAAATCAGTATCTAGAATGCGTAAAGTAATAACGATGGCATCATTATGAGGAAAAGTCAAATTGTCGGCATCCGACTTGTCGAAGATGATATTTTCTTTGAGTCTATCGTGTTGTTCGCGGATGATAGACCGCTTGAGCTTGTGAGTGGTGGTGGACTTCACGCCGTTGATGGAGGTGTCGTCGTCACCGCCGATAATCATGTTGATAGTACGAGCTGGTGATGGTGGTTTCGGTGGACCTTGGTGTTCACGTCCTTTGGCGAAGTTGGTTTTCTCCTTGTCGCTTAACAACTCTTTGAGGTGTCTTTGCCTCAACATGTTTATGACTTTTCTGTTTTGTGCCCACGTTCCCGGTGGAACTCACAAGGGCGTCGAATTTTCTGGTGTTCGGGTTTGATCTCATCTTCGGTGGCCACTTCATCTTTGTTCTGAGTTTTTCAAGAGCATAGACTATTTTCGTAGGTGACATAAAAAAATTGTGAGTAGATAATAAATGGTGAATACCTCTTACATTTTGGTGAGTCCCTATTCTTGGCCTAGATAGGCCGTTCCCTATTAGGTCGCGGAACTGGTGATCTCTCCTGATATTATCTCATTGTTCCTTTATGGATTCGGTTTGTACCAATGCTACCTGGTGAGTTGGTCCATTGAGTTTATCTTCGTTTGCTCGGACCTCGGCGCAATAAGCATTATGGATCTCGTCCTAGGTGGTTGGGGGATATTTCATCAATCGGCTCAACAATTTTCTAGTCACTCTTGAACCATCTCTACTCAACCCTTTCTGGAAAGCTGCAACCGTCATCCATTCAGTTACGTTCAGCAGAGTCATCCTTACACTGTTGAATCGGGCGAGAAAGTCCCATAGTCCATCCAAAAAATTGCTTGATAGCGAATATGTCGTTTACTCTTGCTTCGGCCTTCTTGGCTTCGGTATGGGCAGTTACGAACTTATCGGCCATTTCCTCAAAAGTTTCTATGGATCGGGCTGGTAGCTGTGAATACCATATTAATTCCCCTCCCGTAAGGGTTTCGCCAAACTTTTTCAGCAAAATACAGGACACTTGTTCCTTGGCGAGGTTATTGCCTTTCACAGGCGGTTATGTAATGAGTAACATAATCCTCAGGATCGATTGTTCCGTTGTATATCCTGAGGTGGGGCAACATTTTAAAGGTCTTTGGTATGGTATACGAGGTTGTTTCATCGTTGTATGGCTACTCTAAGAACCTGCCGGTGTCCCTTTTTGGCAGCAACTTAGGAGCGTCCGGTATCTTGTCGACTCGTTCTTGGTGTTCTTTCATCTGATCTCGGGGTGCTTTGTTTTCATTCTCCATTTATTTCATCCTCTTTAGGACGGCAAAGAGGGCGTTGTCATCTATACTATTAGTAATATTGTGAGTTATACCTATCATCAGAGGGCTTGGCCGGTTGCACTGCTCGCCTGTTTGTTGTATCATGCAAGCTCTTGTGTTTTCTGTGGTCATGCCTTGAGCGGGTTTTTTGAGGATGCTCACTAGTGTGTCGATCAACCATGCTTCGAGAAGTTTTTTCACAGTTGGGGGCATCCCTTCTTCTGCGGGCGTGGAGGCCCCTTTTCCGTTGGGTTTTGTTATGCTACAGTGGGGAGGGAGGGGGGGGGGGAAGGGGGCAACCTCTCACGCCTAGGGTACACATTGGGCGTGTTGTCTTCGCCTACTATTTCGCAGCTCTAGTTGATAACATTCATGAGGTTGCTAGGGAAATCACTTGTTATTTTTGTCCGTTCTCCTTGGTTACCTGCCATGTAGGGTTTTGTACGTACGAAGAAAGAATATCTCGAGGTTTGTGATGTTAGTGACTTGCGTTAGCTCTAGATCTAGAAGAAACTAAAAATTTAACTAAGAAATCCTCACACACGACGCTAAATTGTTTGACCATAAAATATAGATCTTGGTTTAACTAATTAAATTTGTACAAATGAAGGTTAATCTTAGTTAACAATAATATCCCAAAGGTGAAGTTCTTAGAAGTGCAATAAATACTACGTAGGTATATTTTTGTAGCAACGGTAACATACAACCAATATTTAAAAAGTCAAAGGAAATAATATAGCATTGAATATTGATGAATAACAATAAATGACATTTAAGTAAATAGAGTGAATGAGTCACCCAAGAAAGGATGGAATCAGTGAATGTTCTTTCTGACACTGATAAGTGATGGACAATCTTTGAATATCTGAGTTATTCTCGGATCCGGTAGAAAAGTATAGACAAGAATCTTAGCGAAAAGGTTGTGTTTGTATCCTTGCAATAAGATCAGATTCTCTCCTTTAAAGTCAAAGTGTATTTTACATATGAATATCACATGCCCCTATCATTGTGTCTCTTTCTATTTATACGGAACATATTCCTAAAAAATCCTAATAGTACAAGTACAGAGAATATCCACTAGAATATTCTCTTTTATGTCCCATCTTGAAAGCCGTTATAACTCTGTCAAGGATGCTCGACCTCGGCCTTGATCCTTGATGACTTCTCGGCCTCAGCTCTCGCTGACTTTTCGACCACAGATTTCACTACTTCTTAGATTATTTCGACAAACGACAACTGGGAACGTTCCACCAATTATATTTTGACTTAAGTATTCTAAACATAGATTTTGGCCCATACACTCACAAAAACTTTTACTCGTTAAACTTTTAAGACCACAAGTTTCAAAAGTCTTTTTTTTTCTTAAACCTCATGCCGAGTCAAATTATCTCATCTAAATTAAAACGTAGGGAGTATTCTAGTCACACTAAAGGCTTGGAGTATAATTTATTAATTTCGTCATATGGTTTATTTTAATTGATTTTTTTGGTTGTTCTTATACATATTAATGAATTCACCTTTTGACATTAATTATAAAATAAAATAACCATATTAACCTTTATTATCTTTTAATTTGTTCATTGTAAATATAACAAATCCGATGGCCTTTACTCCTTAGTGCCCTACTCGTGTCCCCATAAGTTTTACTCCCTCCAGTCCACAATAAGTGATTCTCTTCTTTAAAGTCAAAGTGTATTTTACAAATGAATATCACATGCCCCCCTTATCATTGTCACAAGTTTCAAAAGTCTTTTTTTTTCTTAAACTTCGCGCTGAGTCAAATTATCTCATACAAATTAAAACAGAGGGTGTATTCTAGTCACTGACAAAGAGTGGTTTGCTCTAGTGGTGAACACCCTCCATTTCCAACCAAGAGGTTATGAGTTCAAGTCACCCCAAGAGCAAGGTGGGGAGTTTTTGGAGGGAGGGAGCCAGGGGTTTATCGGAAACAGCCTCTCTACCCTAGGGTAGGGGTAAGGTCTGCGTACAAACTACCCTTCCCAAACCCCAATAGTGGGATTATATTGGGTTGTTGTTGTTGTGGTGTATTCTAGTCACACTAAAGGCTTGGAGTATAGTTTATTAATTTCATCATACGGTTTATTTTAATTGATTTTTTTTTATTGTTCTTATACATATTAATAAATTCACCTTTTGACATTAATTATAAAATAAAATGACCATATTAACCTTTATTATCGTTTTAATTTGTTCATTGAAAATATAACAAATCCGATGGTCTTTACTCCCTAGTGCCCTACTCGTGTCCCCATAAGTTTTACTCCCTCCAGTTTACAATAAGTGATATTTTGAATATTTTTCACACAAATTAAGAAATTTACCTTTTAACATTAATCAGCAATAAAATTGACCATATTAACCTTTACTATCTCTTCACATAAACAGCCCTAACACGTACTCCAATATTATTTATTCAAAGGTTAATATAGGAAAAAAATAATTAATTTATTTTTAAAATCTGAAAAAATCACTTATTTTGAATTAAAAAAAAATGTTTAAAAATTATTTATTGTGAAACGAGTAGCATCTTAAAGCAAGTTTCGAGGACTATTACTCTACTAAAAAGAGGATTGCTCAGACCTTCCTTCCATGTGTAAGGCACCAAAGGTCCTTTTGATTAAAACAGCGTGTACTTGTTGACCGAAGAAAGAAAAAGAAAAGGGGGTATTATTACCAAGAAAAGGGATATTCATATTCCCACGCGACCCAACATGGAGACGCGCAGAACAAATATAACAAACAGTGCACGGCTAATCATAGACGACTGGATTTTGACTTCCTTACCATATAGTTCACATCACACATCACATCAGTGTAGCCTCGTTCCATCTGCAGATATGATGTTGGAAAGACGACTCTGGATTGCTACTCTTATAGTAATAATTTGCACAACCATTGTTAAAGCCCAAAATGTTACTCACTGTACTTCTTCTTGCGGTGATATTCATAACATCAGCTTTCCTTTTCGATTGAAAGCTGATCCCCACAACTGTGGTGATTCAAGGTTCGAGCTCGATTGCCAGAACAACCGTACTGTCATAAGTTTGAGTACTTTCATAAGTTCGGACGCAGGAATATATAACGTGCTAGAAATCAACTATGATAATTTCATTATCAGAGCAATTGACCCTGGTGTGGAGCATCAAATTAGCAGGAACTGCACTACTTCTCCCAATAACTTCCGCATGTTTGCTCCTACCGCCTCAGCTTTTGACAGTATTAGTTCGAACCGTCCCATTCTTTATGTCAATTGTTTAGCCACTGTAAAGTCTTCCAGCTATGTGGAGACTACTTTCTGTGGTTCACAGAACAAGACTACTACTACTTCTTCTGAGAGTCATAGCTATCTCACCACTGGACAGGACATGACGATTTCGGATTTGGCAGAGAATTGCAGCGTTGAAATGGTTGCCTGGACTTCAGCCCGGGGACTTTCAGTGGATAATAATTCTCTATCGAGCATTCATGCGGCACTGACAGATGGGTTTGAACTTTCTTGGAAACGTGCCTTTATGTGCAGAGAATGTGAAGCGAGAGGAGCCTTCTGTTCTGAAGACGACGGTTATAGTTGCAGCAACCCCTGCTATAGCTACTGGGTGATGGAGAGAATTCCCCTCCCTTGTAAGTCAATATTTTTTTGGTCAAATCTATGTCAATATTCATTTGTGTTTCAGATGTTACGTTTTATTAAATCTCATCTGATATTGACTAAGGGTTGGTTTAGTTTGGGTTCTTAAAGAGCTGCTAAAATTATGAATTTTAGAAGATCCACGTAAAAACTATACGATGTTTGGTAGGGATTTTAGAAGATTTATAGCTTGTTTGGCTAAGCTTCTCCAATCTTAACAGTATGTTAGAAGTGTTTTGCCTAGAATGAAAAAAATACTCTTGAGTAAAGCATAATCAATTTTGCATGTGCAGAAAAAAGTAACTTGTTCCGGAATCACTTGAAAAAAATACACTTCCAAATACTTATTACTACTTAGAAGTGTTTTTCAAAATAATTATCCAAACACAAATTGCTTCTCACCAAAAGTAATAAGCTTAATTTTCCAGCTTGGCCAAACGGGCTATTAATAGGCTTTTGGACATAAAAATTATAATTTTTGATAAAAAGTAATATTTAAAGTTAATTGAAAAATAGTATTTGGAATTTAAAATTTGAAATTATGTGTACATTGAAAAAATATTGTTGAGTTTAGAAAAAAGTTTTTCCGAAAATTTTGAAAAAGTGGTCAAAATCACTTTTTGGTTTATGAAAAAAACTCATTTTCAAAAAATTTCCAAAAGTTTGTAAAATTTCATGGACAAACACATTTTTGAATTTCTAATTTGGAAAAATGAATTTTTTTATTGACAAATGGGGCCTTAATCTCCACATAAAAAGTCAACATTATTTAATATATTATTTAATAATATTGAATATAGTGTATTAGTAATATTGTGATTAATTATGCTAAACTATTTCTTATCGATTGTTTGGTTTGGTTTGGTGTATTAAAAGTTTTTCTGCCTTTATACAAGTCTATCCATGTATTAAAAACTATAGTATTACTAATGCCATGGTTTGCCTGAATTAGTTATACATAGGTAGAAAATTATGCCAAACAAAGGATTAATAATATTAAAGCTAATATATGTATTATTTTCCCTATATATCCTACCAAATGACCCCTAATTGTGAAAGAGATGGAAATACAGAACATTGAAACTTTTTAGTGCTGCAAAGACCATGTTAAAACTCCCAGCAACTTTACTGTATTTCAAGTTCTAATCTTTAGGTGTCAATCTTTACGACAAATGAGATCTCCATCTGAAAGCAGGTCAAAGATGTGGTCAATTTTCTTTCTTTCTTATGTTGTTACTTATTTTTGTCTGCTCTGTGTTTTAGTCCTAAGTTTCACTATACAACAATTTATTTTAAGATGTAGCATCTCTATTTTGCTGAAATTCTATATTTATGATAATGCAGGTCGCCTCTCCCACAATGGTGGTAAGTATTTCGATACTGGAGTAATAGACTGCAATAACTTTATTACAGAGTAAGCATTTTGTTGAAAGGAAACCTTTAAAATCAATAAGTCTGTTAATTGAATTTCCTTTCATTACACCACACAGCTGTTAAACCTTGCTTGAAGTATTTAGCAAATCTATTTCCTCTTTAATATAATTTTTTCCTTTGTGGTTTGCCTGTTTTGACAGTTCTTACAACAATATACGTTGGAAGTGCTACATGTCTCTATCTTACCCTACGAGGCTTAGGATTCTTGGTCACCTCTGAAAACAATATATAGCTTAGTTTGTAGCTTTTAGTCAAATCCCTTTATCTTATTAAAAAGAATGTGGTTCTCTTATTAATGTCTTCCATTTATCTTTGTAAAACTATGCAGTTTCAATTCTGTCATTGCGCTCTCTCTTTGGATTGGTTTTCCTGATTGCATTAATAGTGTACAAATGGAGAAGACAACACTTATCTATGTACCAATCAATTGAAGACTTCCTGCAAATCCAGAGCAACTTTGTGCCAATTAAGTATTCCTACTCTGAGATTAAGAAGATGACTAATAAATTCAAGGAAAAACTTGGTGAAGGAGCCTATGGAACTGTCTTTAAAGGAAAGCTACGCAGTGGTCCTTTTGTTGCAGTGAAGATGATGCACAAATCTATGACTAGTGGGCAAGAATTTATCAGTGAAGTTTCCACAATTGGAAGGATTCATCATGTTAATGTTGTGCAGCTCATTGGATTCTGTGTTGAGGGCTCGAAACGTGCTTTGGTATATGAGTTCATGCCTAATGGTTCCTTAGACAAGTACATATTTCTGCAAGAAGGAATTGTTTCCTTGAGTTACAAACAAATGTTCGATATATCTCTAGGAGTTGCCCGTGGGGTAGAATACCTACATCGGGGCTGTGACATGCAGATCTTACATTTTGATATTAAGCCACATAACATTCTTCTTGACGAAAATTTCAGCCCCAAAATATCTGACTTTGGGCTTGCCAAATTGTATCCAACAGATGATAGTATAGTGAGCCTAACTGCAGCAAGAGGGACAATGGGTTACATGGCTCCAGAGTTGTTTTACAAAAATATTGGAGGAATCTCATACAAAGCCGATGTATATAGTTATGGAATGTTGTTGATGGAAATGGCAGGCAGAAGAAAGAACATGAGCCCATTTGCCGACCACTTAAGCCAGATTTACTTTCCTACCTGGGTTTACGACCAATTCGATTTAGGAAATGACATAGAGATACAGGATGCCACCGATGAAGAAAGGAGCATGGTAAAGAAGATGATGATTGTGGCATTGTGGTGCATACAGATGAAGCCGGCTGATCGTCCTGCAATGAACAAAGTTGTTGAAATGCTTGAAGGAGATGATGAACTCCTACAGGAGCCCCCAAGACCTTTTATAGCTCCCCGTGAGATTAATGCTGGAGATGTTACTGAGACAATAAGAATATCCTGTGACATTCTAGGTGGTTAAGGTTAACTCACCATGTTTTGCAAACCGTGGTAAGAAGACCTTAAGGAGAATTCCTGAGTGCCAACACTGCTTCCATGCCAACTGTATAGACAAATGGCTACGATTAAATGCTTTATGTCCAGTTTGCTGCAAATCCCCAGGCCCAAGCTATTTTCCCTTAGTGAGGCTCCCTAATTATTTCTCATTTGAATGTAGACTTCACCTTTTAATCGGCACCATGACTACACGAGATGAACCTTAGTTTAGTAAATTGAAATTGGCCTCGTGTAGTAATGAGGTGCTCATTGCTGCTTGTTGGCTTTTATTTTATGAGAATAGATGGTTGGAAGTCATACTTATATTCTTGAGGAAATTGGACAGCAATATCCATAAACTTCTTTTTTTCATTGTTTTTGGTGTATGGGCTTGTCTTGATTCCTTCCCAACCTCAACCTTTTTCATCCATAATTGCATGCTGTTTTGTATAGTAAATTCGCTGGTTGAGAAACTCAGCTATTTAAATTCTACTCAGTACAATTTACAACAACCGAATTGATATAGATATATACCAAAGACGTACTAGCTAGTAGCATTTACATCAGTCTTATTCTGTCCTTTGTTTCTTTCTTTATGGAGAGAAATGTTATACCTCAGATTTACTCAATTCGAACTTGTACCAGTTTCAAAACTGCTTCCAAGCTCACTGCTCAATTGGCTTGCCTCTGCAGTAGTCCTCGTGTTTGACAAATTCATTGAACCGAAAGGATTAGGTGGCATGACGGGAACGCCCTCTGCTTCTAGCATTTGAATCACAACTTTCATGGATGGCCTATCTGCTGGATACCATTGAATGCACCAAAGTCCTGCTATTGCTAGTTTCTTGATTGTGCTGCTGTCATCTTCATTGTCAATTTGGATTTCTATTTCTTCTCCTTTCTCCAGTTGTTTGTACATCCACTCGGGGTAGTAAATCTGACTGCTACTGTTCTGCTCATTTGCAGCATCAAATTTCTTCCTTCCACCAATCATATCAAGCAACAGCATTCCAAAACTATAAATATCTGCTTTATATGACACATTTCCATAGTTCCTAGAGAACACTTCAGGAGCGATATAGCCAATGGTGCCTCGAGCAGCAGTCATTGATACAGCACTTTGTTCCTTGGAACACAACTTTGCCAGCCCAAAATCTGCAACTTTCGGATTGAAATCTTGGTCTAGCAAGATATTATGAGGCTTAATATCAAAATGTACAATTCTTTGATTGCACCCTTGATGTAAATACTCGATACCTTTGGCGATTCCTACTGCTATTTGTTGCATCTTTTCCCAACCTAGTGATGACCCTCTTTCATTCCCGGATGATATGATCTTTTGAAGCGTGTCGTTTTGTAAATATTCATACACAAGAGCTCGTCTGTAACCATCAGCACAATATCCTACTAAGCGCACAACATTCACATGGTGAATTCTGCCTATGCTGCCCACTTCATTAATGAAGTCTTCGCCATTGCCCTTGAAATTGTTAAGGACCTTAATTGCAACAAGAATTTCATTGGTTAGCTTCCCTTTGTATACTTTTCCATAACCTCCTTGACCTACTTTATACTTGAATTGCTCTGTTATCTTCTTAATATCTGCATAACTGTATCTTGTGGGTCTCAGAGCTTTATAATCCTCTAAAAACCTCTCAATCCTTTTCTGATCCTCTTTCTTTATTTTCAATTTGATAATTTTGTACACTGCTAAAATGATTAACATGAAGGCAAACACACTACCTAGTACACTTGCGACAATAACTTTCTTTGACGGTCCTGTAAAATAAAGATGATAGCATTATTAGCTTGTAGTAATTGTTATTTAGGAAATAATATCAATCTTGATTTCTTAAAGACAATAACTCTCTTTGATTACCCTATAAACTTTGTAATTGTAAAAGGTGTACCAATTTATGGCCTGAAAAGGGAAAGTCAATTCTAAAGATATACCTTTGCTAGGATCTTCTGGAATGTCAACACATTCGGTTTCACTGCCTGAACCGTTGGATTTCAACTTGCAGTACTTTCCATCAGCTTCACAATTTCCACAAAATGGTTCGGACCAATGCAAATAAATCTGGGTGGGACTATATTCTGGTTGCCCGAAAAGTACCTCGTTTGGAACATCTGAAATGTTGTACATCTTTGTACAAGAAGATGGAAACTGAGAGATACTATTGTAAGATCGAAAGGCAAGGACGTCATAATGAGGGCCGCTAAGGCAGTTGATCCGATCAAAAGACGTTGAGTACTTCTTATTTGAGGAACAATTGAATAAAGTGAAGCCACCATATGAGTTCTGATCATAAGTAAACGGCGAAGCAGACGAGTTTATGTTTGAAATCTGCCCGGGAAGACACGAAGCATTGAGTTCTGATAATCTTATTGTCTGTGACTTGTAATCAATTTCCTGAACAGAAACATTGGCTGATATTGGAATGTCAATGTTCTTGATAGATGCCTGCAATGGAAATTGGAGCTTGAATTGAGTAACATTGTCTTTGGTACAAGATAATTCGAAACCAGGGTAGCCACAGTTGGTTGGGTGACGATTTTTAAGACGAAAAGGGAACCGAATTACTGGACCGAAATCGCCACATCTTGTTGGCAAGCATTGATCTTGGATTGTTACTACTTGTCCTAGAGCTACTCTCAAGAATATTAGATGCAGAAACAAGTGAATTAGGATTTTGGTCATTCTCATTTCTCTGCTTCTAGGGAAGAGAAGCAACAGTCTCCAACAATGGTTGCTAAGTTGCAAAATGCTTAGCTTAGTTGCCAATTAGGAATCATTCGTGTAAGAGTGGTCCCCTTGAAATAAAAACTGATAGTGCTTTAAAGTCAACACGCTACAACATGCACTTAACAAGTTGCTGAGTTGTTGAATCTTTCAATATCTTTGACTTTCAAATACGGCGACTAAAATATGACTTCCGCTAATTTATCTTGGAAATGTCATAATCCCACTCTATCGTAGTAAAAGAAACGTTAGTGGATAAGACCGGTCAATATATTCCTTGTCATAATCAATGATCAATCCACTTATTCTCTTTCAAATCATCCCACTTAATTTTAACAAATAACTAATCCAAGGACGAGGTCATACATGTCAAGTCAGTCAAACTTCTTTATCTTTTGACACCCATTTGTCCCGGGCCTAAAAATTTTATTGGTCGCGCTGGAGAGAGTCGTCATATCGTTTATCAAAGAACCAAGACAACTTGATCAGGTATATATTACCACATCAAGAAAAAGAACCATAGTATCTTTTTATTTCCTCTGTATATTCAATTGAAAACATGTTGACAAGAGGGCTGCTTTTCGCTTGTGTTTTGTTACTTGTGACACTCATAAGCAGTTCTAAAGCGCAGGATATTTCTCAATGTGTCCCTTCTTCCTGCGGTGATATTCAAATAAAATTTCCCTTCCGACTGAGGACTGATCCCGAGCATTGTGGTAGACGCGGATATGAGCTCGATTGCCAGAACAACCAAACCGTGTTCAATTACAAATCCAGAATTTTCGACGTACAGGAAATTAACTACAGAAGCTACTCAATAAGGCTACTTGATCCTGGCCTAAATGATCAGAGAGAAAATTGCACAGTTTTTCCAAATCACAGGGCAAGTTATGATGCCATGACTAGCCAAATCTTTGAATGGGTTCGTGTTAACAATGATATCAACTATGTCAACTGTCTAGCTCCTATCAATTCGTCACAGTATATTCCTACAAGTTTTTGTAGCAAAAATACAACGGGTTTTAGCTACCTTGTCATAAGAGAAATATTGCAAGCTTCGGATTTGGCTGGCGGCTGTAGGGTTGAAACTGTTGCATGGTCCTCTGCTCCAGGCATTTCATCAAACAAGTCGTCTACGTTATCAAGCACACATCAAGGCCTGGCTTATGGGTTTGAGCTTTCTTGGAAGCGTAATCTGTTATGTAGAAATTGCGACCGGAGTCGTGGGGGTGAGTGCACTATTGAAGAAAACAGCGACAGAGCTACTTGTCGCTATTGGTGCAAAGAGGACATTCACGTTTCGAAGCTTACGTTCCGATGCAAAGTCGAGTACTATTCTGGTAATTTATAAAGTTTCACTATATACCCTCCACCTGCCTTGTTCTTTTCATATTGATAAGCCCTTCACTTGGAGAATTTTACTAACTTGTTTTTCTGTTTCTCTTCCTTTGCGACATTGGCAGTTTATGTATTGTTCTTTGGCGGTATAGGAATAGGTAAGGCTCCACAATTAAGATCCAACAAATTGTTATTCAAATAAAACTGCAGATTTTTCTAACTACGGCTGTTATTTTCTGAAATTGTGTAGGTGGAGTTTTGGCGCTAAGATTTCTACTAGGAATTCCAATCTTGATCGCAGCAGTGGTGTGGCAGTGCAAAAGACGGAATTTGCATACATCCTCCGATGAACAGAACTGTTAAGATTTTTGCTAGTCAAGCTATTTTAACAGAAGTTTGTGTATTTTTTTCAGAAAATCTAGGACAAGGTCAACCTGTGCTGGCGATTAATTACTAGGATTTTTCTTTCCAGTTTAGTCCTGTATTTTATTTGATATTCTTACCTATTTGATTGTGTATGATTTTTTTCCTTAAAATTTTATAATTTTCCTAATTCTTGTAAGTAATTGAATGGATATTTGTACTTTCTGTCAATAATAGAACAAGACATTCGTTAGTTTGTGGATCAAAAGCAATACTCCCTCCGTCTCAAATTATTTGAGGTGATTTCAAAAAATAGTTATCTCAAATTATTCAAGTATCATTTTAGAAATTCAAAACAAAATAAATTATACTTTTCCTATTTTACCCTTAATAGTAATTGTTCTTGAAAGTAGAGAGAGCATATAAATAGAGTAAATACTCAATGAAGAGAGTTCATATCTTAAGACCTAAATAAGGATAAAATAGTCTAATACCCCTTCTAATTAATGTTTCTTAGGTGACATTGTAGGCATGTAAAATTTATTAAATTTAAATTTAATAAATAATTTGGACTATATTTTAAATATACTAGTCCAAATAAATATAATGGACTAATATAATTGGATAAATTATAGAAATCCAGTGTTATTAGATAAATAAGATAAAAATCCATTGGGCTACGAATGAAGAACACGCTTTATTAAGCCCAAGATGTCATCTTCCTAGAGGCCCAGTTTTATGCCACGTGTCATATGACGTGGCACACCAAGTCAAACAGAAGAGCCAATAGGATCATGCCACGTGTCATAATGACAAGGCATGCCAAGTCATATTAGAAGGCCAATGAAACCGCGTCACGTGGAAAAGTGACATGTTCTGGCCAATCAAATGCGCCCTTGTCACACTTCAATTTGATTGGTCGAAAAGAAATTGTTCTTATCATAACTCTTCTCTTCCATAATTATAAATAGGGGTCTTCATAACCCAGAAAAGACACCAGAAGTTATAACAAGAAGCAAGAAAGAGCTCGTGGATCAAACGCTGCAAATTCCTCTACAAGTTTCAAGCTTAAAGCAAGCAAGTTCAAGTTCAAGCTGTCACGACCCAAACCGTAGGGCCGCGACGGGCACCCGGTACCTAACTCAACCGAGTACCAACGTAACGTATCCTTCTTATCATACTATCATGGATAAATGAACCGGAAATGCCGTCATGAGATAACTAGAATTAAACATAAGAGAATACTCGACATGGGATGACCCAACATGATATAGAAGCTTATGCACGCGACATACGGGCCTATAAGGCCAACATGATCATTTGTATACTCAAAACATAGGCCGACAAGGCCATACAAGTATCCATATATATGACATCTGTCTACAAGCCACTATGAGTACATAAATGTCATAAAGTTCGAGATATGGCCCCGCCATACCAATCAATAATGTCCAAATCATACTGACCAGATAGGCAATTCCGGAGCAAGTGGAGCACATGATAAGTAGGGATTTTGACTACTTATTTTCACTCTTTTACTTTTATTTTAGCTCAAAATTGCTTAAAGGTATTCCCGAAAACTGATTAAATGTGCTTTCTTGCAGGAGTGTTGGAATATGAGTCAAAGAGATGAAAATCAACTCAAGAAGGAGTAATTTTGTACAAGGACCAAAACAAAGCTAAAAGGACAAAATACGGATCGCACAAAAATGACTCTCAACAATGATCCTCTCGAAAACATGCCTTTGGGGGATGTGGATGTGGAAGATGACCTAGTTGAGGAGGTTCCTCTTGAGCCTCAAGCAAATAGACGAGGCCGACTGCCTCAAGAGAATATTCCCATTCCACCCCCAAATCCACCAAGAGCGGCTCCACACTGGGTGTTGCCGAATGAAGGATACGCAAGTGCCATAGTCCCGCCCCGCATTAGGGCGGGCAACTTTCAAATGACAAATGTTATGCTCACATTGCTTTAGCAACGGGGATTCTTCACCGGGGCTCCGAACCAAAATGCGTACAAACACTTGAAAGGATTTGTAGATACTTGCCGGGGGAGTAAACAGACCAACGTCTCCAAGGATGCTCTAAGGTTGAGGCTATTTCCCTTCTCTCTACGGCGGAAAGCCTTGGACTGGTTAGAAAGATTGCCAAACCATTTTTATCCATACATGGGATGAATTGGCGGAAACATTCATTGCCAAGTTCTTTTCTCCTGGGCATATGGCTACTCTTATAGACGAGATTCTAGCATTCAAACAAGAATCCAATAAGCCTTTGCACGAGATATGGGAGAGGTACCGCACTATGGTGAAAGAGTGCCCGAATAATGATATGAATGAGGCTATGATTCAACAAACCTTCTACAGGGGGGGGGGTCAATACTACCAATCAATACGTAGTCAATCAACTTGCCGGTGGAAATTTCATGACAACACTATATGCCGAAGCTTGTGAAATCTTAGATGAAATGGCGGATACTTCATCGGCATGGCAAAGTAGAGCAAATGTTCCTCAATGTGATCCAAATGTGATTCACCTACACAAAGAATTGCATGATCATGGGCAAGCAATTGCCGAGTTGACCACTATAATGAATCAATTGGCCAAAGCTCAAATTCAATAGGTTCAAGGTCCTAAGCAAGTAAATGCAATGGAAGGTGTCAATATGATGGTGAACAAGCGAAGGCAAAAGGGTCAACAAGTGTAAAACAATGTGAAACAATTTGTGCAAGATGATAGTGGGTTTGACCAAGACAAATCATACAATGAGCAAGAGGAAGAAGTGCAATATGTGAATAACTACTAAGGGCAAAGCAACAACTCTCAAGGCCCGAATCAAGAACAATGGCGATCTCAAGGAAATCAAGAAAATTGGAACAATAAAAACCACCAAGGCAATTGGAGTGGTGGTACCAACAATCAAGGTAATTGGAACAATAATAATAATCAACGCAATTAGAATAATCAAGGCAATTAGAACAATCAAGGCAACCAAGGTAATTGGGGTGGCAACAATCAAGGATATTGGGGAGGCAACAACTAAGGGGGTTGGAACAATAACTAAGGGAATCGGGGGCCAGGCTTTCAAAGTCCCCCGATGTATCAACAACCAAACAACTCGCCTCCTTATTCCTCTCAAGGTTCTAGTTCTTCCAACAATGAGATGGGACGGATTGAAAATATGTTCAAACAAATGATGGAGAAAAATACCAACTCCGATGCTCAATTAGTCTCTCACAACACTTCAATCCGCAATTTGGAAATTCAATTGGGGCAAATCTTGCAAGCTTTAAACACTCATCCTAAGGGGGCACTACCTAGTGATACGGTGGTGAACCCAAAGGGTGGGAACAACACGGGACATACCATGGCCGTAACAACAAGGAGTGGAAGAGGTGGAGATGCAACCACCTCAAATCAAAGAAGAATTATGGATGATGATGTAGTGGTTCAAGAAGATGAGATTCCAAGCAATGTGGTTCAAGCTAATGAAGAAGTGAGAATTGATATTGATGAGAGTGTGGAGGAGACTCAAGAAGAACTGAACCCGTCTAGGGAACACGTGATTGACATACCGGAACCGGTAGTGCCAAAGGCCAAGGCACCAATGCCAAGGCCTCATCCTCCATACCCTCAAAGGCTCGCCAAGCAAAATAGTGAGAACCAATTCAAGAAGTTTATTGACATGATGAAGAGCTTATCCATTAATGTGCCATTGGTTGAGGCGTTGGAACAAATTCCTGGTTATGCAAAGTTCATAAAGGATTTGGTGACAAAGAAAAGATAAATGAATTGTGAGACTATCAAGATGACACATCAAGTGAGTGATATTGTGCACTCAATGGCTCCGAAATTGGAGGATCACGGCGCTTTCACAATCCCTTGCACTATTGGAAGCACCGACTTTGTGCAAAAG
This sequence comes from Nicotiana tabacum, assembly GCF_000715075.1. Lineage (NCBI taxonomy): Eukaryota > Viridiplantae > Streptophyta > Magnoliopsida > Solanales > Solanaceae > Nicotiana > Nicotiana tabacum. The sequence goes on from NC_134083.1 coordinate 60,453,212, forward strand.
CTCTTTGTGATCTTGGGGAAAGTATCAATTTGATGCCCTATTCGGTTTTCAAGACTTTGGGAATTGGGCAACCAAGACCCATATCTATGAGGTTACAAATGGCGGATCGTACTATGAAGAGACCATTGGGTATTATTGATGATGTGTTGGTTCGTGTTGATAAGTTCATCCTCCCGGCAGACTTTGTGATTCTTGATTGCGAAGTGGACTATGAGGTACCTATTATCTTGGGTAGACCTTTCCTTGCTACGGGGAAGGCTCTTGTTGATGTGGAAGCCAGTGAGCTCACTTTTCGGGTGGGTGATGAAAATGTGGTTTTCTATGTATGCAAATCTATGAGGCAACCGAATAGCAATGAAGTTTGTTCGTGTGCGGACTTAGTGACCGAGGTAATTGTTGATGATGCTAGTGCCATGATGAATGTTGATGACACTTTGGAAGCCGTATTGCTTAATCATGATAATGATGAGAAGGAAGGATTTGTGGAATGTGTAAATGCATTATAAGGAATGGGGTCGTATACTTATTAACCTCAAAAATTGTCCTTAGATCTTGAAAACCGGAAGACTCCTCCAACAAAGCCCTCAATCGAGGAGCCTCCCACTTTGGAGTTAAAGTCATTGCCTTCACATCTCGGGTATGAGTTTCTTGGCCCATGTTCTACTTTACCTGTTATTATTTCCTCTTGCTTGACTAACGTGCAGGTAGATTCTACTTTGGCGGTGCTTTAAAAGAGGATGAAAGCTATAAGATGGACACTGGCAGATATTCGGGGTATAAGCCTCGCCTTTTGCATGCACAAGATTATTTTGGAGGAGGATGCCAAACCCTCCATTGAACATCAAAGAAGATTAAATGAAGCAATGCAAGAGGTGGTGAATAAGGAGATCATAAAGTGGTTGGATGCCGGGGTAGTTTACCCCATTTCTGATAGCTCGTGGACCTCTCTGGTGCAATGTGTCCCAAAGAAAGGGGGCATGGCTATGATAACAAATGACAAGAACGAGTTGATCCCCACAAGAACGGTCATAGGGTGGAGAGTTTGCATGGACTATAGGAAGCTCAACAAAGTCACTCGGAAAGATCATTTTACGCTTCCATTTCTTGATCAAATGCTTGATAGGTTGGCCGGACGAGCTTTTTATTATTTTCTTGATGGATATTCCAGCTACAATCAAATTCTTATTGCTCCTGATGACCAAGAGAAGACTACTTTCACTTGTCCCTATGGTACTTTCGCATTCTCGCGGATGCCATTTGGGTTATGCAATGCACCGGTGACTTTTCAACGGTGTATGATGTCCATCTTCACCGACATGGTGGAGGATTTTCTTGAGGTCTTTATGGATGATTTCTCTGTGGTTTCAACGAGTGCCTGAATAACTTGGATAAGGTCTTGGCAAGATGTGAGGAGACAAATTTGGTTTTGAATTGGGAGAAATGTCACTTCATGGTCGAAGAAGGCATAGTCCTCGGCCACAAAATTTCAAAGCATGGTATTGAGGTCGACAAGGCAAATATTAAGGTGATCTCCAAACTCCATCCCCCTACATCCGTGAAGGGAGTGAGGAGCTTATTGGGTTATGCGGGGTTCTATCGCCGATTCATCAAGGACTTTTCTAAGGTGGTGAACCCCTTGTGTAAACTTTTGGAGAAGAATGCCAAGTTCCATTTCAATGAGGATTGTATGAAGGCATTCAAATTGCTCAAGTTCAAGTTGACTACTACTCCTATTATTACCGCACCAGATTGGAGATTGCCTTTTGAGCTCATGTGTGACGCAAGTGATGTGGCAGTCGGAGCAGTTTTGGGGCAACGTATCAACAAAATCTTCCATCCAGTCTACTATGCTAGTAAGACCATGAATGATGCCCAAGTCAACTACACGGTGACCGAAAAAGAGCTCCTTGCTATTGTCTTTACTATGGAGAAGTTCCGCCCGTATTTGATGGGTACAAAGGTAATTGTACACACCGACCATGCGACGCTTCGATATTTGATGAGCAAGAAAGATTCTAAAGCAAGATTAATGCGGTGGGTGCTTCTATTGCAAGAGTTTGATCAAGAGATTCAAGACTGCAAGGGTAGTGAAAACCAAGTGGCGGACCACTTATCTCGTTTGGAGGAGGAGGGGAGGCCACATGACGGCCTTGAGATAAATGATTCCTTCCCTGATGAGCAACTTCTAGCCATTTCAATGACCTGGATGCCATGGTTCGCCGACTTAGCCAATTATCTTGTGAGTGGTATTGTGCCGAATGAGTTCTCTTCAAACCAAAGGAAGAAGCTCAAATGAGATTGCCTTGACTATTATTGGGATGAGCCGTATCTCTTCGGGATTTGTACCGATGGTGTGATTTGACGATGTGTGCCGGAGGAGGAACAAAGGGAAATTCTTGAGGTTTGCCACTCTTCACCATATGGTGGTCACCATGGTGGAGCTAGAACGACAGCAAAAGTGTTGAGTTGTGGATTCTATTGGCCTACTCTTTAAAAGGATGCTAGAGATCTTGTCAAGCGTTGTGATGAATGTAAAAGGGCCGGTGGAATTTCTAAAAAGAATGATATGCCCCTCACCACCATCTTGGAGATTGACATTTTTGATGTGTGGGGCATTGATTTCATGGGTCCGTTCATGAGCTCTTGTAGGAACACTTACATATTGGTAGCTGTGGATTATGTGTCAAAGTGGGTTGATGTTGTGGCTTTACCCAACAATGAAGCTCGAAGTGTGGTGGCGTTTTTGAAAAAGAACATCTTCACGAGATTTGGTACTCCAAGGGCCATTATTAGTGATGGGGGATCACACTTTTGTAACAAAGCTTTTGATACCTTACTCACAAAGTATGGTGTCACTCATAAAGTGTCGACACCCTATCATCCTCAAGCAAATGGGCATGTCGAAGTCTCCAACCGGGAGATCAAGAGTATTTTGTCAAAGACTGTGAATGCCAACCGAACGGATTGGTCAAAGAAACTTGATGATGCTCTTTGGGCTTATAGGCCGTCTTAAAAAAACCGATTGGTATGTCTCCGTATCGGTTAGTGTTTGGGAAAGCTTGTCACCTACCGGTGGAACTTGAGCACAAGGCTATGTGGGCATTGAAGAAGCTTAATCTTGAATGGGATGTCGCTGCCAACTTAAGGGTGGCACAATTGAATGAGCTTGACGAATTCCAGTACCATGCATATTCAAGTTCGTCTTTGTACAAGGACAAGATGAAGTACCTCCATGACAAGTACATTCGAAGTAAGGATTTTAAAGAAGGTGATCTTGTGTTATTGTTCAATTCCCGGTTACGGATGTTTCCGGCAAGTTGAAGTCTAAATGGAGTGGCCCATTTGAAATGGTGAATGTAACCCCCTTTGGTGCTTTGGACTTGAAGAATAAAAATGATGAGGTGTTTAGAGTCAATGGGCACCGGGTAAAACACTATCTTGGCAAGGTTGATAATGGCCACATCATAGCGGTTCTTCATTTCAAATGATTGGTAATCTGCGTTGTGCTGCGACGTTAAATCAGGCGCTTCTTGGGAGGCAATCCCTGTGTCTTTTTCTTTTTCTTTTTCATTAGATAGGCTTTGTTTTGTGCTAACTAGTTTTGAAGTGTATGCATGAATGGATGTGCACTACAAGGACTGTGTCATAATTGGCTAATTGTTGAAATAGTGCGGACCGCACATTAATTATGTGGAACGCACAATTCTAAAGGTAGCAATAGAAATCACTCTGCGGCCGCACAATTCTGTGTGCGGTCGTACAACTGGAAGACCAAAATTGCAAGTTCTCTGAAGTTGGCCTGTCAAAATTCATAGCCAATCTGCGGCCGCACAAATTCTGTGGCCGCACTCACTTTTGTGCGGACCACAGAGTTGCATCAAGGTCCAGGTAAAGAGTGCGGTCCGCACTCAAAATTGTGCGGCTGCACTCACCTTAGGTTTGGGGTGACTTGGTCAACCTATAAATAGAACCTCAATGCACTATTCACAAAATTTTACACACTCTGAGTTCTTGAACCCTAAGCAAACACAGTGCACGTTCAATTAGTTCACAATATTCCTTCATTTCATTAGTGTAGATTCTTACATGCATCCTTCATAACTGGTATGCTCATTACTTCTTTAGATTTTTCAATTTCTTTTAGTTTTTATTCTTTTATGGTAGAGTTAGACCTAAAATGTCAATTGTTAGTCATGTGTTCTTAAAATCATGTGGGTAATATCATATATGTTCATTGGGGCCTGGTTAGATTATTAATCATGTTTAATTGCAAATACCATGTCTATATTGTACAAAACTTGCAAAACACAGAGTCAGTGCTACGTAATTTCAAATTATGCGGCTGCACACAAATTTGTGCGGTCCGCAGATCTTAAACTTAGGACTAAAATATTGCATGAAAAGTGCGGACCGCACTCAAAATTGTGCGGTCTGCAAAAAAATTGTGCGACCGCAGAAAAATATATGCGACCGCACTTTGGAACTTCAGAAAACTAGTGTTCTGGAATTAGGATTGTGCGGTCGCACTCAAAATTGTGCGATCCGAGCTTCAAGATGTGCGACCGCACTTCAAAATTGTGCGTTCCGCATATGGCTGTCTGCGGTCGCACTTAAAATTGTGCGGTTCGCATGCCTCTTCTGCAGTCTGTTTTCCTGCAACTGTTATGCATCTGTGTACACTGTTTTGAGCTCTAACTGACTTATGTACCTAATATTTCATACAATGGTTCATTCACGAGGTAGAGGAGATACATCTAAAGGGAGAGGTGAACCCTCCCGAGGCCGGGGCAAAGGCACTCAACCTTTGGGGGTGAAAAATAAAACTTTGACAAAAAAGCAAACCCCAGGGAGAGGCAGGACCACAGAGCCTTCTGAATCAAGCTCATATGTCCCGTCTAGGGAAGCCTCCGAAGGTTACTCAATGGGAGAACATCCTGAGGCCCAGTCCCAACCATCATACTTCCTAGGGAGATACCAACTTCGGGACAAACTCTCCACCTCAGCAAGTTCTTTTGAGGGTTCCGATGCCGGAAACTAGGGTTCAGAGCCCTCCTCTACACCTACTCCTCTGGCAACAGTGGCAATAAATGATGATGATGATGATGTCCCGGATGATGGTAGAGGAGGTGACACTCGAGTGGATGGCCTAGAGAGGTCGAAGAAGAAGGAAGCATGGGAGGATCAATTTGTGAGTTTGACGGCCTTCTCAAGGTTCAGAGAGTGGTGGACCCAGGGATCGCTCACACTTGAGCGACAGTTCTTAATTAAGGATTTGGATATTCACAATCCAAATGTCCTTAGACAGTTCCGGGAGTGCCAGGGGTGGATATGGTTCACCCAGAGTATCAAGGATGCCAAGGAGCACTTGGTACGAGAATCCTATGCCAATGTGGCACACATCCAGAAGGGTACCAAAGTTACCAAAGTGCGGAATTTGAAAGTTAGATTCGATCAGTGCACTCTGAACCAGTACTTGGGATTCGAGGAGTTAGAACCAGTCCAGTACTTGGAAAAGCTCTCTAAGGGTTATGCAGTTCGCCCTTGGCTAGCAGAGATATTGGCAGTTCCAGGACCACCACCACCATGGATCACAACGGGGGTTCCCATTGCTCAGGCCACCCTCAATTTTGAAGCAAAAGGGTGCCAAACTTTTGTGTGCAGCCGCTTAGAACCGAGCCGGAATGAAAACAATCTTCCCCTCCCCCGAGCACTTTTGGTGGCATCCATCATGGCCGGGTACCCAATAAATGTGGGTGCCATCATGTTGACCAATATGTCGTTGGTTGTCCAAAGAGGTGAAAGTTCCTATCTATATCACAACACACTCACAACATACCTCACGGATGCAAAGGTGGAGCTGAGGAGTTTTGATCAAAAGGTGCGGGCTAAACAACCCTTCTCATGGTACTCTTTGCAAGGTCCGGGAAACCCAAAGTTCAAGGGTAAAGCAATTACCACCGGTGGCCAGTCTGATGAGCCAACGGTGGTGGTTACAGATTTAGCTGCTGAGCCTTCTACAGCTGCCATGCCTTCCACAGCAGCGGTCCTTCCACCGAGACAGCTGACATGCCACCACCTCCACCTTCTAGACCATCTACATCAATGCCAGTGCCTGCCTCTTCCACATATCCACTCACTGTGCTGTGAGTTTCCTAGATATTGGCAAGTCTCAACAACTAGATGTAGATAGCTACTTCAAAGCTGCCCCACATATCCAGTGCTGTTGCAGCACAGTCCTCTACCCCAGCAGCACCTCAGGTACCTTCGTCAGTAGAGGAAACTTTGAAGAAAATCCTGGAAAATCAGAAGACTATCATGGATACAGTGGTGGCGCACGGGAGAGCTATTGAGAAGTTGGGCAAACAGGTGAAGAAGATGCGGAAATCTCAGGCATCAAAGAAATCAGTGGAAAGATTGAGCACCGAGGTGTCCAAGCTTGCATCAGCTGGGGATATTCCCCTTGACCTTCTGATGGAGACAGCACCAGCAGCACCAACAGTTCCACCGGTACCTGAGGCATCAGAGACATCAGCTGGCCAGTCTGAGGAGCCGGAGCCTGCTGTCCACACTGCTGAAGAGATGCTTCAGATGTTCAGCCACCTCATTATTCCCCGACCGGAGGACGATGAAATCCAGTTGGAGGATACAGAGGGTGCTGATGATGCCATGCTCACTGAGACCACATAGGGAGTTCTCTTCACTTTCTTTCCTTATTTTTGTTAAGCATTGAGGACAATGCTTATATTTTTTTCCAGGGGGTGGTCTATTTTGGATAGTTTATTATGACATTGGCCTGTAATAACTTTAATACGCTTTTTCTTTTTGTCACGCCTCAAAACCGAGGAGCGCGACTGGCGCTCAGCCGAGTAAACCCGGTCGAGCAAGCCTGTTAGATTCTTTCTACCCAATTCACCAATGATTAGGAAAAGACATGATTTCATAAATTATACAGCAGGAAGTTCATACATACGATGCTAAATTATTTGATTAGCCATTGAGCCTTTAAGTCTCAAAATACATATTTCTTATAGTTCGAATGGAACAAGTGATCAAACAAAATATAACTGGTTTAACATTCCCAACACCCATATACAACCCACATAGTGTCTACGGAGCCTCTAAATATACAAAAGAGAGTAAAGATGGTGTCGGCAACAAGGCTCCGGCTATACCTCAAAAAGTGACCACAATATAAACAAAAGGTACAATACATGACCCCGGAATGAAATGGGGCTCACCGAGTCTGCTGGGAAGATGATGATGTACCACTAACTGCGATCAATATTATCTACTATGTAACTACTTGCATCCATTTAAAGATGCAGCGCCTCCGGCAAAAGGGACGTTAGTACCGTTAAATAGTACTAGTATGTAAAGCTAAAACACCATCTCAAAAGAATGGACAATAATACACGGGAGAAAACAGTCATGAGATCAATAAGAGCTTCAAAACAATACTAATACATCAAGTAAGGATCACATAAGTTCTCAAGTCAATTTCCATCTTATTAGGGTGGGTAATCTTTAGTGCCATAGGCCACAATCCACAATACCACCGTGTTCTTACACGGAGTCCGATCTCAACCCGATCAGCTAGGTCATCTCATTTGAGACATCAACCATATCCACAGTTCCAACTATCATTTCCAGCACAGTTACCACCATGTGTGCGGCATGGCGTCCAATCACGGCCCGATCGGCTAGGCCATCTCACTTGAGACATCAACCATTTTCAAAATTTCATCCACAATACCGCTGTGTTCTTACACGGAGTCCGATCTCGGCCCGATCGGCTACACCATCTCACTTGAGATATCAACCATTTCCACAATTTAATCCCCAATACCATTGTGTTCTTACACGGAGTCCGATCTCGGCCCGATCGGCTAGGCCATCTCACTTGAGACATCAACCATTTTCTGTCAATCATTTCACATCGTACTTCTTTCATATACTTTCAATTCATTGGCACTAGTGATTTCAATTACAAAGTCATTCTTGGCACTTGGCCGTATTTCATAGTTCCAGTCCCCTTTTTCTACATTCAAATATCATTATCCTTATCCTCAACAATAAGGCTTCCCATTCAAGACATTAGATTCACATATGAGCAAGTTTGAGAATCTTAGACACATAAAGGCTTTTCATACAATTTGGCATAACATCTTTATTTCGATCTTGACATGAAGTCTTAACATTCCTAACACATATTCCACGTTTTGAACAATTTCACAAATGGTAAGATGATATGATGAAGAATTTAGAATGAACATTGAACAAACATCCTTCAACACAACCACATTAGGAATAGCCAATTCAATAATGATCAAGAACTTACTCTAATTACATGAACACAGTGGAATTTGATTCTAAGAAGATGGGGGTTTAGCCAACATACCTCAATGGAGCTTCCTTAAACTTTAACATGATCCAGAATTCTTAGAAACTTCTATCTATTTTGAAAATATAACAAGTTGAACTACAATTAGGAAGATGATCATGGTTTTAGCTCATTTGAGCATATTATCAAACACTTCGTGTGTATTAAGGTTTCAAGGTCCTTTTAAGGAGGATTCCATCTTCCCCCAACCCGTTCTTTACCATTTTTAGTTCAACAATCTTCCTACACCCCTTGATAACACATTCATGTAAAATAAATAACTCTCATGCCCAAAATGATCTTGCTACTTAACCATCTAAAGATAAATTTCGAAATTAGGGGTAGGGTGTAGAATCTTACCTCTAAGATGAAGACATTGGTGCCTCTTTTGATAATCTTCAAGGTTTTAAGTGAGAACTGAAGAGCAATTTTTGATGAAGATTCACTTATCCCTCTAGGACCCTCTCTCTCACTCTCAAAATATCAGAAAATATGTTCAAAATGGTCCAAGGTAGGTGTTTTAACAGAATAGGGTCGGGTTTAAAACATAGGAGAATGGATACTCCGATATTTCGGATCGAGCTACAGACATGGACTCGTGAGCTACAGACCTGGCCTCGCGAGGGATATAGCACGGTCTAGCGTGCTACAGAACTAGACTCGCGAGCTTTGTAGCGAGCTACAGAACAGCCTTTGGGTATTTGAACATAACTTCTTGTAGGAATGTCCAAATGACAAACGGTTTGAAGCGTTAGAAACTAGACTCAAATGGATTTAATTTGATAGGTAGATCACCTCATAAGTCGTTATCGTTTGATAGCAGCATGCGTTTGAAGTAGGATCTTGTGCGAATTATGACATCCTTGCCACTTAATGTATCCTACTTGTTCTACACGAATTCTTTCCATTCACAAAACGCCTTAGTATGTTTCAACACACCTTAAACATATATTTTTCATTTTGAAATAATGTGGTTCTATCCCATGCGTCTCCTTTAATACTCTAACATGTTATTCCCAAATACCGTTGGCGTACTTTAAAATATTAAATCATTAGAAAATTTTTAACGGGGCCTTACATTCTCCCCCTCTTAGGATCATTCGTCCTCGAATGAGGAGTAGAGTCCGTCCCAAAACACTTAACATAACACAACTCTTCTTTTTTCGCACATCTCAAACTCCCAAATTTGACTAACTCCAAAAAATATTTCAGAAATTTCGGCAGAGTCTCCTCTGTAATTGGGCCTATCCACCTGTCAGAGAACCTCAGAAACCAATCTTAACAACATATACATAATCCAATGAAGCAACATAATATGAAACAACCCCAACTGTGGCCTTATACGCAATACATTACCGGAAAGGAACACCCTTAGCATAAATTGTACAAGTGACACAATTCATAGAGAACAATTTCATAGAAATGATTACATAGCTATTCAAACAAATGAGGGTACTTCTTCTTCATTTCTTCTTCGTCCTCCCAATTGGCCTCTTCAACCTGCCGGTTTCGCCATAACACTTTCATAGAGGTAATATCTTCATTTCTTAGCTTTCGGACTTGCCTATCAAGAATAGAAACTAGAATTTCTTCATAAGTCAATTCCTCATTAATCTCAATAGTTTCAACCGGAACAATGAGTGTCGGGTCTCCAACTACTTTCTTCAACATAGACATATAAAATACTAGGTACACTAATGACATCTCAGGTCGTAGCTCAAGTTTGTACGCCACCTGACCAATCCTCTGAATGATTCTGTACGGTCCGGTATACCTCGGACTCAATTTCCCTTTTTTACCAAATCGTATTACACCCTTCATGGGGGAAACCTTCAAGAATACCCAATCATCTTCTTTGAACTCCAAATTCCTACTGTGAACATCCGAATAGGACTTCTGACAACTTTGAGCAGTCTTCAACCGCTCCTTAATGATTTTAACTTTTTCTATAGCCTGATGTACGAGGTCTGGCCCTATCAACTCTGCTTCTCCAATTTCAAACCACCCAATGGGAAATCTACATCTCCTACCATATAAAGCCTCGAACGGTGCCATATGAATGCTAGCGTGATAGTTATTATTGTAGGCAAATTCTATGAGTGGCAAATGATCATCCCAACTACCTTTGAAGTCTAGAACACAAGCGCGCAATATATCCTCAAGCGTCTGAATAGTCTGCTCTGCCTGCCCGTCAGTCTGCAGGTGAAAGGATGTACTAAGATTCACCTGAGTACCCAAGCCTTGCTGAAATTTCTTCCAAAAATTAGCAGTGAATTGTGATCCCCGGTCAGAAATGATGGAAACTAGGGTGCCATGCAACCTGACTATTTCGTTGATATACAACTGAGCATATTGTTCCGCTATATCGGTAACCTTAACCGACAAGAAGTGTGCTGATTTCGTGAGTCGATCCACAATTACCAAAATCAAGTCAAACTTACGAGGAGTACGAGGTAATCCTACCACAAAGTCCATATTAATCATTTCCCACTTCCATATTGGAATTTCTATGTTCTATGCCAACCCACCGGGCCTTTGCTGTTCGGCCTTCACTTGCTGACAATTTGGACATCTCGCCACATAGTCCTCTACATTCTTCTTCATATCATTCCACCAGTAGACTTCCTTAAGATCATGATATATCTTTGTAGACTGGGTGCACAGAATACCCTAGAAGTGTGAGCTTCAGTCATAATTCTTTCCCGGAGACCATCCATATTTGGAACACATAAATGCCCTTGGTACCTTAGTGTACCATCATCCATGCCAAGAGAAAAGCCATGGTCTTATGTTTATGAATCCTCTCTTTTAGTTATGCCATCAATGGATCGTTGTATTATTTCTCCTTAACTTCCACAACAATCGATGATTCAACCTTATTTTGTACAATCACCCCTCCTTCACGAGAGTCCGTAAGACGAACTCCCAAACTAGCCAATCGATGAACTTCTTTGGCCAATGGCCTTTGATATGCCTCTAAGTATGCTAAAATACCCATGGATTTCCTGCTAAGAGCATCTGCCATAACATTAGCCGTTCCCGGATGATATAGAACATTAATGTCGTAGTCCTTGAATAACTCAAGCCATATTCTCTGCCTCAGATTCAATTCCTTTTGTTTAGAAATATATTGAAGACTCTTGTGGTCCGTGAATACATCTACATGGACCCCATACAAATAATGACGCCAAATCTTTAATGGAAAAACCACCGCCGCAAGTTCTAAGTCAAGTGTTGGATTATTCTTTTCATGATTCTTGAGTTGCCTATAGGCATAAATGATCATCTTGCCACATTGCATTATTAGTGGAACATCTATATCAGATTTCTCTTTCATATGACCTCCTATGAATTGAGTTATACAAAAATTTCCTTGATACGGTTACAATCTTATTAGTACTTGCAATTTGTTTTTCCAAATTTCTCAACAAAAGACATTACTAGGTCAGTTTTCTTATGGGACCATTTGTTTCAAATGAATATCATCTACTAAATTGCGTGCACACCCTGATAACATCAACCTACATGGCATTGCCTCAATATGTGAAGTAACATCGTGCTCAGACCTTTTTTAGCCACCCTCTTTCCTCATTATAAGTCTTATAGGGTTTTAAGGAACCACTCTACTTCCCCTGTGAACATTCTCACAATCCCTCTTTACTGCTAAACACTTCCCAAAGAACATATCAACACCCTTCATATGTATTCAATTCAATAAAAGTCATTGGCCCGAACAAGGCCTTTTCTGAAACTTGAGATCCTCCTAAATTCTTCAACGATGACTTTTTGTTTTCCTTATAAGTGTAGGACTTAGTCCACTTGATTCCATCCTCGATGAGTAACTCTCCTTATTCCCAGTATTGTAGTCACCCATAGTGTTTCCTGGTATTGCAGCCTAAGAACTATCATGTTAAACATGTTTGGTTCGTAACAAGTGTTCATCCTCTCTCAATCTGGTTCGAACATATGTTGGTACTATATTTCCTTTGTGACTGGAGCATTCATTCCCATCCCATTTTGCTTTTAATTCATAGTTGACAGCCTTATTGTGCCACACACTTATCTGCCTCCTATGAACTCGTAGTATCCTTGTGCCTGGTTTGTTGAGTTTATCACACCACCACTTCATCACCAGTAGTTTCACTTTCCAATGTAATATGTAGACATGAACTCCCTCTAAATCTTTTAGTTTATATTCAGCGTCGCTCAAGTCGACTGCATTACATTTGATCCTTTATATCTTCTATTAACACTTGTGCTCTAGGCGAGTCCACCATTCTAATACGAACTATTTTGCGATAACCATGACCATCTCAATTTATAGATTTTCTTCCAATTCTTCTTGCCTCATTCTTCCTAGTTATTAAATAGCTATGTGCTCTTCCATACGCTACGTGGGTTTTTTCCCTTAGTTGGGAATTCATCCTGCTTGCCTCCCGGTACTTATTGGCATATCCGTGGGAAAATGTGTTCATCCGCGTATCACTTAACACTTCCTTGCTTGTAAGATTCTTAAGAGACTCTCCATCAAGTCCAGATGCACTCTTGGGTTATTATCACATCACATTTATCTCTCCCACTCGTTCCATATTTCTTAAAGCCTTAGAACTTTAGCTAAATCGCAATTCCGTGATTAACACATTCTAAGAACTTGCAAGCTTTTCACATTTGATCTGTAGTACTTCCTTGGGTTCCATTGTCCCTGACTTTCTAACAAGTATAAAACCCTTTTGTAAACTTTACTCTTAGTTTCTAGTATCGTTGACCCTGTCATGTATATTGTCAGGTACTAAGAATTTACATTTCTTAACCCTCTACATTATATTTGTACTAGTGGTTTATAATTTACATTTCCTTTCAGAGAATCACGTTATCCCTTACCACTTTTCTAGACTACACATGTCTTCAACAAAATATCCAAACATCATAGCTACATTGCCCCAATCTCGTTTTATTGTACTGAAGTAGCCTTACCATGGCCCTTCTCTCCCCACTTAGGGTAAATGTTTCACATTTCGACACAAGTCTTGAATCTAGCAATTTGAGGGACACATGTTTCACATCTCTAGTCCTCTTGTATATGATTGACTATTAAGGAGATTTAAGTCCCCATGGAATTAACCTCATAAGTTCTCTACTCTTATTTAGCCACATAGGCTTGGGATCCAAATCAATCGTGTCAATCTCCTTTTTGGAGTGTAACACAACTTCGCACATTCCTGGGATTTTTGTAACATTGATAGTGCTAGGGTCTTCTCATTATGGGTTCAATTGACTCTTCTTTCATAACTTTTTGTCTCCTGTGAGAGACCTACACATTTATCATTACTCTCCAGGCCATGCCTTTAATATATCACGTACCTATATAACAAATTTACATCTTAGAATCATACACATGGTTCCCACACTATCCACTTGTACTAGTTAAGCTTAGGTCTCATTTATCACGTCAATGCCTCTTTGGAGGTGGGTAATCACTTCTAGCACTCTTCTCATATAAAGTATGCTCATGGTACTATATACGTGTCTCATATGGCCATACCATTCATTCACCATGATACATGTGCCACCTCTTTAATATTCAAGCCTTTACCCATTTGTCATGTCACATGACAACATTACTTGGAATAAACCAAAAGAGCATTTAAACTTACCTTGAACCTCAACGTACGAGTTAGAGGAAGAACAATTTCACAATCAGTTTCATCGCACGATTCAGAATATCAAAGAAGGGTATTATTCCTAAATGTCCAAGTAGCCTCCTCATTATAGATGTGGTTGACAACACACCTATAAGAAGGACTCTACTAGACACGGCTTCGAGATATCCTAGGACACTTTAAAATCTTAGGCTATAATACCAAGTTTGTCACGCCTCAAAACCGAGGAGCGCGACCGACGCTCAGCCGAGTAAACCCGGTCGTGCAAACCTATTAGATTCTTTCTACCCAATTCACCCATGATTAAGAAAAGACATGATTTCATAAATTATATAGCAGGAAGTTCATACATACGATGCTAAATCATTTGATTAGCCATTGCGCCTTTAAGTCTCAAAATACATATTTCTTATAGTTCGAATGGAACAAGTGATCAAACACAACATAACTGGTTTAACATTCCCAACACCCATATACAACCCACATAGTGTCTACGGAGCCTCTAAAGATACAAAAGAGAGTAAAGATGGTGCCGGCAACAAGGCCCCTGCTATACCTCAAAAAGTGACCACAATATAAACAAAAGGTACAATACATGACCCCGGAATGAAATGGGGCTCACCGAGTCTGCTGGGAAGATGATGATGTACCACTAACTGCGATCAACACTGTCTGCTATGTAACCACCTGCATCCATTTAAAGATGCAGCGCCCTCAGCAAAATGGACGTTAGTACCGTTGAATAGTACTAGTATGTAAAGCTAAAACACCATCTCAATAGAATGGACAATAATACAAGAGGGAAAACATTCATGAGTTCAATAAGAGCTTCAAAACAATACTAAAACATCAAGTACGGATCACATAAGTTCTCAAGTCAATTTTCATCTTATTAGGGTGAGTAATCTTTAGTGCCATATGCCACAATCCATAATACCAACGTGTTCTTACACGAACTCCGATCTCAACCCGATCAGCTAGGTCATCTCATTTGAGACATCAACCATATCCACAATTCCAACTATCATTTCCAGCACAGTTAACACCATGTGTGCGGCATGGCATCCGATCACGGCCCGATCGGCTAGGCCATCTCACTTGAGACATCAACCATTTTCACAATTTCATCCACAATACCACCGTGTTCTTACATGGAGTCTGGTCTTGGCCCGATCGGATAGGCCATCTCACTTGAGACATCAACCATTTTCATAATTTAATCCACAATACCACAGTGTTCTTACACGGAGTCCGATCTTGGCCCGATCGACTAGACCATCTCACTTGAGACATTACCTTTTTTCTGTCAATCATTTCCTATCGTACTTCTTTCATATACTTTCAATTCATTGGCACTAGTGATTTCAATTACAAAGTTATTCTTGGCACTTGGCCATATTTCATAGTTCAGTCCCCTTTTTCTACATTCAAATATCATTATCCTTATCCTCAACAATAAGGCTTCCCATTCAAGACATTAGTTTCACATATGATCAAGTTTGAGAATCTTAGACACATAAAGGCTTTTCATACAATTTGGCACAACCACCTTTATTTCGATTTTGACATGAAGTTTTAACATTCCTAACACATATTCCTCGTTTTGAACAATTTATCAAATGGCAAGATGACATGATGAAGAATTTAGAATGAACATTGAACAAACATCCTTCAACACAACCACATTAGGAATAGCCAATTCAATAATGATCAAGAACTTACTCTAATTACATGAACACAATGGGATTTGATTCTAAGAAGAAGGGGGTTTAGCCAACATACCTCAATGGAGCTTCCTTAAACTCTAAAATGATCCGGAATTCTTAGCAACTTCAATCTCTTTTGGAAATATAACAAGTTGAACCACAATTAGGAAGATGATCATGGTTTCAGCTCATTTGAGCATATTATCAAACACTTGGTGTGCATTAAGGTTTCAAGGTCCTTTTAAGGAGGATTGCATCTTCCCACAACCCATTCTTTACCATTTTTAGTTCAACAATCTTCCTACACCCCTTGATAACATATTCATGTAAAATAAATAACTCCCATGCCCAAAATGATCTTGCTACTGAACCATCTAAAGATAAATTTCGAAATTAAAGGTAGGGTGTAGAATCTTACCTCTACGATGAAGGTGCCTCTCTTGATAATCTTCAAGGTTTTAAGTGAGAATTGAAGAGAAATTTTTGATGAAGATTCACTTATCCCTCCGGGACCCTCTCTCTCACTCTCAAAATATCAGAAAATATGTTCAAAATGGTCCAAGGTAGGTGTTTTAACGGAATAGGGTCGGGTTTAAAACATAGGAGAATGGATACTCCGATATTCCGGATCGGGCTACAGACCTGGCCTCGCAAGGGATATAGCACAGTTTAGCGTGCTACAGGCCTGGCCTCACGAGCTTTGTAGTGAGCCACAGACCAGCCTTTGGGTATTTGAACATAACTTCTTGTAGGAATGTCCAAATGATGATCGGTTTGAAGCGTTAGAAACTAGACTCAAATGGCTTTAATTTTATAGGTAGATCACCTCATAAGTCGTTATAGTTTGGTAGTAGAATGCATTTGAAGTAGGATTTTGTGCAAATTGAGACATCCTTGCCACTTAATGTATCCTACTTGTTCCACACGAATTCTTTCCATTCATAAAACTCCTTAGTGTGTTTCAACACACCTTAAACATATATTTTTCATTTCAAAATAATGTGGTTCTATCCCATGGGTCTCCTTTAATACTTTAACACGTTATTCCCAAATACCGTTGGCGTACTTTAAAATATTAAATCATTAGAAAAATTTTAACGGGGCCTTACACTTTTATCCTTATTCTCTCTTTCGTTAAGTATATATTCCTCCCTTTCCCTTGATGTATATATTCATTTTCCCTTGGTTTGTATATTCATTTGTCTTACTTTTAGTAGTTTATTTTATAGCTTTTGTAGTTTGTTTTTCTTAGTAGTATAACTTCTTATTTACTTTAATAGCTTCTTTTTGATTTGGTAGCTTCTTGTTATGTTTAAGTGAGCAATAAGCCTTTGGTTTTCTTAATGTCACGGTTCTTTCCAAATATGGGTTTTGTGTGAACCGGGTGGCTCTTCCCAACGATGGATGGCGTGACAATCTTCTTATGGGATTGAGTCCGTTTATTTTTATGTTTAGGTAAAAACAGTAGTATTGAATAGAAGGGTCTCAAACATGCTTCACTTGGTACCAACACATTTACCTACGGCCTTATGGTTAAAAACAAGTTTTTGGCAGAAAATAGCTCTAGTTGTGACCTTTTGACTCTTGTGTTGACTTAAGCCTTCGCCGAGTGGTTCAGTCGAACCATTTGTGATTTTCAATCTTAAATAGGGTTGTTGTGGGCCCTCGACTCCGTTCTCTTTAGCAATCCAGCAGCGTGAGAGGCGAGATATTTAGTTGTAAGTCCAAAGTACCCGTGCTAATAGTCTAGAACTTGCCCCGAATATTTTTCTAGGCGAAATTCTAAGTTTGGCTTGGCTTGAGAAATGATTGTAGGTTCTCCTTAATCCAATTTGAAATCTTTCATAGCCTACAAATGTGATATCCCTAGTCAACCCATTTGAGCCTAAGCCCTTTTTCATTTAATAACCATGCTATAAGCCTGTACCCATTTGTAATGACCCTCTCTTGGCACCCGATCTTTCATTGGCATTCTTGAGAAACAATTGGCTAAAACATAAGTTTGGGGGAGAGACGAGGAGTTTAAAAGTGATATAAAGGTACAAAGAAGAGGAAAGAAATGAAGAAAAGGGAAGGCAAAGAAAAGAAAGAAAGAACAAAATGAAAAATGCCAAAAAAAAGTGAATAAAGTAAAGAGTTGAAGGGATTCGAAGAAAAACAAGGATGAAAGGCATGGAGTAAACAAAGAAGGAGAAAATGAATATCATGACCAAGAAAGAGTGATGTTAAGTCTCTTTTGTTCCCCCGAGGAAAAAGAAAATGACTCAAAAAGTCGACAAAGTATGAGCCAAAAAGAGAAAATGGAGTGCTTAAGGAAAGATGATATTCCAACAAATCCTACCTTAGTCCAAAAGCCTTTATTACATCCCGAAAAACCCTACATGATTTCAAGTCGAGTGAGCTTACATTAGTGGTGATTTACATGAGGGGCAAGCATATGGTACTTAGAGCCGTACTTGTGACATTCTTTTGAGAGAGATGAGCAAACTTTTCACAATCCTTGAATTGAGTGTTACATTCTAAAGTGAGATATGCTAACGGAGAGTAGAGGAGGAGGAGTTTAGGATCCACAATGACCTACATGAAAGAGCGAGCTTCCTTATTGTGGGTATGATCCACAATGACTTACATTCTTGATGCTCTAGTGTCACATTAGAACTATTGTACTTAAAAAGTCAAATCATTGCATTGTTGATAATTCATAAGAATTGTGGGTAATTGTTGGTCCCAATTGATGTGTGTTTGATTCACCTTAGGCCAACTGAAATAGCTCTTTTCTTGTGTATGTGGGAATTACCTTATTTGCTTGAGGACAAGCAAAAGCTTAAGTTTGGGGGAGTTGATAAGTAGGGATTTTGGCTACTTATTTGCAATCTTTTACTTTCGTTTTAGCTCAAAATTGCTTAGAGGTATTCCCGAAAACTGATGAAATGTGCTTTCTTGCAGGAGTGTTAGAATATGAGTCAAAGAGATGAAAATCAACTCAAGAAGGAGTAATTTTGTACAAGGACCAAAACAAAGCTAAAAGAGCAAAATACGGACTGCACAATATTGAGTGCGGCCAAAGAACATGAGAAAGCCTCTAACAAAATTTCTATGCAAAGTGCGGGCTGCACAATTATTGTGCGGCTGCAAAAGATGAGGTTCAGAGAGATGGATTCTGGGGTCATGAAAAAGTGTGGACCACACCATTATTGTGCGGCCGCAGAATCAAAAGTGCAGCCGCACTCAGAAATGTGCGGTCCGCAGAAGTCTTGCATATCAAAGCTAAAATTCGAGAGTGCGGCGGCACTCAGAAATGTGCGGACCGCGGAATTTGAAAAAGTGCAGCCGCAACCCAGAATTGTGCAGCCGCAGAAGTCCATCCTGTCAAGCTAGTGTCAAAGTGCGGACCGTACACATAATTGTGCGGCCGCAGAATCTCCGCAAGGACAATTTTTTCCGATAATTTCAGCTGAGTATAAATAGCTCTTTTTGTCAAATTAAGGTTAAGCAGAGAACACCTGAGAATAGATAGCCATTTTTCTTTACTGTTTTGGGTAACTTTGTAATAGTTTATCATTATTACATTAGATTTTCTTCCCTTAATCTTCTATTATGAGTTTTATCTTAGTTTTTTCTTTAATTTCTTCATTTTCTATGAGTAGCTAAACCATTAGCTAGGGTTGTGACCCAACCCTAGTATGGGTACTTAATGGGTGATTGATTTAGGGCTTATTTATGATTGGGTATATGATATTTAGCCTAGTTCTTGCTTGAATTTGAGAATTGATGGTTGCAAATATTGATTCATGCCTAATTGACTTAGTCTCTACTTGAGAAAGAGAGACTAAGTCTAGGAAGACTTGGCTAACAAGAAATTGGGGTGAACTCAAAAAATTGATAGCCCCAATTAAAGGGTCGAATCTAGAGATAGTAAGACCCGACTTGAGCATCTATCACTTGTTTTGTGAAATACCCATTTGGACTTGAGAAAGCCAAATTGGGCAAAATCACTCAAACTACCGAAAGGTATAGAGTGAGTAATCGCGTGTGATTGTTATATTATATCCCGACCAACCAAACATGCCCTAAAGATCTCAACGCGTTACGTAACCAACTAGGTGGAAGTTACAACCCTAGATCTTTTATAACCTGAAAAACAACAATACTAAAAACAATCTCTTAGCTTTACAATTACAGCATTAGCATAAAATTTAGGAGTAGAAAAGAAACAACTGAATATGTGGAAGTACAATCTTGGGCACGTCATGTACTTAGACTAGGTATATACCTAATCTAACATAAAGCTCTCTGTGGAATCGACCCCGACTCGCGTTGGGTATTTATAATTGCATTGACCGCCTCACAATCTCAATTAGTGGTGTGAGTTTGGGAGACATCAGCGCACCAACACCTTCCGCTGAGCTGATAGCCTACTAGGAGGAATCTCAACCTGTCTATCGGGATCTGCGGGCATGAAACACAGCGTCCCCAGGCAAAAGGAACGTCAGTACAAATAAAGTACCGAGTATGTAAGGCATGACAGTAGTATATAAAGACATGAAAGAAACATGGAGTAAGAAACTCAACCTGTAATTCTGAATAGCTCTGTGAATCATGAAATTTTTTAATATCATGCATGTGCGTATAAATGCCATACAATGCATAGGTATATGCGTACATTACATCATCAAGCCTCTGAGGGCATCCCATCATATCATCTCAGCCATTGTGGGTGAAATCATCAACGTATACCAGTTGATCAGGTGGTGGTGCGTATATAACACCATAACCTTTTACCATATCCCATATACATATAATATACCCGTATATAACGCCATCTGGTCATGGGTCAATGTACATGTATAAATGAATGTAATGCATAATGAAGTAAGTTAGTAAGCTTTCTCGTAATGTCACCTTCGGATAAACTTTAGCAACTTACGTATTTATCTGATACCTATTAACAGAAAATATAATAATAGGACACATGGGGAATCAAGAACATAGGCACCCCTAGTACTTCTATGAATAGAGTCATTTATGAAAGTTCCGCATTTGTACGTTTCGTTTGTATCATATGGATCATGCCAAATGGATAGCATTAATATACCTTAACTCCATTGAGTCCTTAATACCTTCCAAGAAATTCTTCAAACAACTCAACTCAATCTACCATAGCATAAGGAGATTCAAAATCAGTGATGAGTAAAGGCTAAGTCCGCAACTTAAACTAGTAGCTCATTTATGTAAATTTGGGCAGCATCTCCCCTGTAACAAGAGCCTCCTCCAATACCATATACCAACAACAATGACCATAGAAATCCAGCAATACATAATTATCAATAACAAGACACCATATAACCACAACAAGTCACAACTACTTCACGACGAGCTACAAGCCCAATTGGAATCCGTACACCCTATATCACCCCTTATAGACTTCTTACTTTAACTTACTAGTATTAGTAACATGATAATGAAGTCATTAATCAATGATTCTAGCCTTATACCATATATTTATAATAAAGAAAATAATTCACAACTCCAATTATCCTCAATTAGCAACTTTATTCACTAGTTCATGTCTACTCCATCCATTTAACTTAATCAATGTTAAGATAACCTTAAGAACATGCAAGAACACAATATACATACCTCTTACAGTAGCTTCAAGTCGAAATCCAAGTTATATTTAGCTTACAACAACCCTCAATGGCAATACAATACCATAGAAGTGCCTTAAGCTAATCTTCACTTCCAACCTCAAGTTTCGTATGCTTCTTTCACCAATTTACTTGATAAACATATAGACATGCATAAAAACATAAACCATATCATAATCAAGTTATTTTTCCCATTTTCCCGCCATTTATAGTTCATGAAAACAACCTTTCCAAAACAGTCCATTAAAACCTATAACATCTCAAATTATTTCAAGTCTTCTCTTGTAGTATTTTGCTCAAATAATGCAACCAACACACAAAAAACTTCAAGTACATGTAGTAGAATTTTATACTCACCTTAAATAGTAGAAACAACACGAAATTTCAGCCAAGCACAATCCACAACTATCCTCAATAACACCACAACACTATAGGTGTTGTATTCTCTTCTTGAATCAACTTTTGGTGTTCAAGTTCGTGTGTAAACACTTGTAGTTTGCCTTGAAAATGTAATATATATGAATGAGGGACTGATTATTACCTTAATCAATAAGAACAACACAAAATCTGAGGTTACTTACCTTTGAAGAACCCTCCAAAACAGCCACAAGACGAAGAATTACGATCCAGCAAGTACAACGGGATTTCTAGCGTTGGATTCATGTTTTCATCTTAGGTTCTCACCCTAGAATCATGGAGGAACCATTGGAGAGCATTTATGAGGATTTAGGAACTGTTTTGGACCAGAAAAATGAGTTAAACCGATGGATAATTGACTTTAATACAAGTTGGAACTTCCCCCGATTTTGAGGGTCCCATGGGTGCTGCTTGCGCAGTCTCACAAAAATACGAATATCTCTCTACTCCAATATCATATCAATGAACGGTTAAATGAGTTAGAAACTAAACTCAAATACCTTCCATTTGGTATATAATATGTCCTAAAAATACATTATAAAGTTTACGAAATGTTTTTCTTAAAAAGTTTCATTACAAGGAAAATCCTTAGTCGGTTTTTCCGCAACTTAAATCCGATTTTTCCCAAACTTTATATTTCATATCCAAACATCATATATAGTCATATCATGACTTTAAACTAATTTAAATCATTATTAACAAGTCTCATATTTATCTTAACTTACTTAAGACTTTGGTAAACCTTTCTTATCCTTGTAGAACGATTTTGTCCTTTTTGAGCTTACATTAGATAATCCTATAATGACAGTGACGTCTGAAGTACGGGGTGTAACAACATTTCCCCTTAGAAACATTTTTCCCCGAATAATAACTCTTATAGGTTTGCAAAAATGGGACGTAACATCATTAAATCACTTTATATACTTTCAAAGAGGATCTCATTTTCAAGCTTACATCAATTGACTTACGATGTACTTTCACGTACAACAATATGGGGTGTAACATCATTCCCCCTTTTGTAACATTCGTCCTTGAATGTTGACTGATGCGCTTATCATTCTCATAACCCATGGCTCTTATGAATACTTTAATTTTTTCCTTTGCCATCTAGGCAATTGTTCTATGAATAAATCCAAAGGCCAGGGCATTCCCCTCTTTAGGCCTCTTTCTCACACCATGACTCGTGGTCAGAATTCTTCCAATCTCGTAACTATTGCTACCTTCTATCATGCAGTCTGTACGACTTTGTCCTTGTATGTGAGCCTATGTGACTTTTCTCTCATTTTCCTCCAGCTTTTAGCCAATATCTATGCCTCACTTTGTGAACATATACAGGACTACGACAAGTTGTCCCTCTAGGCATCTATAGGTATACTGAAGTTCTTCACTTGGTACTTTGTTGAATGTACCACTATTGCTATATTTTGTTTCCTAGCCTTGGTTATCTGTCATTAAGGCTTTAGTGCATCTAAGTAGGTCATATCATACTATAACACTTACTTCGGTTTATTATTACTGAGGTCTGCTACGCAACTCCAGGTTACTCTCTCACTGCTTATCCCATATGTATAAATCTAAGTCCTTTAATGCTTCCTTATTATTGTCCATTTAATGAATGGCATCATAACCTCCTCTTATACTTTGGAACTTTTATCCATCTATTGTTGATTCACCTTAATGTTGATCTATATCTACCACTGATAACTTGAGACCTCTTATGTAATACATTGTCACTAGGGCTCACGTCTAATCGGGGAACATCTGAAGTGATTTTCCTGATCCACCTAGGGGTGATACTATACTTCAATAACCATGTTTCATAGCATCCCGACGTGATTCATCTTATATGGGTATTCTAATCCCATGCAATTCATGAAATCCCTTTTCTTAAAATCATTACTCATTCAAAAGGCTAAACGCCATCCTCTTATCTATCACCATTACACCCTTATTCTACTACAAGGGCAGCATTTCATCTATTCTAATTGCTCATATTCGTAGACTCCTCTGAGTTCCTTTAGACTGTACCGAGCTTTCTATAACTTATGAAAATTATCAGCTCTCTTATTTTGATAGGCTTAATCTCGAGGCTTTACCTGTTCTCGTCACCTTCTCACTCACCTTTTTCATAACCTTACTCTTGTCTACCTAAAACCTTGTCGCTCTATCATATTTTAGCTTGCGACCTACACATATTTATTTATACTACTCGTAATCTTCCTTTAAATTGCTAGCACCATAGATTTCCTTTCGTGCCTTCTCAGTTGTCTTTAAATGTAAGCAATTACTTTTCCTGATCGTTCTGCCACTTGTTGCATGAATACTTGGCTTATCTTGTTGCCCAAGAATATTGGAATTTTCTGTAACTCATATGATCTCAAATATCACCTTTGAGTTTTACTTCCCGTTCATTAGCCACGATGGTGCCACTTTCTTATGGAGTGTATACAATATTGTAGTGAGATTGTTGTTACAAGACCATTTCTTCTTTATGTCACTATGCTTAGGTTGAAGCCTTCTTCCTTATTTCCTCAACTAGTCTTTCGGGGTAGTACATAGTGGAGACCCTCTGACTCGTGTAAAGCTACGAGCTTATTACATCGCATACCCGAAAGAATATTTGATGTTCTTACTCGCCTATAATTATCCTTAGTTACATACCTCCGCGCCCTTGTGCTCGTAGGGTTGCTTCTGAACTGAAATTTTGAATGTCTCCCCAGTGGCACTCTCTTTTATTTCTAGAATACTTATACAGTACCTTTAACTACCCTAACTTCTATCTGAAAATGTTTCAAATATTGTGATCTCGTATCTGCGAGACTGGATTCCCTATGTTGGGGTTCACTATGTTTATCTTGCACGATCTGTTGATTTATTTGTATCCTCTTGTCTAGCCATAACTAGACTCTTCCTGAATCCACTACAGACTACTCGTTGGTCTATTCTCATATCTATATTCTGCGTAACCCCTCTTGGGTTATGTCATTTGTCTTAACTTACCTCTCGTACTGGCTCCTTATGTATCGAGTGTTCATTCCCACTTATTTATCAATATCATCTGGTGTGGAACCCTTACTGCTTCTCCCAGCGTCATGCTTGCATAATGTTCTGGAGTCGTATCACATCTGTAGGATCTGAATAAATGCAATCTCATTCCTTTCACCTTTTTACTGCATTCTTTTTTTACTATTCCATAGTTATCTCTTCATCTTTGGCATTTTTTCATATCTTTGCTGACATCTTGCCCACCTTGCGGTAACCCTTCTGTATCAAGGATAACTAAAGTTCTTACGTACGAGGGTGACACCTAGTGTAATTGGAACACTTAGTCCCTTAAGCTTAACTTTTCTCACAGTGCTCGTTTTAGGGAAGCGTCTTCCTGAATGACCTTTAAAGGTTATTCTTATGTTGTCCATTCTATTATCGCCGGGATGTCATCTCTAAAATTCTCATGATGCCGTCTATTGTCAAATCATTTGGTCCCTAATTCATTTTTATTTTATCTTGTTCACCAGCTCATACTAATTTCTATTACTTCGGGGTCTAACGTTTCCTTCTGGTAATCACATTGGAGTCACCAACTTATTTCTCGAAAGAATGATATGACTTTATGGCTTATACTCTTCTATTATTTCAAGGCATGTCTCCTTTTGTCTTTTTCTTCACTTGACTATAGACTCCGTCATTGTGTCATATTTCAATTTACCGCTATCACCCATATATCACATCTTACTCATGATGCTTCATTTACTCTATTCTTATTCTCCGGATAATATTTTTGTCTATCACTTTATTCTGAAAACTTCAACAAAATGTTCTTTCACTTTTAACTCCCCTTGCTTCATCTCACTGGCTCTTCGGAATGACTAACATTCTCCTTTTTTTTACTCGGGGCTGGAGTCATACTAAGGTAAATATTTATCCCTTCTAGAATTCCACTGCCTATCTTCTGAAATTTCTGAACATTCTAGTATTCATATCTGACTATACTATTCTAGAGTTCACCATTTGGTTGTCTCACAAGGAGATCTATTACCACATTTGCACTATCTTCGGAAATGTTAGCTAATGATAAGAAACCATCCACCATTTTTGGGTTACTCTAACCCCAGCTGGATCATGATATCATATCCTTCTCTTAAACTATATTTGCTGGCTCCCATAGGGCATAATTAAGATGACTGTGGCCAATTGTATATAACTCTATTACTGTTGAAAGTAACTCATAATGCTTGTATTTCTCTGTCTGAATTGCAAATACTGTTAATCTTCATTAACTAGGTACCTCGTGTCCTTCTTCATCTTGCTTCTTTTAATTGCCAAAACTTGTATCTACCTTCTGATTCTCTTATTTCTTTTTACCATATGGGTGGATATATATTCTTGCCTTAGGGATCCTTATCAAGAAGCTTACACATCTTAGTACACACATGATCTGCTGAAGACCTCACATTTACTCATCATAAGCATGATGCAAAATCGAGTTCCTCTGAATCAACTCTTCCACAACCACATTCAATCTCTTACCAACTGTCTTTTTTGATGTAGGTATCGTTGTAATGCGAATAAAAAGAAATTTAGGAGTTTGAATTCTTACAACTGAGCTCTACCACACGATCTAGAGTAAGAAGAAAGAGTGACAATCCTAAATGCCTTGTAGCCTCCTGCTTATAAGTGTGGTTCACAACATACCCATAAACAAGAATCTAGTAGACACGGCTTGTAGACTCCCTAGGATAGAACTGTTCTGATACCACTTTTGTCACGACCTAAACCGTAGGGCCGCAACGGGCACCCGGTGCCTAACTCAACCGAGTACCAACGTAATGTATACTTCTTATCATACTATCAGGGGTAAATGAACCGGAAAGGTCATCATGAGATAACTAGAATTAAACATAAGAGAATACTCGATATGGGATGACCCAACATGATATAAAAGCTTATGCATGCGACATACGGGCCTATAAGGCCGACATGATCATTTGTATACTCAAAACATAGGCCGACAAGGCCATACAAGTATCTATATACATGACATCTATCTACAAGCCTCTACCAGTACATAAATATCATAAATTTCGAGATATGGCCCCGCCATACCAATCAATACATCTCCAAATCATACTGACCAGATAGGCAACTCCGGAGCAAGTGGAGCGTACCAACACCTTCTGCTGAGCTAATAGCCTACTAAGAGGACTCTTAACCTGTCTATCGGGACCTGCGGGCATGAAACGCAGCATCCCCGGGCAAAAGGGACATCAGTACAAATAAAGTACCGAGTATGTAATGCATGACAATAGTATATAAAACACATGAAAGAAACATGAAGTAAAGAACTTAACCTGTAATTCTGAATAGCTCTGTGAATCATGAAAAATTTATAATGCCATGCATGTGCATATAAATGCCATGCCATGCATAGGTATATGCGTGCATAACATCACCAAGCCTCTGAGGGCATCCCATCATATCATCTCAGCCACTGTAGGTGAAATCATCAACGTATACCAGCTGATCAAGTGATGGTGCGTATATAACGCCATAACCTTATCCCATATCCCATATACGTATAATATACCCGTATATAACGCCATCTGGTTATGGGTCAATGTACATATATAAATGAATGCAATGCATAATGAAGTAAGTTAGTAAGATTTATCGTAATGTCATAAGATCAATATGCCTTCGGATAAACTTTAGCAACTTACGTATTTTTCTGATACCCATGAACAGAAGATATAATAATAGGACACATGGGGAATCAAGAACATAGGCACTCCTAGTACTTCTATGAATAGAGTCATTTATGAAAGTTCTGCATTTGCACGTTTCGTTTGTATTATATGGATCATGCCAAATGGATAGCATTAACATACCTTAACTCCATTGAGTCCTTAATACCTTCCAAGAAATTCTCAAACAACTCAACTCAATCTACCACAGCATAAGGAGATTTAAAATCAGTGTTGAGTAAAGGCTAAGTCCGCAACTTAAACTAGTAGCTCGTTTATGTAAATTTGGGCAGCATCTCCCCTGTAACAAGAGCCTCCTCCAATACCATATACCAACAAAAATGACCATAGAAATCAAGAAATACATAATTATCAATAACAAGATATCATATAACCACAACAAGTCACAACTACTTCACGACGAGCTACAAGCCCAATTGGAATCTGTATACCCCATATCACCCCTTATAGACTTATTACTTTAACTTACTAGTATTATTAACATGATAATGGAGTCATTCATTAATGATTCCAGCCTTATACCATATATTTATAACCAAAAAAATAATCCACAACTCCAATTATCCTCAATTAGCAACTTTATTCACTAGTTCATGTCTAGTTCATCCATTTTACTTAATCAATATCAAGATAACCTTAAGAACATGCAAGAACACAATATACATATCTCATATAGTAGCTTCAAGTCGAAATCCAAGTTATATTTAGCTTACAACAACCCTCAATGGCAATACAATACCATAGAAGTGACTTAAGCTAATCTTCACTTCCAATCTCAAGTTTTGTATGCTTCTTTCACCAATTCACTTGATAAACATATAGACACGCATAAAAATAGAAACCATATCATAATCAAGTTATTTTCCCCATTTTCCAGCCATTTATAATTCATGGAAATAACCTTTCCAAAACAGTCCATTAAAACCTATAACATCTCAAACTATTTCAAGTCTCCTCTTGTAGTATTTTGCTCAAATAATGCAACCAACACACAAACAACTTCAAGTACATGTAGTAGAAACAACACGAAATTTCAGCCAAGCACATCCCTCAACTATCCTCAATAACACCACAACACTATAGGTGTTGTATTCTCTTCTTAAATCAACTTTTGGTGTTCAAGTTGGTGTGTAAACACTTGTAGTTCGCCTTGAAAATCTAATATATATGAAGGAGGGACTGATTATTACCTTAATTAACAAGAACAATACTAAATCTGAGGTTACTTACCTTTGAAGAGCCCTCCAAAACAGCCACAAGACGAAGAACTACGATCTTGCAAGCACCACGGGAATTCTAGCGTTGGATTCATGTTTTCATCTTAGGTTCTCATCCTAGAATCATGGAGGAACCATTGGAGAGCATTTAGGAGGATTTAGGAACTGTTTTGGACCAGAAAAATGAGTTAAAACGATGGAGAATTGGCTTTAATACAAGCTGCAATTTTTCCCGACTTTGTGGGTCCCATGGGTGCTGCTTGCGCAGTCTCGCGAAGACGCGAATATCTCTCTACGGTTAAATGCGTTAAAAACTAAACTCAAAGACCTTCAATTTGGTATATAATATCCCAAAAAGACATTATAAATCTTACAAAATGTATTGCTCAAAAGCTTCATTACAAGACAAATCCTTAGTCGGTTTTTCCGCAACTTAAATCCAATTTTTCCCAAACTTTATATTTCATATCCAAACATCATATATAGTTATATCATAACTTTAAACTCATTTAAATCATGATTAACAAGTCTCATATTCATCTTAACTTACTTAAGACTTTGATAAACCTTTCTTATCCTTGTAGAAGGATTTCGTCGTTTTTGAGCTTACACTAGATAATCCTATAATGACAGTGACGTCTGAAGTATGGGGTGTAACAACATGTCCCCTTATAAATATTTGTCCCCGAATGATAACTCCTAAAGGCTTGTGAAAATGGGACGTAACATCATTAAATCACTTTATATACTTTCAAAGAGGATCTCATTTTCAAGCTTACATCAATTGACTTACGACGTACTTTCATGTACAAAAACATGGGGTGTAACATCATTTCCCCCTTTGGAACATTCGTCCTCGATTGTTGAGTGATGTATTTATCATTCTCATAACCTATGGCTCTTATGAATACTTTAATATTGTCATTACGAGTTCAAATCAAAGTTCGTGCTAGTTGAATTCAAGATCATCGTTCATGGCAACAACTACATATTTAAGATCAAGCTCAAGGACCTTGAATTTATTTACTATTGGAAAGAAGAATCAGAGGATTCATCGAGATTGTACACTCAAATTATTTGAAATCAAATACTATGATTGTTGTGATATTTTTCGGTCTTGATTTTATTTTTGTGATGCAATTTATTGTCTACAAATTCTTGCATGCCTAGTGGGAAAATCTCTACCTCTCATCTCAACGTTTATATCACCAAAGTTTAAGAACATCGAAATGGCTTCAAAGAAAATCAACCCCAGATGAACTTCCATCAAGGCTGTTAATTCCAGGTTCTACACTGATGTAGAAAGCATTCTCGATGTTACCTTTGGAAGCTTTGGACCAACTACAAGGTGCAAGGCAAGCTCTTTAGGACAACACGCACTCCAAGTGCCGTCTGCATCAACCCCTGTTTTCGGATCTTCATCCTTAAAAGGAGCAAGATCTTCCACAAACGCACCCGAAGGAGGAAGCAATGTTGCTGAAAAGATTAAGAAAACTCTTGCTCTACTTAACCTCTCCGGATCCAAGAACTCTGCCGTGAATGAAGATGATGATGCTTCAAGTGATGTATCCTCTCCACCTACACCGCATAGCGTGATCCAATCAAGGATCAATCTATGTGACAATCCATGCTACTCTCTATCGTCCACAACAATCATGCAAGCTATGGTGACAAACACTTAATCTGTGGAGGAGCAGTTGGCAAACTTGACAGAAGCAATCGCTGCTTGACCAAGTGAATGCAAAATCAAGATGCTAGAATTGACAAGTTAACAGATAGGGTGGGAATCTTGATGGAAGAAGAATCCACCCATGCACCTCACAAGCTCCCGGAGGTTCCAGAGAGTAATTCTCCCCCAAGACAAGTTGTATCCGCTAAGGCTATCCAGTCTCTTTGGAAGGGATGATTCCAATCAATCAACTAAAGGAGTTCATTGAAGGGACTATAAAAACAAATATGACGTTGCTTCCAAGTCCTCCTTTACCTATGCAAAGTCGTACACTTCATGGATCGATATGTTGAAGATGCCTGCTGCTATCAACCTCCAAAATTTCAATAGTTTGACGGCAAAGGCAATCCAAAGCAAAATATGGCGCACTTCGTTGAGACATGCAACAATGGTGGGACTTATGGAGATTACCTCGTCAAGAAGTTTGTCATCATTAAAAGGAAATACTTTTGACGGGTACACAGACCTCGAGGCTCAATCTATTGAGAAAGAGTTCCTAAATTGCTTTTATAGTACGAGACGCACTGTGAGTATGATAGAACATACAAATACTCGTCAACGAAAGGGTGAACCAGTTATCGACTTTATCAATCGATGGAGGAATGCAAGACTCAACTGCAAAGAGAGGCTTAGTGAAGCTTCTGGCATAAATATGTGCATCCAAGGCATGCAGTGGGGACCGCGCTATATCTTGCAAGATATCAAGCCTAGCACATTTGAAGAACTTGCAACTCGTGCCCATGACAAGGAATTGAGCATGGCCTCCGCTGGAAATGAAAGGTTGCCTATCTATGAGCCTCGCAAAGGGAATGACAAGCAAGAAGTTAGGAAATAGAGAAAGCTTGTACCCAAGTCTGAAAACAAAGAAACTATGAGTGTCAACACATCACTTGTGAAGTTCACGGCAAAGGTGAGCAAGAAGCAGAGTATGAAGTCCACTTCTTTCCAAGATAAGCCAAGTGGAAAGTTGTCTCCAAAAGAAATGCAAGAGAAGGATTACCCATTTATGGATTCTGATGTGCCCGCAATTTTTGAAGAGCTCCTCGAGTTAAATCTTATTGAGCTTTCGGAGATGAAGCGGCCAAATGAAGCTAGGAAAATGGATGACCCGAATTATTGTAAATATCATCGACTTGTGAGCCACCCTCTGGAGAAGTGCTTTGTCTTCAAGGACAAAGTTATGGACTTGGCTCGTGAAAAGAAGATCGTGCTTGAAGATGAGAAAGAAGGCGCAAACCAAGTCTCTATCACCTTTGGCTCATTCAGTCCAGACGAATTATGTAGTTTTAAAGAAAGTAAAGAGGAAGAATTAATGGAGAACAACAAAGCTGAAGTTGATCAACCTGCTGAAGAAGGTTGGATGTTGGTGACTCGTCGTAGGCGCCACAAAAGGAGCCCACGAAAAGAATCAATAGAATAACCAACAAGTAAAATGATGGTAAAAAGAACAAGGAAACGGAATCCCGTTAAGCATTTGAAGAAGGCAAAAGTGGAGGTGCACCACCCTCAAAAGCCACGACATCTAGTGACCTTGGAAGAGTTCTTGCCAAGTTGGTTCCGCATGAAGATTTTCCGTGATGGTATTAAGGCGTTTTGTTGCAATGCTGATAAAGGGGAAGAAAAGAATGATGGCCTACCGTTGGCACCATCTTCAGAAAAGCTCATCGAGTCTATTCCTCAAGAAGTTAATGTTTACGAGAAAAAAGTTACGTTCACAAATGACGATCTTCTATTAGGTGACACTACTCACAACAACCTGTTGTACCTGGTTGGCTATATGCGCGATGAAAGGGTAAATCGAATTTTGGTTGATGGAGGATCCTCAGTGAACATCTTACTAACTCTCATTGTGATAGAACTTAGTATTCCCATGAACGAACTTTCAAAAAGTCATGTCATGATTTAAGGATTCAACCAAGGGGGGCAAAGAGCCATATGTGCGATCAGGTTGGGAGTCACCATTGAAGATATGAAATCAAGTGCATGGTTGCATGTGATCAATGCAAAGACTTCATACAACGTCTTGCTTGGAAGGCCTTGGATACATGAGAATAAAATGGTTCCATCTACCTGCCATCAATGTTTGAAGTACTACGAGGGAGGAGTCGAGAAGAATATAGTTGCTCATGAAGAGTCATTCACCGAGGTTGAATCACACGTCGCCGATGCAAAGTTCTACTCGAAGAACCGCATTGTGAAGGAGCTAAAAGCTGATGATGTCATGAATGGCAAGAATGACGAGTCCACGACTAAGAGGGCTGAGGTGGTTACTGACAAAACCAAAGATATTGTTGAGGAGGTACACCCTAGCTCAAATAAATCTCATAAAGGAAACATTGTGTCTCACGGCAAAAAAGTAACTCATATGCTTCACTATGTCCCTAAAAGGAAGAAAGATGGGAGAGAATCCGCAAAACTCCAAACCAATATGCTAAGGGAGTTAACTCTTTCGATCAGACGAATTGAGGTAGTAAAGATGCCCTCAACGCTACTTGCAGGGTTTGTGGCCCAAAATCCTTCACAGAACGTGGCACTCCCTACGAAGCGTACAGATGAAGGCTTTGATCTTAATGCTTACAGGCTATTTGTAAAAGCTGGATACAATTCCAATGAGCCATCAAAATTAGGGAAGCTCTTGTCAGAAGCTGCTACAAGGCAACCACGTAAAGGCCTGGGGTACAAGCAACCATCACCAGTTCGCATCTCCATAAGAAGGGCAAGCAATAATTATATCACTGTAGAAGATGAATCTACCGGTTCTAACAGACCTTCAATCTTTGATCGACTTGGAAAACCAACTGTGAGGACTTCCGTATTTGAGATATTGGGTCCATTAAAGAATGGGAACAAGTTCCAGAGAAATTATCAAAATACAAGAACACCCGTTTCGCCCAAAATTCAGATGATCTCTAAGGATTTCCAAAGTTTGGTCCTTCTAAAATGAGGCGACAAACAAAAGTCATGGTTTCGTATGATGAGGTACTAAAGGTGAAGCCATACACTATGGTCTACACTAAAGAACGTGATGAAGAGGAAGAAAGTGTGGGTTCTTCGTATCATGTTACTACGCAAGGCGAGCACGATGTTTCATCTATAATGGAGGATGAAGAGAAATTGGAAGATGTTTCACCATGTTATCACATATCCTTCAACGATGGGGACCCTCAAGAAGATGAAGACGCAAAGGATGCTCCTCCTGAACTTGAAGAAGGGGTAAAGGCAACAGTTGACGCTTTGAAAGAAATAAACCTGGCACCGACGAAGAACCGAGGCCCACTTATGTAAGTGTTTTACTAGCAGTCAACGAAGAAAGAACTTATATTGAGTTACTCAAAATAGGGATGTCTTTGCTTGGAGTTATAAAGAGATTTCTGGCTTGGACCCTAAAGTAGCAGTCCATCACCTTGCAGTCAAGAATAGTGCTCGTCCTGTTAAGCAAGCTCAAAGGCACTTTAGGCCGGACTTGGTTCCCTTGATTTAAAGTGAAGTTAACAAACTCATTAAAGATGGCTTTATTCGTGAAGTTAAATACCCAACATGCATCTCAAGTATTGTCCCTGTAAGGAAGAAGAATGACCAGATTCGGGTGTGCGTTGACTTCGGGGATCTCAATAATGCGTGTCCCAAAGATGAATTCTCGCTTCCTATTCCAGAGCTGATGATCGATGCTACTACTGGTTATGAGGCAATGTCTTTCATGGATGGTTCGTCGGGCTATAACCAAATTTGCATGGCACCAAATGATGAAGAGCTTACTGCATTTCGTACCCCAAAGGGTATTTATTGCTACAAGGTAATGCCTTTTGGCTTAAAGAACGCTGGTGCTACTTACCAAAGAGCTATGCAGAATATCTTTGATGACCTTCTCCACAAGAATGTAGAATGCTATGTTGACGACTTCGTGGTAAAGTCAAGAAAGAAAAGCGGCCACTTGAAAGACTTGAGAATGGTGTTTGAGTTGCTCCGGAGGTACCAACTTAGGATAAATCCATTGAAATGTGCTTTTGGAGTTACTTCTGGAAAGTTCCTTGGTTTCATTGTCCGGTAACGAGGGATCGAAATTGATCAAGCCAAAGTAGATGCAATTTTGAAAATACCTTAGCCTCGGGATATTCATGAATTAAAAAGTCTACAAGGAAAGCTAGCATACCTTAGTAGATTCATCTCAAACCTAGCTGGGAGGTGCCAACCGTTTAGTCGCCTCATGAAGAAAGGCGTTCCTTTCAAGTGGAACCAAGTTTGTAGCAATGCCTTTGAAAGTATCAAAACTTACTTGATGAAGCCTCCAGTTTTGGCAACCCCTATACTTGGAAAGTCGCTGATACTATATATTTCAGCACAAGAAAGGTCTGTTGGAGCGCTGTTGGCCCAAGAAAATAGTGAAGGGAAAGAAAACTCCCTTTACAACTTGAGCAGGATGATGACACCAAATGAGTTGAATTATTCGCCAATCGAAAAGTTATGTTTGGCGCTAGTCTTCTCAATCCAAAAGTTGAAGCACTACTTTCAAGCTCATGTCGTTCGTTTGGTTTCTAGAGCAAATCCTATCAAGTTCATGATGTCAAAACCTATTCTTAGCGATCGACTAGCAAGGTGGTATCTCCAATTTCAACAATTTGAAATTGTGTACATCCCTCAAAAGGCTATAAAAGGACAAGCTTTAGCGGACTTCTTGGCAGATCACCCTATACCTGATGATTGGGAGCTAACTAACGAACTACCTGATGAGGATGCAATGGCCATTGAAGTTCAACCTCCATGGAAGATGTACTTTGATGGTTCTGCACATTGCGGAGGAGCTGGTGCTGGTGTAGTATACTTCTCAAGGTTAAGTTTTGCCCTACTCTTTTACGTTGACGCAACTCTGCTCTAACAACGTTGCTGAGTATCAAGCACTAATACTTGGGCTTGAAATGGCTGTCGAAATGAAGCGGTTGCAATTGCAAGTCTTTGGTGACTCTCAATTGGTAATCAACTAGCTTTTAGGTAGTTACGAGGTCAAGAAACCTGAACTACGCCCATATCATGATTATGCTAAGAAATTAATGAGGTGGGTCGGTGACATGTCTATTCAACATGTGCCAGGGAAAGAAAACAAGAAAGATGATGCTTTAGCTGCCCTAACTTCATCGTTAATCCAGCATGATCAAGTGTAAGTTACTGTTTGCCAAAAATGGGTAGTACCGCCGCCAAATGAGGCTGAAGTAAAGAAAATGAACTCAAGCATCTTATCGCTATTTATGAAGCTGAGAAAGAAGAATGGAGACAACCCGTTATCGAGTACTTAAACTATGGGATACTTCCAGAAAATCCGAGAAGAAGGACTGAAATCCGTCATCGTGCACCTCGCTTCCTTTACGACAAAGATACTCTATACAGAAGGTCATTCGAGGGAGTACTCTTGCGATGCTTAGGGAAAGAAGAAGCACTCCAAGCTCTGCAAGAGGCACATTCTGGGGTATGTAGGTCACACCAGTCTGGACCAAAGATCCACTTCCATATAAAAAGGATAGGATATTATTGGCCAACGATGGTAAAAGATTGCTTGGACTACGCTCGAAGATACAAGGCTTGTCAATTCCATGCGAATTTTATTCATCAACCTCCTGAAGTGTTGCACCCGACTGTTACATCATAGCCGTTTGACGTTTGGGGATTAGATGTTGTTGAACAACTGCCAAAGTCCTTTGGTGGGCACCTATACATCTTGGCTGCAACTGACTACTTCTCAAAATGGGCTGAAATTATTGCTCTTAAGGAAGTAAAGAAGGAAAATATTGCAAGTTTCATCCGAGTAAACATTATCTATCACTTTGGCATTCCTCGTTACATAATAACGGATAATGGCAAGCCGTTCGATAATAGGTTGACGAACAAGATTTGTGAACTCTTTAGCTTCAAGCAACGTAACTCTTCTATGTACAATGCTGCCGCCAATGGTCTAGCCGAGGCATTCAACAGGACTTTATGCAACTTGTTAAAGAAAGTCGTCTCCAAATCCAAATGAGATTGGCATGGCCGAATGGAAGAAGCTCTGTGGGCATATAGGACAACTCACTGCACGCCAACACAAGCGCCCCCTTATGCACTCGTTTATGGAGTTGAAGCCTTCTTGCCACTCGAGCATCAAATTCCTTCATTATGATTAGATATTCAAGAAGGGATCACTGATGAAGAAAACGCTTGACTTTGATTAGCAGAGTTGAAGGCTCTTAATGAGAAGAGGTTGGAAGCTCAACAGAGCCTTGAATGTTATCAAGCTCGATTGTCTTGCGCCTTCAATAAAAGAGTTCGCCCGAGATCCTTTCAAGTAGGAGATCAAGTCCTTGTTGTACGAAGACCCATTATTACTCCCGATAAACCAATAGGGAATTTCACTTCAAAAAAGGATGGGTCATATGTCGTGCAAGAAGCTTATTCAAGTGGGGCTTACAAGCTGGTTGATGCAGATGGCATGAGAATCAGCCCTATCAATGGCAAGTTTTTGAAAAAGTATTATCCTTGAAGTTGCAATGCTCCTTAACGCAAGAGCATAAATTGCATGTTACCCCTGGCTCGCAAGAGTATAAACTGTGTACGGCCTAACAAAAAAAAGTTTGCTAGGTTGAAAACCTCTAAAGAGGCGGCTTAGGCAAAAGTTAGGACAGAAAAAAAAAACCACTCATTCTGAACTACGGTATGACTTGATCCTCTTCACCGAGGTACGTAGGTAGCTTAGAATTTCATTCTAAGTTCAGTCGCATTAGTTCAAAAGATACATATTTCCCCAATCGTTGTCCAAATGAAGTATGATGGAAGTAATTCATTCAACCAACACTTGAAAATCGGGCTGAAATCATTCTTCTGTTAAACTTTGGATCTCAAATAACTTATAGGGGACAATCCTCCATGGTAAACCTATGTCTTCAATGGGACGATTATAGTTTTTTAGGAGGCTACCAAGTATTTGCACTAAAGTTCAGGGATTCACAATGTCTTCATGTTCGCCAAATCTTTAAATCCACCAATCTTCAAGTTCACTGCTCTTCAAGTTGAAATATTTGAGCCATCAAAGTCTTCAAGTTGAAGTCTTCAAGTCTGTCAGTCTTCAAATTGAAGTCATCAAATTCGTTGGTCTTCAATTTGAACTATTTAAGCCCTCCAAGTCTTCAAGTTGAAGTCCTCAAGTCCGTCGGTCTTCAAGTTGAAGTCCTCAAATTTGCCGGTCTTCAAGTTGAATTGTTTAAGCCCTCCAAGTCTTCAAGTTGAAGTCTTCAAGTCTGCTAATTTTTCAAGTTGAAGTTCAAAATTCCACCACTCTTTAGGTTGAAGCGCCAAAGTCCGCTGAATCTTCAAGTCCATCAAATTTTCAAGTTTGTCAGTCTTCAAGTTGAAGTTTGTAAAGTCCGCCAAATCTTCAAAGTTCGCAAAATGTTCAAGTCGATGTCGTCAAGTCCAGCAAATCTTCGAGGTGAAGGTTTCTAGTATTCCAATCTTAAGGTGGACATTTAAATCCCTTTGCACCTTAAGTTGGCCTTGTCGTGGGTTTGCACCTTAAGTTGGCCTCGTCGTGGGTCGGTCTTCAAGTTGAAGTCCTCAAATTTTCCACTCTGCAAGTTGAATTGTTTAAGCCCTCCAAGTCTTTAAGTTGAGTCTTCAAGTCTTCTAATTTTTCAAGTTGAAGTTCAAAAGTCCACCATTCTTCAGGTTGAAGCATCAAAGTCCGCTGAATCTTCAAGTCAATCAAATCTTCAAGTTTGTCGGTCTTCAAGTTGAAGTCTACAAAGTCCGCCAAATCTTCAAAGTTCGCAAAATGTTCAAGTCGATGTCGTCAAGTCCACCAAATCTTCGAGGTGAAGGTTCTTAAGGTGAGCATTTAAATCCCTTTGTACCTTAAGTTGGTCTCGTTGTGGGTTTGTCCTTAAAAGAAACTATAACTTTTCGATCTTAAAGCGGACATTTAAATCCTTTTACACATTAAGTTGGCCTTTTTATGGATTTGTCCTTCTATATGCTGCCATGGATTTGTCCTCCCATATGATGTTGAGGATTTGTCCATCTATTTGTTACCATAGACTTGCACTTCGATATGCTGTATGAACCTTTGCACCTTGAAATGGCCTTCAGTTTTTGGACAGAGATGAATATCAATCCCTTTACACCATGAGAGTAATCGCTCTGATATTCGAATTATCTTGAGAGTAATCTCTCCGATATTCGAGTCACCTTGAGAGTAATCTTTCTGATAGTCAAGCCACCTTGAGAGTAATCTCTCCGATAGTCGGGTCATCTTGAGAGTAATCTCTCCAATAGTCGGGCCACCTTGAGAGTAATCTCTCTGATAGTCGAGTCGTCTTGAGATTAATCTCTCCAATAGTCAGGCCATATTGAGAGTAATCTCTCCGACAGTCGGGTCACCTTGAGAGTAATCTCTCCGATAGTCGGGGCATCTTGAGAGTAATCTCTCTGATAGTCGGGCCACATTGAGAGTAATCTATCTGATAGTCGGTCCACCTTGAGAGTAATCTCTCCGATAGTCGGGTCACATTGAGAGTAATCTCTCCGATAGTCGGGTCACATTGAGAGTAATCTCTCCGATAGTCGGGGCACCTTGAGAGTAATCTCTCCGATAGTAGGTCCACCTTGAGAGTAATCTCTCTGATAGTAGGTCCACCTTGAGAGTAATCTCTCCGATAGTCGGGCCACATTGAGAGTAATCTCTCCGATAGTCGGGCCACATTGAGAGTAATCTCTCCGATAGTCGGGCCAAATTGAGAGTAATTTGTCCGATAGTCGGGTCACCTTGAGAGTAATCTCTCCGATAATCGGATCACCTTGAGAGTAATCTCTCCGATAGTTAGGCCACCTTGAGAGTAATCTCTCCGATATTCGGGTCACCTTGAGAGTAATCTCTCTTATATTTGGGCGGGGATAAGTACCCATCCCCTTACATCCTAAGACTGTCTTATTCAGCATGGATCATCTTATTAAACAAGAATATATCCTTCTCGTTTGACCTAAAAGAAAAAGAAGGCTAAAAAATATAATAATTACGTGGCAGAGATTGCCTTCATCGGTAATCGTCAAAGGCTGACTCGAAGCAGCTTCTAAATATTGTGAGTTGAGGTTTGTGATTGAAGAGCATCATGATATATATATAGGCGAATGGCGGCTGCCCAGACGAATATGTCACGGTGTGGGACTTGTAAGGCGGCAACAGGATTTCGTTCCCAACATGAAATAGGAATCAAGTAATTGTAGTTGCCTCCTAAAGATCTAGTAGTCACGGCAAACTTATTAGAGACAAAAAAAAAAAAAAAAAAAAAGAGATTGCTTTGCCAAGAATAAAGATTGCAAAAAGCAAGTGCAATCATTGTTGTTTAGCCTTGTTCTTGTTCATAATATCTATTTATGAACTACAAATTGATTGCTAGAACATCGATGCTAATATTCGATACTCCACTGGTACTTCAAGGATTTATCGATTTGACGCCGTTATTCCAAAATCTAGAACTCATTGTAGGCATGTAAAAATTTATTGAATTTAAATTCAATAAATAATTTAAACTATATTTTAAATATACTAGTCCAAATAAATATTATGAGCTAATATAATTGGATTAATTATAAAAGTCCAATGTTATTAGATAAATAAGATAAAAATCCATTGGGCTACGAATGAAGAGCCCACTTTATTAAGCTCAAGATGTCATATTCCTAGAGACACAGTTTTATGCCACGTGTTATATGATGTGGCACGCCAAGTCAAACGAAAGAGCCGTAGGATCATGCCACGTGTCAAAATGACAAGGCATGTCAAGTCACATTAGAAGGCCAATGAAATCGCGCCACGTGGACAAGTGACATGTTCTGGCCAATCAAATGCGGCATTGTCACACTTCAATTTGATTGGTCAAAAAG
Organism: Nicotiana tabacum; assembly: GCF_000715075.1. Taxonomy (NCBI): domain Eukaryota; kingdom Viridiplantae; phylum Streptophyta; class Magnoliopsida; order Solanales; family Solanaceae; genus Nicotiana; species Nicotiana tabacum. The sequence goes on from NC_134083.1 coordinate 60,493,631, forward strand.
AGTTTGTTCTTATCATAACTCTTCTCTTCCACAACTATAGATAGGGGTATTCATAACCCAGAAAAGACACCAGAAGTTATAACAAGAAGCAAAAAAAAGCTCGTGGATCAAACGCTGCAAATTTCTCCACAAGTTTCAAGCTTCAAGCAATCAAGTTCAAGTTCAAGCAATTAGGTTCAAGCTCAAGAATGAAGAACAAATCAAGTTCAAGCTCAAGAACGAAGAACAAATCAAGTTCAAGCAATCAAGCTCAAGCTCAAGAACGTAGAACAAATCAAGATTCAAGGAATACGAGTTCAAATCAAAGTTCGTGCTAGTTGAATTCAAGATCATCGTTCGTGGCAACAACCTCATATTCAAGATCAAGCTCAAGGGCCTTGAATTTATTTACTATTGGAAAGAAGAATCATGGGATTCATAGAGATTGTACACTCAAATTATTTGAATTAAATACAACGATTGTTGCGATATTTTTCGGTCTTGATTTTATTTTTTTGACGCAATTTATTGTCTACAGATATAAAAGAGAAACACGATAGATAATTTGTAACGGATAAAATAATTTTTTTCAAGTCTACCTTAAATTTTGCGAACAATTATTGTTTTTTTTTGTCATCTCCAAAAATATTTTCGATATTTAGCATTGATTTTTCAAACTAGAGAACGAGTTTATATCCAATCAAAGTTTCCCAAATATTCAAGTTAAACTCATTTTAACTTGAAAAAACGAAAGATGTTATCGTTTTTAGCTCTGCATTTCCTTTTAAATGTAATTTAGTGGGCGTTTGGACATAAGAATTGTAAAATTCCGAAAAAAGTAAAAAAAAAAAAAAAATTAAAGTGAAAATGGTATTTGAAAATGAGAGTTGTGCTTGTACATGAATATAATTTTGAGTTATTTTTGAATTTTTGTAAGTGATATAAGTAAAAAATTTGAAAAAAAGTAAAAATATTTTCGTGGCCAAACGAGCTCTTAATTTACTTATGGCCATTAGATAGAATACATGAAATGCCATATTATACTTTCTATTCTGAAACGGATCAACTACAATTTCCCACGGGGAAAGTAGTAACTTCGAAATGCGTGGACATTTAGGGGTCTTTTGTTAGAGGGACAAGGGATAAGAAATATGAAATTATTTTATCCTGTGAATTTTCTATTCAAGTATAAGCAATACCGAGATTATTTATACAAAAGTTTATCTAAATTTATTTGAGCGTAAAACCAACATATATTTTATGTTATTCCCCTTATGTCCGTTTTTTTGTTAATGACCAATCAAGAAATATATATCCACTAAATAATCTAGTCGGTTTTAATCCATGTGTTATAATCTCCATGTTACACTTCCAGTAACATGCATTGAGAACTTGTTTTGAGTAGTTTGTACTGGATGACGAGTAGTCCAAATCGGTTGACACTAGACAATTTTGAGGGGAATTATATGCTTATTTAAAACTTGAATTTTAATTAATTTAAGCTTAAATCTTGTTAAAGAAATGAGATATATTCAGAAGACATTTCCTCTCCCCAAACTATTATCCTCACTCCCTCCCAGTCAAAGCACTTAATTTCCATGATAACGCGCAGAGAACCACAAATAAAACAAAGAACAGAAAAAACCACTGCACGAGTCACGACTAATCATAGACAACACTATTGACTTTTATCCTTGATTTCAATTCCTGACTAAATCAAACGTCAATTAGCTTGTTAACCCTGCGCGCGCAACCCTGCTCCTTGTTCAACTATTGGTGAATCTTCTCTGAGGAAATGATAAAAAAGAAACGACAGAACAAACTCACCTTACTCGATTTGCAGATAAGATGTTGCCAATCATACGGCTCCAATTAGCTATTCTTGTACTACTTGTGATCTGCACAACCATATCCAAAGCCCAAAATATTACTCAGTGCACTTCTTCTTGTGGTGATATTCATAACATCACCTTTGCATTTCGATTGAAAGCTGATCCCAAGAATTGTGGAGATTCTAGGTTCCAGCTCGATTGCCAGAACAATCGTACTGTCATAAGTTTGAATTCAAGAATATACAACGTGTTGGAAATAAACTATGATAAATTCTTGATAAGAGCAATTGACCCTGGTTTGGTGAATCAGACCACGAACTGCACTTTTTCTCCCAATTACTTCACCACCACGGTTCCTAGAACCTCACCTTTTGGCGATTTAGCTTCCAACATTCCTATTATATATGTCAATTGTTTATCCATGGTAAACTCTTCGCGCTATGTGGAGACTACTTTCTGTGGATTAGAGAACAAGACTTCTTTCTTTAATTCTTCAGAAAGTCATAGTTATGTGGCCATAGGAGAGGACATGTCGATTACGGATTTGGCTGAGAAATGCAGCATGGAAATAGTGGCCTGGGCGTCGGCTCGTGGGCTTTCGGGTGACAATACTACTCTATCGAGCATTCAGGATGCCCTGAGTTATGGATTTGAGCTTTCTTGGAAGTGTACCTTCTTGTGTAGAGAATGTGAAGCGAGTCAAGGCAACTGTTTTGCTGAAGGCGACGGCTATAGTTGCAACCACCGCTGCGACGATGGCACCCCCTTTGATCTTCCCGTCCCTTGTAAGTCAAGATTCAATTTGGAATCCCTTTTCGAGAATTATCTGTTTTACAAAATCCCATATCTGTGGTTGAATATATGTGGAATTTTCTGAGTCCTGATTGGTGGTACTGACTAGTATTTTGAAGATACAAGTATCTCCCTAAGTGCTGCAACGCTAGAAATTTTAAGGTGTCATTCTTTACCACAGACTAAGTCTTCAATTAAAGCAGGTCATAGATGTAGCCAACTTTCATTCGTCTATTATATCCGCTCTCTGTGGGGTCTATTGTATGAGGTTATAAGAAAATTTGGATCTCTTTTGCGTTCAGTTCTCCACTCTTTTTTATGCTTATCAGTTAGTTACCCTCTTAACTATACTAAGTTTCAATTCTCAGCAACTTATTTCAAGATATAGCAACCTCTATTTTACTCAAGTTCCTATATTTGGACAATGCAGGTAGCATCCACTTGCATGGCGGTACGTATTTGAGATACTGGACTGCAATAACGTCATTACAGCGTTAAATTAATACGTTTTCCATATAGCTGTAAGCTCTTTCTTCCAGTCGTTACCAAATTTGCTTCTTCTAACGTAAATTTTCCTTTGTGATTTGCCTGTTGGACAGTTCTTACTATAATATTTGGCGGATTTGGTATAGGTGAGTCTTCTTATCTTACTCAACGACGACCATAAGCATTCTTGGTACACTCTGAATTCTGAATAATGAAATAGCTTTGAAGCTTTTAGTCAAACCCCTTCACCCTATGAAAAAGGATGTGGTTTTCTAATCAATGACTTCCATTTTTCTTTTTGAAAATTATGCAGCTGCAATTCTGTCATTCCGATTTCTCTTTGGATTAGTTTTCCTGGTTGCATTAATAGTGTACAGATGGAGAAGACGGCACTTATCTATGTATCAATCAATTGAAGACTTCCTGCAAATCCAAAGCAACCTTGTGCCAATTAAGTACTCCTATTCTGAGATTAAGAAGATGACTAATAAATTCAAAGAAAACTAGGCGAAGGAGCCTATGGAACTGTCTTCAAAGGAAAGCTCCGAAGTGGCCCTTTTGTTGCAGTGAAGATGATGCACAAATCTATGACTAGTGGGCAAGAATTTATCAGTGAAGTTTCCACAATTGGAAGGATTCACCATGTTAATGTTGTGCAGCTCATTGGATTCTGCGTTGAGGGCTCAAAACGTGCTTTGGTGTATGAGTTCATGCCTAATCGTTCCTTGGACAAGTACATATTTCCGCAAGAAGGAATTGATTCCTTGAGTTACAAACAAATGTTCGAGATATCTCTAGGAGTTGCCCGTGGGATAGACTATCTACATCGGGGGTGTGACATGCAGATCTTACATTTTGATATAAAGCCTCACAACATTCTTCTGGATGAAAATTTCAATCCAAGAATATCTGACTTTGGGCTTGCAAAATTGTACCCAACAAATGATAGTATTGTGAGTCTAACTGCAGCTAGAGGGACAATGGGTTACATGGCTCCAGAGTTGTTCTATAAAAATATTGGAGGAGTGTCATACAAAGCCGATGTATATAGTTATGGTATGTTGTTGATGGAAATGGCAGGCAGAAGGAAGAACATGAACCCATTTGCGGATCATTTAAGCCAAATTTACTTTCCTACATGGGTTTATGACCAATATAATGAAGGAAATGATATAGAGATGCAGGACACCAGCGAGGAAGATAGGAGGATGGTAAAGAAGATGATTTTTGTGGCATTGTGGTGCATACAGATGAAGCCTGTTGTTCGTCCTGCAATGAACAAAGTTGTTGAAATGCTTGAAGGAGATGTTCAACTCCTACTGAGGCCCCCTAGACCTTTTATATCTCCTCGTGAGATTGCCGGGGATGTTATTGAGACAATAAGAATTTCCACGGAGGTATAGGTGGCCACTCACTGTGATGTGCAATCCATGGTCATAAACTCATTATTTACTTAATTAAAATATTTCATTTGAGCTGGTGATTACCCTTTCTACATTTTGTTTTTCTCCAATACACAGTCTGTCTGATTCATTGTGCAAGTATCAGTTTCTTACATCAAACTAAGATCCTAGGATTTGATATGAGATGTATATCTGATGTGTCTTATTATTTATGATCTCATGGAGTAAAGTAAAATTAATGTCGACTTCAAGATGCAATGTTTGTTGCATTGTGAATCATTAATCCTTTGAAGATAGTGTTACAAGATTGATATAGTTCACGAAATACAATAGCTCTAAGAAATTCTCATTTCAGCTTAGGCATATCGGGGATTTAAACTTGATGAGTTCGGTCTTTAAGGTTTTTAAAATTAAATTCATTTTACTTTTAAAATTATGGATTCAAATTTAATATTTGTTGAAATTTGGTAGGTTTTCATGCATATATCTATAATCCGCGTAGAAAATATTAGGTTTGGATGAACCCGTTGCCCGCGAGCTGCACTTGCCACTGCATTTGAACCACCCTATCACTCTTGTTCCTTTCCTATTGGAAATAAGAAAAGAATATTTGAAAAAATTTATGTTATCATATTTTGCACACTATTCATGTTTTTAGGTTTCTCGTATTTGGCATACCAAGTGGAACTCAAAAGACAGTCATAACTTTACATTCTTGTACCTTTTTTAACTATGGGAAAAAGAAAAGTGCATTTGTAGTTTTTAGGATATCATATATTGCATACTAAGTGCTTTTTTCAAGTCTTTAGGTTTCCATATTCTGCATAACAAGTGGGACTTATAAGATAAATTCATATATTATAATCTCGTTTCTTTTTTATATTTAAAAGACAAATGCAAAATGCTGTTATATCATTTTATCATGTTTAGTAACATACTTGAAGAGGCAATAGGAAGAATATGATATGTGCCAAAATGAGCAGTAGGAAGATTATTTATTTTGATTTTTGATTTCTCACCTAATGCTCGATACCTACATATTAGCCCCCACTAATTCGAGTTTATGTTACCTAAAAATTTCACATAAGAACAATTGGGCTCCCTACTTTTTAATTTTATAGCCCACATTTTAATTTTTCAATCTCATGATGCTTCAAGTAGTCATTTCTGTCCCGTGCTGGGGAAACTAGTTCTTCCTTGGTTTACATTGTAAGAGTTTTGAGCGTAATATGATACTTTAGTGAAGTGTATATTAGTTTATTTGTATGTTGGTGTTGCAAATCGTTCGAAAGGTAACTATCAAGCATAGTTTCATCAAACAAGGAAATGATTACACAATCACATTTTCTTTATGGAGTGAGAACATCCTCTGTTTGCCAGGATAGAAGCAAATTCTTATTAAAGAAGCCCTTAAGATGATGGCCTGAATTTTAACTTGCCTCATCTCAGAAGTGTACAAGCGAAATGATTAAGGTAACTGCGATGTCTGGTACTCCTTCCAGCACCATTGGGAGTACTAGGGTGATAGAAGGAGAGCCTGCTCAGTATTCTGAGTAGGTGTATTTTCTAGTAGAAAACTAATTAGCATCCCCTTGTGCACACCATTTAATTGCAGTTATGTTGGCATGACCATCTTTAGTAGTTAGAAAGATATTAGTAATTTATACTTACATTGTATGCTCCACCAGAAAAGCCAAGCAAATTAAAGCTTCTACTAATATCTGCCTGGCAAGTCTTAGTTATCATCCGAGTTTCCCAGATTGATGAATGGTTGAGTATGATTTAAACTACCACAGCAATGGCATTAGGCTTCCTTTAAAAAGGTATCTCCTTGGCTTGATTTAGGCCTTAAGCTCAATTAAATTAATTGGTTTTCTTTTGATTCTTTTCCTCCTATACCTCTTTGAACGATTAGGTGACACCTACTTGTGGAAAATGAAATGTGTACTTCAATTAGCAACATTCCTAATTACCATCTTTAACATCCAATAATACACATTCTATCCCTCCTTGGTTACACATTCTTAATTATGATCTCTAGCTAGTAGTTAATGCCTCTCGCATTACATAAAAATATATCACTATAAATAAGCTTTTCATATTACAGAATGAGCCAAAGGCTGGGTAGATACATTACATAAAATGGCATATGATATATTTTTATCTGAAGCCTCGGAGAATAGACGAACAGTAATTAAAAATGTGTGGATGTTTAAGAGATACTATACCTGTTGCGATAACTGAAACAACTCAACAATATAAAGATGAAAACATCATATATAGGTGATACATGCAAATCCAGGATACAAATAATATGAGTATGATTTATTATAAATAAATTTAAATATTTTTTACATAGATATACTCAAATATGTGATTTGGGTGTATTCATGTATTCCGGCGAAAGCACTCAATGGTCAACGCCATGGAAACGTGGACGCAAATTAAATAAAAAGGTGTACTAATGCGCAAATAATTATAAAGAACTGACTTCTGACTTTCACCATTGCTCCTGCTGTTATGACCAGATCAAACATCAGCTTTGGATAATTAGGCAGTGGACATTAGCTTTGATCAATGTCCAAATATTGATTCGAGAAAGCAACTTCGCTAATACATTTGGTGAATTGCATCCTTTCTATTCTAAAAGGTCAACAGAACAGTGTCATCACAGTCGGTTTTCAGGTATGATGTTGGCAAGACTCTGGATTGTTATTTTCTTAACCTGCACAACCATGGCCAAAACCCAAAACATTACCCAGTGTGCTTCTTCTTGTGATGATATTCATAACATTAGCTTTCCTTTTAGATTGAAAGCTGATCCCCATAATTGTGGAGATTCCAGGTTTGAGCTTGATTGCCTGAAAAATCGTACTGTCATAAGTTTGAATTCCAAAAGATATTACGTGCTAGATATCAACTATCGCGAATTCTTGATCAGAGCAATTGACCCTGGTTTGGAGCATCACACGAGGAACTGTACTTCTTTTCCTGATCACTTTAACACATCTGTTCCTAGCACCTCAACTTTTGCTAGAGATTTAACTGTTGAACTTCTTTATCAGAAGTCAACTTCTGGTACTATCATAGACGTTAAATATCATGATCGGAACATTCCCATTATCTATGTCAATTGTTTAGCTCCTGTGAATTCCTCGCGCTATGTGGAGACTACTTTCTGTGGTTCGAAGAACAAGACTTATTTCTCTAATTCTTCCCAAAGTCATAGCTATGTCGCCATTGGACAGGACATGTCGGTCTCTGATTTGGCTGAGAATTGCAGCGTGGAAATGGTGGCCTGGGCCTCGGCTCGTGGGCTTTCGGGGGACAATACTTCTCTGTCGAACATTCAAGCAGCCTTGGCTTATGGGTTTGAGTTTTCTTGGAAGCGTACCTTCTTGTGTAGAGAATGTGAAGGCTACTGTTTTGCTGAAGGTGACGGCTTTGTTTGCCATCGCTGCAAGGACAACTCCGGGATGAATCTACATATCCCTTGTAAGTCAACATTCATTTCGAGTTTCACTAAGTTCAAATTGGAATACCTTTTCAAAAGTTCTGTTTTACAAAATTCCATCTGTGGTTGAAATTTTGGTTTTTTCCCCTTCAATTTTCCACTCATTTTGATGAGTACTACCTCCTTTGTTGCTTAATCTTAAATCCTTAAGTTTCAATATTCAGCAATTTATTTCAAGATTTGACCTCTTGTAATTGGACAATGCAGGTAGCGTCCACCACTTCTTTGGTAAGTATTTCTGATACTGGAGCGATAATTTTATATACTATGCATTTTGCTGAAAGGAAATTGTTAAAGCAACGTGTTTGCCAATAATGATACCCCTTCATTGCACCACATAGCTGTAAGCTCATTCTTGAAGTATTTAATATTTTCTTTCCTCGAATATATAATTTTCCCTTTATGATTTGCCTGTTTTGACAGTTCTAATTTATACAAGATTATACGGTGGAATAGTTATAAGTAAGTTCTCTATCTTACTCTACCAGTATTAGAATTGTTGTTGCACTGAAAACAATAGCTCTAAAGCTTTTAGTCAAACCCCTTTGTCCTAGGAGCAAAGAAATGGCTTTTCTTACTAATGTCATCCTCATGCAGTTTTAATTCCACCATTCCGATTTCTCTGTGGATTCATTTTCCTGATTGCATTAGTAGTGTATAAATTGAGAAGGCGGCACTTGTCTGAGTATCAAGCAATTGAAGATTTCCTGCAAATCCAGGGTACCCTCGTGCCAATTAAGTACTCGTATTCTGAGATTAAGAAGATGACTAATAAATTCAAGGAAAAACTAGGCGAAGGAGCCTATGGAACTGTCTTCAAAGGAAAGCTCCGTAGTGGTCCTTTTGTTTCAGTGAAGATGATGCATAAATCCATGACTAGTGGGCAAGAATTTATCAGTGAAGTTTCCACAATTGGAAGGATTCACCATGTTAATGTTGTGCAGCTCGTTGGATTCTGCGTTGAGGGCTCAAAACGTGCTTTGGTATATGAGTTCATGCTCAATGGTTCCTTAGACAAGTACATCTTTCTGCAAGAAGGAATTGTTTCCTTGAGTTACCAACAAATGTTCGATATATCTCTAGGAGTTTCCCGTGGGATAGACTACCTACATCGGGGCTGTGACATGCAGATCTTACATTTTGATATAAAGCCTCACAACATTCTTCTGGACGAAAATTTCAATCCAAAAATATCTGACTTTGGGCTTGCAAAATTGTACCCAACAGATGATAGTATGGTGAGTCTAACTGCAGCAAGAGGGACAACGGGTTACATGGCTCCTGAGTTGTTCTATAAAAAAATTGGAGGAGTCTCATACAAAGCCGATGTATATAGTTATGGCATGTTGTTGATGGAAATGGCGGGAAGAAGGAAGAACATGAACCCATTCGCGGACCACTTAAGCCAAATTTACTTTCCTACCTGGGTTTACGACCAATTCAGTTCAGGAAATGATGTACAGATACCGGATACCACTGATAAAGAAAGGATGATTCTAAAGAAGATGATGATCGCGGCTTTGTGGTGCATACAGATGAAGCCTGCTGATCGTCCTGCGATGAACAAAGTTGTTGAAATGCTCGAAGGAGATGTTGAACTCCTGCAGATGCCCCCTAAACCTTTTGTAGCTCCTCGTGAGATTGTTGGGGATGTGATTGAGACAATAAGAATTTCCAGTGATGTATAGGTTGCTAACTCACTGTCACACCTCCTTTTTCCCGAAGGACGGGGAGTTTTTCCAATTAAATTGACATTATTCGAAATGAGATTATTTATTTAATTAGAATCGCCACTTGGGATAATTATTATGGTGTCCCAAGTCACCGATTTATTTTAAAATATCAAATCGAGGAAATTGACTCTATTTATGGTCTGCGAACACAGAAGACTGGATAAGTAATTCTGTTAACGCAGGAGAAGGTGCGAGGCACTCACGAGTTTCGTGGTTTTAGCATGGTCGCTTAACAATTAATATTTGGCCTAATTATCTGAAAAATTACATGTTTTAAGACTTATGTGCATTAACGTTTCTATACCACTTTTAATTATATATTTAACCGCTTTTAGTATTTATGGAATTTATTTGAACAAGTCGCGATATCGCGCACTCGTTGTTTTTTTGTACATATTGCGAATCGCGCCACGTGAAACGCACCCGTGATTTACAACATGATTATTTTTATTATTATTTGAAATTATGGTCTAGTCGCGTGAAACGCGCACTTGAATTGGAGTTACGTATCATGACTATGCAACGGAAATCATACCCATAGCCATAATAATTTATTAATCACGCCTAAAACAAACTATGACTATTTATGAGTTGCTTATTTTCCTAAGGTTTGAGATTGTTGTGAGGCCATGAATTATGGAAGATTATTTTGGGAGAAGGATAAGAGAGTCTATTCTATTGTTATGGATTTATTAGGGGGGGGGGGGGAAATGGACTAACTAACATGACATAGTACCTAAACCCAAATCCATGTAGCTTGTTAAATCACCCCACTGTCCCGCTATACTTTAAATGTTCATCTAACTTAATATCCAACAAGAAAACCAACTAGATAAGGAACAAACTCAAACAAATGAAACTAGAATATCAACTAATTGTCTAAACGGATCAGATGGCCAAGAAATTCAAAATTCCACATCAATTAAGTCAACAAAGAAATAGCAACTCAAAGAATTCCATATAAACTCGGCTCAAATGCACTCCTCCTTTTTTATTGCTTTGATGCGATTAATCCAATTCCAAGACTCAACGCCAACCAAATTAACAAAATAAAACTTCGTCTAATTAATTTATACAAAACTTCGTCTAATTAATTTATGACCAAAGTCACTTAATGGAATTACATGTCTTAAACCTCTTTTCAATTAAGTCCAAATCCTTCTTAGTCTAGTACCCAATCTAAATATATTTCAACAAAACTACTTTTGTATTTAAAGCAACAAATATTTTCCACATATGTTTAATTATAATTAGATCTATTCATTCAAAGGTATTAAGTTGACAAAAGACAAGGGAAAAAAAAACAATCATCACATTTAAAAAATAGAATATTCACATGGCTAAAAGACGAAGAAACAAACAGCATATTAAAAATTGGTCAGGAAGTAAAAATAGACCTTGTATTGATTGAATCCAAACTTTAAAATTGTTGTTGCACAACAATCAAACCAAGAGCAGCGACCACAACTGAGAACCTCCAACGGCACAACCTTACCAGAAACACGAAATTGACTGAAAAGTGGAGAAGTTTCAGGGCTGTTTCTTAGCTGATGTTTATGGGGTTGAAAGGTTATGGAGGAAACTGGTTTGTTGGGTGGAGAAGGGGGACTGTTTCACCTGGGTTTTCAACTGGTTTTGGCAGCGTTTTTTGAGCTAATTTTTGTGGGATGAAACTGTTTTTAGAGCTTGGTTTCAGGTGTGTTTTGGTGTTGATTTTGGGTGGAAAAAGAGCAGCACTTTGGACTGTTTTGCAGCTGATTTTAGCTACTCTTCCTAATTGTTTTCACATCTTGTTTTGCTGCTCTTTAGTGTGAATTTTGAGGTGTTTTATGGTGTATTTTGGGGTGGAGATGAAACTGTTTTTTAGGGGTGATTTTTAGTGACGTTTTATGGCTGTTTTTAATGGCTGAAAATTGTTCCGTTTTTGAGCTTTTATTGGCTGCTTTGGAGGAGTTTTGGTCGAGGGAGGCTAGGAGAAGAAGAGGTAGGCGCTACGATTTTTCTCTATTGCTCTCTGTTTTTTCGTCCCCTTTGTGCAGTGTGTGTGTGTGCGCGCTCTATAACTGATGTGAGGAAGTCGGGAAGCGGGGAAGTGGGGAGGATTTATGAGGGAGATGTGAGGGAGAGTGGAGCGTGTGCTAGTATAAAGTGATGTGAGGGAGTTGGGGCAAAAGGGCTTAAGTGAGCGTGTGCTAGTATAAAGTGATGTGAGGGAGTTGGGGCAAAAGGGCTTAAGTGAGTGTGTGCTAGTGTAAAATGACTTGAGTGAGTTTGGGAAGAAGGGATAAAGTAGTGCTAGTGTAAAGTGACGTGAGTGAGTTGGGAAAAAGGGATAATGTGATCTATTAGTGAGATGAGTGAAATATAATTTTCTTAAGTAACACCTATAAAAGGCTAAGTAAGAGCTAAAATATGTAGATTATACTTAAAATATATTTATATATTAAAAAATTCAAATATAGTCAAAAATTAGGTGCTCACACTCACCGTGCTATGTAAAACAATGGTCATATTCTTGCCTCTTTCACTTGAGCTGCGGTTAATTAATATTTTTATTATTATATAATACTATGTTTATTCTTGTGATAAAGTTCCTTCTCTTGTATATTTTCTATTTTTCCAGTTCTACAATCTCTCTGATTCATTGTGGAAGAATCATTTTCATTACATCGAGAAATGTAATTACAAAAGCACACATATTGGAAGAAAGAATATAACTAAATAGTACTGTGCTATATACCGAAGTAAAATCGAGATGATTGAGACGATTTCGAAAAATTTAATTTTGATTATACATAATAAAATAATTAAAAAATCGATATGGTACAAATTATATAAAATAATGTGCCGAACCGAACCATTGACATCCCTACACTACGTATGTGTTGTCTGAAATGCAAAAATAAGGGATTATATATACAATCACCCTGAACTTTGACTGAATCTTCAACTATGCGCCTAATCTTTGCGGAGACCTATGACCTCTTATATTAGTTCAAGATGAAAATATTCCCAGCCTGACCCTATAGGTATAATGTCATTTTCTTCTTTTGTTTAAGCCATTCCATGACCTCTCTCTCTTTCCCTAACAAAATCATAACTTCCCCAGCAAAATCGCGAGATTTAAGGTCTGTAATGAAGGAGAGGGTGGCACTGTGATAATTTTTGAAGCTGATCAAGAGTAGGAAGGTGGGGAGTGGGAAAAAAGAGCTGAAAATTAGCTCCATTAAATTTTAAACTATAGTTTGCTACTTTTCACGCTCTTTAAGAGAGTGATTACTCTATCCACGCTAGTTCAGTCGAAAAAGGTGTAAATTCACTTCACTTCCGGATAGTTTATGGGGATCATACGTCACCTGAAAATTTTAGGTGTGTAATTAGAAATTCGGCCAAACTTCAGGGGTGATCTTATGAATTATCCCTAAAAACAAAGGGCTACATTTCTGACCACACCCTCACGCCTAATCCCCAGTCATAGCACTCAAAGTCAACTTCCACTGAAACGCGCACTTGCAAATAAAATTAAAACAGAAATAACACTGCACGATATATCCAACTGACTTTTGACTTTTAACCTTGATATGATCCGACTTCCTGACCAGATCAAACCTGTGCATTATTAGCTTGTTTAATTATAGATTCAAGGAAGCAACCTCGTTGATACCTTTGATTATGTCGTAGTTGCGCACTTTGCTAGTACGATGAAGGAACAAACAACACAACAGAGGTAGCACAGTCGATCTGCAGATATGATGTTTGCAAGAAGACGGCTGTGGATTGCTACGTTTCTACTGCTTGTGATTTGCACGACTATAGTCAAAGCCCAAATCACAACTCGGTGTACTTCTTCTTGTAGTGATATTCATATAAGGTTTCCTTTTCGGTTAAGAGCTGATCCCCAAAATTGCGGAGATTCAAGGTTCCAGCTTGATTGCCAGAATAATCGTACTGTCATAAGTTTGGAGTCAAGGAAATATAACGTGCTGGAAATCAACTATGACAAATTCTTAATCAGAGCAATTGACCCTGGTTTGGTGAATCAGACCTCGAACTGCACTTCTTTTCCCAATTACTTCACCACAAATGTTCCTAGCACCTCACCTTTTGATTATTTTGCTCCCAACATTCCCATTATATATGTCAATTGCTTAGCCACCGTAGATTCTTCGCGCTACGTGAAGACTACTTTCTGTGGTTCACAGAACAAGACTTCTTTCTTTAATTCTTCACAAAGTCATAGTTATGTGGCCATAGGAGAGGACATGTCGATTACGGATTTGGCTGAGAATTGCAGCATGGAAATAGTGGCCTGGGCGTCTGCTCGTGGGCTTTCGGGTGACAATACTACTCTATCGAGCATTCAGGATGCCCTGAGGTATGGGTTTGAGCTTTCTTGGAAGCGTACCTTCTTGTGTAGAGAATGTGAAGCGAGTAAAGGCAACTGTTTTGCTGAAGGCGACGGCTATAGTTGCAACCACCGCTGCTATGATGACACTGGGATGGATCTTCCCCTCCCTTGTAAGTCAAGATTCATTTTACCTTTCACTATGTTCAACTTGTTGGAATCCCTTTCCCCATGTTTTGTTTGACAGAATTCCATTTCTGACTTGAATATGTGGTTTATTCTGAGTCCTGATTGGTGGCAATAATGACTGTTGAACTTACTCCCTCCGTTCCAATTTATATCATATAGTTCGATTCGGCAGGAGTTTAATACATAAATGAGGTTTTGAAACTTATGGTATTAAATATGCCACAACATTTGTATGGCAATAATGACGGTTGAACTCACTCCCTTTGTTCCAATTTATGTCATGTAGTTTGATTCGTCACGGAGTTTAATAAAGGAATGAGGACTTTTGAAACTTAAAGTTTTATACATGTCATAACTTTTGTACGGCTATAAAAACTTCTCACTCAGAGTAAATCGAGAGTGTAAAGTTAATTTTTTTCAAATATGGAAATGTGTCCTTTTTTTGGGATAGACTAATCAGGAAATAATGTCGCATAAACTGGAACGGATGGAATATAAGTATTTTGAGGACCGAAGTATCTCTTTTTTGCTGCAGCTAGAATCTGAGCAATTTAACTGTACTTTCATGTTTCACATTTGAGGTGTCATTACCACAGATTAAGTCTTCAATTAAAGCAGGTCAAGTTTAGTCTATGTTCTTTCATTCATTATATCCACTCTCCTGTGGGTTCTGTTGTTTAAAGTTATAAGAAAATCTTGATCTCTTTTGCATTCAATTCTCCACTCTTTTTCATGTTTGTCAGCTTCCCTCTTAATTACTGAACTTTCAATTCTCAGGAACTTATTTTAAGATTTAGCATCTCTATTTTACTCAAGTTCCTTATTTTTTGGATAATGCAGGTAGCATCCACTACTATGGTGGTACGTATTTAAGATACTGAAGTGCAGTAACTTCAATATGTTTTCCAATTATAATCCTCCTTCACAGCACCACATAGCTGTAAGCTCTTTCTTCAAGTCTTTAACAAATTTGTTTCCTCTAACGTAATTTTTCCTTTGTGATTTGCCTGTTCTCACAGTTCTTACGATATTGTACGGCGGAATAGTTCTAAGTGAGTCTTCTTATCTTACTCAACTAGGCAAACCATTCTTGCTACACTCTGAATTGGGAAAATAAGTTTTGATGCTTTTAGTCAAATCCTTTATCCTTTTTTATTTCTGATATTATGCAGTTTCACTTCTGTCGTTCCGGTTTCTTTGTGGATTCATTTTCCTGATTGCACTAATCGTGTATAAATGGAGAAGACGACACATATCTATGTATCAATCAATTGAAGACTTCCTGCAAACGCAGAGCAACCTTGTGCCAATTAAGTACTCCTATTCTGAGATTAAGAAGATGACTAATAAATTCAGGGAAAAACTTGGCGAAGGAGCCTATGGAACTGTCTTCAAAGGAAAGCTACGCAGTGCTCCTTTTGTGGCAGTGAAGATGATGCACAACTCTATGACTAGTGGGCAAGAATTTATCAGTGAAGTTTCCACAATTGGAAGGATTCACCATGTTAATGTTGTGCAGCTCATTGGATTCTGTGTTGAGGGCTCAAAACGTGCTTTGGTATACGAGTTCATGCCTAATGGTTCCTTGGACAAGTACATATTTCCGCAAGAAGGAATTGTTTCCTTGAGTTACAAACAAATGTTCGATATATCTCTAGGAGTTGCCTGTGGGATAGACTACCTACATCGGGGTTGTGACATGCAGATCTTACATTTTGATATAAAGCCTCACAACATTCTTCTGGATGAAAATTTCAACCCAAAAATATCCGACTTTGGGCTTGCAAAATTGTACCCAACAGATGATAGTATAGTGAGTGTAACTGCAGCAAGAGGGACAGTGGGTTACATGGCTCCAGAGTTGTTCTATAAAAATATTGGAGGAGTGTCGTACAAAGCCGATGTATATAGTTATGGTATGTTGTTGATGGAAATGGCAGGCAGAAGGAAGAACATGAACCCATTGGCGGATCATTTAAGCCAAATTTACTTTCCTAGGTGGGTATACGACCAATTTAATGAAGGAAATGATATAGAGATGCAGAATACGAACGAGGAAGATAGGAGGATGGTAAAGAAAATGATGATCGCAGCTTTGTGGTGCATACAGATGAAGCCTGCTGATCGTCCTGCAATGAACAAAGTTGTTGAAATGCTTGAAGGAGACGTCGAACTCCTACTGATGCCCCCTAGACCTTTCATATCTCCTCGTGAGATTGCTGGGGATGTTATTGAGACAATAACAATATCAACTGAAATCTAGGTGGTTGCTCACCATGCTGTGCAAACCATGGTCATACATTTGAGCTGGTGATTAGGCGCCTTTCTACATAGTATTTGTTTACTCGAGTATATCTTGGTATTTCCTCAACTCATGTACATTTACTCTGTCTTTAATCTACAGTAGATCCAACTTTTTGTGGAAGTATCTTTTTCTTACATTAGAGAGTAGTCTTTTGAGATTCCTAGAATTTGACATGAGATTTATATCTCAAATGTACTCGTATCATTTCAGATCTCATGGAGTAAAGATAAATTAATGTCTGACATCAATGTATTGCGAATCATTTGTCCTATCATGATTATGCAACAGGATCGAGTAAGTTCACAATGTCTAGTATCAATACGAAGACTCCCATCTCTGGCCACAGGTTGTCAGTTCTGCATCATGATAAAAAATTGAGTGTAGTATAATCATACTAATATTAATTATCAATAGGTTGGTTGAGGATCAAAACTACTGCAGGAATGTCATGAAGTTTCCCTTAAAGATAATCTCTTTGGCAATTTTGAGGCCTCAACCCTAATTAAAGCGTAATCAATAGTTTCTTCACCTATATCCATGGCAACATATAGAAAGCGAAATGAGTCGGGATTCAGCTAATACAACAACCCAGTAAAATTTCACAAGTGAGTGTACGCAGATCTTACCCCTACCCGAGGGAGTAGAGAGGTTGTTTCTTGCAATGGTACATATTAATTATATTCCTCCTGCTAGGAATCACATTTCACATTTCTCTTACCATGACGATCTTCATAAATTATGAGACTTGCAATAAGCGCAATGCTTTCTTATATAGGAAAAGTTGGCTATAGTGAATTTGCTTTAGTACGCATGCTAGCTAGGTAGCTTAGTTATGACTATTAATTAGAGTTTTCATGTCTTTCGACCTTCTACATTCTTTTAGGCATTACGTGAAATACCATATGAATCTTTATCTGTGCTCAAAAACTTTTGTTGGTGTAACCGTGTAAGGGGAAACTTCCAATATATTTTTAGTAGCTGTAAATAAAGAAAGTTAAGCAATACCAAAGCGGATGGACAAAAACGTTCCGCGGTATATAGTACTTTTTTCTAACTTTGCAAAAAGAAACAACAAAATTTCCAAGGTGTTCCATTAGATTTTTTGTAGCTGTAAAAAAGTTATAGAATGACTAAAGTGGATGGAAAAAATTCGGCGGTAGTACGTACTTCTTTCTAACTTTTCAAAAAGAGAGACTGTAACAAATTTTCCAAAGTGTGTAATGTTGCATCCGTAATGATTTTGAGATTAGCTGCAAAAATATTACTGTAGTTTATCTAAATTTGAGTATCTCCTACAATATTGTAAAATTAAACTCAACATCTCAACGCAGGAAAAATTACACATCAAAAGCTAGTTACTAAGGATTCAAATCCCATAGCTTATAATGGACCATACCAAATCACCACCGCGCTACGCATGGCATCACCATCCAAGGCACGGTGGGCACAGAAGGTGGTGGATGGCTTTGATACCACTGATATAACCCAAGAGATACCACAGCTCAAAAACTAACTATATTCATTCCCACACGCCTGTTATGGTAGCCTAAGAGCTGTCCAAAATGAAGATACATTCAAAGATTTCGAGAAATTTCATAAAGATATTTTCATCATTGTCATGTTGAGGCATTGGCATGAGCAAGAAAGCAGACAAGAGAAAATAAGAAGAACGGGCTTTATCATATTCAGTCGGAAGAGTTTAGGTAATACTTTCAAAGTGACTCTCGACGGGAGAATTCAGGCTATTTAGGAATTGAGGTTGGAATGCCCAAGTTTATATGAACCCACATCAGCACATTACTGTTGGGATATACTGTTAACCATGTGGTTGAGACATAGTATTTTGTTTAATTCTTTATGGAATAATTGTTTATTTTATTTATTCAATTCAATAAAGTACCTTTTTAAATAGATCATTTGTTACATGTGTGTCCTTTTAAGTTATGTAGTAGATAATTTAGTGTATGGAGTCTTAGCTCATGCACAATGCACAGAAAATTAAATTGTCGGTTCACATAATTAATAAACTATGTTCACAATCAAAGATATTATTGGACAAAATATCTTGATGATTGTAGCATAACATTATAGTATAATTTGTCTTGATTATGGGAGTGGTTTTACTCCAACTTCTTGTGCTAGTATACTTAGTGTATATTGAACGGACCAAGTAAAGAAAAGATATTTTTGTACTGAATATATATAAAATATTTTCTCTAATTCATTAAAATAAGCTTATACTCCTAATTTTGATATAATTATTATGATCAATGTGATTTGTTTATTGTTTTGATTTATCAAAAGGTATAACTCTATTCAGAGTTAGTGTATGCCTAATAGATTGGACAATAACGAATAACATTTGTGAAATAATAATTAGTTGATAGAATCCATGACTCGATTTTGTGTTTGATGATACCCCTTTCATGTAAGCTTATAAGTTTTTATGTGAAAATCCGGCTGGTGAATTTTATATCCGTCACATGAAATAGTTTAAGCGGAATTATAAAGGATTTAATTAGTTTATTAAATTAAATTTTTAGTGATTTAATTTAATTAACTGGTATTTGGGATCTTAACACAGGGAGTTAAAATAAGTTTTAGTGAATTTTCGAAATTCATATTGAGGAGATCAATTGCAGTTTTTTAGTGGAATAAACTGCAATTAATTATAGTAAAAATTAATTCATACAAAATTTTGAATTAATATTATAATTAGTAGCCTCTTATTATTTCTGTGGTCCCTGCTATACCTAGTAAAAAACTGGACTGACTTGGGTAAAAAGTGACTTGGGAGAAAAGTCATCTGGTAGAGTTAGAGTAGGATTCTACTTGTGCAAGTAGAATCCTATACGTTTTTTAGAGCCTTATTTTGGTTGAAAACGTGTCTACTTAAGGAAGACAATTTTTACCCAATAACTCATCTTTTAGAGTCGTATTGTTCTTGGCCACTCAAAGCATATTCGTCCAAGGTATTACCAGGATCATAGCAGAAGACTGCAGCCCTGGATTCTTGCTGTGTGGAGAACCTTTGCAACGATTTCAAGAGGTTAGTGGTTTCTAATCTCGTAATTGTATCATTGTCTAGTTTACATGTATTTGATGCCTGATTTGTATGCTTGCTTCCGCTGCTCATGTTCTAACAATTGGTATCAGATGTCGTCTTACATCTAACTAGATAATGTAATACAGTATGATTAGAGTAATATTAAAACGTGTTATTTAATGATACATGTTTGGTATGATTATTCTATGTCAAAAACGTGATTGTTTTTATTAGTATTTTAATTATGTTATTATGGATTAATATACATATGCATAAACAGTAGTGTTATATTTAATGATAATCTGTTCAATTATGTTTTTGTTGAATAACGTGACTGTTTTCAAGAGAGTTCAAGCGTGACTATTTTTCATAATTAAGTTTATGGATTAACAATGTTGTTTTAATAAAAATGTGGATGTTTTGAATGCTATTAGTTCTGAAATTATGAATTAATATATGTAATTATGAACGGTGGCGTTTTTAAACGGGTGAAGAATATTTTTTTTACAATTCTGTTTGAACACAGTTTTTATTAAAAAATAATAAAAAATATTATTTTGAGTTCTGAAATCATGAATTAACATACATAAGCATATTATGTGATTTGAACGAGTCAAAATAATTAAAACCCTTAAAAACGCCAAAAACAGAATACTACAAATAGGTCATAAATTTGGAATTCTGAAATTCTGTCGAACTCCGATTGACCTCAAATTTGGTAGGTTCATCGAAAACGAGCCAGTGAGCAATACATGATTTTTGGCCATTTTTCTATTTTCTGAGAAAAAATTATAAAAAGAATTTTTTTAAAAGAAATCAGTGATGGTAGGGTTCAATTCTCATGATTTCCAATCATGTTTTACAGTAATATAATGAATTTATATGTTGACATAGGTCTTCTTCCACATCGGATAACTTCATTATAAATGATTACTGTAGTTTTTCCTCTAGTTATTTGATTACTTGTATTAACTCTCTAATTGAGTTACATGTTGATTCAATGAAACTAGAGTTTATAAAAGTGATATTTACCTATCTTAAATTAACAGTTTACTCTCCATCTGAGTTGGTCCTATTTTAATATATGGGGTAAATATCTTACATAACTCATATATTTTGCATGAATAGTTAAGTTTTCCTAACAAATCTAATTATTCAATGAGCATGGTTATATGTGTAATGTGTTATTTTGAATTTAATTATTCTAAATACATAACTAATGATCTATTTAATGTGAATATCTCTCAGATTAACCATGTCTTCATTCAACCCACTTACCTCAATTTTGAACCAAAACAAGTTAGAAGGATCGAATTATGTTAACTGGAAAAGAAGCCTTGATATTGTCCTAACTGCTGAAGGTTACAAATTTGTAATCACTGAGGAGTGCCCAGAAAAACCTGAAAATGCTACCGATGATCAGGGTAAGGCCTATGACAAATGGGTCAAGGCTGATGAGATGACGCGATGTTACATTCTTGCCTCTATGGTGAATGTTTTGCAACATCAGCATCAGTTTATGGGGTCTGCTTATGACATGCTCGAAAGTCTCAAAGAGATATTCGGTGAGCAAAATCGTGCGGCTAAGCAGACAGCCATAAAAGCCCTTTTGAACACCAAGATGGCTGAAGGATCATCGGTCAGGGACTATGTTCTGAAGATGATGAGTCTTCTAAATGAACTGGAGGTCCTTGGAGCTGTGATTGATAAGGAATCTCAAGTTGAGATGGTCCTGCAGACTCTGCCTGACAGTTTTCAATAATTTTGCTTGAACTATAATATGAAAAAAATGGATTTGTCACTGGTGAAATTGTTGAATGAGCTGCAAGCGGCAGAATCTATTATCAAACAGCAAGCTCCAGTTGTGGCACTCAATGTTGAGAAAGCTTCGGTTTCTAAGTCTAAAGGCGGTAAGAAAAAGAAGAAGGCTCAAAAGGTTTTGGTACCTGGAGGTGCGGCTGGTGTGAAAAAACACAAAGGAAAGTGCTATCATTGCAAGCAACCTGGGCATCACAAAAAATAATGCCCTGCCTATCTGGCAAAGTTGAATAAGCAAGGTAATTCAAATTTAAATGTCGTTAAAACTTGTTTAGCGGCTGTCTCTACCATGTTTTGGTATGTAGATTTAGGAGTCACTAATCATATATGCACTTCTTTGCAGGGGTTTCAGGAAACGCGAAGACTAAGTGAGAATGAAGTTTGTATTTTTCAAGCCAATGGCGAGCCAGCACCATCTTTAGCATTAGGAGATATTAGAGTTTCGTTTAGTAGTGATAGAGTTTTAGTTTTGAAAGATGTTCTTTGTGTACCTTCTATTAGAAGAAATTTGATTTCGGTTTCGAAAATAATGGATGCTGGTTATAATATTTATTTTGCTAATAACACTGTTGTTATTAAGTTTAATAAACGTTTTATCTACACTGCTACTAGAGTACATGACCTTTTTATTCTTGATATATCTCCTAATGTGCTACAACAACCAAAAAAATTAAATAACATTAATCTGCCACATAAAAAAAAATATTTCTGAATTGAGCCAAACTTATTTGTGGCACTTACGCCTAGGTCATATAAATCTAAATAGGATTTCGAGATTGGTCTCTGATGGACCTTTCTTCATACAAAATTTTGAATTAATATTATAATTAGTAGCCTCTTATTATTTCTGTGGTCCCTGCTATACCTAGTAAAAAACTGGACTGACTTGGGTAAAAAGTGACTTGGGAGAAAAGTCATCTGGTAGAGTTAGAGTAGGATTCTACTTGTGCAAGTAGAATCCTATACGTTTTTTAGAGCCTTATTTTGGTTGAAAACGTGTCTACTTAAGGAAGACAATTTTTACCCAATAACTCATCTTTTAGAGTCGTATTGTTCTTGGCCACTCAAAGCATATTCGTCCAAGGTATTACCAGGATCATAGCAGAAGACTGCAGCCCTGGATTCTTGCTGTGTGGAGAACCTTTGCAACGATTTCAAGAGGTTAGTGGTTTCTAATCTCGTAATTGTATCATTGTCTAGTTTACATGTATTTGATGCCTGATTTGTATGCTTGCTTCCGCTGCTCATGTTCTAACAATTGGTATCAGATGTCGTCTTACATCTAACTAGATAATGTAATACAGTATGATTAGAGTAATATTAAAACGTGTTATTTAATGATACATGTTTGGTATGATTATTCTATGTCAAAAACGTGATTGTTTTTATTAGTATTTTAATTATGTTATTATGGATTAATATACATATGCATAAACAGTAGTGTTATATTTAATGATAATCTGTTCAATTATGTTTTTGTTGAATAACGTGACTGTTTTCAAGAGAGTTCAAGCGTGACTATTTTTCATAATTAAGTTTATGGATTAACAATGTTGTTTTAATAAAAATGTGGATGTTTTGAATGCTATTAGTTCTGAAATTATGAATTAATATATGTAATTATGAACGGTGGCGTTTTTAAACGGGTGAAGAATATTTTTTTTACAATTCTGTTTGAACACAGTTTTTATTAAAAAATAATAAAAAATATTATTTTGAGTTCTGAAATCATGAATTAACATACATAAGCATATTATGTGATTTGAACGAGTCAAAATAATTAAAACCCTTAAAAACGCCAAAAACAGAATACTACAAATAGGTCATAAATTTGGAATTCTGAAATTCTGTCGAACTCCGATTGACCTCAAATTTGGTAGGTTCATCGAAAACGAGCCAGTGAGCAATACATGATTTTTGGCCATTTTTCTATTTTCTGAGAAAAAATTATAAAAAGAATTTTTTTAAAAGAAATCAGTGATGGTAGGGTTCAATTCTCATGATTTCCAATCATGTTTTACAGTAATATAATGAATTTATATGTTGACATAGGTCTTCTTCCACATCGGATAACTTCATTATAAATGATTACTGTAGTTTTTCCTCTAGTTATTTGATTACTTGTATTAACTCTCTAATTGAGTTACATGTTGATTCAATGAAACTAGAGTTTATAAAAGTGATATTTACCTATCTTAAATTAACAGTTTACTCTCCATCTGAGTTGGTCCTATTTTAATATATGGGGTAAATATCTTACATAACTCATATATTTTGCATGAATAGTTAAGTTTTCCTAACAAATCTAATTATTCAATGAGCATGGTTATATGTGTAATGTGTTATTTTGAATTTAATTATTCTAAATACATAACTAATGATCTATTTAATGTGAATATCTCTCAGATTAACCATGTCTTCATTCAACCCACTTACCTCAATTTTGAACCAAAACAAGTTAGAAGGATCGAATTATGTTAACTGGAAAAGAAGCCTTGATATTGTCCTAACTGCTGAAGGTTACAAATTTGTAATCACTGAGGAGTGCCCAGAAAAACCTGAAAATGCTACCGATGATCAGGGTAAGGCCTATGACAAATGGGTCAAGGCTGATGAGATGACGCGATGTTACATTCTTGCCTCTATGGTGAATGTTTTGCAACATCAGCATCAGTTTATGGGGTCTGCTTATGACATGCTCGAAAGTCTCAAAGAGATATTCGGTGAGCAAAATCGTGCGGCTAAGCAGACAGCCATAAAAGCCCTTTTGAACACCAAGATGGCTGAAGGATCATCGGTCAGGGACTATGTTCTGAAGATGATGAGTCTTCTAAATGAACTGGAGGTCCTTGGAGCTGTGATTGATAAGGAATCTCAAGTTGAGATGGTCCTGCAGACTCTGCCTGACAGTTTTCAATAATTTTGCTTGAACTATAATATGAAAAAAATGGATTTGTCACTGGTGAAATTGTTGAATGAGCTGCAAGCGGCAGAATCTATTATCAAACAGCAAGCTCCAGTTGTGGCACTCAATGTTGAGAAAGCTTCGGTTTCTAAGTCTAAAGGCGGTAAGAAAAAGAAGAAGGCTCAAAAGGTTTTGGTACCTGGAGGTGCGGCTGGTGTGAAAAAACACAAAGGAAAGTGCTATCATTGCAAGCAACCTGGGCATCACAAAAAATAATGCCCTGCCTATCTGGCAAAGTTGAATAAGCAAGGTAATTCAAATTTAAATGTCGTTAAAACTTGTTTAGCGGCTGTCTCTACCATGTTTTGGTATGTAGATTTAGGAGTCACTAATCATATATGCACTTCTTTGCAGGGGTTTCAGGAAACGCGAAGACTAAGTGAGAATGAAGTTTGTATTTTTCAAGCCAATGGCGAGCCAGCACCATCTTTAGCATTAGGAGATATTAGAGTTTCGTTTAGTAGTGATAGAGTTTTAGTTTTGAAAGATGTTCTTTGTGTACCTTCTATTAGAAGAAATTTGATTTCGGTTTCGAAAATAATGGATGCTGGTTATAATATTTATTTTGCTAATAACACTGTTGTTATTAAGTTTAATAAACGTTTTATCTACACTGCTACTAGAGTACATGACCTTTTTATTCTTGATATATCTCCTAATGTGCTACAACAACCAAAAAAATTAAATAACATTAATCTGCCACATAAAAAAAAATATTTCTGAATTGAGCCAAACTTATTTGTGGCACTTACGCCTAGGTCATATAAATCTAAATAGGATTTCGAGATTGGTCTCTGATGGACCTTTGAGTTCATTGAAAGTGGAGTCACTGCTAACATGCGAATCTTGTTTAGAAGGTAAAATGACCAAGAGACATTTTCCCTCAAAAAGAAATAGAGCCAGCGATAAGTTAGAATTTATTTACTCTAATTTGTGTGACCCTATGAATATACAAGCAAGAGGTGGTTTTGAGTATTTTGTGACTTTCACAGATGATTACTCAAAATATGGTTACATTTATCTGTTGCGCCGTAAGTCTAAATGCTTTGAGAAATTCAAAGAATTTAAGACGAAAACGGAGAAACGACATGATAAATATATCAAAACATTGCGATCTGATCGTGGTGGTGAATACCTTTCTGCGAAATTCATTAAATATTTATCAGATTATGGAATTACATCTCAATTATCTGCTCCACGAACACCACAACAAAATGGTGTGGCAGAAAGAAGAAATAGGACCCTTATGGAAATGGTTAGATCAATTTTAAGTTATTTCAATATGCCTTCTTCCTTTTGGGGATATGCTTTAGAAACAACAAATTACATTCTAAATTTGGTTCCTTCAAAGTCAGTACCTTCATGTAATGACTCGGCCGGTCTTTTTGAGTATTACAGCTCCATTCCCCCATTTACTGCTCAAATTATGCCTTACAGATGATTTATGACTTATCGGGTTAGTTGGTTCGGGTCCGTAAGGAATTTGGAATGAAATAAGTCACTTAGTCTCATAATTTAAAATTTTAAGTTAGAAAAGTTAACCGGAGGTAGATTTATGTGTAAATGATCTTGAATTTGAATTTTGGTGATTTTGGACACGTGTCCGGAAAATTATTTGGAGGTCCGTAGTATAATTAGGCTTGAAATGTCGAAAGTTGAATTTTTGGAAAGTTTGACCGGGGGGTTGACTTTTTGATATTGGGGTCGAAATCCGATTCTAAAAATTTGAATAGGTCTGTTATTTTATTTATGACTTGTGTGCAAAATTTGAGGTCAATCGGACGTAATTTGATAGGTTTCAGAGTCGTTTGTAGAAATTGGAAATTTCAAAGTTCATTAGGCTTCAATTGGGGTATGATTCGTGATTTTAGCATTGTTTGAGGTTATTTGAGGGTTCGACTAAGTTCTTATGATGTTTTAGGACTTGTTGGTATATTTGGTTAAGGTCCCGAGGGGCTCGGATGAGTTTCGGATGGTTAACGGATCAAAAATTGGACTTAAACAGCTGCTGGAATTTTCTGATATCTGTATCGGATTTCCTTATACGCGATCGCGTGAATGCGCCTGCGATCGCGTAGGCTTAGTTGGTCAGTAGAGGTTTTGTGCTTCATGATCGCTTGGGGATATCCGCGATCGCGTAAGGTTAATTGAGGGCTGCTGAGTTTTGTGCTTCGCGATCGTGTAGCTTTGATATTTTGTGACTCACGAACGCGTGAAGAAGGTCGCATTCGCGTAGAGTAAGTGGAGCGGAGGTAGAAGTCACGCGTTTTGTGCTTCGCGATCGCGTGGACGAGTCCGCGATCGCGTAGATCTGTGATGTTGTACATCGCGATCGCGTGGGAAAGTCTGCGATCGCGTAGGGTTAAATCTGGGCTGTGGAAAACTGTTCTTCGCGATCGCGTGGGAATGTCCGCGATCGCGTAAAGCAAATGACTGGGCAGAGAGTTTAAGTTCTGAAAATGGGCTTCCATTTTTAACGATTTAGAGTTCGGATTGAGGCAATATTTGGGAGATTTTCAAAGGAATAATGGGGTAAGTATTCTTAACTCAATATTGGTTAAATTATCCGAATCCATGGTTGTTTTTATCATTTAATTGGTGAATTAAATTGGAAAATTTTGAAAACCCTCTTGGATAAATTTGAGGATTTGAGGGCCGAATTGTTATCGAAATTTAATAATTTTGGTATGGTTAGACTCGTGGTTGAATGGGCATTCATATTTTGTAACTTTTGTCGGGTTCCGAGATATGGGCCCCACGGGCGATTTTTTATGTAAATTTTGGATTTTTATGGAAAATTAGCATCTTCTTATGGAAGTAATTTCAATAAATTTTATTCACTGAATCGAATTATTTGTGGCTAGATTCGAGGTGTTTGGAGGCCAATTCACGAGGAAAAGCCATTGCAGTTTTATTTACGGTTTGAGGTAAGTAACAGTTTTAAATCTGGTCTTGAGGGTATGAAACCCCGAATTATTGGATTATGTGAGTATTCTGGAGGTGACGCACATGCTAGGTGACAGCCGTGTGGGCGTGCACCGTAGGAATTGGGACTTGGTCCATTCTGTGAAACTGTAAAGTTGTATAACTTGTTGCTAGCTATATGCTCTCTCGGTGTTATAAGATTTGAGTGGAAATTATGTGATAAACCATGTTTAGGCTATATGTTGGTACTGTTGGGACCCACAGAGGTCGTGTACATGTTGAACTACCTGTGTAATTGTTGTTTTCTACTCAGTCACAGTTTACTTTTTATTTTTTTCTCAGTCTCTATTGTTCATTATTGATGAATCATATCATTGTTGTTTGGGCTGATTTCTTGATTATTGAGAGCCCGAGAAACTAGAGAGATTTGTGACTGAGTGAGGCAGAGGGCCTGATTGTGAGATATTATATTATAGCACGTGAGTTGTCCGTGTAGGATATTATAGCACGTGAGTTATCCGTGCGGATTATAGCACTTGTGCTGTAGGAGCCCCTCCGGAGTCTGTACACCCCAAGTGAGCGCGGCTACCCATAGAGTGTGAGTGCTGAGGGCCGAGAGTCGAGTGGTTGAGCTGTTGTGATGAGTTGAGTGACTGTTGCACGAGAGGTTGTACTTGTTTTGCATTTGTTATTGCACTTGGTTGCTATCTTTAATTGTTGTGAAATCTCTGAAGGATTTATATCCGAATTACATAAATTTGAACTGTATAAGATTGATTTGACTTAAACTGCCGAATTTGAAAGCATGTCTATTCTTTGTTGGAATTACTGAAAGTGAACTATAACTGTGTAGCTCGTCACTATCTTTAGTTCTTTATTTATTATTGTTACTTACTGAGTTGGTTGTACTTATACTACACCCTGCACTTCGTGTGCAGATCCAGGTGTTCCCGGACATAGCGGGTGTTGATTCTTTCGCGCAGTTGATTTTCTGGAGATTTTGAGGCAGCTGCCGTGTTTCGTAGACCTTGTCTCTTCTTCCCTATCTCCTTGTTTACTGTATTTGGCCTTAGACTATTATAGACCGTATTTTCAGACTTGTATTTATATTAGATGCTCATGTACTCAGTAACACCAGGTTTTGGGAGTGTTTGTATCGGAAATTGTGAGGCCTTTTATTAAACTCAAATTATTATGTTTTTCAAACTTTTAGAAATTGTGATTTATTGAGATTGTCGACTTGCCTAGTATTGAGATAGGCGTCATCACGACAGGTTGGGATTTTAGGTCTAGACAAGTTAGTATCAGAGCCCTAAGTAACATAGGTCTCACGAGTCTTGAGCAGGTTTAGTAGAGTCTTGCGGATCGGTACGGAGACGTCTGTACTTATCTTTGAGAGGATGCCGAACCCTTAGGAAAATTTCACTTTCTTGTATTCTATCTTGCAGAATTGATTCATCTTGAAACATAACTCTTTGAATTCCTTTCATGCATTTTGTATGCGCATGTGAGTGCTCGGTTTTACTTGTGCATCGCCGGCTTGGGATTCTATGAACGAGGTTCAAGATGTGTATTTTGTGTTTTGGTGATAGGCCAGTCTAGAGGACTTGAGGCCAGGTTTAGACCGCAGCTTAGGCTCGGTAGCTTCAGTTGTAACCTGTACATTTGGACTCATATGTCCGATAATGTCCCTATGAGTGGAATTTGTGGCTCGATGAGCGGTGGAATGGCTTTGTGATGAGTATGATATAACTGCGAGACGTGTTAAGACGATTTGAATATTCTTTTATTCTGTAAGGACCCGTAAAAAATTTAACCAAAAACTCGGGGTTTCGTGGTGCCAAGTTAGATTCCTGCGTTATTATAGTAGAGGTTCGGACTTTTTGGATTGAACAGTACCCTACGGACTGAGAGGAAAATATTTCGTAGAAGAACGCATTTCTGCGGCCCATTATGCGGCCGCATAATCACTCTACGGACCACATAATGGCTGCAAAGTGAAGCAGTAAGTTTGGCCAATTTGAGGTCAGTTTTATGGTCGATTATGCGACCGCATATCGGTCGTATAATTCCTCTTGGTTTTCTGCGGAGGGAGTTCTGCGGTGCATTATGCGACCGCAGAACGAGTATGCGGACCGTATACTGGTCGCATACCTGAGCCGAAAGTTTAGGCCCCTGAGGGCCATTTCTGCTGTCACTTTGCGGACCGCATAACCATTATGCGGTCGCATATGCGACCGCAGACCTGTGTCGGGGCACCATTTTTCTTAATTTAAAACTCGACCCCCTTTCCGTTAAAACACCCCTTAGGTCTATTTTGAGCTCTTTTTCTGATACTTCTAGAGTGAGAGAGAGAGGGTTCAAGAGGGAGGGCCTAATTTTCATCAATCAATCACTCAAAGCTTGGAAATACTCAAGTAGAGCACCCAGTTTCTTCATCCAAAAAGGTAAGATTTCATCACCCCAGCTCTTAATTTCAAACATAGCTATAATGGGGTACTAGGGTAATATTTCATGGGTATGAGAGTGGTTTATCTTGCATGCATGTGATAAAGAGTGTGGAAAAAATAAAAAGTGAACTAGAACTATGAACATTTTCCTAATTTTGGGTTCAATTTGTATATTGCAAAAATAGATTGAGGTTGCTAAGGGTTCCGGATAATTGTAGAGTCTAAAAAAGCGCAATTGAGGTATGTATGGCTAACTCTCTTCTTCTTAGAATCGAACTCGTGGTGTCCGAATAATTGGTGTAAGTTCTAACTTGATTATACTAGAATTGTTTGCCTTAGTGTGTTTGATTGAAAGATTCATGTTCCCTCATTGTTTTAGATGGTTACCATGTCATCGTGCTATTTGAGAACGTAATTATGATTTTCCAAGCTCCTTCCCTTATGCGTGAAATGCCTTATGTGATGGTACTTATCGAAATGAATGATGATGTTATTTGAACAAATGAAAAGGGAAAGACTTGAATTGTAAAATGTGCCCAAGTGCCAAGAACTACCTAATAAATGAGGTTGTTTGTGCCATGTAATGAAGATGGGAAAGAAATGTGAATTGAGTGGACAGTTAAAAGAGGTTATGTCTCAAGTGAAATGGCTTAGCCGATCGGGCCGAGATCGGACGCCATGCTGTACACATGGTGGCATTTGTATTGGAATTATTGAATTACATTGTGGATATGAATATGTCTCACTTGAGATAGCTTAGCCTGTCGGGCCGAGACCGGACTCCGTGTAAAAACACGGTGGCATTGTGAGTTATGGCTTGGCACTAAAGATTATTAATCTAAAAAGATGGAAAGATTGAATTGAAAACTATGTGATCCTTACTTGGTGTTTTCTTTGTATTTCTATGAAGTACTTATTGATTATTATGACTGCCTTCTCTTTGTTTCACTGTTCATTCTACTAAGATTAGTGTTTGCCTTACATACTAGTACTATTCGACAGTACTAACGTCCCTTTTGCCGGGGGCGCTACATCTTTGAATGGATGTAGGTGGTTCCATCGCAGATAGTAGTGCTCTCTTTCTCTCCTCACAGCAGTTTTGGTGAGCCCCATTTCTCCCAGGGGTCATGTAGTCCTTCTTTTGTATAAGTTTTCACATTTTGAGGTATAGCCGGGGCCTTGTTGCCGGCATTGTCATGTTGCTCTTTTGTATCCTTAGAGGCTCCGTAGACAGTTTTGTGGGTCATGTTTGTACGTTGGGGCAGTCGTTGGATCGAGTTGTATTTTGAAAACTTAACTATTGCATAATGTATATAATGAAAAATGAACTAGCAACGTTTATATATTTATATAGCTGATCTCTCCCCTGTTTTACAAATGGTGACGCATTCCCTTTTTGGATCATGAATGAGTCGGGTAGGAAAGGTTTACTAGGCTTGCTCGACCGGATTCACTCGGTTGAGCGCCGGTCGCGCTCCCCGATATTGGGGTGTGACATATTCCAGCTCAGTATCTGTATTTTTTTTAATGATTTCTAGACTGTGCACGGGTTGCTACGATGGCTATGCGTTGTTATCGCACAATATTGGTGTAATGGTAAGGTGCTCGTTATGTGTTGAAGCGGTGAATGGCTCGAAGAGAGGATTTCTCAGTACATGATTAAGGGGTTCAGCAATTAATTCCAGTAGAGGAAAGGCAATCGGACTATAGATGTCCAAGTTTGGTTGTTAAAATAACAAGACTTGGTATTTGCGAGCATGGACGAATTTTCTTTCTAATGCTGTGTCGACGTCCTTGTTTGAATGCATTATGGTCCACCGGTGTTACGGTCTTCTTGGATTTCTCCTCGGGGCAGGGTGTTATGAATATGGAATATGGAAATGCAGGCAACAAGGCCCCGGCTATACCTCAACCACAAAGTACATGAGAAACAAAAGATACATGACCCCGATATGAAGTGGGGCTCACCAAATCAGCTGAAAAGAGTGTACTGCTATCACTTATCAATGCCACCTGTTGTAGAACCACCTGCATCCATTAAAGATGCAGCGACCCCGGCAAAAGGGACGTTAGTACTGTCGAATAACACTAGTATGTATATCTAGAAATCCTCTTTCAAAATAGAATGCCCATATGATCTATACGTGGAACACATAATATAATGTAATTGAAACAACCTGTACAAACAAGGACAACAAAAGGGGAACCTATAATGTGTCTCATTAGATCGTCCTTAGTGTTCACATATCATATTATACACTTATGCGTTTCATAGACATCGTACACCTATACCTCTTATACACAATTCACATATGTGTTTCATAGACCGTCCACAAGATTTCATATCACAATGAATTTCATAACACAATGTACCTATGCGTTCATAGACCGTCCACAGGATTTCATATCACAATGCACCTATGCGTTTCATAGACCATCCACAAGATTTCATATCATAATGGATTTCATAACACAATGTACCTATGCGTTTCATAGACCGTCCACGTGATTTCATATCACAATGTACCTATGCGTTCATACATATCACAATGGATTTCATAACACAATGTACCTATGCGTTTCATAGACCGTCCACAGGATTTCATATCACAATGTACCTATGCGTTCATAGACCGTCCACAGGATTTCATAACACAATGTACCTATGCGTTTCATAGACCGTCCACAGGATTTCATATCACAATGTACCTATGCGTTTATAGACCGTCCACAGGATTTCATAACACAATGTGCCTATGCATTTCATAGACCGTCCACAGGATTTCATAACACAATATACCTATGAGTTTCATAGACAGTCCACAGGATTTTATATCACAATGTACCTATGAGTTCATATACCATCCACAGGATTTCATAACATAATATACATATGCATTTCATAGACCGTCCACAGGATTTCATATCACAATGTACCTATGCGTTTACCGTCCACAGGATTTCATAACACAATGTACCTATGTGTTTCATAGACCATCCACAAGATTTCACAACACAATATACCTATGCGTTTCATAGACCGTCCACAGGATTTCATATCACAATGTACCTATGCGTTTCATAGACCGTCCACAGGATTTCATAACACAATGTACCTATGCGTTCATAGACCGTCCACAGGATTTCATAACACAATGTACCTATGCGTTCATAAACCGTCCACAGGATTTCATATCACAATTCACCTGTGCGTTTCATCGACCGTCCACAGGATTTTATAACACATTGGAAACAAAAGTACAAATACGTACATCTCATAACCTTTCACACCACATATCACCTAATCCGTACTTTCAACCACTTACAACCTTACTATTCCATTGGCTCTCTTGGCCATACATATGATTCTTTGTTCATGGCGCAATAGCCATATTTCATATTCCATACTTTCATTTCTTCCCTTTCATAGATCATCATCATAATTATCAACAAGTAGAATATTCCGGAAATCACAACTTTAAGTTCATTAGTAATGAAGGCTTTAAACACAATCGATTTCTTTCCAATAAATGGAGTAAAATGATTGAAAATTGAAGCACAAATTAAAATCATACACAATTTTCACTCACGAATAGGTAAGAACGCAAAATACATTAAGAATTACTTACAAAGCATAGCATTAGCTAAAACAGCCATATATGGGCATCACTTGAGTTCATAACTTTTAGTCGATTATATTGTCGAAGTCAATATTGGAATAGTTGATTCAAAGCTCATTTCATAATCTTTCTCACATTATTTCATTTCGTTGGCACCATTGGTCACAAGTATAACTTTCACTATTGGCACGTTAGCCACACTTTATATGCCCAATTCACTGGTTTCACTTCCAACCATCTTTATAGGTTATCAACAATAAGACATTCCCAATCAAGACTTTAGGTACGCATATGAGCAATTAAGAGTCTTAAGAATATTGAGATTTTCTCACACAATTTGGCATACTAGCTTTCATTTGAAATACGATTCAAAGCCACAACATTTTAATATGCAACCCATACTTTGAAACTCATGGGAACATTATAGAATTTAGTTCCAAGAGAAAAAGTTTAGCCAACATACCTCAATTGAGCTTTCCTTAAGTTACTACAATGTTCCAGAAATTCTAGCAATCTCAATCTATTTTGAGACATAACAAAATTTAACAACAATTATGAAGATATTCATGGTCTCAGCTCTTTTGAGTATTTTATCAAACACTAGGTGTGCAAATTTAACCATAAGGTTCTTCTACAAGATTTTCTTCACTACACAACACAATCCTTACTTATTTAAGCCCAACAATCTTCCCACAAATCTTTTTGGTACATGCATGTATAGATAATACTCTCATACCCAAGAATCATACTCCTAATCAACCATCTTCTACCCAAATTCGAAATTGAAAACTAGGGTATGGAACTTTACCTCTTAGATGAAGAACTTGTGGGTTTTTCTTATTAATCTTCCAAGATTTGAGCAAGACTTGATGAATAATTAGTCTAGGGTTTTCTCTCTCTCTGAAACACTCCCCCTTCTCTCTAAAACATCAGAATATTTGCTCAAAAATGACCCTTTGCGAGTATTTAACGAAGTAGGGTCGGGGTTTTAAAATCCAAAAAATGGAGCTCCGGAACAGGTTCTGCAGTCGCATATGTGACCGCATATCGGTCGCATAATTGCTGACAAAATGATCAAAAATTGGTCTGTGTATGCAGTCACTATGCGGTCCGCATAACTGTTATGCGGTGCATTAGCTGCTTCCAGAATGGCCCTCTCCTGCTCACTTCTGCAGCTATTATGAGGCCCGCGGAGTGATTATGCGGTCGCATAATTGACCGCATAAATACACTTTTTCGCCACCATGAAACATTATTTTCTTTGCAAAATTTACCAGGCTTTACACTTAAGTACTTCGAAATTTTCCGAGGTGTTACAGATGAAGCTTCTGCGAGGAATATTACTTGCTACCCGGTAAGAGGTCGAGTGTATGACTGTGGCTGGGGATTCAGAATATTCATGAAAAGCTTAACAAAAGACTTCGAGAAGTCTAGTGGGTTAACGGTGCAAGATCATAGTAATTGAGAAGGAGAAATCCTTGCGGGTTCTAAGTTTATATAATTGCAGCTTAAAGCTAAGTGGGGGAGCCTGCTATTGACAATTTTATTTTAGGGTTATGTGTTAAATTTTAGTTTTGGTCGGAGTCATACTTGTGGATCAGTTACGACTTGCAGAAATGGAGATCGAGGATGACTCAAGTAAGAAAATTCTTGAATACGGGTTATATGGCACTTTATAGAAATATGGAAATCATGGAATGATTAAATTGTTATTTTGAAGAACGTAGTGCGCACGAAGTATGAATTTAATTGGTGGTGTTAAGGCATGGTTACTTCTTTGAGGGTTGTTGTGCTAATGGAACTTGTGACTTTCGGCTCGTTTGGGCGGAGCAAATTAGATTTGAGCAGAGTGGATGACTCTCGAGAGGGTTCTAATGGATTCAAAATGTATATGTGGTAATTGAAAATGTTTCGAATTTGTATATCACTAGAATCGATTACTTACATTGGATGGTATCGGGACGTACGGTAATTTTGTATGACTATGGATTCTACATTTCAGTATAAGAAGGGTAAGAAGAATAATTTTAAATTCACATAAGCTATTTTCAGAGTGCACGTTTCGGTTGTGTTACTTATGGGGGTGCTTAAGAAGAATATAGGAACTTATGGGCATTAGGGCAAAGCGATTTTATGTTAGGATGTCTGGTAGTGAGCTTTGAGTAAGGATCGTGGAGTTCTGATAAAGAGAAGTATCAACTTGAGGATAATTCAGAAGAAACTCAAGTAAACAGGACCACTGGGTAGTAGGCTAGACCAGTATGGTAATGGCATGTTCGGCTCTTTGGGGGTAATTATGATGTGGTGAGACTCTACAGATGTTTTGGTGGCAATATTCTTGGGTTTGGTAACCTACGTGGCTTGGTCGAGTTAGAGGAACTCAGTTTTGATAGATTGGTTATGTGCAAACAGATTTCAAAGTGTTCTTGATTGTTTCTACCATGGTTTGAACCGGATATTTTCTACTGGTGTGGGAAATGTGTTGTGTATTATGATTCTCTCTTAGAAGGAAGCAAGAGGAAGGTTTCTAACTAACCGGGTATGTAATTTACTGGTGACTCAGAGTTGATAATGGGGTTCTTGTGCTTGTCATATGATGGCATAATAGATGTGGTGTGTTATGCAGGATTAGGATTTACATGTACAAGGTGAAAGTTCATTCTTGAAAGGAAGATCATGAATTTTGGACAGAATGGTCAATTTCAGATAATTAGATGAATGTTATAACTGGTCGGTAATTCCTGAGAAGGGTGCGCATTTCAAAAGGCGCATTGTGTTTTGACTTACGGATGTTCATTGGTATTGTAGTACTCACCTAGTTAAAAGACTGCTGATATTCAAATTGTTGCTAGGAGGCACGGAAGAATTATGAAAGTATTCCTTATGGGAAGATCGTGAATGGAAGATGTGTTAGTCATTCTAGTGTTGGATTTGGGATCAGTTACGGTGATTCATATGTTTGATGAATTTGGAGACTAGGAGTTCTCAGAAGTATATTGTTTCGGGTTACGGCCTGTTTGAGGTGAGTATTTTATTTTAACTCAGTGGAGGCACTAGTTGCGTTAATTATTTGCGATAGCTACGCGCTATACGTGTGCATATATGTGAGGTTTGAGCCAATGTGCGGGGCATCGAGGCAAGTATTCATACTCGAAAGAATGCTTAGGCTATGATATGCCTAGAGTTGACTGTTAAGCGTAAAGTTATAACGTTTCCTGTATTCGTACCTTTGTTGAGAACTATCTGGGCTATACTTGAGGTTACAAAGAAGATGATTCCCTAAATAAACGGGGTAGTTACTATTTCCGCGTTAACTTGCCGATTTGAAGTGTGATAGCAGACTTTGCACATGCTTACATTATGGAGTGCTATTTATACCAGTCCAGGAGCATGAGAATCTTATTTCATTATCATATACAAGTATATATGTTTAATTGCTCTTGTATGATATGCTGGGACTGGAGGCCTATGACCATGCCGGGCGATTCATATTATTGGCACGTGAGTTGTCCGTGTCGTGTGTGGAATTTTATTTCTTTGATAATTTATTGGATTTCATTGCTTTCCCTCCTCTACGATAAAAATTACATGAGCAGCGTATTTGAGGAATTGTGTTCATGCGCCTACGGTTATCCTCTTCATGAAATTTGAGGAGTTGGTTGTAACATTGTGGTTGTGGTGGTACTTGTTGAACTTGCAATATGGTTCTCTTCCTTGATACATCTCCCATATTTGGGTACACGGATTGCGCAGTAGTGGCTGGAGTTATATTGATATGGCGTATCTGTGGGATAGGTATGTTTAATAATATAAGGTCATTGGACCTAGAATGGGTACTATCAGACTTGATTATGGTATATTCAAGAGGGTTATGGTTTTGGTTGGGGCGAGAGAGCTCCATGGCTAGTTGATCTGATGAGTGGTTATGAATTTTTGATTGTTTCTTTCATCATTGGCAGTGTACGAAGGTTGTGGAATGAGGTTATGTTGACTGTGGGGGTTTTATACTAGTACTTGGTTGGTTTGGAGTAGTTATTGTGATCAGGAATGGTGCTACGAGCGGGCGAGTTGTGTAATATGTTGGGTGATTATATCCGTGATTATGGTTATAGCTCGATGCAGGTTGTTTAGACTCATACAGTGTGTAAATGTATGATTCGTGTCTTGAAAAGAAATTCTGAAGGTTGGGAATTGAATTCCAAGGTATTTGGGCTAAGGCTAAATTAAGAATTTCCAGTTGTATTGTGTTGTCAGGCCTATGTGAAATAGGGTGACGTGGGATCACCCCCGGGTACGCGAGTGGTAAGATGGAATAGTGATTTGATGGCTTGGAACAATTCTTGGCACGTTCGAGGACGAACGTATGTTTAAGTGGGGGAGAATATAATGACCCGACAGGTCGTTTTGAGTATTACAGCCCCATTCTCCCATTTACTGCTCCATTTATGCCTTGCAGATGATTTATGACTTATCGGGTTAGTTGGTTCGGGTCCGGAAGGGATTCGGAGTGAAATGAGTCACTTAGTCTCATAATTTAAAATTTTAAGTTAGAAAAATTGACCGGAGGTGAATTTATGTGTAAACGACCTCAGATTTGAATTTTGATGATTCCAATAGCTCTGTATGGTGATTTTGGACTTGGGAGTGTGTCCGAAAAATTATTTGGAGGTCCGTAGTGAAATTAGGGTTGAAATGACGAAAGTTGAATTTTTGGGAAGTTTGACCGGGGGTTGACTTTTTGATATCGGCGTCGAAATTCGATTCTGAAAATTTGAATAGGTCCGTTATGTCATTTATCACTTGTGTGCAAAATTTGATGTCAATCGAACGTAATTTGATAGGTTTCAGAGTTGTTTGTAGAAATTGAAAATTTCAAAGTTCATTAGACTTGAATTGGGGTATGATTCGTGGTTTTAGCGTTGTTTGAGGTGATTTGAGGGTCCGACTAAGTTCATATGATATTTTAGGACTTGTTGGTATATTTGGTTAAGGTCACGAAGGGCTCGGGTGAGTTTCGGATGATTAACGGATCAAAATTTAGACTTAAACAGTTGCTGGAATTTTCTGATATCTGTATCTGATTTCCTTATACGTGATCGCGTGAATGCGTCTGCGATCGCGTAGGCTTAGTTGGTCAGTAGAGGTTTTGTGCTTCGCGATCGCGTGGGGATATCTGTGATCGCGTAAGGTTAATTGAGGGCTGCTGAGTTTTGTGCTTCGCGATCGCGTAGCTTTGAGATTTTGTGACTCGCGAATGCGTGAAGAAGGTCGCATTCGCGTAGAGTAAGTGGTGCGGAGGTAGAAGTCACGCGTTTTGTGCTTCGCGATTGCGTGAACGAGTCCGCGATCACATAGATCTGTGATGTTGTGCATCGCGATCGCGTGGGAAAGTCCGCGATCGCGTAGGGTTAAATTTGGGCTGTGGAAAACTGTTCTTCGCGATCGCGTGGGAATGTTCGCGATCGCGTAGAGCAAATGACTGGGCAGAGAGTTTAAGTTCTGAAAATGAGACTCCATTTTTAAAGATTTGGAGCTCGAATTGAGGCAATATTTGGGAGATTTTCAGAGGAAATAATGGGGTAAGTATTCTTAACTCAATATTGGTTAAATTATCTGAATCCATGGTTGTTTTTATCATTTAATTGGTGAATTAAATTGAAAAATTTTGAAAACCCTCTTGGATAAATTTGAGGATTTGAGGACCGAATTGTTATCGGAATTTAATAATTTTGGTATGGTTAAACTCGCGGTTGAATGTGCGTTCATATTTTATAACTTTTGTTGAGTTCCGAGACATGGGCCCCACGGGCGATTTTTGATGTAAATTTCGGATTTTTATGGAAAATTAGCATCTTTTTATGGAATTAATTCCAATAAATTTTATTCACTGAATCGAATTATTTGTGGCTAGATTCGAGGCGTTTGGAGGCCAATTCACGAGGAAAAGCCATTGCAGTTTTATTTACGGTTTGAGGTAAGTAACAGTTTTAAATCTGGTCATGAGGGTATGAAACCTCGAATTATTGGATTATGTGAGTATTCTGGAGGTGACGCACATGCTAGGTGACAGCCGTGTGGGCGTGCACCGTATAAATTGGGACTTGGTCCATTCTGTGAAACTGTAAAGTTGTATAACTTGTTGCTAGATATATGCTATCTCTGTGTTATAGAGATTTGAGTGCAAATTATGTGATAAACCATGTTTAGGCTATATGTTGGTACTATTGGGACCCACAGAGGTCGTGTACATGTTGAACTACCTGTGTAATTGTTGTTTCTACTCAGTCACAGTTTACTTGTTTATTTTTTCTCAGTCTCTATTGTCCATTATTGATGAATCATATCATTGTTGTTTGGGTTGATTTCTTGATTATTGAGAGCCCGAGAGACTGGAGAGATTTGTGACTGAGTGAGGCCGAGGGCCTAATTGTGAGATATTATATTATAGCACGTGAGTTGTCCGTGCGGGATATTATAGCACGTGAGTTTTCCATGCAGCACGTGAGTTGTCCGTGCGGATTCAGATATTGATACTATAGCACGTGAGTTGTCCGTGCAGATCCAGATATTGATACTATAGCATGTGAGTTCTCCGTGCAGCAAGTGAGTTGTCCATGCGGATTATAGCACTTGGGCTGTAGGAGCCCCTCCGGAGTCTGTACACCCTCAGTGAGCGCGGGTACCCATTGAGTGTGAGTGCTGAGGGCCGAGAGCCGAGTGGTTGAGATGTTGTGATGAGTTGAGTGACTGTTGCCTGAGAGGCTGTACTTGCTTTGCATTTGTTGTTGCACTTGGTTGCTATCTGTCATTGTTGTGAAATCTCTAAAGGATTTATATCCGGATTACATGAATTTGAACTGTATAAAATTGATTTGACTTAAACTGCCGGATTTGAAAGCATGTCTATTCTTTGTTAGAATTACTGAAAGTGAACTATAACTATGTAGCTCGTCACTATCTTCAGTTCTTTATTTATAATTGTTACTTACTGAGTTGGTTGTACCCATACTACACCATACACTTCGTGTGCAGATCCAGGTGTTCCCGGACATAGCGGGTGTTGATTCTTTCGCGCAGTTGATTTTCTGAAGATTTTGAGGTAGTTGCCGTATTTTGCAGACCTTGTCTCTTCTTCCCTATCTCTTTGTTTACTGTATTTGATCTTAGACTATTATAGACCATATTTCCAGACTTGTATTCATATTAGATGCTCATGTACTCAGTGACACCAGGTTTTGGAAGTGTTTGTATCGGAAATTGTGAGGTATTTTATTAAACTCAAATTATTATATTTTTCAAACTTTAAGAAATTTTGATTTATTGAAATTGTCGGCTTGCCTAGTATCGAGATAGGCGCCATCACGACATGTTAGGATTTTGGGTCGTGACACTTCAACTCCAATAGAATTGTGGACTGGGCGCAAGCCAAGTGTACGGCACATTCGGGTTTGGGGTTGTCCAGCACATGTGCTAAAAGGGAAAGCGGATAAATTGGAATCGAGGACAGAATTATGCATTTTTATTGGATATCCAAAAGGAACTAAATGCGATTTATTTTATTGTCCCAAAGAAAAGAAGGTAATTGTTACGACAAATGCCAGATTTTTAGAAGAGGACTATTTAATGAACCATATTCCTAGAAGTAAACTAGTTTTACAGGAATTAAGTAATTGAGTAACTAATGACTCATCTCTAGAACGTATCCCGGAAGACAGTATTGACATACCACTGCATTATCGTAGTGAGAGAAATGTCAATAGACAGCAGAATGCACAAGAGCAATTGCTTGACATCTCACTACCCCAAAGTAGTGGGAGTAATGTTGAGCATCCTCAGATTGTTGAGCAACCTAAGATTGTTGAGCAACCTGAAATTGTTTTGCAGCCTGCAATCCAGGAAGAAGTTATTGATATCCCAGCACCGCAAGGTGTGGAGGATAACATTGACACTTCAGTTCCGGAAAATGATGTTGTGATTCAACAACCACAAAATACTGCACCTGTAGTGACTAATCGTAGTGAGAGAATTATTAGAAAACCTCTCCGTTTTGCGCTCTTGGGAGAATCTTATAATAGAATCCGTGAAGAGCCTAACACAGGACCTATTAATTACGATGAAGCACTACAGGATACAGATGCTAATAAATGGGTTGCTGCTATGAAAGCTGAAATGGAGTCCATGTACTCCAATCAAGTATGAGATCTTGTAGAACCACCTACTGGAGTCAAACCCATTGGTTGTAGATAGATCTATAAGAAAAAGAGAAGAGTGGATGGAAAAGTGTAAACTTTTGAAGCTAGACTTATTGCAAAAGGGTTTATTCAAAAAGAAGGGATCGATTATGAGGAAACCTTTTCGCCAATAGCCATGCTTAAATCCATTAGGATTCTCTTATCCATTGCTGCTCATTACGATTTTGAGATTTGGTAAATGGATGTCAAGACGGCTTTTATTAATGGAAGTCTTGATGAGTGCATCTATATGGCACAACCAGTTGGTTTCATAAAAAGTGGCAATGAGCACATGTTGTATAAATTAAAGAAATCTATTTATGGATTGAAACAAGCTTCTATAGCATGGAATACTTGTTTTGATGCATCGATTAAAACCTTTGGTTTTGATCAATGTGAAAATGAGTCTTGTGTCTATAAGAAGTGGGACGGAGATAAAGTTACATTTTTTGATTTTGTACATAGATGATATTTTGCTCATAGGAAATAATGTAAGCATGTTGAATTCAGTAAAGGAATGGTTGTCCTCATATTTCGATATGAAAGACTTGGGACATGCGACACATATCCTTGGGATCAAGCTTATGCGAGATCGCAAGCGAAGGATATTAGGGTTATCCCAAGTACTTTATATTGACACTATTCTCACCAGGTTTAGCACGCAAGATTCCAAAAAAGGTTTTCTCCCTTTTAGACATGGAATCTCTCTGTCGAAAGATCAGTCCCCAAAAATGACTGATGAGATAGAAAAGATAAAGGCGGTCGCTTATGCTTCAGCTGTTGTGAGTCTCGTGTATGTTATGCTATGTACTAGACCTGATATCTGCTTTGTTGTTGGCATGGTTAGTAGATTTCAGTCTACCCTGAACAAGAACACTGGACTGTCGTTAAACATATAATCAAGTACTTGAAAAGGACTAGGGATCATATGTTGGTTTATCACTCAGGTGATCTTGCACCCATTGGCTATACTGATTCAGATTTCCAATCAGATAGAGATTCTAGAAAATCTACCTCAGGATATGTTTTTACCTTAGGAGGTGGAGCCATAAGTTGGAGGAGCATCAAGCAATCATATGTTATTGATTCCACCATGGAAGCTGAATATGTGGCTGCATCTGAGGCGGCTAAAGAGGTTGTTTGGCTCGGAAACTTTCTAAAAGAGCTTAATTTAGTTCCTTCGGTTCAAGCACCGATTGTACTTTATTGTGAGAATAGTGGTGCAATTGCAAATTCGAAGGAACCAAGAAGCCATAAAAGAAGTAAGCATATTGAGCGTAAATA
The DNA here is from genome assembly GCF_000715075.1 of Nicotiana tabacum. NCBI lineage: Eukaryota > Viridiplantae > Streptophyta > Magnoliopsida > Solanales > Solanaceae > Nicotiana > Nicotiana tabacum. The sequence continues at coordinate 60,536,548 of NC_134083.1, forward strand.
TCACTTAATTCGGGACATAACTCAGAGAGGTGATGCAAGAGTGTTGAAGATTGCGTCAGAGGACAATTTGGCAGACCCGTTTACAAAGATCTTGCCACAGAAGATTTTTGACAAGCATGTAGAAGGAATGGGTATTAGAGTAGTAGACGCATGGTTATGAGTCTAAGTGGGAGATTATTGGGATATACTGTTAACCATGTGGTTTAGACATAGTATTTTGTTTAATTCTTTATGGAACAATTATTCATTTAATTTATTCAATTCAATAAAGTACCTTTTTAAATAGATCATTTGTTACATGTGTGTCCTTTTAGTTATGTAGTACACAATTTAGTGTATGGAGTCTTAGCTCATGCACATAAGATTAAATTGTCGGTTCACATAATTAATAAACTATGTTCAGAATCAAAGATATTATTGGACAAAATATCTTGATGATTGTAGCACAAGATTATAGTATAATTTATCTTGATTATGGGAGTGGTTTTACTCCAACTTCTTGTGCTAGTATACTTAGTGTATATTAAACGGACCAAGTAGAGAAAAGATATTTTTGTACTGAATATATATAAAACATTTTCTCTAATTCATTAAAATGAGCTTATACTCCTAATCTTGATATAATTATTATGATCAATGTGATTTGTTTATTGTTTTGATTTATCAAAAGGTACAACTCTATTCAGAGTTAGTGTATGCCTAATAGATTAGACAATAACGAATAACATTTGTGAAATAATAATTAGTTGATAGAATCCATGACTCGATTTTGAGTTTGATGATACCTCTTTTATGTAAGCTTATAAGTTTTCATGTGAAAACTCGACCAGTGAATTTTATATCCGTCACATGAAATAGTTTAAGCAGAATTATAAAGGATTTAATTAGTTGATTAAATTAAATTTTCAGTGATTTAATTTAATTAGCTGGTATTTGGGATCATAACATGGGGAGTTAAAATAAGTGTTAGTGAATTGTTAAAATTCATATTGAGGAGATCAATTACAGTTTTTTAGTGGAATAAACTGTAATTAATTATAGTAAGAATTAATTCATGCAAAATTTCAAATTAATACTATAATTAGTAGCCTCTTATTATTTTTGTGGTCCCTGCTATGCCTAGTAAAAATCTGGACTGACTTGGGTAAAAAGTGACTTGGGAGAAAAGTCATCCACTAGAGTTAGAGTAGGATTCTACTTGTGTACGTAGAATCCTACACGCTTTTTAGAGCCTTATTTTGGCTGAAAACGTGTCTACTTAAGGAAGTCAATTTTCACCCAATAACTCACCTTTTAGAGTTGTATTGTTCTTGCCCACTCAAAGCATATTCGTCCAAGGTATTACCAGGATCATAGCAGAAGACTGCAGCCCTGGATTCTTGCTGTGTGGAGAACCTTTGCGACGATTTCAAGAGGTTAGTGGTTTCTAATCTCGTAATTGTATCATTGTCTAGTTTACATGTATTTGATGCCTGAATTGTATGCTTGCTTCCGCTGCGCATGTTCTAACAATTACAATATTGACGTGGGACTCAAGTTCAATACCTTGCAATAGAACATCCTTAATGATTTTGAGATTACGGCAGATGTAAAAATATTAGTTTATCTAAATTTGAGTATTTCCTCCAATATTGTAAAATTAAACTTGAAGTATATATGTATTCACCAGCTTTACCCCTATTTGTTTAGCCTCCAACTCTCCAAACCTTTCTGTGCTAGCCATTGATTATCATTGTGACTTATTATCTTCTTAGATAGTTTTCGAATATATAAATTTTATTTAAAAAATTTAAAAAATAAATATTCAAATACACTGTCAAAATTAGAAAATTTAAATCTTCGAAAAGCAAAATATCACACAAATTGGAACATAAGAGGTAAAACACTATCTACTAATCAACCAAGTATACTGTTTACCCTCAAAATCGGATAACAATTGAATTTGTTAGTGGTTTAAAGGATATGCAGATTAACTTGATATAAAGTGATAAATTAGATTGCAATTGAAATAAATAGCGATAAATTAACTGCAAAGCACACGAATTGGGTGATTTCAGCTTAGGAAAATAAGTTACTCTTGAGTTGAATGCACTTTTATTGACACAAAGATATCAAAGAGTAAGAACTTAGAGAATGTATTGCTTATCAGTATATGTTATAATGTCTCTAATGAATTGTCAAGTCCCCTTTATATATTAGGGGAGATCTACCTTTTAAGGTATTATTTTATTGTTTCTATAAAAGACAAAAGTCCTTGATTTGCTTACCGTTGGTTCCCTTTGTGAGTCGTTCCGTGATTTCTGCCATAATGACTGGTTAATGGCGAGAATTACGGACTCATGTCGGATGAGTTGGCAAAACTTTCTTCGAGACCGTTGAAAAGAGGACTGGTTAAGCCTTCGGTAAACTCGAGGGCAAATGTGATGGTTTCGATGGCTAATTTTGACAATGCTTTGGGTTCGATCTTAATTACCATGTTTCGGTCTTTGGCCGATCATGTGGAGCGTTAGATCGATCTTCGAACTCGACTTTACCCGATTATAGATATTTTGATACTGGCCTAATCAGAGAGTTCGGAAGCTCGATCAAATATCGAACTCGATTTTACCCGATAGCCCCTGCTTGTCCGCTGTCCAAGTCTATAAAGTATAAAACTCAAAACTGTCCATGATTGCTGTTATCATTTTCTAAGATTTGTTGTCTAAAGTATATAAAGGATTCAAGGAAAAGTACAACTTTACATCGAAGCTTCTGGAACAAAGCTACTACATTTCAAATTGAAAAATGAAGTGTGAGCATGGGGTACCTTCTAAATTGGATTTTTCATCTGCCTCGTGTCCAAAAATTTCGAGGAAAATTAATGTGAAGTACTAAGTATTATCTATAAAATAGACAGCGCATACTTAATTTTAATAACTACATAAACTTTATAAAATACTCCGCCGAACAGTACAAGAAACCTCAAACCATACACGAGTCACTCGAATACTTTATTTTTCACTGTAGAAAAAATCTTCTGAAATAATTTTAAAATAAGAACAGAATCAAAGCCAGACACGTAAACACTAAGTTGAGTTCCAAGGAATCATTAGCAATAAACACGTGTCCAGTAAACCCCACATAAGAATCAGAGGGAGTCAATATTTTTGTCCACCAAATCTGCAAAAAGAAAGATACTTTCACCAGAAAACCTTACCAACTATGAGACGCCACTTGTCCCTATTAGTACATCCTTCTTGTCCCACAGAAGACCGTATCAATTTTTTAATTTAATTATTAGTCCTCCATCCCATATAAATTACATTAAAAATAATTTTACAAATTTAAATAAATAAAAAAGTGGCCAAAATAAATAAAAAAGTGTTCAATACCTCAATTGAGACAGAGAAAATGTTCAATATCCTAAATTTACTGGCTTAACTAAATTAAATTCGCCTTCAATAAGGGTGATAAAATCTTTCATTAAGCTAATATTAAATTTTATGGACGTAAGTTATAGATAACGAATTCGAACCGTAAAAATAATTATTAATATTTATATTAAGAATAAACTGTTTATATCGTATTCTTTGGACTGCAGCTCTTATCCGAACATTACGTAAACACGAAATACTTCTCCCTTTTATTATAGACTTTGAGTAAAAGAATTTAAACCATCTCCCCAATATCAACAATTTTCCAAAAAGATCATCTTTTCGCCACCTATTCCTTCCTCCTTCATCCGAACCGCCCACGTGTATAGGTAGCCGTCCGACTCATCATTGTGTTCTGGTCCTTCGAACTAAACCGGCCGCTTTTCAACTTCACGTGGCAACAATCGATCATCATATACATCATCCGACGGTTAATATTTATCGTGGTCCCAAATAGTTGTTTATAATTCAACTCTCCACCCTTTGTTTTTGGAACTAATTGATTATGCGAATATCTACCATAATCTTCGTAATGCAGTTAACAGTCTTCACATAATGATTGATGATAACCTTAAAGAACCGTCGCCGGCAGCCGAAAGAGGTTGTCGGCTAGCGGCGTTAATGGAGTCCGGTGGAATAGCAAAAGTAGATCTTAACGAGAAACAGCAAAATTTCGCTCGTCAAAAGAGATTGAATGTACGTCGATTGAAAAAATTGTCGGAAAATTTCCATGTCTATGCCGCTGATTACAGGTATTATAAGAGGAAAAAACCTGAAAATAATAGCGTAACTGATGGTGTAATTACTGTTGATCAAGTTCAACTGGGGACTACTTCCAGTGAAGTGAAAACAGTGAGAGAGAGCTTGCAACGTGTCACGTGCGGGTCACATGGGTTGATATCGTTGATCGGTCGAAGACGAGAAATGGAAGATGCAGTGACTGTGAAGCCGGGATTGTTGAGTAAAGGTAATAGAAAGTATGATTTTTTCGGAGTTTACGACGGCCATGGAGGGTCACGTGCAGCGCACGCCTGCCGTGAATGGCTGCACCGTTTGGTGATAGAGGAAATTGTAGAAGAAGAAGAAGATGATGAGAGTATTAATTGGGAGAAAGTAATGAGGGAGAGTTTTGTTAAAATGGACGAAGAGGTGGAGAAGAAAGGGGCGGAAATGGCGACAATGGGATCAACGGCTGTGGTAGCTATGGTGTCAGAGGAAGAAGTGATTGTTGCTAATTGTGGAGATTCAAGAGCTGTGCTTTCACGTGGTGGAGTAACAGTGCCTTTGTCTATTGACCATAAGGTATCTAATAAAACTTTGGACTCTTCAATTTTTTCAACTCAACTTCCCCACGCCTTAACTATTTGGAATAACTCTATCCTTAGAAATTCTAAGTTCGTTAAATCCTAGTCTTTATTTAGGTGCTTGGTTCTTTCGTCATCACTATGTTACTTTTGACAGATTTTCGTATCTCGTATCTGCTGTACTACTTTGTTTTCTCCCTTGTGTGATCTTTCTTTTTAATGGAAAATAAAGGGGTAATATTAACAAACGGAATTGGTTTAGTCACTACGCGGAATAAAGGAAAAATATATCGGTACTAACATTTAGCGTGGTTCACGCTATTTAAATCGAATTCACTGACTATACAATTTTCTCTCTTCTGTAACAGGAGTACTTTTTTCGATGTTTTAGGCTATTCAAATACTATAATTCACTAAAAATACAATTTTCTCTCTTCTAATATTTTTTAAGAAGATTTGGTTCCGAATATAGCCGAAAGTATTAACCAATTGATGAAAGACCAAAGCTGATTTCTTGTTATTAGTATTATTTTCTTTTTATTCTTGTTATTGTAAGTCCTCGGGATATGGTCTCTCGCAAGTCCTAACGACAAACCTGGCAACCTTTACATACCTTTTAATAACCTTAGATACGACAATTTGACAAGTGTATATTCATTGCTGCAACTCTAGAACATACACGCCAGTTGATGAATAAAAGATTACCATATGGATTATCCTCATGTAGAGGTAGGGGCATTCTGTTGAAAGTAGAAGCCGAAGAATTTTGTTGCTTTAATTTGATCAGGTTTATTAGACACGTTACTCTCGATTTTCTTTGCATTTTCACCTATTAAGTATTATTACTATGATCTTAACTGGCCAAAGGTATACAATATTATTGGATGTTCTTCATATTATTAAACGAACAATGAGTCACGATAGGGCTCAATTAACTTAAGTTGATACCCAACTTACTGGACATTATTTAAATTTGTAATTTGCTAGCCAGGTAGATTTAATTTTGAAGTGAATTCGTTTTTATTTATGAGTGGTTTTGTTGACTAACTTCTTGTACGCAGCCTAACAGACCCGATGAGCTGGATAGAATTGAAAAATCGGGTGGAAAAGTTATAAATTGGAATGGACATCGAGTCTTAGGAGTTCTTGCTACTTCAAGATCCATAGGTAGGTGGAATGCTAAGCTTATTGCCATATATATCAAATTTACATGCCTCTGATGTGGTGGAGTCGGTCCAACATTATTGTGCAGTAGATCTTCAATCCATAAGTTATAATGTCAAATTGATGCAGGTGATACCTACCTTAAACCATATGTGATACCAGATCCTGAAGTCAAGGTGAGCAAAAGGACTGATGCAGATGAGTTCTTAATACTTGCAAGTGATGGACTATGGGATGTCATTCCAAACGATGTTGCATGTGACATTACAAGAAGATGTTTGAATGGTCAAATGAAGAGGTGCTCCCGACAAAGCAAATCCCACAGTAAGACAGACGAGAAAGATGAGCAGACAAGTGAAGTCAAGAAAGAAAGTCTTGCCGCACAGGCAGCTTCCTTCCTTGCAGAATTAGCAATTGCTCGCGGTAGTGAAGATAACATCAGTGTAATTGTCATTGAATTGAACAGATCTGTATGTTCGACCAGTAAATAGAGATGGAAACAGCGTTTATGGCACTCCATTTGAAAATGTCCACCATCTTGCAGTATGACGGAATAACACTTTGTATAATTCTTCTGATTGTCTACTGCTACTGTAGCATTATTTGCGTTCCTTATTTAGTTGGTTTACAGTGGTGGCAAAATGGATTAAGAAAATAGTTATTTATCTATATTATCCACTTAAAGAGGTTGGATAATGAACTTTTTAAAAATGGGTCAAATATGAATAATTAATTGATTTAACTTTTACATTTGCAAAGACTTTTTAAATTTGAGAAATTAGAAATTCTTACAAAAGTGATCATATTCAAGAAGTCATGGCTAATATGGATATTCATGTTATTGTCGGTTAATTTATTACTAGAACATTCGTTGAGACTGCGGGAAGTAATGGCATCAAAGAAACCGGATGAACAATGTATAGGAGTGTTAAAAGATTTTCTTCAAACCGGACAAAACTGATCAAACGAGTTTCTTTTTTATAAATACATACCTTAGTATTTAGTCTATAATTGTATCTGAAAACAAGAATGAACTTCAACGTTATAAAACAAACAGAAAATATATCTAATCACTACATAGAAAGTACTAACATATGAAAATATACACTTATAAATTAAACAGCAGAAGTCCAAAACTTAAATAACCATATATATCCATCGGTTTAAACAAACTACGAGTTCCGCCTTTTTTTTGGTAATACCCTTTGCTACAAAAAATGTATTTCAAGTGACAAATTGTGACTTTGGTACTTACTGCTAAATGATCTTCATTCTATATGAACACTTCATTTCCCAACTGCATTAAATGAGACAATACTGAAAAAGAATGATTAATGCATTCAAATTCATTTCACAGTTATAGTTTTGATTTGTTTTATCTATGACAAATGAGACTTAAATACCATGGAATATGACTTTTCAAATTAAAGTACCAAAGATCAAACAAAGGCAAATACCAAAGAATATCAAGACATACTGAGACGGTTCAAAACAGTAAACATTGCTATACACATAGATAAATTAAAAATAAAAAAAATAGTGGCGTATAAGTTCGTTGAAATAACCGATAACCGAATCCTTGACCGCATTAGATAATTCACAACTAATTTATTCCATTTTAACAGTTTCCAAAGCAACATATACCATACCTAAGTTGTTAACTAATTGCTCCAGGCAACACCCAAGCGTAAGGGATCAGAGAGGCCTTGCCCGTAAAAGCACACTAAACAACATGCCTGCAGTCAGACCCCCAACTACGTAACTTGACTAGATAGCGAAGAACGTATTTATTCATATCTCAATATCAACTAAGAGACGAGTACCTAGTCCAACAAGTCAACAATAGATATAGCAGTACTAAAACTTGGCATATTACATGCTCATGTCTTCAATACCAATACCAGCTACACAGATAAATCGCCGCATCTACATCTCCTGCTGCTACTAGTGCGACAAGTCCCATCAGTCTACCGCTGATACCCTTGTGCAACTCCAGCAGCAAGGAAATGAAATGGGTAATAACTTCACAGAAAATGCAAAATAAGTTAAATCTTAACTCCTTCAGTAGGTGGGACATCACGGAGATAGCTCACCTCCCTCCTTACAAAGGAGGGCAACGCAAAGGCAGCTTCATGCATCTGTCAAAGGAATGATATATTGTGTCAGAGGAAAAAATGGCAGTTTTTATGGTTACTTTTCTGGGGCGAGGGGGGAGTATGGAGGGAGGATGAAAATGAATTCAGCCTTGGTCTTCAGATATTTGGAGACTAATTTCCAACAAAGCACCAAATGCAACAATGACATTCAGCAGCATGTTCAAATTTCTAAATTTAACTTTAATGTCAGTGCAAGCTCAAATGGAATTAACCAATATATACTATGCTCAGAGCATATTTTTCTATCTTAACCTTTGTCCTATATCTAAATGGTAACAGCATAACCCCTCTAACATTACCATAGACTGATTCCCGTGACAATCTACAAAAAGAGATTAAAAAGTACAGCAAGATCCAATAAGAAAATACACTAATATCTTTATCCCGAATCATTGTATAAGACACAAAGCCAAGTAAGTCTCAGTGCTTAGCGTACAACAAGTCAATCCAGCTTAGACAATTTGAAAGAAAAGATTTTGATGATTTCATGAGTAGCATAATCTGAAATTGCTTAATAGGAGAGAAGAAGTTACCTCAGAATTGTAAAATCTAAGCTCCCTCTGGTGCTGAAGAGCTCCCTCTAGTTTCTCAATAGGATTAACAGGGTGCTTAAAATCAACAGGTGGTCCCTTGGTCGAGCACAGAAGAAACCCAATAACACCACTGTATAATATATACAGCAAAAATCCTCAATAACCATTAAGTGAAAGCATGCTTAAAAATTTCCATCCTACTAGAGAAACAATTAAATAAAAGAAAAGGTAAAATTAGCTTGCAAATCTCTTGCTGTTAAATTCATGAATTACCTAGGATATGTAGGAACACTGGCCCATGCATAATGAACAGAACTAAATGTTTCACGGCAAATTGAGATCATATCCTGAATAAGATGTGTATGAAGCCACATGCTCTCTGCCATGTTGCAAAGTACACCGCCAGGTCTTAATGCCCTTGCTATCGTTGCAAAGAATGGTTTTTCCACAAGCTCTTGAGCCGGACCTAATGGAAGACATTGAGATCAATTAAACTAGAGCTTATTGGTTTGATTATTTCCAAATCCAAACAAGAGTATATTCTATAGAGTTGATTCATACACTGGCCAAAGACATCCAAGAAAAACAAGAAAATATCAAACAAAAGAACCACTGAACTGTCCAACAAAAGACGGTGATATCTACCCTAACATGCATAGAATTTTTCCATCCTTGCAAATCAGTGCACCATAGGCTCTATCTTCAATTTTCTAAACGAAAATTAACATGTACCTAATCAACAAGCACTGCCCCATTTTGGTCAGGGGATAAAAGACTACAACATATAGCTGCTAAAATTGACTCTTAAAAACGAAGGTATAGAACAATTAAGAAGATGAAACTGACATACCAACAGGATCTGATGAATCAACTATGATAGCATCATACTTCCCTTCAGGGGTATTCCGTAGAAACTCAACAGCTGTCAAAATCATTCAGAAAAGGATCACTGTCATATACAGCTGGACTAGATATAAAACTGACAAAACAGGGAATTAAAATTTCTGGAATGAAAATTAAAAAAGGCAGATATTCCCATCCATATGGAGGCAAAACATCATGTGCCAGAGGAATAATATGTTACTCTGGCCTTGTGCTATCTTTATCCCAGGCTTCTCAGCCTCCCAAGTATTCTCCCAAAAAACTAAAAACCAAATGGTAAGAGTAGGGAAATATATTGGAAGTGATGCCTTCCCAAGATTCATACTACTAAGATGATGTACATGAAGCGTCCATACCATCACCAACATGAAGATTGACACGAGGATCCTCAAAGCCAATAGCCAAGTAGGGGAAAAACTTTTTACTGACCTGCAACACAAGAAAATACAATATATGTTTTTAGACAACACTCAACAAAAACACTAACTTCATGTATGTTGCATCTGTTACTCACATCTATAACCATTTTATCAATCTCACAAATATCAATCAGCTCCACGGAGCTATGTCGAGAAATTTCCCTTAGAACTCCACCATCACCACCCCCAACAACCAGAACCTGCAATTATAGTCCAAATTGATTGGATACAGAACAATGAATGGTAAACCTTAGAAGGGAAAGAAATGGAAGCCAATAGTAAAATAATATCAAAGATAAACGGGCTTTCAACAGACATACGGTAAAAATAAAGATATATAATATACACATACTGAACGAGAAAATGATATTTCATAAATAGACTCCTCGTATCTTTATGTTTAGCTTTACATACAACAGTCAAAGAATAAAACCAAATTATTAACATTACCAAAAGAGTTGAAGAAAAATAAAGAAGCTGCTGTCTATTAACTACTTTTCTCTCCCTTGTTACAAATGAGAAGCCCGCAGATGCTGCAAAGGACAAGCAACATTTTCAAACTATGCGTTCTGGTCAGTTCATTAAAAAAATCCACTACCAACTACATTAGAATTTTATCTAGAAACAGCCAGACGAAGATAACAAGCAGGTAGTGTCCCCATCCTCGCGATTATTTTCAAAATATACAGAAAACAGTAAAGAATCCACCAAAATGTGCACATATCAAATTCTCACCCACTTCAAACAGGTTTTCTGAATGAATAGTCCAAACACTCAGATGACTGACCTTGCCCTGTATATGCGCTTCAATTTAAAAAATTCTTTCAGTCAAATCAAATCTAAGACTAATTCCAACTTCAAAATGACAAGCAAGTGTTATCATCTTAGTAGAGTAATACTGCTTAATGAGGTGCATCAGGTTTTCAGATCCTATCCAGATGCACTTTCACTAAATGATTATTCAGATTCCTTCATGCCATTAGACCTATCAGGGGCTTTAATCTAACATCAGGTGACTCACATTTGTTGGTAAACCCACAATATTAAATTCATGAATAGGACATTGACAAAAGAAATTTGTGAGCATGACCTGCTTACTCTCCCTCTATAAGTAGCAACATAATCACATACCTGTCTTCCTACCAGCGCAAAGCCGCAAACATTAATAGTCCTTCTATGTGGAAAATGAATGTTACTATAGCAGACAAAGCACGATAAATGGGTTCAAAACAAAGAAACTCTTTTAAGTTAGTATTTCTATATAGTGCTATTGGGCTACATACAAATAGAAGAGGAAGAAGACTGAGTAGGGAACCCAAGGGTGTGGCCTAGTGGTCAATGAAGTGGGTTGAGAACCATGAGGTCTCAGGTTCAAATCACATTGAAGGCAAAAACACTATGTGATTTCTTCTCATCTGTCCAAACTTTGGGGAACAGAGTCACCTGATACTGTGTTGGTGGAAGGCGTCAGATATCCCGAGGAATTAGTCGAGGTGCGTGCAGGCAAGCTGACCCGACACTATGGTTATAAGAAGAAGAAAAAAGGCTGACTAGGAATTCCCCCTGAAGGGAGTAGTATGTAGAATTTCTCAGATTCCTTACACAATTAAACAGCTGCATGAAGTTTTATTTCTTCAACCAGAAAACTCTATATGACTCTAGAAAGCAACAAGACTTGGAAAGCCAACACCAGGTGAATCATCAAATTACCAAGAAAATGATTTATCAGTCCGCACATACAAACCTTGGAAGGTCGGGTGAAATGGGAATAGTGAAACATCCATGATGATCAAAATCCTTAAGAGGAAGTATCTGTTTGGTTCTATTACATAGTTAGTCATTTTTTTAGAGTTAATACCCTAAAATCCCCATAAACTATCATATTTTTGTCAGTTTCCTACTTAAACTATTTGGTGTCCCCAAAACCCTCCTGAACTATATTGTCTTTCATATTAAAACCCTCTCATTGCATTTTTAGAGGTGCGTCTAGTACACGCTCCTAATAATCTAAAAACGTGTCATGCAGCACTACACGTGGATATTTAACTCAACCTAAAACCCGCCTAAACTATCACTTTTTTGTCAGTTACCTACTTAAACTATCCGATATCCCCAAAACCTCCCTGAACTATATTCCTCTATATATTAAAACCCCATGTTGAACTTTTAAAGGTGCGTCTGTCTAACTATATTAACTTATGGTTTGTACAAATTTTTTTATATAGTTTACTCATGATGTGTTACTCTCGAAAGATTAATTAATTCTAGGAGTTTTGACCGAAATAATATCTAATGTACTGTGTTAATTTTAGGTTTAATTGTGATTGTTCTTTATGCTAGACTCCAATTGAATAAGTCATTTTTATATTCACTTTATAGCATAGTAAAAATATAAATAAAGGCATATAGTGTTGCATTTTTTAAAAATAATCTTATATTTGAAATAAGGAAGAATGGTGAAAAAATGAGGATGAAAGATGGATATAACTAAAATAAGGAGAATATTTATTAAAAAAATAAATTTGAAAGAAGGTTAGGCTAATTAGCCATTATTTTCTGTCAGGTGGGCCATTTTGATGGCTTTTTTCAACTGTCATGCGCTCCCAAGCGAGTATTTACACAGGTTATGCCAGGTCAGCAACGAGAGGGTTTTAATATGAAGGACAATATAATTCGGGGGAGTTTGGGGGCACCGAATAGTTTAAGTAGGAAACTGACAAAAATGTGATAGTTTAAGGAGGTTTTAAGGTATTAACTCCTTTTTTACTGACAAATTGTGACTGTAACAGTAAGTATTGAGTATATATTAATCCAGGTCTTCAGCTTGACACACTCACAAACGCGCAAATACACTCACTCACAGATACAACAACAACAACAGCTCTGCATCAGTCCCAAACAAGTTGGATTGGCTCTATGAATCCTTACTTTTTCATTTAAGCTCAACTCATACTAGTTCAGTTCTTCAAGCAAATAAGATGCACTTCCCTTTCAGTACTTTTTTTCAGAATAGAAAGCAAATTCGCAAAACCCTTTTTGATCATTGAGTGTGCACAAAGGGAAAGAATCTGAACACACTTACATTCCTAGGAGATTTGATTGAACAAAGAGGAAGATGGGCTATCATCTCCTGATAGGCGCATTCATCTTTCTCAGTCAACTGAACAATGCCATCAAGCACTAGAACTTTCCCATATGATGCAGACTGCAAGAATGGATACAGAATTAAGGCAGATGCATAAAAGAGCTTGAAAGAAATTATATAACAAAAATTTAAAGCACAAAACTAGAATCTAGAGCTGAAGATGCTGAACCTCAAAAACCAAGACCTCCTGGAATTCTGACTTTCCCTTGAATAAAGTCTTCTCTACTTTCAGGGAATGTGCTTCTCCTGTGTAAAGACGCCGTCATACAACAATTATGATCAGTAAATATTCATGAAAAAGGATGTATGAGAAAGGACATTATCGAGTACTTTAATTTCCAATATGAGCCATATAATACTTGGAAAACGTAGTAAACCTTTACACATTAACTTGGGTTCAACCATGACAAAATTCCGAGGCCGCGAGAGTTCAGGAATTTGTTACCTAAGGCTCAAATGCTATCGTACTTCTACTTGAAGCATCATTTGTGCTACGTTAACAAACTGAATGTTATTACTTGACTCAAAGAAACAAGCACACAAGCCCAGCCAGTGACACTTAGATTTGACAATTTCGGTTGCAGTAGGGCACGAGTATCACCTCTTAAATATGCAAACAGTATAACCAACTAATGCAGGTGTATCTGACAGCAGTTCTTCTGCTTACAGGATGAAGCAAGAAGCCCTCTCACTGTCCCAATCATACAAAAGCATTATATTTTTGGACACATGACTGACTATGCTAAATCATTAACATCATCTAAAGCATCAACAAGTTTAATGAATGATTTCATGTTTTCATCCAAGTTTCTGGAAACTACTTCAACTTTTTCGTTTAACACTTCTAACAGAACATGCAAGTTAAAAAATAACTTCTAGTAACTGAGCACCATCCTGGACAAATTGTGTCCCCTAAAATACGATAAGAGGCAAATTAGGGTAAGGGGTGAGGACAAGAAAAAGAAACATTATTATATTAACCAATTAAATAATAAAAAAAAAAGGAGGCCAGCGAATTCTATTATGTGTACCAAGCACTACAAGCAAAGAAAATAAATGTTCTTTTCTTAAGGAAGATCAGCAATTATTAACAGCAAGAGAGAAATAACAACGGAGCAAAAGATAACCTGGCCACATTGGATTATTGAAATACAACACCCTCTCCTTTTCATCTGTAACAAATGGCACGAGAAGAACAACTATGTCATATAATTGTAAAAAAAATTCGATTAAACGAAGGCGATGGACAAAATAATTTTGATAATGACCAGAGGATGGCCGTGGAGGTTGAGAAAACCATCCGGAAACGACAGTGGAGTGGCAATTGGCTTCAAGCACAGGGTCATAAACCCTAGCCTTTAAGCAACAATTGGGAACAACAACAGCCTTATTTGATCCATTGGCATGAGCATTTTTACTCTCCTTCCCATCCATAATCTTCAGGTTGTCCAAACCTCTTCCTGCGTCGTGCTCCATAAATAATTATCTTATTAGGATCCAGTCTACAACTACCAGAGAGTATCCTGCATCAAAAAAATATAATAACAGTCAATGATCACGCAAAAAAAATGAACGAAAGAAAATGAATTAAAGGACAGAACAAGAATTCAGGTATAAAGATGATATCACAATTTGCAGAAACAGATTGAACTTCTCTTTTACTGGATATAGACATTCTAAATTAGTAGGTATAACAGAGGTTATCCAGGATTTCAACTTTATGGGCTCGGGATGCCACTGAACTCAACAACCATTTGAGTCACTGGGTTCAAAATTTACTATTTGTACATAAATAAGTAGACTTCTTAACAGAGACAGGATCCACAATTTAAGTTCTATAGGTTCAAATTGTTAGATTCCTAGCACTCAACCCTTTATATATGTAAAATTATAGGTTATATCTACTATTTGTTGCAACTTTAGTGAATTTTTACATCGTAAGACTTATACTTCGTGGCGGAAGTAATAGGTTCAGATGAACCCGGTAATGCAAGGCTCCCCCTCTGCTTCTTAACACACATACAATTTGAGCCAAAACTACTGAGTTCAGCCGAACTCCTAATTTCTATTGTGCATTCACCCCATAGTTATAAAGCATTTCGGTACAAGTGAAAAGAAATTGTACCAAATGAAAGCATACAGAGGATTCATACAACTAAGCCCAACAGTTTGGCATTGAGGCCTAATTGATGGATTAATTTTTGACAAAAGAAATAGCCGAAAAGATGAGAAGAGTGCCCACCTTAGGCAAGGACGGAACTCAATAGAAAAATTGAAATAACCGAAGAGCGGCTCGAACTATTACCAAGTAAGCAATCTCTGAAAAATACTCAGTATTGAAAACGCTGGTAGCTGCAAAACAAAATGAGGAAAACGAAAAGGAAAAAGTGGAATGAATAGTTTAAGTGAAAAAGCAAATGGAACTCAAATCAAAGTACTTAAAATACTTTCCAACTGGGAATCAGAATTTAAAGTAAAAAAGTGTCGACCAACCACCTAAACTAATGTGAAAACGTGTAAGAGACTCCATCTTTAAAGAAACATAATAAAAGCAGCGTTGGCTTTACGCAAAACAAAAATTTTAGCTAAATTTTCAAAAGGAAACAGTGAATTTTATTCCTTTCAAAAACCAATAAGTTGGGTAGAACGAAATACAGAAGAAATAACAAAGAACGTACCTGAAACGGATGTCTTTGAGTGTCAGTAGATCGCAAAAAACAAATGCAATCGCCTTGTTTAATGCGAGTCAACAATTCGATGAGCGGGAAAAAGGAATCCGAGATACAGAAAAGAATAGTATACTCAAATTTTAGAGTCTTCTCTTTCTCCCCTAGTTTTTTACATGAAAAAAGGTTTGGTTTGGACGAATGAATGGCGTTAACGCTTCCAAATTAGGTTTTCATAGCCACGTTTATGATTACGTATTTTCGTATACTATCGTACTACT
Source organism: Nicotiana tabacum (assembly GCF_000715075.1). Taxonomy (NCBI): domain Eukaryota; kingdom Viridiplantae; phylum Streptophyta; class Magnoliopsida; order Solanales; family Solanaceae; genus Nicotiana; species Nicotiana tabacum. The sequence continues at coordinate 60,552,511 of NC_134083.1, forward strand.
GCCTCGCCAGTTTTGTGAGAGAGTGAAAATTGAAATTTCTCGAATTCTTCCCAATAAGTTGAATAAATTGCGGAGGGGTCCGCGGACAGTGCACAATTTCCATGATTACAAATTCTCTTTCCAGTCTCTATTTTTGTTATAAAAATATTCACAAACCATCATTTTGCACGAGAATGTAGCAATAATATTCAACTAGTGCAAACGTGTCAAAAGAAAAAGGCACTTTTTTAAGAAAAAAAATTAATAATTAAAATGAGTAGATACGTAAATCTGAGGAATTAAAGAACTTTCCACATATTTGGACAAAATAATTAAAAACTTACTTACTGATTGTGTACGTGATTGGTTAAAAATGGAGTGATGATCTTCCAATATTTTTTGAGCTGCTAAACGGCCACATTAATTTGGCCCAAATGTGGCCACACTCGTAAAAAGACTATCATAACCTTATTCAGTTTTGCAATGATTCCCCCAAATAATTTTCCCTCCAAAACACACTAATAAATACAGTAACTTATCTCTATTCCCAAAATACATTACTAAAATTGATACATGTGAATTTTCCATACATGTTAAGATGAAAAGTCACTATATACTTTGTGTATTTTATGTGTATAGCAAATCATACGGTTTATTTAATTAAAAAATAATTTTATGCTTTATTTAATAAAAAAGATACAATCTACACATCAACCGCCGATCACATCAACGGCAAAACAAACCTTTCATTTTTTTCTCCTTAAACTAAACATGAATTCAAACCATGAAACTTGGCAGTGCATAAAACATTAGTTTGTTTGAATATAATATTTATTGCACCACACTCATTTTAATATAATACAAATGAAAACTAAAAAATTATTTTAATAGAAACTTTGACTCTATTACTCATATCCAAAATATGATTTTTTTTTTTTATATATTTTTTAAAAAGAAAAATCAAATCTCAAATTCAAATAAGTCTTATCCTTTTATTTTTTTAAATTGGACCCCATTTTTAAAAAATCATCTTATGCGTTCTAACTTAAATTAATTGCTCTCAATTAAAATATTAATCATAAAAATTATTTTCTTATTTTTGTAAACACATTATATACAATATTGTAACAACGTTCCTACTATTATTTTGTTTCTCTACAGTGTTTTCAAAAATTTAAAAACAAATTGTGAAATTGTAGAAAACGAATCAGGTGATTAATGAATAACTATTAAAATAAGAATCTTAGTTTTTAAAAGCCTTCAAAAGCTATTTACTATAAAAATTGGAGTCAATCAAAATTGGTTTTCACCATTAAATTTGATCAAATCTTATTTTCTTAATTCTTATTAGATTTGTCTATTTTTTCTTAGATTTATTCTAAAAGTGCCAAGTGACTTTTTATCAATACGTCACGTAGCTTAATATCAAGCTTGACAACTCTCGTTTTAATATAATATAAATATAAATATAAATTTTACTGTATTTTTTTAAGCATACGGTACCTTCGACATTATCTTGTAGGAGGGTACCTTATTTCACATTATCTTGTATAATATGTTTAAACTTAAGTTGCAAAACTATATTAATTCTTCAAAAAAATCAAGTTGAATTAAAGTTGTAATATTTAGAACTTTACCTAATATTTAAAAAAATTGAAGTTATCTAGTAATAAAATTTATTAATTTTGTAAGTCACTCTAAATTTCTTCTCTTGGGTTTCTCGACTTATATAGTATTCCTAGTGATTGACTTTATGCACAATATTATTAGAGTCTAAATCAGACTCTAATTAAAATAAAACTAAAAATAGAGTTCTTGATCTTCTGTTTAGGTGTTTCTACTCTTTTGAACATTCTTCACCTCTCTTATAAACATCCAAAATAAATACAAAGGGTGCTAGCATCCAAATTTTACTATTTCCTTTATTTTGTCCTTCAAAATTCAATAATGGGATTATTACAGAAATATCTATGCAGACAAAGTGGATCCAAGTAATCTATATAACATATTCATGATCAACTCGTACTTGCATAGTGCAACAATCTATTGTAATTAGTCTCATTTTATTCAGAAGTACGTAGCATCATTTTGCTTATTAACTATATATAAATATTTAATAAAAAACAAATTAATATATTCTATTATAATATTTTACTCATTGACCTAGAAGACACGCATAACGCAAGTACTATTGGACAAGTATAATATAGATTTCAAACTTGACTGTCCTTATTTTAATATAATACAAATATAAATATAAATTTTTACTGTATTTTTTTCTTTAGCATGTGGTACCTTTAACCATTAAAAAGATGGCAAATTGCCTCGGTCTTATGAGTAAAAATATGTATTATATTGTTAGGTGGTTAACTTTCAAATAGCATTTGAAATATATTAAATTATGAAATGCATCACCGAAAATTATACTTATTGTATATTATTTCTTTGTCTATTGCTTCCTTTGATTTAACTTTTTATTTTTATTTTTGTATATGATCATTGATAATTTCTTCACATTAGTTTTAGTTAAAATTTACTTATACAGTTATGATAAAAAAAAATTAGAATATATTCATATATGACATGATAATTACTATTAGAAATGAAATAAGTTTTCTAACTGTTAAACGCATAATATTGGAGTTCAATCATATAGTTCATTATATATTTCATGTCATGTTATAACCAGAGATTTTTTATTTATAATTACACCTTTTATTATTCTTTTATTTTGTAATAAATTTCAACAAGTATGTTCATATTCCCATACAACAAAGGAATTGAAAGAAAAGCTTGACGACTGTTCAAGGTTTAATGAAATAATTCAATACAGCAAAATCCTTTTGGTTAAAAAATTACAGATTTTTACTAAATAAAAACAGCTATAGAAAACATGTATACATATTTTCTATTTTTTCATAATAAATGTTCATATAGTTTTCCGGTTTTCAACAGTTTCAGCCAACATGATTTATGTAATATTTATGTAACTATTTAGTAAAAAAAAAAAAAAGATGTATAAATGTGTAAAAATACGTATTATATTTTAAATTAATAAGTATTTAGTTAATAATCATATTTATAAGGTATACCTAGGTTTGCCTAAGTATTCGGGTTACAAATTGACCAATGAAAAATTAAGAAAACAAAAATGAATTATACACAAGATAATCATATGTATGTGTATAGTATAATTGCATCATTGCATGTACATGTATACAACAAAAAGGAGGGAGAACAATATCAATATTAAGTGTTTATGGGAAAGAGGGTATGTGTGCATCTTTTTAGATTCTTCGTGTATTGAGAAAAATTAAAATTTGAATTGATGAGAGAGATTCCATGCAAATTTTGAATTAAAATAAACTTTGGGAGGGAAGAGTAGCAATGGTATTGACTTCGCATAAATAACCTAGATACCCGTGTGAATTTACTGTGATATCCCCGTTTGGGTTATTATGGCCAAAATTAGTGTGGTAGAAATACCTTTTTCTTTTGCACTTCAAATAACAAGTACCTACTATCTACTAATTTTACCAATAACTCTATCCACTATCTAATACTTGAACATATTTATATTATATTAAAAGCACAAAAGCCCTTAGTAAAAAAATCGTTTGCCTTTTTTACCCTTTAAAATGAAGTTCATACCGGACAAAATAGTCATACCAAATTATTTTTCTAATATTTAGGAATAACATTTAATTAGTTATCTAATATTTAGGAATAACTATTTAATTATTTTCCTAATTTAAGGACTTTGATTTCAACTAATTTTTTGTTAATAATATTTTCCATATTTGAACTAGGCAGGAATTCAAAATCAACGTATTTCTACTTATAAATATGGTACTATATTTTGCATCCGATAAAAACTAAATATGCACAATCTTGACATGCACTTCCAAAGACGTATTTTTGATATTGAAAGTTGTTATTAAACTAAGACAAACAAAAGGTAATTAACTTATCAATTTCTAATTGAAACACGGATATAATAGATAATAACATTAACCATTTGTTTGATATTAGAAGTCTTTTATCACTATATAAGACTTTTTTCTCCGTCTTTTATCACTATATAAGACTTTTTCTCGAGAATTTAAGTTAAGAATAAGTAAAAAGTAGTTATTATTTGTTGTAGGTTTAAATTACTTGTAGAATTATAAGCAATTAATTCTATCTTAATAAGAAATAGAAAAATACTTTTTTTGTGAAAAAAAATATGTTTGATTTTTGGGAGTATATAATAATATGCCCATTACTGTTTAATCTAACACTCGTTCTACAAATTTTATGTACTAAATGTCATTACACGTTTTATTAAATACTATAATTAGATATAAACTAACTCATTATCCATAATTATAATACTCTTTAGCTTAATATCAACTTCAAGAAATACTTTCAAAATGACGCATGAGAATTGAATATCAAATATGGGTAGACATGCTAAGAGTGTACTAAAAGGGTGCCCTTCGCGAAGTATTGATCGACATTTTTACCCTTCAAAAATAAATTTCACATTAGACAATCTAGCTAATTAGGATCAATATTATATCATTTTCTGAAAGTTATATTTTGTAATATAATTTTATTTTACAACTCAAATATATTATTCAGAAATATTGTTGTAAAATTTTAAATTATATATACGTAGGTATACGAGCGAAGCGCTACCCTAAGGCTAGTTTTTCTAATATACAGAAACCTTATATTTTGTTCAAGTCTTCTTTTGAATCAATATTCGATATTAATATGTAAATCTATAATAAGCCTTTATTTGATATTATAATTTAAAAAAAAAATAAATTACACTTAGATACATGGCAAACTTAAAGAATGATGGTGTGTGTTGTTCAACTCAACTAATTGCAGTATATTGTGGTATTGATGCATAAGGAAATAAATTTTCCTAATTTGTTCAATCCTTATCATGAGTTCAAGTCTATACTCATAATTTATTTTTATTTTATATTCTATAAACTTTTATTGAAAGATGCAAATTTCACGTGTAACGCACGTACCCTAAAGCTAGTTATATTAAAAGCACAAAAATCCTTAGCGAAATATCGTTTACCTTTTTTGCCCTTTAAAAATAAAGTCCACACCGGATATAATAGTCATTTAATTATTTTTATAATATTTAGAAGTAGACTTAATTATTTGTCTACTATTTAGCAATAGTCATTTAATTACTTCCCTAATATACAGGACTTTAAAATTAACTAAAATTTTAGTTATTAAATATTTTCCTATTTTTAAATTCTAGGAAATCCTAATATTTAGGACCAAAACCAATTAAATATATTTAGAAATTTATTTGACGTCAACTAGAAGAAGAAGAACTAAATCCCAATTCAACTCAGTTCCAAACTACAATTTTGATACTTCTTCCTATCATATTCGAAAGACGAATTTCACGTGATAATTGGATTCTTAATTACGCAATAGATATAAAGCAAACAAAGGTTAACACTATAAGTACGTTACCCAAAAAAGAACTATGTATAAGAGTATATTACAATAATTTAAAAATATAATTTAAAGAATTTGAAGTCAAGTATGAACTTTTTCATTTTTATTTTTCTAGAATATTTTACCTTGCCGATCGAGATTTTATATGGGATAAACTTATAATTTAATTATTTTTTTAATATTTAGAACTTCTAAATCAACTAATTTTTTGTTATTAAATATTTACTTTTTTTGAACTATGTAGGAAGTTTAAATATATAGGACTTTAAAATCCATTAAGATTTGACGTTATACAAATTATTTTCATATTTTAATAATGTAACATAACTATAATCCTTTTCATATTATTTGATGTTATATTTAGTACTTTAAAATTAATTTTTATATAAGAGAAGATATACTCATTATGAAATGTAGAGACAATTATTAAATTGTATAAGGAGTTAAAAAAGAAACATTTCTGTAATCCTAGGTAAATAAAAATAGGTTAAAAAATATTCCCAAAGTTTCAGACGTTGGTAAGTAAAAAAGTAAGATGACTAATAATATAATTCTAATGTAAATAACTCTAGGATTCTCTGAGTTTTTTTTAGGAATTTTAGGAATGTATTATTTACCTTTTTCAGTCAATTAAAAATTTCATATATACTTAACAACTGACATGTTTTGTTAGGGAATGTGTTTTGGTGTTATCTTCAAAAATATTTTTTCCATCCCTAGAATTTTGGTTCTTTTATACTCCCTTCAGTTCACTTTAAGTGATTTTTTGGTATTTTTTTGTGGTCCACAATATTTAATTTTTTCAAATATCAATAAATAATTAATTTCTTTTTTCCAAAATTGCCCTTGGAGTAAAGAGCCTAGGAGTATTTGTTGTATTTACAATGAACAAATTAGGTGAATTCCTTAATATGTATGAAAACAACCAAAAAATCACTTAAAGTGAACTGGAGGGAGTACCTTCTACGCGGTAAGTACACCGAAAATTATCACGACCCGAAATTCTCACCTTCGGACCGTGATGGCGCCTAACATTTCACTTGCTAGGCAAGCCAACGTTAGAATAATATTAACCAATTTTTTTTAAATAATTTTTAAATTATTAATAATCAAAGAAACAAATGCGGAAGCAAAGTTTGAAATATAGTGAATAATCCATAAAAATAACGGTGTCTAAATACCATCCCAAAATTGGTGTCACAAGTGCACGAGCTTTTAGAATAATACAAATAAAAGTCTGAATAAAATGAAACTGTCTGGAAATAAACACACAGCTACAGTAAAATAGACGGGGACTTCAGAACTGCGGACGCCATGCAGTTATACCTCAAGTCTCCTCCTAGTAGCTGAAATCCGAGTAAGTCTATGGCACGCCGCTGGGACCAACTCTGAAATCTGTACAAGAAGTACAGCGTGTAGTATCAGTACAACCGACCCCATGTACTGGTAAGTGCTGAGCCTAACCTCGACGAAGTAGTGACGAGGCTAAGGCGGTTCACTTACATTAACCTGTACGTAATATTAGTAACAATAACAATAATAGAAATAAATCAGGTAACTCATTTATAATGATTGGAGCCAACTCAGCAGTTATAACCAATTATCATTTCCATCAATTATGTTGCAGCGTACAACCCGCTCTCACAATATATTCACATTCAATTCTGTTGCAGCGTGCAACCCGCTTTCACAATATATTCACATTCGATTCTGTTGCAGCGTGCAACCCGCTCTCACAATATATCCACATTCAGTTTTGTTGCAGCGTGCAACCCGCCCTCACAATATATTCACATTCAGTTCTATTGCAGCGTGCAACCCGCTCTCACAATATATTCATTTTAATCAAGTCTGTTGCGGCGTACAACCTGATCCCCCAATATATATATGTTGCGGCATGCAACCCGATCCCCCAATATATATATATATGTATGTCGACTTTTAAATAAGTCTGTTACGGCGTGCAACCCGATCCTCCAATATGGACTTTTAATAAGTCTGTTGCGGTGTGCAACCCGATCCTCCAATATGGACTTTTAATAAGTCTGTTGCGGCGTACAACCCGATCCTCCAATATATTCATTATAATCAATCTTGTTGCGGAGTGCAACCCGCTCCTCCAACATATTCATTTACCAATTCTTATAGAAGAATTTTCTCAATAAATGCAACAATTAATATAAAATTATAAGACAACAAGCATACAATAATTATGATTTAATTACGAAACAAACAAAGGCAAATAGCAAATTATTATAGAAATCAGAGAGAAAATATACAGTTTAATATTTAATATGCTAAATGTCAAATAACAATTAAGGCACATAATTCAAATAGCATGTAACAATTAATGCAAGAATTCAAGAATTAATATTTGACAAAGAATAGGAGAGAAATAATTATTATAATAATTAATTCATGATTTAAAATAATTTATGATTTTTCAAGTAAGCAGGCAAACAATTAATTTGATGACGTATAGACACTCGTCACCTCGCCTATACGTCGTTCACATGCAATTCACATAATAATTAATTTAAGGGTTCTATTCCCTCAAGTCAAGGTTAACCATGACACTTATCTCGCTTTGCAAATTCCAATCAATTACTCAACCATAACTTTTCCTTTTAAATTTATCTCCGAAAGCTTCAAATCTATTCACAAACAATTCAATATACTCAATACGAATCATAGGAATTAATTCCATATGAATTTATAAATTTTTCGGATAAAAAACCGAAATTTATTTAAATATTCGACAGTGGGACCCACATCTCAAATCTTGGAAAAATTTACGAAATCCGAACACCCATTCCGAAACGAGTCCAACCATATAAAAATTATCCAATTCCGATGTCAAATGAACCTTCAAATCTAAATTTTTTCGTTTTTTTGAAAGTTTTACAAAAATTCCAATTTCTTTCGTCTAAATCCAAAATAAATGATGAATATAGACTTAGATTTATGAAATACAATCACTATATGATAAAAAAATACTTACCCAGTTAGAAATCATGAAAAACTCCTTAGAAATCGCTCATAAGCCGAGTTATAATTGAGGGTTTGTGAAAAATGGGGAAAAAAATCCCGTTTTGGTTCTATTTTAAGTCACAGACGTCAGGCCTTCTTCGCGTTCGCAATGAATAGCAGCCCGTGGCTTTCGCGTTCGCGAGTCCTCCTTCGCGTTCGCGAAGGCTTTTTTCCCCTAGCCTTCGCATTCGCGTGCCAGTGCTCGCGTTCGCGTAGAAGGACAACTGACCCCTCCCCCAGGCCTCTAAAGCTTCGCGTTCGCGTTGAGCTGGTCGCGTTCGCGAAGGGTAAAGTCCCCATAGCTTCGCGTTCGCGAAGAAGGAAAATTCAGCCAGCCAATTTTGCTCTTCGCGTTCGCGAGAGTACATTCGCGAACGCGGTGAAGGAAATACCAGAAGCCTGAAGTTGCAGAAAAACCAGATTTTTTAAGTTTTAAATCATCCCGTATCCTATCCAAAACACACCCGAGACCTCGGAGATCCAAACCAAACATGCACACAAGTTTAAAAATATCATACGAACTTGCTCGCGCGATCAAATCGCCAAAATAACACCTAGAACTATGAATCAGACACCAATTCAAAGGAAATTTTTAAGAAAACTTTAAATCTTATATTTTTACAACTTGACGTCCGAATCACGTCAAATCAATTCCGATTCTCACCAAATTCGACAGACAAGTCATAAATATTATAGTGGACCTATATGGGGTTCGAAACCAAAATACGGACACGAGGTCATAAATCCAACTCCAGTAATTTCTTAAAAATCATTAAGCTTTCAAGCTTTTAATTTTTCATCAAAATTCCATATCTCGGGCTAGGGACCTCGGAATTCGATTCCGGGCATACGCCCAAGTCTCAAATCACAATACGGACCTACTAAAATTGTCAAAACACTGATATGAGTCTGTTTGCTCAAAATGTTTACCAAAGTCAACTCAGTTGAGTTTTAAAGCTCTATTTCACATTTTAATCCATTTTTCACATAAAAACTTTTCGAAAAATTGTACGGACTGCGCACGCAAGTCGAGGAATTATACATGGTACTTTTTTTTGAGGTCTTAGAATACAGAATTACTTATTAAATTTAAAGATGACATTTTGGGTCATCACATTCTCCACCTCTAAAACAAACATTTGTCCTCGAACGGAGTTAGAAAAAGTACCTGAGCTGGAGAAAAGGTGTGGATATTTACTCCTCATGTTCGACTCAGACTCCCAGGTAGATGCCTCTACCGGATGACCTCTCCATTGCACCCGAATTGAAGGATAACTCTTAGACCTCAACTGCCGGACCTGCCGGGCTAGAATAGCCACCGGCTCCTCCTCGTAAGTCAAATCTTTGTCCATTTGGACTGAGCTGAAATCTAACACATGGGACGAATCACCATGATATTTTCGGAGCATAGACACATGGAACACCGGATGAACCGCTGATAAACTAGGTGGTAGTGCAAGCCTGTAGGCTACTTCACCCACTCTTTCAAGAATTTCAAAGGATCCGATATACCTGGGGCTCAACTTGCCCTTCTTTCCGAACCTCATTACACCTTTCATAGGTAAAACCCGGAGCAATATTCTTTCTCCAACCATGAATGCAATATCATGAACTTTACGGTCGGCATAACTCTTTTGCCTAGACCGAGCATTGCAAAGTCGATCCTGAATAATTTTGACCTTATCCAAGGCATCCTATACCAAATCGGTACCCAACAACTCCCGGTTCAAATCAGCCAACTGGCGAACGACATCGCTTTCCGTATAATGCCTCATATGGAGCCATCTGAATGCTCGACTGGTAGCTATTATTATAAGCAAACTCCTCAAGTGGCAAGAATTGATCCCAAGAATCTCCAAAGTCTATAACACAAGCGCGAAGCATATCTTCCAATATCTGAATGGTGCGCTCTAACTGTCCGTCTCTCTGTGGATTAAATGTTGTACTCAACTCAACCCGCGTGCCTAAGTCACGTTGTACAGCCCTCCAGAAGTGTGAGGTAAATTGCGTACCTCGATCTGAAATAATAGACACGGTGTCACGATCCAAAATTCCACCACAGGCGTCGTGATGGCACCTAGTCCCTAAGACTAGGTAAGCCGATTTTAATTACCTTTTGAAGCCTTTTTTTTAATTAAATATATAATCAAAACTGACAACGGAACAAATATGAATATACAACCTCCCAAGACTGGTAGTACTGAGTCATGAACTCTAACTGAATACATAGAATGATCACGAGGACCGAATATACACTACTGTTTGATTACAAGTTAACAGTACAATGAAATGAAAGGACTCCAAGGGACTGCGACGACTAAGCAGCTCTACCTTGAATCCTTATGATCCCGCTTTAACTCTGCTCAAGTCCGTTATCGTCAATACCTGGCTCTGCACAAAATGTGCAGAAGTGTAGAGTGAGCACACCACAACGGTGCCTAGTAAGTATCAAGACTAACCTCAATAGAGTAGAGACGAGGTACAGTCAAGACACTCACTAGTCTAATAACCTGTGCAATATAATATACAAAATAATAGAAAACAAATGATAATAAAGGCAGGATAAAACAACCAGTGATATGCACAACAGACAACAAGAATACCATTAATATCACTCAACAATTAATAAACACAATTACACCCAATTAAATCAAGCCCTTCAAATAAATGTCTTTCACATAGTTCTTCCAGATAACTCTCTTTCAAATATAACTTTCTCAAATAATTATTTTTCAAATATAATTCTTTCAATAAATCTTTTCAAATACAATTTCCTCAAATAAATATCTTTCAAAATACAATTCTTTTATATAATACTTTCTAAGTAAAAATACTTTCAAATAAATATTTTGAATATAATTGTTCCAATTAAAAAGACACCATGTGACACCTCATTTCAAAATCATCAAAATACGGGTCTCAGCCCATTTTCATATTTTCACTGCACCTCGTGCCCATAATTAGTTCATCATATTTGCATGGCACCTCGTGCCCTCATTTCATATCACAATTGAGCGGACAATTCACGTGCCAAATATCATTATCATTTCATCACAGCACCTCGTATCCACATTTTATATCATAACTGCATGGACAATTCACGTGCCAATATCTCCATTTCATATCACAATTCCCGGCACCTCGTGCCCACATTTCATTTTATAAACCGCCTGGTATTAGCCAAAGGCTCCCAATTTCAACATAAATCAGATTATTATCAATTTACTAACAACAAGACAAGTTGCACAAGGTATAAAAATAAACACAAAAAAATCACAACATCACATGAAAATTGTCAACACCACAACCCCACATCATCACATTTCGTCCCTGACAATAGCCACCCTTATCGCTCCGCCCAGACAATATCAATAGCCACCCTTATCGCTCCTATAGCCACCCTTATCTCTCCGCCCAGACATTATCAATAGCCAACAAACACAATAATGAAATGCCACCCTTATAACCACATAATATCAACGGTGAAATCCCACCCTTATTTCTCCAAAATAACAACTCACACAACACAATAATTTACACGGGAAATTATCACAACAACATAACAAAAATCAATTCATATCACAATTTGCCCAATGGCCACAACCAAATTTTAAAGCTACAACCAAGTCAATTAATTTCATAGGAAATAGCCAAATGCTCCACACAATGTGTACAACACCCAAAAATAGTCAATAGAGATGGAAATTACTCAACATAAAGCAAAGTCTTCATAAAAGATCAAATTTTCAATAATTATATAAACACTTCTTCTTAAGCTCATTTAATTAATTATTTACAGAGGAAAAAATCCAAAATGAAAGTAAATCCCAATAATTATCAAACCAGTAAATTCACAAAATTTCATAAATAATCAAATAACAATCACATCACATTGTCATATAACAATAGAGTCAACAACGAGGGTTTAGGCACGACAAGTAGATGATTAAATATATGCCAACAATTATAAAATTTACTACAAAATATGCTCAAGACTTTAACTCAAAAAAATTTGCACATATAAACCAAGTACGTACTCGTCACCTCGCGTACATGGTTTTCAATTACCCAAGTTGCACATAAAACTCAATGCCTAAGGGGAATTTCCCCCACTCGAGGTTAAGCAATACACTTACCTCTTTGAAGTTATGACGATATTCCAAAATCGCCTTCTTTCTTGAATTGACCTCCGGGCCATTCAAATCTATCCAAATTAATTGTATAACTTCATTAAAATTCATCGGAAATAATTCCGGATAATAATACGTCGACTTAAAATTTTATTCCAAAAAGTCAACAAAAGTCAACGTGGAACCCAACTCTCGGAACCCGACATAATTTTCATGAAATCCGAACATCCATTCCGGTATGAGTTCAACCCTACCAATTTTATCGAATTCTAATAACAACTCGACTTCCAAATCTTAAATTTTCGTTTTTGGAAGATTTTCTACCGAGCTCCAAATTAGATTTTGAGTTATGAACTCAAACCCCTATTTTTGGGACTTTTAATTCTGCCCAAATAGGCCTTCTTCGCGTTCGCGGCCATTGCTTCGCGTTCGCGAAGGCCAAAACCCAACTGCCTCAAATCCTTCATCGCGTTCGCGACCTCCTCGTCGCATTCGTGAAGGCCAGTTGTTTCTGCCTCATCATTTCCTCTTCACGTTCGCGAACTCCTTATCGCGTTCGCGATGACCACCTGACCAACTCCTTCGCGTTCCACGCTTCGCGTTCGTGAAGGCCAAACAACCCCAAGCCCCAATCTTCCTTTTTTCTTCGCGTTCACGTTGCCTGGGCCGCGTTCGCGAAGGCTTGCCCTGCTCCTTCTTCGCGTTCGCGTCCACAACTTTGCGTTCGCGAAGGCCAAACCTTCAGCCCCTCAAATTCCTCTTCGCGAACGCGGGACTCCTTTCGCGTTCGCGAAGAAGGAAACCAGACTTCGGCAACAACAGTCCAAACAGCTCCAATTTTGTCTGAAACCACCCCGAAATACACCTGAGCCCCTCGGGACCTCAACCAAACATACCATCAAGTCCCAAAATATCATACAAACTTAGTCGAGGCTTCAAACCACATCAAATAACGCCAGAATTACGAATCGCGCATCAAATCGAATTTTGAACGTCCAAAAATTTCAACTTCTAAAACTCGTACCGAAACCTATCAAACAAACCCGGAATGACGTTAAATTTTGTACGCAAGTCCCAAATAATATAACAGAGCTGTTCCAACTCTCGGAATCGCATTCCGACCCCGATATCAAAAAGTCAACCTCCCGGTCAAACTTCCCAAAAATTACTTTCGCCATTTCAAGCCTAAATTGGCTACAGACCTCAGATTTACAGTCCGGACACGCTCCTAGGTCCAAAATCACCCAACGGAGCTAACGGAACCGACAAAACTCTATTCCAGAGTCGTCTTCACACAGTTCTGACTACAATAAAAATTCTAAGGCTTAAGCTTCCATCTTAGGGACTAAGTGTCTCAAATCTCTCCGAATCATCTGTAAATTAAACTCGACCACACACGCGGGTCATAATACATATTGTGAGGCTGTTCGAGACCTTAAGTCACTGAATGGGGCGTAAATTCTTAAAACGATAAGTCAGATCATTACATTCTTCACTTCTTAAACAAACGTTCGTCCTCGAACATTCTAAGAATTATTTTGAGGTTACCGAATTGATAATTTTACTTTTACACATAAACTCACGGTTGATTCCACGTTACCGCATTTGAGATAAGCCCGACAACATCATCTCACTTGAGATTATTTCTTTTATATATATTTGTAAACTTTAAGGCCATTTTCTTACGCTTCAATATTTTCAAAAGGCTTGTTTTTTCACAACAACGCACAGTATTAGTCTCAACTGGCTATAGCAACTCGTGCCTATGCACACATCAATTTTTTCGATAGTGTTGAAGTAATTCTAAACTTTCTTTGGGGTGCTGCATTATTCCCCGCTTAGGATCATTCACCCTCAAACACATAACATAATTTGTCTCTTCTTTTGCAATTCTCAATCCTTCAAATTTTACTAACTCCCAAATTTTTTAGAAATTTCGGCAGAGTCTCCCCTATAATTGGGCCTATGCACCTGCCAGAGTAACACCCAAACAACTCCTAACAATATATTCACAACCCAACAAAATGCCACAAGGTATATATCAATAACATTAATCTCAGTATTGCCTGATCATAATGATATCAGGACATGAAGCACATCATATGTATGCTCATTACCACATCTCTGGTCTTAAAAGCTGTTCATATTTAATTCCAACACCATCAATTAATCTCATATTAATCATCACCTCGTTTCGAATTTTTCACAACACTGACAACAGAACGTGAGGTATGAAGACCTCATGATTACTTACTCAGATTAATGAGTCACATTTAACGCCACCTGAGCACTCACCTCATAGGCTAAAACTCAATATTTACAGCACAAAAATGGATGAATATGAATAGAAAATATACAAGCATTATCAAATAAGTCTAACAGGCATGACTCCCTATTAATATTATTGTACAAATTAAATTTCACACACGAAAAATTTTAAACTCATAAATATTTCATCACAAGGACCTCGTCCTTATATAACTTTCACCTTGACTTGTAGTCCGGTTTAAATATTTTACATCATATAAAAATGCGAGGATCTCTTCCTCAACTCCGAATCACAAGTATTTTGTACATTATGCCAACTGAAATTTCAATTTCCCTTCTTTCTTATTTTCAATAAATTTCGTAGACAGTTTTCACAACACATAATGAACCCTCATACCGGTAGGGCATATAACTCATAAAAATTGGAATCAATTATTTCGAAACACATTAAACTCACTGTAATAAATAATAAAAATTAATTTTGGACGTTATAGCCCTCAATGGTGTACAAAAATAAATGACAGACATGGGCTCACACCCCCAAATCTCCCACCAGGGATAAACATATAATTGGGTTACAAATTTACGAAGTTCACCCATAAGTGGAGCATAATAGGAGGACTCACCTCAATATTCAGAACCGAATCAAATTAAGGGAAATATCCTTTTATAATAAAAATCAGGATCGTACCTGTAACGACACCATCTGGTGTATTGGCCTTAGCCAAATCATAGTGATTAGATCAACGGGTCGGCACTCCACCTCTTAGGCGCCCACTACTCGCCTCTCCTCCACCTCTAGCTAACCGTGCACGTGGAGTATCAACTGGAATAAAGCTTGTAGCTGGAGTGTTCTGATGAAATCCACCCCTCCCAAGTCTGGGACAATCTCTCATGATATGCCTAGTATCACCACACTCATAACCACCCCTCTGAGGTCGCGGCTGCTCGTACTGAGTCTGTACCGGATAACTGGAATAACCACTATAAGAATCTCATGTCGGTGGTGCACCATAAACTGGATCACTCCGAGTAATATGATGTGTGGACTGAGCTGACCGACTGCTCGAGTCTCCGCTATAATGGGTTCTAGCTGAAGAGTAAAATCCACTGAACCCTCCAGATCTTCTAGACCTTTTGGCCTCCTTAGACTCCCTTTCCTCGCCTAAAACGCCCTCAATCTTCCTTGTAATTTCCACTACTTGTTGAAATGGAGCATCAGTTTACAACTCTCGAGCCATACATATTTTAATATCATAATCGAGTCCCTCGATGAATATGCGGACCCGTTCTCTGATTGTCGGAACTAAGATAGGTGCATGACGGGCTAACTCACTGAACCTGATAGCGTATTCTGACACCGTCATAGTACCCTGACGCAACCGTTCAAACTCTATGCGCCACGCATCTCTGAGAGTCTAGGGAACAAAATCTTTCAAAAACATTTCCGAAAATTGAGCCTAAGTTGGTGGTGTGGCATCGGCTGGTCTACCTTCTTCATAGATTTGCCACCACCGATACGCCGCGCCTAATAGTTGAAATGTAGTAAAGGCAACTCCGCTCACTTTTACAATACCTATGGTGCGGAGAATACGATGACAAGTTTTTAGAAATTCTTGGGCATCCTCCGTAGCTGTGCCACTGAAAGTTGGTAGATCATATTTCTTAAACCTTTCAAGTCTCTTTTGTTATTCTTCTGATGCCTCGGGCCTGACCTCAGGCCGAACCAGAATAACAAGTTGTACCGGTACTACACCTGGAATCTGACCAATGTGAACCTGCTGCTCTGAAGTTATGATAGGAGTCTGAGCTACTCCCCCAATCTGCGGAATGTTTGGTGCAACATAGATCACAAACATACTCAAGAACTGTGCCAAAGTCTCCTGAAGTCCGGGGGTAACAACAGGTGCTTCTGGTACCTGTCCCCCAACTGGAGCTACTAGTGGCTCCTCAACTGTTGTTCTGACAGGTGCTCTAGTCGCAGCATGTGCCCTTCCTCGACCTCTACCTCGGCCTCTATCTCGGCCCCAGCCTCTTGCAGCCCTAGCAGTATGAGCGGATGCCTGCTCAGCTAATCTGGTAACACGTGTCCTCACCATATGTGAGAGAATAGAGATACAAAGGCTCAAATTCCAAATTCAACAAATTCCGCATGACATGAATGAAAGAAATGGAAATTTCCTAGCAGTTATGTATCCTTTCGAAGATAAGTACAGACGTCTCCGTACCGATCTGCAAGACTCTACTAGACTTGTTCGTGACTCGTAGAACCTATGAACCTAGAGATCTGATACCAACTTGTCACAATCCAAAATCCCACCACAGGCATCGTGATGACACCTAGTCTCTAAGACTAGGTAAGACGATTTCAATTACCTTTTGAAGCTATTTTTTTTAATTAAATAAATAATCAAAACTGACAACGGAACAAATATGAATATACAACCTCCCAAGACTGGTAGTACTGTGTCACGAACTCTAACTGAATACATAGAATGATCACGAGGACCGAATATACAATACTGTTTGATTACAAGTTAACAGTACAATGAAATGAAAGGACTCCAAGGGACTGCAAAGACCAAACAGCTCTACCTTGAATCCTTACGATCCCGCTTTAACTCTGCTCAAGTCCGTTATCTTCAATACCTGGCTCTGCACAAAATGTGCAGAAGTGTAGAGTGAGCATACCACAACGGTGCCCAGTAAGTATCAAGACTAACCTCAATGGAGTAGAGACGAGGTACAGTCAAGACACTCACTAGTCTAATAACCTGTGCAATATAATATACAAAATAATAGAAAACAAATAATAATAAAGGCAGGATAAAACAACCAGTGATATGCACAACAGATAACAAGAACACCATTAATATCACTCAACAATTAATAAACACAATTACACCCAATTAAATCAAGCCCTTCATTTAAATGTCTTTCACATAGTTCTTCCAGATAACTCTCTTTCAAATATAACTTTCTCAAATAATTATTTTTCAAATATAATTCTTTCAATAAATCTTTTCAAATACAATTTCCTCAAATAAATATCTTTCAAAATACAATTCTTTTATATAATACTTTCTAAGTAAAAATCCTTCCAAATAAATATTTTGAATATAATTCTTTCAATTAAAAAGACACCATGTGACACCTCATTTCAAAATCATCAAAATACGGGTCTCAGCCCATTTTTATATTTTCACTGCACCTCGTGCCCATAATTAGTTCATCATATTTGCATGGCACCTCGTGCCCTCATTTCATATCACAATTGCGCTGACAATTCACGTGCCAAATATCATTATCATTTCATCACAGCACCTCGTATCCACATTTTATATCATAACTGCATGGACAATTCACGTGCCAATATCCCCATTTCATATCATAATTCCCGGCACCTCGTGCCCACATTTCATTTTATAATTCGCCTGGCATTAGCCACAGGCTCCCAATTTCAACATAAATCAGATTATTATCAATTTACTAACAACAAGACAAGTTGCACAAGGTATAAAAATAAACACAAGAAAATCACAACATCACATGAAAATTGTCAACACCACAACCCCACATCATCACATTTCGTCCCTGACAATAGCCACCCTTATCGTTCCTATTGCCACCCTTATCGCTCCTATTGCCACCCTTATCGCTCCTATATCTACCCTTATCGCTCCGCCCAGACAATATCAATAGCCACCGTTATCGCTCCTATAGCCACCCTTATCGCTCCGCCCAGACATTATCAATAGCTAACAAACACAACAGTGAAATGCCACCCTTATAACCACATAATATCAACGGTGAAATGCCACCCTCATCTCCCCAAAATAACAACTCACACAACACAACAATTTATACGAGAAATTATCACAACAACATAACAAAAATCAATTCATATTACAATTTTCCCAATGACTACAACCAAATTTCAAAGCTACAACCAAGTCAATTAATCTCACAGCAAATAGCCAAATGCTTCACACAATGTGTACAACACCCAAAAATAATCAATAGAGATGGAAATTTCTCAACATAAAGCAAAGTCTTCATAAAAGATCAAATTTTCAATAATTATATAAACACATCTTCTTAAGATCATTTAATTAATTATTTGCAGAGGAAAAAATCCAAAATAAAAATAAATTTCAATAATTATCAAACCAGCAAATTCACGAAATTTCATAAATAATCTAATAACAATCACATCACATTGTCATATAACAACAGTGTCAACAACGAGGGTTTAGGCACGACATGTAGATGATTAAATATATGCCAATAATTATCCAATTTACTACACAATATGCTCAAGACTTTAACTCAATAAAATTTGCACATATAAAACCAAGTACGTACTCGTCACCTCGCGTACATGATTTTCAATTACCCAAGTTGCACATAAGACTCAATGCCTAAGGGGAATTTCCCCTACTCGAGGTTAAGCGAGACACTTACCTCTTTGAAGTTATGCCGATATTCCAAAATTGCCTTCTTGCTTGAATTGACCTCCGGACCGTTCAAATCTATCCAAATTAATTGTATAATTTCATTAAAATTCATCAAAAATAATTTCGGATAATAATACGTCGACTTAAAATTTTATTCTAAAAAGTCAACAAAAGTCAACGCGGGACTCGCCTCTCGGAACCCGACATAATTTTCATGAAATCCAACACACATTCCGATACGAGTTTAACCCTACCAATTTTATCGAATTCCAATAACAACTCAACTTCCAAATCTTAAATTTTTGTTTTTGAAAGATTTTAAAAAAATCCTGATTTTTCCTCCATTAAATCTGAATTAAATGATGGATTCAAAGACATAATTATGAAAATTAATCAAAACTGGATAAGGATCACTTATCCCAAACACCCACGCAAGAATCTCTCCAAAAATCGCCTTCTACCGAGCTCCAAATTATATTTTGAGTTATGAACTCAAACCCCCATTTTTGGGACTTTTAATTCTGCCCAGATAGGCCTTCTTCGCGTTCGCGACCATTGCTTCTCGTTCGCGAAGGCAAAAATCCAACTGTCTCAAATCCTTCATCGCGTTCGCGGCCTCCTCGTCGCGTTCGCGAAGGCCATCTATTTCTGCCTCATCACTTCCTCTTCGTGTTTGCGAACTCCTTGTCGCGTTCACTATGACCAGCTGACCAACTCCTTCGCGTTCGCATTCCACGCTTCGTGTTCGCGAAGGCCAAACGACCCCAGGCCCCAATCTTCCTTTCTTCTTCGCGTTGCCTGGGCCGCGTTCGCGAAGGCTTGCCCTACTCTTTCTTCACGTTTGCGTCCACAGCTTCGCGTTCGCGAAGGCCAAACCTTCAGCCCCTCAAATTCCTCTTCACGAACGCGGGACTCCCTTCGCGTTCGCGAAGAGGGAAACCAAACTTCAGCAACAACAGTCCAAACAGCTCCAATTTGGTCCGAAACCACCCCGAAACACACCCGAGCCCCTCGGAACCTCAACCAAACATACCATCAAGTTCCAAAATATCATACGAACTTAGTCGAGGCTTCAAACCACATCAAACAACGCAAGAATTACGAATCGCGCATCGAATAGAATTATGAACTTGCAAAACTTCCAACTTCTAAAACTCGTGCCGAAATCTATCAAACCAACCTGGAATGACGTCAAAATTTGCAAGCAAGTCCCAAATAACATAACGGAGTTGTTCCAACTCTTAGAATCACATTTTGACCCCGATATCAAAAAGTCAACCCCCGATCAAACTTCCCAAAAATTCGACTTTCACCATTTCAAGCCTAAATTGGCTACAGACCTCAAATTCACAGTTCAGACACGCTCCTAAGTCCAAAATCACCCAACGGAGCTAACGGAACCGACAGAACTCTATTCCGGAGTTGTCTTCACATAATTCCGACTACGGTAAAAATCCTAAGACTTAAGCTTCCACCTCAGGGACTAAGTGTCCCAAATTTCTCCGAATCATCCGTAAATCAAACTCGACCACACACGCGGGTCATAATACATATTGCGAGGTTGCTCGAGACCTTAAGTCACTGAACGAGGCGTAAATTCTTAAAATGACAAGTCGGGTCGTTACACACGGCACACCGTGTAGGCGGAAAATCTCACGAATGTAAATTAAAGCTAACAAAAAATCCATGTCCACAATGACCCAAACTGCATCAAATTTTCTCTGAGTCCATGGGAGCCCAACAAAAAAATCCATAGTGATACGTTCCTACTTCCACTCAGGAATTTCTAACTTCTGAAGCAAACCACCAGGTCTCTAATGCTCGTACTTAAGTTGCTGACAATTCAGACATCGAGCTACATATGCAACTATATCCTTTTTCATTCTCCTCCACCAATAATGTTGCTGCACATCTTGATATATTTTAGCGATACATAGATGAATAGAATACCTGGAATTGTGTGCCTCTTTAAGAATTAATTCACGAAGCTCATCCACATTAGGCATACAAATACGACCCTGCATTCGCAGAACCCCATCTTCCCCCACAGCAACCTGTTTGGCATCACCGTGCCGCAACGTGTCCTTAAGGACAAGTAAATGAGGATCATCATACTGCCTCTCTCTGATGCTCTCATATAAAGAAGACCGAGCGACTGTGCAGGCTAGAACCCGACTGGGTTCTGAAACATCTAACCTCACGAATTGATTAGCCAGAGTCTGAACATCTGCAGCTAACGGCCTCTCACCAACCGGAATATACGCAAGACTGCCCATACTCACAACCTTTCTACTCAAAGCATCGGCCACCACATTGGCCTTTCCGGGGTGATACAAAATGGTGATATCATAGTCTTTCAACAACTCCAACCATATTCTCTACCTCAAATTAAGATCTTTTTGTTTGAACAGGTATTGAAGGCTACGATGATCAGTAAATACCTCACACGAGACACCATAGAGGTAATGCCTCCAAATCTTCAGCGCATGAACAATGGCTGCCAGTTCTAAGTCATGAACAAGATAATTCTTCTCGTGGTCTTTCAACTGTCGCGGATGCATATGCAATCACCCTGCTATCTTGCATTAATACTGCACCAAGCCCAACGTGAGAGGCGTCATAATATACCGTATACGATCCTGAACCTATGGGTAATACCAACACTAGCGTTGTACTCAAAGCGGTCTTGGGCTTCTGAAAGCTCAACTCACACTCATCTGACCATCTAAATGGGGCACCCTTCTGGGTCAATCTGGTCTTAATAGTTGTTCATAATCAATTACAGAATCGTCAATTAACTTCATGTTAACAAAAATCTCATTTCAAACCTTCACAAACTAATAACGAGATGCGAGGCATGAAGACCTCATAATTATTTACCCGAATTAACGAGTCACATTTAACGCCACCTGGGCGGGCACCTACCTCGTAGGTTACAACTCAATATTACAACACAAATTTGGCAAGTATGCACAGAGAATTTCATACAAATATTTTTAAATAAGCCTAGCAGGTATGACTCCTTATTAGTACTATAGTTCAAATTTAATTTCACAAGGGAGAATTTAAACACAAGAATTTTTATCACAAGGATCTCGTCCTTATATAACTTCCACCGCAGCTCATAGCCCGGTTTAAACATATCAATTTAAATAAGATCTGAGTCACAAGTAATATGCACATCTTGCCAATCGAAACTTTCCATTTTCTCCTTTTAAATAACTTTCGTTAAACAAAATCACAACACATAATGAACCCCACATCGGTAGGGCATATAATTCATAATTTGTAATTAATTATCCGGAAATACATCAAAACATACCGAAATGAGTACCAGAAAGCACCTTTAGCCTCACGAATCTTATTAGAGTCCATCATGGAATGATAGGCATAGTTATCTCCATGAAACCTCCCAACAGAAGTAAACACATAAGTAGATTATAGAATTACGAAGCTCACTCATAAGTGGAGCACAATAGGAGGACTTGTCTTGATACTCAGAACTGAATCAAGTTAAGGAAATTATTCCTTTATTTTAAATCGAGGCCGTACCTATAACGACACCATCTGATGTCTTGATACTCAGAACTGAATCAAGTTAAGGAAATTATTCCTTTATTTTAAATCGAGGTCGTACCTATAACGACACCATCTGATGTAACGACCTCCACCATACCATAAAATAAATATAACAACGGCTAGGTTTCCACCTCTAGGACGCCTTCTACCTACCTGTCCTCCACCCTTAACTCGTCGTGTGGGTGGTGTAGTAACTGCAATAGGGCACGTAGCCTAAGTGCCTTGATGGAATATGCCTCTCGCAAGTTTGGGACAATTTTCTCATGATGTGCCTAGTATCACCGCATTCATAACAACCCATTTGCGGGTTTGGCTGCTCATACTGAGTCTGTGCTAGATAACTAGAATAACCATTGTGGGACCCTTATGTCAGTGGTGCATTAAAAGAACTTACTGGAGCACCTCGATTAATCTGATGTGCGAACTGGGTTGGCTGACTACCCAAGCCCCTGCCATAATGATTTATACTCGTAGAGTAGAATCCACTGAATCCCCCAGAACCTCGAGACATCTTGGTCTCCTTAGTTTCCTTTTTCCTCACCCCGAACACGTTCTAATATCTTGGAAATTTCTACCACTAGTGGAAATAAAGTATCAGCCTGTGGCTCCCGAGTCATACAAAATTTTACGATCATAATTGAGTCCTTTAATGAGTCTGTGGACTCGCTCTCTGGCTGTAGGAAGCAAAGTAGAAATATGACGGGCTAACTTATTGAACCTGATGGCATATTATGATACCGTCATGGTGACCTGACGCAATCGTCCAAACCCTATGCGCCATGCATTACGGAGAGTTCGGGAAACAAACTCTTTCAAAAGCATTTTTGAGAACCGAGCCAAGTGGGCGGTGTTGTATTGGTTGATCTGCCCTCTTCATAGGATTGCCTTCCCAAGGCTAATTTCTTCTTTTGTTATACTGACTCAACATTGTTGAGCTGACCCATTTCTTAACATATTCTTCGATTCTTCTTTAGGGTAAACTTTACCCCTATTTATATACAATGATCATAAAAGTAGAGTTCCATACAGACAATTCTTAGTCCATAATCTCATCAACCACTGTACTTCCTCCGAAGCACCCAAAAATCCATAATTGTGACGTTCACGCTGAGTAGACCTTCTATAAATTTAATATTGTTTCTCTAACTCCTTTGGTACTGAAGTATAGGATTATTA
This sequence comes from Nicotiana tabacum, assembly GCF_000715075.1. Taxonomy (NCBI): domain Eukaryota; kingdom Viridiplantae; phylum Streptophyta; class Magnoliopsida; order Solanales; family Solanaceae; genus Nicotiana; species Nicotiana tabacum. The sequence continues at coordinate 60,576,608 of NC_134083.1, forward strand.
TGGAGGCGGACATACCGCAAGTCCCAACCTTATCCTCTACAAAATCTCAGGCCTTAAACATATGTAAATTTTGGGGGAACCCTTCAGTACCACATATATACATTTCAGGCCAAAACTGATATAACACATGACTCGCAGTCCATTCATTGATAGTGGATTCCCCCACTCGGCGCGAAGTCATAGTTCACCACGTTTGATGGTCCACAATATTAACCTTCACAACTCGTATAAATCAATCAGATGCCAAGGTACGTTGCACCCCCCACATTATTCACTAGGTGATCTATTTATACGTCCGCATCTTCAGTCAGAATCACACGTTGAGGTAATATTTGAGCATCTCTGGCTCCCTCGTAGTTCATTTGCGGCATCACAAACCGTCGACGCACAACTGATACCGAGTGCGCAATGTCATACACGAGTAGATACAAAGGTATGTGAGATATAGGTTTCAAGCAAAATCAATGCCGCACGATAAGGAATGAAAGAGGTGATATTGTTCCTAAACTTCATAGCCTCTTAGAGATAAGTACAAACATCTCCGTACCGATCCTTCAGACTCTACTAAGCTTGCTCGTGACTCATGAGACCTATGTAACCTAGTGCTCTGATACCAACTGTCACAATCCAAAATTCCCACCTTCGGACCGTGATGGAGCCTAACATTTCACTTGCTAGGCAAGCCAACGTTAGCATAATATTAACCAATATTTTTTAAATAATTTTTAAATTATTAATAATAAAAGAAACAAATACGGAAGCAAAGTTTGAAATATAGTGAATAATCCATAAAAATAACGGTGTCTAAATACCATCCTAGAATTGGTGTCACAAGTATACGAGCTTCTAGAATAATACAAATAAAGGTCTGAATAAAATGAAGATGTCTGGAAATAAACACACAGCTAAAGTAAAATAGACGGGAACTTCAGAATTGCAAACGTCATGCAGTTATACCTCAAGTCTCTTCCGTGTAGCTGAAATTTGAGCAAGTCTATGACACGCTGCTAGGACCAACTCTAAAATCTGCACAAGAAGTGCAGAGTGTAGTATCAGTACAACCGACCCCATGTACTGGTAAGTGTTGAGCCTAACCTCGATAAAGTAGTGACGAGGCTAAGGCGGTTCACTTACATTAACCTGTATGCAATACTAGTAACAACAACAATAATAGAAATAAATAAGGTAACTCATTTATAATGATTGGAGCCAACTCAACAGTTATAACCAATTATTATTTTTATCAATTCTGTTGCGACGTGCAACCTGCTCTCACAATATATTCACATTCAATTATGTTGCAGCGTGCAACCCGCTCTCACAATATATTCACATTCGGTTCTGTTGCAGCGTGCAACCCGCTCTCACAATATATCCACATTCAGTTCTGTTGCAGCGTGCAACCCTCTCTCACAATATATTCACACTCAGTTCTGTTGCAGCGTGCAACCCACTCTCACAATATATTCATTTTAATCAAGTCTGTTGCGACGTGCAACCCGATCCCCCAATATATATATATGTATGTCGACTTTTAAATAAGTCTGTTGTAGCGTGCAATCCGATCCTCCAATATGGACTTTTAATAAGTCTGTTGCGGCGTGCAACCCGATCCTCCAATATATTCATTATAATCAATCTTGTTGCGACGTGCAACCCGCTCCTCCAACATATTCATTTACCAATTCTTATAGAAGAATTTCCCCAATAAATGCAACAATTAATATAAAATTATAAGACAACAAGCATACAATAATTATGATTTAATTACGAAACAAACAAAGGCAAATAGCAAATTATTATAGAAATCAGAGAGAAAATATGCAGTTTAATATTTAATATGCTAAATGTCAAATAACAATTAAGGCACATAATTCAAATAGCATGTAACAATTAATGCAGGAATTCAAGAATTAATATTTGACAAAGAATAGGAGAGAAACAATTATTATAATAATTAATTCATGATTTAAAATAATTTATGATTTTTCAGGTAAGCAGGCAAACAATTAATTTGACGACGTATAAACACTCGTCATCTCGCCTATACGTCGTTCACATGCAATTCACATAACAATTAATTTAAGGGTTCTATTCCCTCAAGTCAAGGTTAACCACGACACTTACCTCGCTTTGTAAATTCCAATCAATTACTCAACCATAACTTTTCCTTTTAAATTTATCTCCGAAAGCTTCAAATCTATTCATAAACAATTCAATATACTCAATACGAATCATAGGAATTAATTCCATATGAATTTACAAATTTTCCGGATAAAAATCCAAAATTCATTTAAATATTCGACAGTGAGACCCACGTCTCAAATCTCAGAAAAATTTACGAAATCTGAACACCCATTCCGAGACGAGTCCAACCATACAAAAATTATCCAATTCCGATGTCAAATGGACCTTCAAATCTAAATTTTTTCGTTTTTTTTGCAAGTTTTACAAAAATTTCAATTTCTTTCATCTAAATCCGAAATAAATGATGAATATAGACTTAGATTTATGAAATACAATCACTATATGATAAGGAACACTTACCCAGTTCGAAATCGTGAAAAACTCCTTAGAAATCGCCCCTAAGCCGAGTTATAATTGAGGGTTTGTGAAAATGGGGGAAAAAAAAATCCCGTTTTGGTTCTGTTTTAAGTCACAGGCACCAGGTCTTCTTCGCGTTCGCGAAGGGCCTGTCACATTCGCGATGAATAGCAGCCCGTGACTTTCGTGTTTGTGAGTCCTCCTTCGCGTTCGCGAAGGCTTTTTCCCCCTGGCCTTCGCGTTCGTGTGCCAGTGCTCGCATTCGCGTAGAAGGACAACTAACCCTTCCCCAGGCCTCTAAAGCTTCGCGTTCGCGTTGAGCTGGTCGCGTTCACGAAGGGTAAAGTCCTCATAGCTTTGCGTTCGCGACCCAATCTTCGTGTTCTCGAAGAAGGAAAATTCAGCCAGCCCATTTTGCTCTTCGGGTTCGCGAGAGTACATTCGCGAATGCGATGAAGGAAATGCCAGAAGCCTGAAGTTGCAGAAAAAAATCAGATTTTCTAAGTTTCAAATCATCTCGTATCCTATCCAAAACTCACCCGAGCCCTCGGGGCTCCAAACCAAACATGCACACTAGTCTTAAAACATCATACGAACTTGCTCGCACGATCAAATCGCCAAAATAACACCTAGAACTATGAATCGGACACTAATTCAAAGGAAATTTTTAAGAAAACTTTAAATCTTATATTTTTACAACGTGACGTCCGAATCACATCAAATCAACTCTGATTCTCACCAAATTCGGCAGACAAGTCATAAATATTATAGTGGACTTATACCGGACTCCAGAACTAAAATACGGACCCGAGGTCATAAATCCAACTTCAGTAATTTCTTAAAAATTATTAAACTTTCAAGCTTTTAATTTTTCATCAAAATTCCATATCTCGGGCTAGGGACCTCAGAATTCTATTCTGGGCATACGCCCAAGTCCCAAATCACGATACGGACCTACCAAAATTATCAAAACACTGATCTAGGTTCATTTGCTCAAAAACTTGACCAAAGTCAACTCAGTTGAGTTTTAAAGCTCTATTTCATATTTTAATCCATTTTTCACATAAAAACTTTTCGAAAAATTGTACGGACTGCGCACGCAAGTCGAGAAATTATACATGGTGCTTTTTTTGAGGTCTTAGAATACAGAATTACTTATTAAATTTAAAGATGACATTTTGGGTCATCACAGAAATCTTACTTCGATGAACCTCCAAACCAATGTGCATTGGTTTAAGACACTAATTTCTACCCAACTTATAGCATATTTGGCCAAACTTCTAAAATCAACTTATTTTGAGAAGTGCTTTTCTCAAAAGTACTTTTCAAAAAAGTGCTTTTGGTGAGAATCAGTTTGTGTTTGGCTAATTAATTTGAAAAGCACTTTTGAGCAGTAATTAATGTTTGTCCAAACTTTTGAAAACTGCTTATAAGTGTATTTTTCTCAAAAGTGCTTCTTAGAAAGTGTTTTTGAAGAGAAGCTATTTTTTTCTGCTTCTCAAAAACTACTTGTGCTTCTCCTCAAAAAACACTTTTTTTTTCATCTAAAAGTTTGGCCAAACACCTCAAATTTTGGCCAAAAGCACTTTTGGCCCCAAAAAAGCTTGGCCAAATATGCTATTAGTATTATTGATAAAAAGTTCATTCACATGGTCATTCTCTCCCTCCCCTCCTAGATTGTGGAAACAAAATACAAAAAATTTATTGAGAAATTAATGTATCTTTTTATTATCAACGGTCATATAAAATATTTTTGATTTTTTTTGCTCTTAATTGCATGATCTTATCCACAGTCTTGAGTTGTTTTCTTGATCAATATTTTATAGTCAATGTAACAACCCGACCGGTCGTTTTGAGTTCTAGCGCGTTGTTCGTCGGTTTGAGACCTTGGGTAACTTCACTTCAGGGGCTACGACTTATACGCGTGGTCTGAATTGAATTTCGGGAAGTTCGCAGTTGATTCGGGAAGAAAATTCTAGTTTCGGAAGCTTTAAGTTGGAAGAATTGACTAAGGTTTGACTTTTGAGTAAACGACTTTGGAATCAGAACTTGAAGGTTCCAACATATCCGTATGATGATTTTGGTCTTAGAAGCGTGTCCGGATGTCGATTTGGAGGTCCGTAGGTCATTTCGGCGTCAATTGACGAAAGTTGGAAATTGGATAATTTTGAAAAGTTTGACCGGGAGTGGACTTTTTGATATCGGGGTCGTATTCCGATTCCGGAAGTGAGAGTATGTCACGACCCAATTTCTACTATGGGTCGCGATGGTGCCCAAAGTTACCGCTAGGTAAGACAACGATGAATTAAACAACGTTATTGCTCTTTTAATAAGTTTTCAAGTAATTAAATTCTATTTAATAGGGAATTAAAGAGTGAAAAATTCAATAAATGAAACGAAGACAACTGAGTGGCAATCATAGTAATATAAGTGCTCCAAAACCATAAAGTCTACTAGTGTATGTGTCAAGACTTGGTGTCACAAGTGTATGAGCAACTAATAGAATATACAAAACTCTAACTACTGTCCGAAATAAAGTAGAGAGAATATAAATACAAAAGAGGGATTCTAGGGGTTGTAGAATGGCTCAGGAAGCAGCTCACCACTAGGCCTCGGGTCTTTGGGATGCGCGCCGGTAGGACCGCCAGATGCACCTGCCTCAGATGCTACACGGTTAGTGCAGGAGTGTAGCGTGGGTACATAAACAACATGTACCCAGTAAATATCAAGTCTAACCTCGAGGAAGTAGTGACGAGGGGTCGACATCGACACTTACTATGGGCCAATAATAATAAATAAAAAAGTTCTAAATAAGCATGGGTTATGCATACAATTATAGTAATTCAATAACAACTAGGAAATAAAAAATTCCTTTGCATATGATAAATCTCAAATAACATTTTGTTTGATACTATTTTAACCTCTCAGACCATGAAATAACATCAAATATAAAAATTAAAAAAAATCCAAGTATTATCACGCATGATTATGCCGAGTTCATACGGCCCGATTCAGAATTACGTGCACACTACCAAGGGACGTGCGACATGATCCATAGATGCATCTATCTACTGCCGATGCGTTCGGCCCACTCCACAAAACGAGATGATACTTTATAAACAACCGATTTAAGATCTAATACAAGGCCAGTGTACAAACTAAACACAATTTTTATTAACAGTCAAGTAACCCGCCGAAACGCAAGTGAGTGAAATTCGGTCCTTTACAATTCACTAACAGGTTCCAATATAATTTAGGCACTTTAAATTAACAAGTAGGGTACAAACATTACAAATATTCTATGATTCGGGTCCTAAACAACCCAGACATAAGCATAATTAGTAGCTACGCACGGACTCTCATCACCTCGTGCGTACGTAGCCCCCACAATTAGAAACAAATAGCAATTTCAAGTATCTATAGGGTAAATTCTCTGTTACAAGGGTAGGTAAGAGATTTACCTCGTCTCAAAGCTCACCTTCTGGCCCAAAATTTCATTCTAAAACCTCAATGCGGTGCCGAACAATCCAAAACTAGTCAAATATTATATAAATTAATTAATACATGTTCAAAAGTTCATAATTTAACTATTAGAGAAATTACCCAACCCAAATTTGACGATTCATAAAATTCACCCCCGGCCCACGTGCCCGGATTCCGGAAATTTTCGAAGAAAATCGTTACCCATAACCTTATGAATTCAAATATATAATTTTTCATCCCATTCCGTCATCATTCCCGTGGTTAAATCCCATTTTTATCAAGACATAGGTTTTTCATCTAAACCCATGATTTTTAAAATTTTTACATGTTAAAATCTACTCATAATCTATGTATTAACTCACATTGTATAGAAATTACTTACCTAAAAGTTCTAGGTGAAAACCCCTCCCCAAGAGCTCCAAAATCGCCCAGGAGATGAAAGAAAATGAGCCAAAATAGCCTAAGTCTCGCATTAAATGGACCATTCTGCCTCCAGCGATTTCACACCTACGGAGGGACGGTCGCTTCTGCCGCTCCGCATTTATGGAAAATCAACGCAGATGTGGCCCTTGCCTAGTTGGCCTTCTTCCGCATCTGTGGATAGCTGGCCCACTTCTGCGGGGCAGCTTCCGCGACTCGAGCGTCGCTCATGCGGATTTGGCTGCTTTTGCGGTTGCTTCTATCGCACCTGCGCATTCGCAGGTGCGCTTCGTGTTCTGCATATGTGGTTTCTCGGCTGCCCATGCTGGGCCGCTTCTGTGCTGATGGCTTACTTCTGTGAGCGTGCAACTGCAGCTGGCCCTCCGCAGGTGCGATTGTACCAGAAGTTGGGTACTTCAGATATTCACCCAAGGCTAAATGACCTCCGCGCATCGTCTGAATGGCATATGGGGTCCCCGAGGCCCCGTCCAAACATAACAACAAGTTTAAAATCATAAAACAGACTCGCACGCACCCTCAGAACGCGAAAAACAACATTAAAACAAAGAATCGCAACCTAAAACCAATAGAATCAACTCATGAACTTCAAATTCTTCCAAATTACTCCAAACGCGCCGAAACATACTTAAACTAATCAGAATGACTCTAAATTTCGCGTTCAATCCTTAAATCACCATACGGAACTATCCCCAGACTCTGAATCCCAAACAGACCTCAATAACATCAAACCCTATTCCAAACCAAATTTAAAGAACTTTAAAACCTTCAAGGTGCCAACTATCAATACTAAGCGCCGAAACGCTTTCGGGTCATCCAAAACCCGATTCGAACATACGCCCAAGTCCAAAATCATCATACGAATCTATTGGGACCGTCAAATCCAGATTCTGAGGTTGTTTACTCAAACTTAGCCCTTTTAGCCAACCTTAAGGAACCAAGTGTTTCGATTTTAACCCGAACCCTTCCAAATCCCGAACTAACCATCCCCACGAGTCGTAATGCAGTTAAAACACATACATGGAGTCTTATTTAAGGGAATGGGGACCTAAAAAGTAAAACGACAAGTCGTGTCATTACAAAGTAGGTCCATAATGTCAATTATGACTTGTGTGCAAATTTGAGGTCAATCAGACTTGATTTGATAGGTTTCGGCGTTGAAGGTAGAAGTTTGAAGTTCTAAAGTTTATTAAGCTTGAATTGGTGTATGATTCATGATTTTAGCATTTTTTGATGTGATTTGAAAGCTCGACTAAGTTCGTATTATATTTTGGGATGTGTTGGTATATTTGTTTAAGGTCCCGAGGGTCTCGGGTGAATTTCGGATGGTTAACGGATTTATTTTTGGACTTAAGAAATGATGAAGCTGGGCAGCAGCTGGTGTGATCGCTTCTGCGATGTCTTGGTCGCAGAAGCAAAATCGTAGAAGTGAGGTCGAGCCCTCAGAAGCGAAATGGGAAGGGACAAAGCAGTAGTCGTAAGTGCAAAGACATTCCCGCACCTGCAGAATCGCAGAAGCGAGAAATGAAAATGTAGAAGCGACTGGTCTGCAGATGCGCGATTGGCCATCGCAGAAGCGCCTCTGCAGAAGCGAAAATGCTTCCGCAGATGCGAGGTCTCAGCTGGGTAGTGTACTCCACATATGCGTATTTTGGCTCGCAAAAGCGAGGCCGCATATGTGCAAATATGTCTGCAGAAGCGGAAACTGGGCAGAACATAAGGGGATCGAACTTGGTCATTTCGTCATTTTTATTTGAGATTTTTGGAGCTCGTTTCTTGGGCGAATTTGAGGAGTTTTCATCATGTAACACAAGGTAAGTAATTTCTTACTTGTTGTGAGCTTAATGTAAGGTTTATATGTGGATTTAAGGTGGAAAATTTTAGGAAAATTGTGGGATTTTGATAGAAGACCTAGAATTTATAATTTTGGATTTTGACCACGATTTAGGAAATGGAATTAAGAATAAATTACATAATTGAGTTTGTAATGTTATGGGTAAGGTTTATCTCTAACAAATTTTAGAATTCGGGCACGTATGCCCGATGGTTGACTTTATCGACTTTTCGAACAGAGTTGGAAATTGTTCAAATTGATTAATTATGGGTATTAGAGTATATTATGATTGGTTTGCAATTTGTTTGACTAGATTTGGATCGACATGCATCGGTTTGAGGTGTTAGAGAGATTTTGGAGCCGGTTATGGAACTTCGGAGCGAGGTAAGTCTTTCGTTAACTTTGTGGGGGGGGGGGGGGAAACTACCCCTAGGTGATGCATTTGTTATGTGCTACTTGTTGTGGGGGCTACGTACACACAAGGTGACAAGCGTCCGTACGTATCTAGATTCATGTTATGTCCGTGTATATTTAGGTTCCCGTCATGCTATAACTGTACTATTTGAGTTGTCTCTTGCCTACTAAATTCCTTTATTTTATAGTGCGACTTAAGACTAGACTTGCATAGAGTGATAGACTTGCTATCGTAGAGATTTGACGAGCTTCATGATAAGCCGCAGATTAATTGTACTCTCGTTACGAAATTCTCCCGTATTATGCGTTCTCATCGAAAAGTTCTCTTAAAATCTATAACTCACACGACTATTCATGAGTGGGATCGAGGACCCGTCAAAGCTTCTTATTCTAATGGGATCGGGCCGTTCACCTCGGTAGGATAGATACATCTATGTTTTGTGCCATTTGACCCTCGACAGTGCGCACGTTATGTTGGATCAGGTCGTACACCTTGGCATGATTATGTACCACACTCTTATGGGAGTGGGCCGTTCGCCTCGACAATATAATAGATGTATCTATGGTTCAGAAATATTATGATGGATCGGGCCGTACGCCTCGGCATTTCTATAAAATACTCTTATGAAATCGTGCATGATAATTGGCAAGAAGCCAACATATCTGTGAGTTTTTCCTGAATTGAATTGTGCAGACCTATCTGGTGAGGTCCATTATATATATATATATATATATATATATACACACACACACTCCGAATGAAGAGGTAACTATTAGCTGAGAGCTTGCGTTATTGCTGAGAGGAGACTGTACCACGTATTTACACTTGTTATTTTGATTTATTTACTCTGACTCACATCTGTTTACTTTTACTGTATCTGTCTTATTCGACCACTAGTACGTGTCGATGTCGACCCCTCGTTACTACTTCTCTGGGGTTAGGCTAGATACTTACTGGGTAAGCGTTGATTTACGTACTCATGCTACACTTGCTACACTTATTGTGCAGGTACATATATGTCTGGTGGTCTTTTGGGCGCAGAGGCGCGGCTATTATGGGGACTTTACCATGAGCTGCATTTCATGTTACGTTCCGCAGCCTGCAGAGTCTCCATAAGAGTTATTTATATTTCTCCTGTTTAACTTGTATTCCGGACAAATGTTATATTTTATTATATTTTCTAGTTGATACTTATGCACTTGTGACACCGAGTTTTGGGGGTTCCTACGGGTTGTTCATTATTGTAGCTCGTGTGAATATTATCATTCACCCAATAAATTCTATTTCATGCTATTTAATTAATGAAAAATTATGATTTCAAATTATAAAAATAAGTAAGTAAGTTGATAGATTACTGTTGGCTTGCCTGACGGCGGGATTAGGCGTTATCACGACCTTTAGCGGATTTTGGGTCGTGACAGTCACATAAAAAGTTTCCTTTCCAATTGTTTGAACAATTAATATTCGGATGAGTTGTTTAGCGTCACTTTTTAACATTATTTACACACATTAATTTAAATTTAATATATAGATATGTGTGTGCAATATTGTTTCAGATTTATAACATTTGATGATTTCATATTTTTAATAGAAAAAATGGTAATAGCTTTAAATAAATATGATCTTCACTAGAGTCTAGATGTACTACGATACCTTGGAGAGGAACTCAAAAAGATTTTGGTGAATTGTTTTTTTTCATTTTGCTGTAAATTGGTGAAGTAATATTTCTAACGTTTGTTGATACAATATTTTCATGGTGTTCCTATTTTTCTTATGATTGTTGTGGTGATATTAATATTGTCTCCCTTTGATTTATATCTTTCTTGTGGATTTCATGGTGCTCCTATTTTTCCTATGATTGCTGTGGTGATACTAATATTGTCTCCTTTTGCCCTTTTGTCTTTTTGTTTTCTTGAGCCGAGGGTCTTTCGGAAACAGCCTCTGTATTCCTTCGGGGTAGGGGTAAGGTCTGCGTACATACTACCCTCCCCAGACCCCATTAATGAGATTTCACTGGGTTGTTGTTGTTGTCGTTGATACAATGTTTTAACATAAAAAATATTGGCAATTTCAAATAAATTAATAAAAAAGTGGCAATCATGCCATTTTAGTAAAATTCAGTAATATGTGAATAATATAGTAAAGAATTTGGGAACTTTTTGAGCTAAATGTTTTTCTTTGTTGGGTTAGTTAAATAATATTATAATATTCAGGGACTTGATTTTTTTCTATTAATTTTCTTAATTACTCAAAACATTCTTTAGCAATCATTATGTAATTTTAAAAAGGTTTATATATATTAAATAAAAGTACACGTGCAAGCGCGTAGTCTAAGACTAATGAAAAATAAAAATTACTTGGTCTCTTAGTTTTCAATTCACTTGATTGGTGCTTCTTTCAATCACATTATAATTAGAGGAATTAGATTTACAATTAATGGAAACGTAATAATTGGCAATTTCGAACTAACCTATAGTTGAATTAGTGTCCTATACAATAATGAGTAAATATAATATAAAATAAATTATTTGTCCGTATCTATAGATTGCATCAGCTTGACCATCATTATTAAATAATATTTCAATAATTAAATGAGTACGGTACATAGACAGCTATAAATATACTGGGTGAGGGTAGGCCCGTGCTAGCACGGACCCAATATTTATAAACTTATCTATCCCCTTTAGAGATAATTCCTATATTTTTATTCTTTGTTAAACCTAAAATTCTAATTTTTATTTTTTAAATTCAAAACGTGGCAGACCTATGTCAAAAATAAATCAAACTCCCATTTACAAAATCATCATAATGAAATTAATGATATTCTAGTACAATATGTAAAGCTTTTAAAGCTACTTAGTAAATGTGGTGAGGGAAGGGATTTTCTATATGAACTAATTATTCTTATCAATTTATCGAATTAACAAAAGCAAATTTTAAGCACATTACCGAAATGCACTTAGGCAATGGACTAAGAAATGCAATTGGCAAATTAATGGACAACTGGTGTAGATGCAAAGATAGGTCTTCATAAATCAAACCAACAATTTCTAACACAAAGTGGCATCATATGATAGTTGATTAAGTGTAGTCTCCTTCAAAAATTATAAAAATATGAGCACAAAGGGGCATCATATGCTAATTGATTAAGTGTAGTCTCCTTCAATTACTTTACAAACTATATGCCTATCAGCAGCCCTAAGTCTTTACATGATATCATTTCTACTAAACTTTAACTGAAATATTTTTATACTTGTGGGCACATATATATACTTAGAAAATTTAGCCAACAGATTTAGAAAAAAAAAAAGGATAAGCATTACATCAGTTTATCCATAGTATACATTTACACCAAATTTTCTTTTAGTTTTATGGTGAAACTAAGAATGAGATTTTTATTTTACCCGTAAGAACTCTGAAAATAATTTTTGTATGATTCTTTCTTTTAAATAATTAACCTAGTATGTAATACCTAGTTTAACCTAATTAAATATGATATCTCTTAAAGATAGAAGAGATACATATGTTAACATTCTCGTCATTTGTCTAGTTTATTATTTATCTGATCCTATATTTTCTTTTGAGCTCCCATTACAACAACAATAATATACCCAGTATTATCTCACACCGTGGGCTTGGAGAGTTACAAAAAGAAAAGCATGGTAATAGTAGTAGTAGTGGCACACTTGTTTTAGCTTTTCACATAAACTACGCGATTCACAAAATTTTCAATTAAATTTGATTAGAAGAATTTACGTACGTTAAGGTGGGCTCACTTGTAGTAGGAAAAGGAGTTCCCATATTTTCCAAGTTATGCACGAGTGCTCATATTTAGTACAAAAATGTGGCAGAAATGACTGAGAAGACAATAATAACCATGTAAAAGCAAGTAAGCATGTTCACATGAAAGAGTATTTTAGGGAATAAACGAAAATATCATGGATTTTTATAACGACGCGACTTGTCGTTTCAAGAATTTAAGTCCCGTTCGGCGGTATAAGGCCGAAGCAGCTTCGTATTACGCGTATTGACTTGCGTGCGTGGTTGAATTCAGTTACCGGATGGTTCAAAGTGATTTGGGACACTTGGTCCCTAAAGAGGAAGCTTAAATCTTAGGATTTTGACCGTAGTGGGAACCATATGAAGATGATTCCGGAATGGAGTTCCGTCGGTTCCGTTACCTCTGTAAGATGATTTTAGACTTAGGAGATTGTCCGAAAAATTATTTGGACGTCCGTAGTGGAATTTAAGTTTGAAATGGCGAAACTCAAAATTTTAAAAAGTTTGACCGGGGGGTTGACTTTTTGATATCGGGGTCGAAATCTGATTCCAGAAGTGGGAGTAGGTCCTTAATGTCGAATATGACTTGTGTGCAAAATTTGAGGTCAATCGGACATGATTTGATAGGTTTCGGCATCGATGGTAGAAGTTGAAGTTTCAAAGTTCATTAAGTTTGAATTAGGGTGCGATTCATGATTTCGATATTGTTTGATATGATTTGAGGCTTCGAGGAGGTCCGTGTTATGTTATGGGACAGGTTGGTATGATTGGACGGGGTCCCGAGGGGCTCGGGTGTGTTTCGGGGTGGTTTCGAACCAAATTGGAGCTGTTTGGACTGTTGTTGCTGAAGTCTGATTTCCTTCTTTGCGAACGCGAAGGGAGTCCTGTGTTCGCGAAGAGGAATTTGAGGGGCTGATGGTTTGGCCTTCGCGAACGCGAAGCTGTGGACGCGAACGCGAAGAAGAAGCAGGGCAAGCCTTCGCGAACGTGGCCAAGGCAACGCGAACGCGAAGAAGAAAGGAAGAGTTGGGGCTGAGGTCATGTGACCTTCGCGAACGTGAAGTGCGGAACGCGAACGCGAACGCGAACGCGAAAGAGCTGGTCAGCTGGTCATCGCGAATGCGACGAGGGGGTCGCGAACGCGAAGAGGAAATGATGGGGCAGGAACAGTTGGTCTTCGCGAACGCGAAGAAGGATTTGAGGCAACTGGGTTTTGGCCTTCGCGAACGCGAAGCAATGGTCGCGAACGCGAAGAAGGTGTATATGGGCAGAATTAAAAGTCCCAAAAACGGGAGTTTGAGTTCATAACTCAAAATCAAATTGGGAGCTCGGTAGAAGGCGATATTTGGAGAGATTCTTGCGTGAATATTTGGGGTAAGTGATTCTTATGAAGTTTTGATTAATTTTCATGATTATTTCTTTGAATCCACCATTTAATTCGGATTTAAATGGAGGAAAATCATGATTTTTGTAAAATCTTCCAAAAACAAAAATTTAAGATATGGAGGTTGAGTTGTTATTGGAATTCGATAAAATTGGTATGGTTGAACTCGTATCGGAATAGGTGTTCGGATTTTAATGAAGTTATGCAATTAATTTGGATAGATTTGAGCAGTCCGGAGGTCAATTCAAGCAAGAAGGAGATTTTGAAATATCGGCATAACTTTAAAAAGGTAAGTGTCTTGCTTAACCTAGAGTGGGGGAATCACCCCTTAGGCATCGAGTCTTATGTGCCATTTGTGAAATGTGAAAAGCCGTGTACGCGAGGTGACGAGTATGTACTCATCTTATATGTGTAAATTTTTATTGAGTTAAAGTCTTGAGCATATTGTGTGGTAAATTGGGTAATTGTTGGTATATATTTAATCATCTATTTGTCGTTCCTAAATTCTTGTTGTTATTGAATCTGTTGTTATATGACAATTTGATGTGATTGTTACTTGATTATTTATGTAATTCCGTAAATTTGGTGGTTTGATAATTATTGGAATTGAATTTCATTATGAATTTTTTCTCTGCAAATAATTAATTAAATGAGCTTAAGAAGAGGTATTTATATAATTATTAAAAATTTAAATTTAATGAAGACTTTGCTTTATGTTGAGTAATTTCTATCTTTATTGGTTGTTTTTGGGTGTTGTACACATTGTGTGGAGCTTTTGGCTATTTGTTGTGAAATTAATTGATTTTGATATATCCTTGGAATTTGTTGTGGCCATTGAGCAAACTGTAATGTGAATTGATTTTATTATGTTGTCGTGATAATTTGTCGTGTAAATTGTTGTGTTGTGTGAATTATTATTTTGAGGAGATAAGTGTGGCATTTCACCGTTGATATTATGTGGGTATAAGGGTGGCATTTCACTGTTGTTGTGTTGTTGGAATATTGTCTATGCGGAGCGATAAGGGCGGCAATAGGAGCGATAAGGATGGCAATAAGAGTGATAAGGGTGGCTATTGATATTATCTGGGCGGAGCGATAAGGGTGGATATAGGAGTGATAAGGGTGGCAATATGAGCAATAATGGTGGCTATTGTCAGGGACGATATGTGATGATGTGGGGTTGTGGTGTTGATGATTTTCATGTGATGTTGTGAATTTCTTGTGTTTATTTTTATACCTTGTGCAATTTGTCTTGTTGTTGGTAAATTGATAACAATCTGGTTTATGTTGAAATTGAGAGTCTGTGGCTACGGCCAGGCGGAATATAAAATAAAATGTGGGCACGAGGTGCCGTGAGTAAATAATGAGGATATTTGGCACATGACTTGTCAGTGCAGTTGAGATATGAAATGTGGGCACGAGGTGCTGTGATGAAATGATAATGATATTTGGCACGTGAGTTGTCCGTGCAGTTGTGATATGAAATGAGGGCACGAGGTGCCGGAGAAATATGATGATTTAATTATGGGCACGAGGTGCCGTGGAAACATGAAAAATGGGCTGAAACCCGTGTTTATAAAAAATATGAAAATGGGCCGAGACCCGTATTTTTATGATTTTAAAATGAGGTGTCACATGGTGACTTTTAATTGAAAGAATTATATTCAAAATATTTATTTGGAAGGATTTTTATTCAAAAATAATTATATGAAAGTATTGTATTTGAAAGATATTTATTTAAGGAAATTATATTTGAAGATATTTATTGAAAGAATTTTATATTCGAAAGATGTTTATTTGAGGAAATTATATTTGAAAAAGAGTTTTATTCGTAAGAATTATGTGTGAAAGATATTTAATTGAAAAACTTGAATTAATTGGGCGTACATGTATTATTATTTGTTGAGTGATGTTTATGGTATTCTTGTTGTCTTGCTGCGCATACCACTGGTTGTTTTATCCTGCCCTTATTGCTATCTGTTTTCTAGTATTTTGTATATTATATTGCACAGGTTATTAGACTAGTGAGTGTCTTGACTGTACCTCGTCTCTACTCCATTGAGGTTAGTCTTGATACTTACTGGGTACCGACCGTAGCGTACTCATACTACACTTCTGCATATTTTTGTGTAGAGCCGGGTATTGAAGATAACAAACTTGAGCAGAGTTAAAGCGAGATCGTAAGGATTCAAGGTAGAGCTGCTTGGTCGTCGTAGTCCCTTGGAGTCTTTTTCATTTCATTGTACTGTTAACTTGTAAACCAACAGTATTGTATATTTGGTCCTCGTGATCATTCTATGTATTCAGTTAGAGTTCGTAACTCAGTACTACCAGTCTTGGGAGGTTGTATATTGTAATTATTTCCGTTGTTAGTTTAAAAAAAATGGCTTCAAAAATGTAATGGAAATCGGCTTACCTAGTCTTATAAACTAGGTGCCATCACGACTCCTGTGGTGGGATTTTGGGTCGTGACAAGTTGGTATAAGAGCTCTAGGTTCATAGGTTCTACGAGTCACGAACGAGTCTAGTAAAGTCTTGCAGATCGGTACGGAGACGTTTGTACTTATCTTCGAGAGGCTACAGAACTATTAGGAAATTTCCATTTCTTTCATTCCCGTCGTGCGGAATTTGTTGAATTTGGAATTTGAGCCTTTGTATCTCTATTCTCTCATAGATGGTGAGAACACGTGCTACCGGGTTAGCTGAGTAGGCATCCGTTCATACTGCTAGGGCTGCAAGAGGTCGGGGTCGAGATAGAGGTCGAGGTAGAGGTCGAGGAAGGGCACGTGCTGCGACTAGAGCACCTATCAGAACAGCAGCTGAGGAGCTACCAATAGCTCCAGTTGGGGGACAGGTACCAGAAGCACCTATTGTTATCCCAGGACTTCAGGAGACTTTAGCACAGTTCCCGAGTATGTTTGGTATATTAACTCAGGCGGGATTGATCTCTGTTGCACTAAATATTCCGCAGATTGGGGGAGTAGCTCAGACTCCTACCACAACTCTAGAGCAGCAGGTTCACGTTGGTCAGGTTCCGGGTGTAGTACCGGTACAACATGTTATTCCGGTTCGGTCTGAGGTCAGGCCCAAGGCATCAAAAGAAGAACAAAAGAGACTTGAAAGGTTTAAGAAATATGATCCACCAACTTTCAGTGGCACAACTACAGAGGATGCCCAAGGATTTCTGGAAAATTGTCACCGTATTCTCCGCACCATGGGTATTATGGAAGTGGGCGGAGTTGCCTTTACTACATTTCAACTGTCAGGCGCAGCGTATTGGTAGTGGCAAATCTATGAAGAAGGTAGACCAACCGATGCAACACCACCAACTTGGACTCAATTTTCGGAAATGTTCTTGAAAGAGTTTGTTCCCCAGACTCTCCGAGATGCGTGGAGCACAGAGTTTGAACGATTGTGTCAGGGCATTATGACAGTGTCAGAATATGCTATCAGGTTCAGTGAGTTAGCCCGTCATGCACCTATCTTAGTTCCTACAATCAGAGAACGAGTTCGCAGATTCATTGAGGGGCTCAATTATGATATTAAAATATGGATGTCTAGAGAGTTGCAAACTGATGCTCCATTTCAACAAGTAGTGGAGAGTGCAAGGAAGATTGGGGGTATTTTAGGCGAGGAAAGGGACTCTAAGGAGGCCAAAAGGTCTCGAAGATCTGGAGGATTCAGTGGATTTTACTCTTCAGCTAGAACCCATTATAGTGGAGGCTCGAGCAGTCGGTCAGCTCAAGCCGCACATCAGATTACTCAGGGTGCTTCAGTTTATAGTGCACCACCAACACGAGATTCTTATAGTGGTTATTCCAGTTATCCAGTACATACTCAGTATGAGCAGTCGCGACCTCAGAGGGGTTGTTATGAGTGTGGTGATACTAGGCATATCATGAGAGATTGTCCCAGACTTGGGAGGGGTGGATTTCATTAGAACACTCCAGCGACAAGCTTTATTCCAGCTGATACTCCACGTGCACAATCAGCTAGAGATGGAGGACATGCGGGTAGTGGGCGCCTAAGAGGTGGAGATCCGACCCGTTGATATAATCACTACGATTTGGCTGGGGTCAATACACCAGATGGTGTCGTTACAGGTACGATCCTGATTTTTATTATAAAGGATAATTTCCCTTAAATTTGATTCGGTTCTGAATATTGAGGTGAGTCCTCCTATTATGCTCCACTTATGGGTGAGCTTCATAAATTTGTGACCCACTTATATGTTTATCCCTGTTGGGAGATTTAAATATGTGAACCCGTGTCTGTCATTTTATTTTTGTACACCAGCGAGAGATTTAAGTCCAAAAGTAATTTTTATTATTCATTACTGTGGGTTTAATGTGTTTAAGAATAATTGATTTCAATTTTTATGAATTATATGCCCTACCGGTATGAGGGTTCATTATATGTTGTGAAAATTATTTATGAAATATATTGAAAAGAAGAAAGAAAGAAAATTGAAAATTTCAGTTAGCACAATGTGCAACATACTTGTGATTCAGAGTTGAGGATGAGATCCTCGCATTTTTTTACATGATGTGAAATATTTAAACCGGGCTGCAAGCCGCGATGGAAGTTATGTGAGGACGAGGTCCTTGTGGTGAAATATTTATGAGTTTAAAAGTTTTCCTTGTGTGAAATTTAATTGTACAATAGTATTAATAGGGAGTCATGCCTGTTAGGCTTATTTGATAATTCTTGTATATTTTTCTGTGCATATTCATCCTTTTCCGTGTTGTAAACATTAAGTTTTAACCTATGAGATGAGTGCCCAGGTGGCGTTAGATGTGACTCATTAATCCGAGTAAGCAATCATGAGGTCTTCATGCCTCACATTCTGTTGTCATTGTTGTGAAAATTCGAAATGAGGTGGTGGTTAATATGAGATTAATTGATGATACTGAAATTAATTATGAACAACTTTTAAGACCAGAGATGTGGTTATGAGCATACATATGATGTGCTTCATGTCCTGATATCATTATGATAATGCAATACTAAGATTAGTGTTATTGATATATACCTTGTGGTGTTTTGTTGGGTTGTGGATGTGTTGTTAGGAGTTATTTTGGTGTTACTCTAGCAGGTGGATAGACCCAATTACAGGGAAGACTCTGCCAAAAATTCTAAAAAATTTGGGAGTTAGTAAAAATTTGGGGATTGAGACATGCAAAAGAAGAGATAAATTATGTTATGTGTTTGAGGGCGAATGATCCTAAGCGGGGAAGAATGAAATACCCCCAGAAAATTTTGAAGTACTTTAACACTATCAAGAAAGTTGATGTGTGCATAGGCACGAGTTGCTATAGCCAGTTGAGACTAATACCGTGCGTCGAAGTAAAAATCAAGCATTTTGAAAATGATTGGAGAGTTAGGGATTTTTGCTCTAAAGCTTATAAGAATGGAGAAAGAAATAATCTCAATCGAGATGGTGTTGTCGGACCCGTCTAATTTCAGGAATGTAGAATCGCCAATAAGTATGTGTGCAAGAATATACTCAGTAATTTAAAGTACTCAGAAAGATTCTTAGCACGTTCGAGGACGAATGCTTGTTTGAGAGGTGGAGAATGAAACGACCCGACTTGTCGTTTCAAGAATTTAAGTCCCGTTCGGTGGCATAAGGCCGGAGCAGCTTCGTATTACGCGTATTGACTTGCGTGCGTGGTTTAATTCAGTTACCGGATGGTTCAAAGTGATTTGGGACACTTGGTCCCTAAAAAGGAAGCTTAAGTCTTAGGATTTTGACCGTAGTGGAAACCGTGTGAAGACGACTCTGGAATGGAGTTCTGTCAATTCCGTAGCTCCGTATGTGGGAGTTGGTCCTTAATGTTGCAAAATTTGAGGTCAATCAGACATGATTTGATAGGTTTCGGCATCGATGGTAGAAGTTGAAGTTATAAAGTTCAATATGTTTGAACTAGGGTGCGATTCATGATTTTGATGTTGTTTGATGTGATTTGAGGCTTCGAGCAGGTTCGTGTTATGTTATGGGACAGGTTGGTATGATTGGACGGGGTCCCGAGGGGCTCGGGTGTGTTTCCGGGTAGTTTCAGACAAAATTGGAGCTGTTTGGACTGTTGTTGTTGAAGTCTGGTTTCCTTCTTCGCGAACGCGAAGGGAGTCCCGTGTTCACGAAGAGGAATTTGAGGGGCTGATGGTTTGGCCTTCGCGAACGCGAAGCTGTGGACGCGAACGCGAAGAAGGAGCAGGGCAAGCCTTCGCAAATGTGGCCAAGGCAACGCGAACGCGAAGAAGAAAGGAAGAGTTGGGGCTGATTTGAGCAGTCCGGAGGTCAATTCAAGCAAGAAGGAGATTTTGAAATATCGGCATAACTTTAAAAAGGTAAGTGTCTTGCTTAACCTAGAGTGGGAGAATCACCCCTTAGGCATCGAGTCTTATGTGCCATTTGTGAAATGTGAAAAGCCGTGTACGCGAGGTGACGAGTACGTACTCGGCTTATATGCAATAATTTTTATTGAGTTAAAGTCTTGAGCATATTGTGTGGTAAATTGGGTAATTGTTGGTATATATTTAATCATCTATTTGTCGTTCCTAAATTCTTGTTGTTATTGAATCTGTTGTTATATGACAATTTGATGTGATTGTTACTTGATTATTTATGTAATTCCGTGAATTTGGTGGTTTGATAATTATTGGAATTGAATTTCATTATGAATTTTTTCTCTGCAAATAATTAATTAAATGAGCTTAAGAAGAGGTGTTTATATAATTATTAAAAATTTAAATTTAATGAAGACTTTGCTTTATGTTGAGTAATTTCTATCTTTATTGGTTGTTTTTGGGTGTTGTACACATTGTGTGGAGCTTTTGGCTATTTGTTGTGAAATTAATTGATTTTGATATATCCTTGGAATTTGTTGTGGCCCTTGAGCAAACTGTAATGTGAATTGATTTTGTTATGTTGTCGTGATAATTTGTCGTGTAAATTATTGTGTTGTGTGAATTATTATTTTGAGGAGATAAGTGTGGCATTTTACCGTTGATATTATGTGGGTATAAGGGTGGCATTTCACTGTTGTTGTGTTGTTGGAATATTGTCTATGCGGAGCGATAAGGGCGGCAATAGGAGCGATAAAGATGACAATAAGAGCAATAAGGGTGGCTATTGATATTGTCTGGGCGGAGCGATAAGGGTAGATATAGGAGCGATAAGGGTGGCAATAGGAGCAATAATCGTGGCTATTGTTAGGGACGATATGTGATGATGTGGGGTTGTGGTGTTAATGATTTTCATGTGATGTTGTGAATTTCTTGTGTTTATTTTTATACCTTGTGCAATTTGTTTTGTTGTTGGTAAATTGATAACAATCTGATTTATGTTGAAATTGAGAGCCTGTGGCTACGGCCAGACGGATTATAAAATGAAATGTGGGCACGAGGTGCCGTGAGTAAATAATGAGGATATTTGGCACGTGACTTATCCGTGCAATTGAGATATGAAATGTGGGCACGAGGTGCTGTGATGAAATGATAATGATATTTGGCACATGAGTTGTCCGTGCAGTTGTGATATGAAATGAGGGCACGAAGTACCGGGAAAATATGATGACTTAATTATGGGCACGAGATGTCGTGGAAACATGAAAAATTGGCTGAGACCCGTGTTTATGAAAAATATGAAAATAGGCCGAGACCCGTATTTTTATGATTTTGAAATGAGGTGTCACATGGTGACTTTTAATTGAAAGAATTATATTCAAAATATTTATTTGGAAGGAGTTTTATTCAAAAATAATTATATGAAAGAATTGTATTTGAATGATATTTATTTAAGGAAATTATATTTGAAGATATTTATTGAAAGAATTTTATATTCGAAAGATGTTTATTTGAGGAAATTATTTTTGAAAAAGAGTTTGATTCGTAAGAATTATGTGTGAAAGATATTTAATTGAAAAACTTGAATTAATTGGGCGTACATGTATTATTAATTATTGAGTGATGTTTATGGTATTCTTGTTGTCTTGCTGCGCATACCACTGGTTATTTTATCCTGCCCTTATTGCTATCTGTTTTTTAGTATTTTGTATATTATATTGCACATGTTATTAGACTAGTGAGTGTTTTGACTGTACCTCGTCTCTACTCCATTGAAGTTAGTCTTGATACTTACTAGGTACCGACCGTGGCGTACTGATACTATACTTCTGCATATTTTTGTGTAGAGCCGGATATTGAAGATAACAGACTTGAGCAGAGTTAAAGCGAGATCGTAAGGATTCAAGGTAGAGCTGCTTGATCGTCGTAGTCCCTTAGAGTCTTTTCATTTCATTGTACTGTTAACTTGTAAACCAACAGTATTATATATTTGGTCCTCGTGATCATTCTATATATTCAGTTAGAGTTCGTGACTCAGTACTACCAGTCTTGGGAGGTTGTATATTGTAATTATTTCCGCTATTAGTTTAAAAGAAAATGGCTTCAAAAATATAATGAAAATCGGCTTACCTAGTCTTAGAGACTAGGTACCATCACGACTCCTGTGGTGGGATTTTGGGTCGTGACAGTTTTTAGTCAATTCACTAAAATGTCAACAAAAGTAAATTATGAAGCTATAACTTCTAAATTATAATGAGTTTAGTGGTAACAATGTTAAATATTGAATTCATTAAATTTAAATTTTGAACCCAATAAATTTAAGTTTTAAATCCATCTGTGAGTAGCTATGTATTATAAAACTTAATAACATGTTATTCTCATAGTATTTTCTAAGTAATATATTCTGACTCAAAGACTTTCTCCAAAAGTCCAAAGCATCATTTGCTTTTTTGGATTCTCTAAAGTTGTTTCTTATTGGTTTAAAAAATGGAGAAATTCAGAAATAGCGAGATTTACAATTGGTAATTGAAAAATAGCCACAGTTTTAAAAGTAATCGAAATTTAGCCACTTTTCATGTAAAGATAAATCTGAACGAAAATACTGTTTAAAATCCGGTAAATATTCCAGCATAATATACTGGAGTTTGAGTATAATATACCGGTCCTGCATAATATGTTGGAAGTTCATACACAAGTGCTCCAATCTCCGGTATATTATGCTGGAACTTTTCGCGTGTTGGAGTTCCAGCATAATATGCTGGAAGTTCATACGCATGTGCACCAATCTCCAGTATATTATGTTGGACCGGTCCGTGTTGTAGCAAAATAGTAGCTATTTTTCAATGTCTTTGCAAATGCGGGCTATTTTTAAATTATCAGTGCGAAAACTGACTAACCCGTGCTATTTTTACTTAAAAACATTAGGAGAGTGTATGGCATTTGGCACAGTGCAAATGGATTTGTAATAAAAGCAGGCCCATTTATTCTTATTGGTTCACGTTAGGGCTGTGTATAATTTGGTAAATACCGAATAACCGTACCGAAACCGAAAGTTTTGGTATTTGGTATTCGATATTTTGGTATTCGGTATGGTATTTGGTTTAAGTTTTAAAAATAATTTGGTATTAGGTATGGTATTTAGTATTTGAAAATAAAATACCGAAATACCGATACCGTACCGAAATATATATTATATTACACAATACACATATTATTAATTATAACATAAATATAAAAAATCTAAAATTTTACTTTCTTTTATTTTATAAGTTCATCAATTAACTCTAAGCAAGTAACAAGACATTCTAATGACCTAATTTATTCCTTTATGTATAATTTTCTCTCTGGATTGATATTTGCTGGTTTTGGACAAAATTTTTGTCAACAAACCTTTTAGTTTTGTACTTTTGAGTGTTTTAATTAAGAATATTATAATTTATGATTCTACGCACTAGTTAGTATTCAAACCAAATAAATCGAAGTTACCGAACCGAATAAACCGAAATCGAAAGGAGAAAAATCGAACCATACCGAATTTAATTAGGTACGGTATTGGTATAGCATTTTAAGAAACCGAATACCGAAATAAAATATCTAAATATCATACCGTACTGACCAACGAATACCCCTAGTTCACGTAATTGAGCCATGTGAAACGTAGCAGACAGTGTTGAACTGTATTGGCGTGTGGGGCCCATTTATAAGTTATGAACCTTACGCGTGTCATGATCACGTGGGATATGAAGCAAAGGTAAATTGTTCAACTTGTTCAATAATTTCTAAGGGAGCTACAATAATCAAAATTTTCAGCCAATAGCATTTCTTCATTTCATTAGAATTACAGAAGTACCCTTATGACCCACATTGTATCCGGATGCAGCTCAAATTTTACCGGAGGCAACTCTCATTCCCTCTCATTAACAGTAGGAATGAATCATCTTAATAGAAAATTGTTAACCATTAATTCGCAGTGTAATGACCCGGCTAGTCGTTCCGAGATTTATAGCCCTGTTTTCCCATTTCTGCTTCTTTATGTGTTGTTCAGCTGTGTTGAGTTGCATCGAGTTGGTAGGTTTGGGTCCAGAGTAGTTTTGGAGTGAAAAGAACACTTAGTCCCTTAGTTAGAAAGCTAAGTTAGAAAAGTCAACCAGAGGTTGACTTATGAATAAACGAACTCATTGGGTGATTTTAGACTCAAGAGTGAGTCCGGAATGTAATTTGGAGGTCCGTGGTAGAATTAGGCTTTAATTGGTGAAAGTTAGAAATTTGGTGATTTTGGTCGGCAGTGAAAAATTAGGTATCCGGGTCGGAATGAAATTCCGAAAGTTGGAATAGGTTCATAATGCCATTTGTGACATGTGTACAAAATTTGAGGTCATTTGGACGTGGTTTGATAGGTTTCGGCGTCGTTGTCGAATTTTAAAAGTTTAGAAGTTCTTAGGTTTGAATTCGAGGTTGATTTGGTGTTTTGGTGTTGTTTTGGGTGTTTCGGAGGTTCGACTAAGTTCAGGTAGTGATATATGACTTGTTGGAATTATTGGTTGAGGTCCCGAGGGCCTCAGTGAGTTTCGGAAAGGTTTGGGTTGTGTTGCGCTCGTTTTTCTTAAGTTTCAACGTTGTTTCTTCACGCATAAATGGTATCACATTAAGCAAATGAGCTCCGATTTCTGTTTTGATTGAAGAATTAGATATGTATCGTAATTACGGATCCATAGCAAAAAGAATCGTTGAATTTGGACATCGTATGAGTAATTTATGGTCATTTTACTAAAAACATTGGGTTGCGAGATTTTTCAGATTAATTAAGAAATTGCCACTAAATTCGTATTTAAAAATCTGCACTATTCGCAAATATTAAAATCTACATATCTCCTTCATTAAAAGGTCAACTTGAGTGATTCAAAAGCCTAACTTGACTAAAATTTCACAAGAAATCCATTGGAGGCATAAAAAGTGTGTTTCGGTATCGTTTGGCATGAGAAACGAGGTAGAATAGCTGGCAGAAAAATATATAAAACGAGAGTTTAATCATTCGATCATATTTTGAGTTGGGGAGCTCGGATTTAGACGATTTTGGGGGCGATTTTCACCATAAGGATTGGGGTAAGTGTTATCTACTCAGTTTTGGTTATATTTCATAAATCCGTCTTCATTTTTGGGATTTGATTGATGATTTCAAAGTGAAATTAAGGGAGTCAGGGTTTGAGTTTTGGAGAGTTTAAATGAGGATTTGAGGGACCAAACGGAGTCCGATTTTGATAAATTTTATATGGTTAGACTCGGGAGAGGGCGAGGTTTATTATTCTATCATTTTTGACTGATTTTGAGACGTGGGTCCGGGGATCGGGTTTTGGCCGATTTCCCCCTTTTTGGCATATTTATGTAGTTTTTATTGTGGAATTCCATTCTTTAGACTATGTTGATAGTAGTATTCTGATTTTTGGTTAGATTCGGAGCTTTTGGAGACTGAATCCAGAGACGAGGGCATCCCGGAGTAGGATTTTACGTTGTTAAGGTAAGTAACAGTTTTAACTCTGGCTTTGAGGGTATAAACCCGGAGAATTTGATATCGTGTGACTGTTTGGAGGTGATACCCATACTAGGTGACGGGCGTGTGGGTGTATACCTCGAGGGATTGAGACTTGGTCCGTCCCGAGAAGCCTCATGGCCATCATCTGTGTTTACGTAGTTACTTATTGTTGAACTTGTCTGCCGTCATGTTAGAGATCATGCTTAGGCTTTATTCATGCTCACATTATTTGTACTCTGTCATAGAAATTATTGTACATGTTTACCTCAGTCTCTATTATTTGCTAATATGTTGTGATACTTGATGTGGGCTGTGTTCCCTTATTTGTTGATGATGGTGAGGCTAGTGAGGTACATGATTGAGTGAGGCCGAGTCCCTGGTTGTGAGGATATTAATATCATAGAGCGTAAGTTGTCCGCGTAGCACGTGAGTTGACTGTGCGGGTCCAGGTATTGATACCATAGCGCGTGAGTTGTCCGCGTAGTACGTGAGTTGATCGTGCGGATCCAGGTATTGATATGATGGCACGCGAGTTGTCCGTGCTTAGCGTTTGGGCTTTGGGAGCCCCTACGGAGTATGTGCACACACCCAGTGAGCGCAGAGTGTTGATTGTTTTGAGTGTTGAGTGCTGAGAATGAGTGACGAGTGATGGAGTGACACTGCTGTGAGGTTGTATTTATTTGTGTTGTTGCTGCATTTATCTGTTAAACTTCTTTATGGCATTTACTGAGTTATGGAATTTACCTGTTTATTTCTATTTATTTTTAAATTATGAAAATAAATAATTGGACTGTTTTACTTAGCTCGTCACTACTGCTCAGTTCCTTAGTTATTTCTGTTACTACTGAGTCGGTTGTACTCATACTACACCCTACACTTTATGTGCAGATCCAGGTGAGTTAGAAGGCGACGATCATTGAGTTCAGACCGGCTATCTTTGGAGACTGCAACATAGCTGTTAGCTTCCGCAGGACCTTGTTACTCCTCTTGTCATTTCTTTCTTTGGACAGTTAGACAGCTTATATATCTTAGTTCATAGTTTTAGATGCTCATGACTTAGTGACACCCCGATGTTTTGGGCTCGTTTCCGTATTTTCTATAATTATATTTAGAGTTGATTTAGTTTATGAAAAATTCAAATGTTGGTATTGTTTTATTAAATTCTTATAATAGATTTAGTAGTAATATTTTAGTAAATAGGCTTGTCTTGTAACACGATAGGCGCCATCACGACCATGGTTAGATTTTGGATCGTGACAAGTTGGTATCATAGCCTAGGTTACATAGGTCTCACGAGTCATGAGCGGGTTTAGTAGAGTCTTGCAGATTGGTACGGATACGTCTGTACTTATCTTTGAGAGGCTACAGAACCTTTAGGAAATTTCACATTCTTAGATTCTTATTGTGCGGTATTGATTCAACTTGAAGTGTAACTCTTTGAATTCCTTCCACGTATTCGTATGCGCACATGAGTGCTCAGTATCAGTTATGCCTCGACGGCTTATGATTCCCAGGATGAGGTGCGAGATGTGATTTTTGTGTGTTGATGTTGGGCTAGTCTGGAGGACTCGATGTCGGGGTTTGACTATAGCTTGAGCACTTAGGTGTTGATTGTGTGAGTGCGTGCTTGTGGTACTTTTGGGGATATTTAAGAGAGTATTCAGCGACTTATGAGCCATAGGGCATTGTGGTTTTATGCTTGGGTCTCGTATGGTGAGTCTGGGTTGAGGATTGTGGTGTTATGGCGGGGCAAAGTATCAATTTGAAGGTAATTCAGAAGGAACTCGGATAGATATGACATCTTGGTAGTAGGCTGGATCGGCATGATAATGGGTATGATTAGTTCTTTGGGTGTGTATGAGGTAATGAGTTCTACAGGTGTTTTGTGGCAATGTCCTTGGGTTTTTGGTGGTCTGCGTAGCTTGGTTGAGTTAGAAGGATTCAGTCCTGACGGATTGGTTTTGTGCCATTGGGGTTCAGAGAGAGTTCTTGATGGTTTTGAGAACAACTCTTGGCACGTTCGAGGACGAACGTTTGTTTGGGGGGGATGTAACGACCCGGCCAGTCGTTCCGAGTGTTATAGCCCTGTTTTCCCATTTCTGCTTCTTTATGTATTGTTCAGTTGTGTTGAGTTGCATCGAGTTGGTAGGTTTGGGTCCGGAGTAGTTTTGGAGTGAAATGAACACTTAGTCCCTTAGTTAGAAAGCTAAGTTAGAAAAGTCAACCGGAAGTTGACTTATGAATAAACGAACTCATTGGGTGATTTTAGACTTAGGAGTGTGTCCGGAATATAATTTGGAGGTCCGTGGTAGAATTAGGCTTGAATTGGCGAAAGTTAGAAATTTGGTGATTTTGGTCGATGGTGGAAAATTAGGTATCGGGGTCAAAATGGAATTCCAAAAGTTGGAGTAGGTTCGTAGTGTCATTTGTGACGTGTGTGCAAAATTTGAGTTCATTTGGACGTGGTTTGATAGGTTTCGGCGTCATTGGCGAATTTTGAAAGGTTAGAAGTTCTTAAGCTTGAATTCGAAGCTGATTTAGTATTTTGGTGTTGTTTTGGGTGTTTCGGAGGTTCAACTAAGTTCAGGTAGTGATATATGACTTGTTGGAATTATTGGTTGATGTACCGAGGGCCTCGAGTGAGCTTCAGATAGGTTTGGGTTGTGTTGCGCTTGTTTTTTCTTATGTTTCGACGTCGTTTCTTCAAGTATAAATGGTACTACATTAAGAAAATTTTCTCCAATTTCTATTTTGATTGAAGAATTAGATCCGTATCGTAATTACGGAGCCATAGCAAAAAGCATCGTCGAATTTGGGCATCGTATGGGGAATTTATAGTCATTTTACTAAAACTATTGGGTTGCCAGATTTTTCAGATTAATTACGAAATTGTCACTGAATTCGTATTTAAAAATCTGCACTATTTATAAATATTAAAACTTACATATCTCCTTCATTATAAGGTCAAATTATCGAGCTAAGAAAAGAGAAAGACGAGAAACCTAAAGAGTAAAAATGGAAGAATTACTCTTGAACAGAATCTCTAGACTCAATTGTGAGTTGAGTGTTAATGAAAGAGAAGAGAGAAGGCTAGTTTATTGATATTAAACTTCACAAAAACTGAACAATACAACAGTAGGAATCAAAACTATATACTAATACGTTTGGCGGGAAAGTTAGTTATAACTAACTTTTTGGAAGCCACATGCCTAACAACCTTCCAACTACCTCTAACAAACTCTAACTACCCAGCTTCTTGTTCCTTGCGTGAGCTACTGATTTAACAACTAACTACTGATTTAGTAATTGAACTAATAGGATCGTAACAATACCCCCCTCTTCAAGAATCCTTGTCCTCAAGGATTGAATTGAGGAAACTTCAACTTGAAGGAGTGCAAGTCTTCCCAAGTGCTATCTTCAGGTGGTGCATTCAACCATTTCACCAAGACTTGTGTGATAGCCTTGCCATGCTTCTTGGCTAATCTCCTGCCCATAATAGCTTCAGGTTCCAATAGAACATGGCCAGAGTCAGAGTGCACGATAGGCAATACTGCAGAGGCAGTGTGGTAGCCCAACTTCTTCTTCAGCAGGGATATATGGAAGGTGGGGTGAATCTTCGAATGGGCGGGTAGATCTAAGGTATAAGCAATAGATCCCACCCTAGCTAGTATCTTGAATGGGCCAAAGAACTTTGCTGAGAGCTTCTGGTAGGCATGATCCTTCAAAGAAAGCTGCCTGTATGGTTGAAGCTTGATGAAAACCCAATCACCTACCTTATAGGACCTTTCAGTTCTACTTTTTTCTGCCTGCATCTTCATTTTATGTTGAGCTCTTTCTAGATGATGCTTTAGAGCCCTCAAAGTAGCTTCCGTAGCCTGCAAATTTCTATAAACCACATCTAACTGAGAGTCAAAGGGCATATATGGAAGGAGTGGGGGAGGCTTCTGTCCATAGACTGCTTCATAAGGGGTAATGTTTGTGGCTGAGTGATAGGTGGTATTATACCACCATTCTGCTAGGGGTAACCATAGTGGCCAATCTTTAGGTTTTTCAAATGTCGTACATCGCAAATAGCACTCCAAACATCTATTAACAACCTCAGTCTGCCCATTTGTTTGAGGATGATAGGCGGAAGAAGTTAAGAGTGAAACTCTCTTTAATTTGAATAACTCCTGCCAAAACCTGCTGGTGAAAACCTTGTCCCTATCTAAAACTATGGTCTTGGGCATACCATGTAGCTTAAGCACTCTATCCATGAATCCTTGAGCTACATCTAGAGCTGTATAGGGATGTTTGAGTGCCATGAAGTGAGCGGCTTTACTCAATCTGTCCACCACCACCAAAATAACCTCTTTACCCGCAACTTTAGGTAGACTCTTTATGAAATCCATAGAAATGTCATGCCACACCTTTTCTGGAATCGGTAAAGGCTGGAGTAGGCCAGGGTATGCCATATTTTCTCCCTTGCACCTTTGACAAGCGTCACACTCCCTTATATGTTTGTAAACATCTTGCTTCAATTTCTTCTAATAGAAATCCCGTTTTATCCTCTTGTATATAGCAGTGATTCCAGAATGACCTCCCATAGAACTGTCATGATAGAATGTTAATAGCTGCTTCCTCAAGGACTAGTCAGCTCCTACCATCATCTTACCCTTCCTGCTTAGTATACCCCCAGTGAAGGAATAATAAGGCTTGGGATTAGAAGATGACCGAATACTATGTATCAGTTTTGCAATTGTCGATCTTGATCCCAGCTGAGCTTGATAGATTCCAATAACTGTGAAGAGACTCCAGAAATACTAAAGAGTTGAATGGCTTCCTCTTTTCTTTAAAGAGCATCTGCTACAAGATTTGCCTTCCCCTTTTTATAGGAGATGGTATAGTCATATCCTAATAGCTTCACCAACCACTTTTGTTGACTGGGAGTAGTGATTCTTTGTTCCAAAAGTTACTTAAGGCTATGATGGTCTGTCTTGATCACAAAGTGCCTGCCCAAAAGATAAGGTCTCTATTTCTGAACTGCAGTTACCAAAGCCAAGAGTTCCCTTTCATATACTGATAGAGCTTTGTTATTTTCTGACAACCCTTTACTAAAGAAGGATATTGGCTTATTGTCTTGCATCAACACTGCTCCAATGCCTTCACCTGAAGCATCGGTTTCTATTACAAACTCCTTAGAGAAGTCAGGCAATGTTAGAACAGGAGCAGAGGTAATAGCCTTCTTCAAAGCTTCGAAGGCTTCAGTAGCCAATGAATTCCAAACAAAGCTCCCCTTTTTGAGTAAGTCATGCAGTGGTCTAGCAATCAAGCCATAGTTCTTGATAAACCTTCTGTAGTACCCAGTAAGACCAAGGAAACCCCTCAATCTCTTCAATGTGTTTAGTTGAGACCAACTCCATACAGCTGACACATTCTGTTGGTCCATGGCCACTCCCTCATTACTGATGACATGGCCCAAATAGTCTATCTGTGTAGCTCCAAAAGCACACTTGTTTTTTGACAAACAACATATGAGACCTTAATATCTAGAAAGCCTCCTCTAAATGAATCATATGATCTGACCAGTTGGAACTATAAATGAGTATATCATCAAAGAAAACCAAAATGGATTTCCTGAGATAACGATGAAAGACATGGTTCATGAGACTCTGAAAAGTGGAAGGAGCATTAGTCAAACCAAAGGGCATTACCATAAATTCATAATGACCATGGTGAGTCCTAAATGCTGTTTTAGGAATGTTCTGCTCAAACATCCTAATTTGATGATACCCTGACCTTAGATCTAACTTTGAAATATACTTGGCTCCATGTAATTCATCTAACAGCTCCTCAATAACAGGAATTGGAAACTTATCCTTTACTGTATTGTTGTTCAACTCCCTATAATCCACACACATTCTCCATGTTCCATCCTTCTTCTTCACCATTATAATAGGTGAAGAGTAGGGACTGGTACTGTGCCTTATCACCCCAGAACTCAACATCTCATCTACCATTTTTTCAATCTCATCTTTCTGAATAGCTGGATATCTATAGGGTCTCTTGTTTATTGGAGCAGTACCTTCTTTTAGAACAATCCTGTGATCATGTTACCTTGAAGGTGGTAGTCCCTTAAGTTCCTCAAATATGTCCTTGTACTCTCGCAGAATCAAGTCTAGTTCTGCAGTCTTTTCTTGGTCTTGGTCTTGGCCTACTAGTGAAAACAACCCAGCAACTTCACTTGAATTCCCTTCTGCTAGTACCCCCACTGATATCATGCATAACTCTGTTGGCTTAGCAAGAAACTTGTCCATTCTTCGTGCTTGAATAAACTTAGCAGCAGGAGGTTAAATCCCCCTTAGAGAGATCTTCTTGCCCATGATAGTGAACTCCATTTTGAGTTTTCTGAAATTCCATAGGATATCACCTAAAGTGATCAACCATTGGATTCCCAGAGCCATATTACATCCCCCAATAGGCAATACAAGCATATCAGAGTCAAAGGAGACTCCCTGCATCTTCCACACCAATTTTTTGCAAACATAATGACTTTGCACCTTATTACCATCAGCTATTGATACTGCAAAAGGAGCTATGGCAGTCAGAACACACCCTAACTTCTTGGCAGTGTTGAGATCCAAGAAATTATGGGTACTACCAGTATCAATAAGCACATGAATTGCCTTCCCTTTGACCGACACTGTCACCCTCATGGTCCTAAAATCATGTGCATCATTCATGGCATGCACAAATACATGAGGTAGTATAGACCCCTCTGCATCAGTTTCTAGGCCTTGGGCTAACATGGTTAACAACTCTGCTGGATCCAACATGACATCTTCCTCTACTTTAACCATTCCCTCTCCTTCTTCAACTTTCATAGAGAAAAATTGCCTTATCTTCTTGCACACATGTCCCACAGTGTATTTCTCATCACAATGGAAACATAACCCCTTGCTTCTTTTTTCCTCCATCTCAGCACTAGTCAAAAGCTTAGGATTTTTGTAGGCTGGTTTAGAACTGCTAGGGTAAGAAGGCTGTTGTTTTGGAAAAGTTTGAGAAGGTTTAAATGGCAGGTGATTCCCTCCTTGATGAGAGAAAGATGCAGGCTAAAATCTTGGAACATTTCTGGGGGTAGGAAGGATGGCATTAGAAGAAAAAACTTGTTTCTGCACTTCTAATGTTTGCTCTTGAATTCTGGCTAAACTAATGGCTTTGGCTAGAGACCTAGGACCTAGCATCTTAACAGGCAGACCAATTTCTTGTTTCAAACCCCTTAGGAAACAACTAACAACATACTCCTCTTGTAACTCGACTCTATAAAGTAATTCATCAAAATTATCTACATAATCTCAAACAGAATCTGGCATAGAGACATCTTACATACTCTCCCTATCGAGGCCATTCCCTTGTCACCCTAGACTTCATGAAACTTTGATGCCATTATAATGCTCAACCCTCCAGTTTGTACGAAGCTAATTTGACCTTAGATTCCTCAGGAGTTTCATCCATATCGAAGAATTGCTCGCATTTGTACAACCAATATTTTAACCCAGTCCCATCAAACCTAGAGATAGCCACATCGACTTGATAATTTCTGGTAGGATTTGGATTCTCAACAGGTCTGGGAGCTCGAGCTTCTATCCTTTCTTCATTCCTATCCACAACTGGGCCATTTTGGACAGGATTTCCCCCATTATTCATCATCATTCGTTTGATCTCCTCCAAGGCTTGAGCCATTCTCGACTCTACAGAATTGGTCAATTCTGTTATAGAATTGACCACAGTGTCCATCGATCCTTTGAGAGCATTAACATCCTTGCGTAATTCTGCCATACGAGTACTGTGATCGCCCATTTCCCATCCAAGTAATCACTCGCTTTGATACCAATGATACGTTCCAGCAATTATCGAGCTAAGAAAAGAGAAAGAAGAGAAACTTAAAGAGTAAAAATGGAAGAATTACTCTTGAACAGAATCTCTAGACTCAATTGTGAGTTGAGTGTTAATGAAAAAGAAGAGAGAAGACCAATTTATTGATATTAAACTTCACAAAAACTGAACAATACAGCAGTAGGAATCAAAACTATATACTGATACATTTGGCGGGAAAGTTAGTTATAACTAACTTTTTGGAAGCCACATGCCTAACAACCTTCCAACTACCTCTAACAAACTCTAACTACCCAACTTCTTGTTCCTTGCGTGAGCTACTGATTTAACAGCTAACTACTGATTTAGTAATTGAACTAATAGGATCGTAACACCTAACTTGACTAAATTTTCACAAGGAATCCATTGGAGGCATAAAAGGCAAGTTTCAGGATCGTTTGGCATGAGAAACGAGGCAGAATAGCTGGCAGAAAAATATATAAAATGAGGGTTTTTTCATTCGGTCATATTTTGAGTTGGGGAGCTCGGATTTGGGCAATTTTAGGGGCGATTTTCACCATAAGGATTGGAGTAAGTGTTCTCTACTCAGTTTTGGTTATATTTCATGAATCCATCTTCGTTTTTGGGATTTGATTGATGATTTCAAAGTGAAATTTAAGGAGATAGGGTTTGAGTTTTGGAGAGTTTAAGTGAGAATTTGAGGGACTAAACGGAGTCCGATTTTGATGAATTTTATATGGTTAGACTCTGGAGAGGATGGGGTTTATTATTCTATAATTTTTGACTGATTTCGAGATGTGGGCCCGGGGGCCGGGTTTTGGCCGATTTCGGATTTTTGGCATATTTATATAGTTTTTATTGTGGAATTCGATTCTATAGACTTTGTTGATAGTAGTATTCTGATTTTTGGTTAGATTCGAAGCTTTTAGAGACCGCGTCAAGAGACGAGGGCATCCTAGAGTAGGATTTTACGCTGTTAAGATAAGTAACAGTTTTAACTCTGGCTTTGAGGGTATAAACCTGGAGAATTTGATATCGTGTGACTGTTTGGAGGTGATACCCACGCTAGGTGACGGGCGTGTGGGTGTATGCCTTGAGGGATTAAGACTTGGTCCATCCCGTGAGGCCTCATGGCCATCATCTGTGTTTACATAGTTACTTATTGTTGAACTTGTCTGCCTTCATGTTAGAGATCATGCTTAAAATTTATTCATGCTCACATTATTTGTACTCTGTCATATAAATTATTGTACATATTTACCTCAGTCTCTATTATTTGCTAATATATTGTGATACTTGATGTGGGCTGTGTTCCCTTATTTGTTGATGATGGTGAGGCTAGTGAGGTACATGATTGAGTGAGGCCGAGTGCCTGGTTGTGAGGATATAATACCATAGCGCGTGAGTTGTCCGCGTAGCACGTGAGTTGACTGTGCGGGTCCAGGTATTGATACCATAGCGTGTGAGTTGTCTGCGTAGCACGTGAGTTGATTGTGCGGATCCAGGTATTGATATGATGGCACGTGAGTTGTACGTGCTTAGCGCCTTGGATTTGGGAGCCCCTCCGGAGTTTGTACACACCCCCAATGAGCACAGAGTGTTGAGTGTTTTGAGTGTTGAGCGCTAAGAGCGAGTGATAAGTGATGGAGTGACACTGCTGTGAGGTTGTATTTATTTGTGTTGCTGCATTTATCTGTTAAACTTCTTTGTCGCATTTATAGACTTATGGAATTTACCTGTTTATTTCTGTTTATTTTTAAATTATGAAAATAAATAATTAGACTGTTTTACTTAGCTCATCACTACTGCTCAGTTTCTTAGTTATTTCTGTTACTACTAAGTCGGTTGTACTCATACTACATCCTGCACTTTATGTGCAGATCCAGGTGAGTTAGAAGGCGGCGATCGTTGTGTTCAGGCCGGCTATCTTTGGAGACTACAACATAGCTGTTAGCGTCTGCAAGACCTTGTTACTCCTCTTGTCATTTCTTCTTTTGGACAGTTAGACAACTTATATATCTTAGTTCATAGTTTTAGATGCTCATGACTTAGTGACACCCCGATGTTTGGGGCTTGTTTCCATATTTTCTATAATTATATTTAGAGTTTATCTAGTTTATGAAAAATTCAAATGTTGGTATTGTTTTATTAAATTCTTATAATCGATTTAGTAGTAATATTTTGGGAAATAGGTTTGCCTTGTAACATGATAGGCCCCATCACGATCATGGTTAGATTTTGGGTCATGACAAGTTGGTATCAGAGCCTAAGTTACATAGGTCTCATGAGTCATGAGCGGGTTTAGTAGAGTCTTGCGGATCGGTACGGAGACATCTATACTTATCTTCGAGAGGCTGCAGAACCTTTAGGAAATTTCACATTCTTGGATTCTTATAGTGCGTAATTGATTCAACTTGAAGTGTAACTCTTTGAATTCCTTCCACGCATTCCTATGCGCACATGAGCGCTCAGTATCAGTTGTGCCTCGACGACTTGAGATTCCCTGGACGAGGTGCGAGATGTGATTTCTGTGTGTTGATGTTGGGCCAGTCTGGAGGACTCGAGGCCGGGGTTTGACTATAGCTTGTGCACTGAGGTGTTGATTGTATTAGCGCGTGCTTGTGGTACTTTTTGGGATATTTAAGAGAGTATTCAACGGCTTATGAGCCTTAGGGCGGTGTGGTTTTATGCTTAGGTCTCATGTGGTGAGTCTGGGTTGAGGATTGTGGTGTTATGGCGGGGCAAAGTATCAATTTGAAGGTAATTCAGAAGGAACTCGGATAGATAGGACATCTTGGTAGTAAGTTGGATCGGCATGGTAATGAGTATGATTAGTTCTTTGGGTGTGTATGAGGTAATGAGTTCTACAGGTGTTTTGTGGCAATGTCCTTGGGTTTTTGGTGGTCTGCGTAGCTTGGTTGAGTTAGAAGGATTCAGTCCTGACGGATTGGTTTTGTGCCATTGGGGTTTAGAGAGAGTTCTTGATGGTTTTGAGAAAAACTCTTGGCACGTTCGAGGACGAACGTTTGTTTAAGAGAGGGAGGATGTAACGACCCGGCCAGTCGTTCCGAGAGTTATAGCCCTGTTTTCCCATTTTTGCTTCTTTATGTATTGTTCAGTTGTGTTGAGTTGCATCGAGTTGGTAGGTTTCGGTCCGAAGTAGTTTTGGAGTGAAATGAACACTTAGACCCTTAGTTAGAAAGCTAAGTTAGAAAAGTCAACCAGAAGTTGACTTATGAATAAACGAACTCATTGGGTGATTTTAGACTTAGGAGTGTGTCCGGAATGTAATTTGGAGGTCCGTGGTAGAATTAGGTTTGAATTGGCGAAAGTTAGAAATTTGGCGATTTTGGTCGGCGGTAGAAAATTAGGTATCGGGGTCGGAATGGAATTCCGGAAGTTGGAGTAGGTTCGTAGTGCCATTTGTGACGTATGTGCAAAGTTCATTTGGACGTGGTTTAATAGGTTTCGGCGTCGTTGGCGAATTTTGGAAGTTTAGAAGTTCTTATGCTTGAATTCGAGGTTGATTTGGTGTTTTGGTGTTGTTTTGGGTATTCCGGAGGTTCGACTATGTTTAGGTAGCAATATATGACTTGTTGGACATATTGGGTGAGGTACCGAGGGCCTCGGGTGATTTTCGGATAGGTTTGGATTGTGTTGCGCTCGCTTTTTCTTATGTTTCGACGTCATTTCTTCAAGTATAAATGGTACCATATTAAGTAAATGAGCTCCGATTTCTATTTTGATTGAAGAATTAGATCCGTATCGTAATTACGGAGCCATAGCAAAAAGCATCGTCGAATTTGGGCATCGTATGGGGAATTTATGGTCATTTTACTAAAATAATTGAGTTGCTAGATTTTGCAGAGTAATTACGACATTGCCAATGAATTCGTATTTAAAAATCTGTACTATTTGCAAATGTTAAAACCTACATATCTCCTTCATTATAAGGTCAAATTGAGTGATTTAAAAGCCTAACTTGACTAAAATTTCACAAGGAATCCATTGGAGGCATAAAAGGCAAGTTTCTGGATTGGGAAATGATGAGGTTTATTATTATACCATTTTTGACTGAATTCGAGACGTGGGCCCGAGGGTCGGGTTTTGGCCGATTTCGGATTTTTGGCATATTTATATAGTTTTTATTGTGGAATTCAATTCTTTAGACTATGTTGATAGTAGTATTCTGATTTTTGGTTAGATTCAGATCTTTTGAAGACCGAATCCAGAGACGAGGGCATCCCGGAGTAGGATTTTATGTTGTTAAGGTAAGTAACAGTTTTAACTCTGGCTTTGAGGGTATAAGCCCAGAGAATTTGATATCGTATGACTGTTTGGAGGTGATACCCACGCTAGGTGACGGGCGTATGGGTGTATACCTCGAGGGATTGAGACTTGGTGCGTCCCGTGAGGCCTCATGGCCATCATCTGTGTTTACGTAGTTACTTATTGTTGAACTTGTCTGCCTTCATGTTAGAGATCATGCTTAGGCTTTATTCATGCTCACATTATTTGTACTCTGTCATAAAAATTATTGTACATGTTTACCTCAGTCTCTATTATTTGCTAATATGTTTTGAAACTTGATGTGGGCTATGTTCCCTTATTTGTTGATGATGGTGAGGCTAGCGAGGTACATGATTGAGTGAGGCCGAGTGCCTGGTTGTGAGGATATTAATACCATAGCACGTGAGTTGTCCGCGTAGCACGTGAGTTGACCGTGCGGGTCCAGGTATTGATATCATAGCGCGTGAGTTATCCGCGTAGCACGTGAGTCGACCGTGCGGATCCAGGTATTGATATGATGGCACGTGAGTTGTACGTGCTTAGCGCTTGGGCTTTGGGAGCACCTCCGGAGTCTGTACACACCCCTAGTGAGTGTAGAGTGTTGAGTGTTTTGAGTGTTGAGTGGTGAGAGCGAGTGATGAGTGATGGAGTGACACTGCTGTGAGGTTATATTTATTTGTGTTGTTGCTGCATTTATCTGTTAAACTTCTTTGTGGCATTTACTGAGTTATAGAATTTACCTGTTTATTTTTGTTTATTTTTAAATTGTGAAAATAAATAATTGGACTGTTTTACTTAGCTCGTCACTACTGCTAAGTTCCTTAGTTATTTCTGTTACTACTGAGTCGGTTGTACTCATACTACACCCTGCACTTTATGTGCAGATCCAGGTGAGTTAGAAGGCGGCGATCGTTGAGTTCAGGCCGGCTATCTTTGGAGACTGCAACGTAGCGTTTAGCGTCCGCAGGACCTTGTTACTCCTCTTGTCATTTCTTCTTATGGACAGTTAGACAGCTTATATATCTTAGTTTATAGTTTTAGATGCTCATGACTTAGTGACAATTCGATGTTTAGGGCTCGTTTCCGTATTTTTTATAATTATATTTAGAGTTGATTTAGTTTATGAAAAATTCAATGTTGGTATTGTTTTATTAAATTCTTATAATCGATTTAGTAGTAATATTTTGGGAAATAGGCTTGCCTTGTAATACGATAGGCGCCATCACGACCATGGTTAGATTTTGGGTCGTGACAAGTTGGTATCAGAGCCTAGGTTATATAGGTCTCATGAGTCATGAGCGGGTTTAGTAGAGTCTTGCGGATCGGTACGGAGACGTCTGTACTTATCTTTGATAGGCTGCAGAACCTTTAGGAAATTTCACATTCTTGGATTCTTATAGTGCGGTATTGATTCAACTTGAAGTGTAACTCTTTGAATTCCTTCCACGCATTCGTATGTGCATATGAGCGCTCAGTATCAGTTGTGCCTCGACCGTTTGTGATTCCCTGGATGAGGTGCGAGATGTGATTTCTATGTGTTGATATTGGGCCAGTCTGGAGGACTCGAGGCCGGGGTTTGACTATAGCTTGAGCACTGAGGTGTTGATTGTATGAGCGCGTGCTTGTGGTACTTTTGGGGATATTTAAGAGAGTATTCAGCCGCTTATGAGCCTTAGGGCGGTGTGGTTTTATGGTTGGGTCTCGTGTGGTGAATCTGGGTTGAGGATTGTGGTGTTATGGCGGGGCAAAGTATCAATTTGAAGGTAATTCAGAAGGAACTCGGATAGATAGGACATCTTGGTAGTAGGTTGGATCGACATGGTAATGGGTATGATTAGTTCTTTGGGTGTGTATGAGGTAATGAGTTCTACAGATATTTTGTGGCAATGTCCTTGGGATTTTGGTGGTCTGCGTAGCTTTGTTGAGTTAGAAGGATTCAGTCCTGACGGAAGTTGGAGTAGGTTCGTAGTATCATTTGTGACGTGTGTGCAAAATTTGAGGTCATTTGGACGTGGTTTGATAGGTTTTGGCGTCGTTGGCAAATTTTGGAAGTTTAGAAGTTCTTAGGCTTGAATTCGAGGTTGATTTGGTATTTTGATGTTATTTTGTGTGTTCCGGAGGTTCGACTAAGTTCAGGTAGTGATATATGACTTGTTGGAATTATTGGTTGAGGTCCCGAGGGCCTCAGGTGAGTTTCGGATAGGTTTGGGTTGTATTGCGCTCGTTTTTCTTATGTTTCGACGTCGTTTTTTCAAGCATAAATGGTACCACATTAAGCAAATGAGCTCCGATTTCTGTTTTGATTGAAGAATTAGATCCGTATCGTAATTACGGAGCTATATAAAAAAGAATCGTCATATTTGGGCATCGAATGAGGAATGTATGGTCATTTTACTAAAACAATTGAGTTGCTAGATTTTTCAGATTAATTACGAAATTACCATTGAATTCGTATTTAAAAATCTGCACTATTTGCAAATATTAAAACCTACATATCTGCTTCATTATAAGATCAAATTGAGTGATTCAAAAGCTTAACTTGACTAAATTTTCACAAGAAATCCATTGGAGGCATAAAAAGCGAGTTTCAGGATCGTTTGCACTAGAAACGAGGCAGAATAACTGGCAGAAAAATATATAACACGAGGGTTTGTTCATTCAGTCATATTTTGAGTTGGGGAGCTCAGATTTGGGCGATTTTGGGGGCGATTTTCACCATTAGAATTAGGGTAAGTGTTCACTACTCAGTTTTGGTTATATTTCATGAATCCATCTTTATTTTTGGGATTTGATTGATGATTTCAAAGTGAAATTGAGGGAGTTAGGGTTTGAGTTTTGGAGAGTTTAAGTGAGGATTTGAGGGACCAAACGGAGTCCGATTTTGATGAATTTTATATGGTTAGACTCGATAGAGGAGGAGGTTTATTATTCTGTCATTTGTGACTGATTTTGAGATGTGGGCTCGGAGGTCGAAATTGGGCCGATTTCGGATTTTTGGCATATTTATGTAGTTTTTATTGTGGAATTCGATTCTTTAGACTATGTTGATAGTAGTATTCTAATTTTTGGTTAGATTATGAGCTTTTGGAGATCGAGTCCAGAGACGAGGGCATCCCGGAGTAGGATTTTACGCTGTTAAGGTAAGTAACAGTTTTAACTCTGGCTTTGAGAGTATAAACCCAGAGAATTTGATATCGTGTGACTGTTTGGAGGTGATACCCACACTAGGTGACGGGAGTATGGGTGTATACCTCGAGGGATTGAGATTTGATCAGTCCCGTGAGGCCTCATGGCCATCATCTGTGTTTACGTAGTTACTTATTGTTGAACTTGTCTGCCTTCATGTTAGAGATCATGCTTAGGCTTTATTCATGCTCATATTATTTGTACTCTGTCATAGAAATTATTGTACATATTTACCTCAGTCTCTATTATTTGCTAATATGTTGTGATACTTGATATGAGCTGTGTTCCCTTATTTGTTGATGATGGTGAGGCTAGTGAGGTACATGATTGAGTAAGGCCGAGTGCCTGGTTGTGAGGATATTAATACCATAGCGCGTGAGTTGTCCTGCGTAGCACGTGAGTTGACCGTGCGGGTCCAGGTATTGATACCATAGCGCGTGAGTTGTCCGAGTAGCACGTGAGTTGATCGTGCGGATCCAGGTATTGATATGATGGCACGTGAGTTGTACGTGCTTAGCGCTTGGGCTTTGGGAGCCCCCTCCGTAGTCTGTACACACCCCCAGTGAGCGCAACGTATTGATTGTTTTGAGTGTTGAGTGCTGAGAGCGAGTGATGAGTGATGGAGTGACACTGCTGTGAGGTTGTATTTATTTGTGTTGTTGCTGCATTTATCTGTTAAACTTCTTTGTGGCATTTACTGAGTTATGGAATTTACTTGTTTAATTCTGTTTATTTTTAAATTGTGAAAATAAATAATTGGACTGTTTTACTTAGCTCATCACTACTTCTCAATTCCTTAGTTATTTCTATTACTACTTAGTCGGTTGTACTCATACTACACCCTGTACTTTATGTGCAGATCCAGGTGAGTTAGAAGGCGACGATCGTTGAGTTCAGGCCGGCTATCTTTGGAGACTGCAACGTAGCGTTTAGCGTCCGCAGGACCTTGTTACTCCTCTTGTTATTTCTTCTTTTGGACAGTTAGACAGCTTATATATCTTAGTTTATAGGTTTAGATGCTCATGACTTAGTGACACCCTGATGTTTGGGGCTCGTTTCCGTATTTTCTATAATTATATTTAGAGTTGATTTAGTTTATAAAAAATTTAAATGTTGGTATTATTTTATTAAATTCTTATAATCGATTTAGTAGTAATATTTTTGGAAACAGGATTGCCTTGTAACACGATAGGCGCCATCATAATCATGATTAGATTTTGGGTCGTGACACGCAGTCTGCACAATGTATCTCTTAATTTATTAGTAATATTTTGGTTATCTACTCTGCTAATTTCTACCCACTATTAGCATATTCTTTGTAATTAACTTTACATGCATATGAGCATATCGCTAATTGCTAGAACTCTTCTTTTCTCAAAGAATATATTTTTATTGTTAAATGTTTTTGGCTAACTTCATATTATTTTCTTAATTATTAGTTCATTTATTTGTTTCTCGTTATTATGATATTAAAACAACAATTCACTAGGAATTAAACCCACTAAAAGTTCCAAAATTATATATTATATGGACATTTGCCTTTTAAATCTGTTCACGAAATAACAGTTTGTTACTTTCATTACCATGATTATCTCTAGTGAATAATTAAAATATGCTGTATAGAATTCTTAATAAAATTGACTTATACACACTTAATTTATCACGTAAAATTCTGACATGATTATAAAAATATTTGATATTTATAGTGTATAAAACATTAAACTAGTTCGATGATTTTTCCTCACAACCATATTAGTATATTACATCAAATGCCACGATAGCCAAAAGAGCTAAAGAAAATAAAATATTTACTGTGAGTGCTTGTTTAGCAACATCCTTAACAAATCTGTTATAAATCTGTATTGCTGTAATAAACAATTAAACCATTAAACTTTCTGAAATATATAACCAAAACAGAAAGTTAGTAATACTTGTTTAACGAAATAAATTCTGAAAAAACAGTATAGGAATAAATCGAGCCCACTGAATATACAGTGTGTCCTTAAGAAAATTATTTTCCTCAAGTACCCGAGGTGCTGGAATATATCCTCCCAGGATAGAACGATTTAACTCACCGGAGTGTTGGTACCAAAAACGCCGGTGAACAACGAGCCACTCGAAGGCTGTAAAATACACTGAAATTTTTGTATAGAAGAAGAAGAAGAAGATTAGAAAATTTCGTAAGGAAAGATTCTGGGATTCAAAGTATATTTATAGAGTTGCTCGTATTGTTTCTGAAAAGGTTTGCAACCTTTCAGAAACAGCCATGGCTGTTGGAACAGGTTGTTTGAAATATTGCGGAAAAACGGATTTAAAATAATTCGGAAAAGAAAACGGGCCTGACCAGACCAGATCGCGGGTCATGGATTATTCCGGATTGAATTTTTCGTTAATTATTTAATTAATTAATTAAATAATTAAAAGAAATTTTGTCCAAAAAGATTAATCAATCAATTGATCTTTGACCAAATCCAAATCCGAAGCCGAAGCCGAGCCGAGCAAGCGACGACGACGACGGCGCGAGGTTTGCCTTCTTCTTAACTCTTTAAGAGCTAGAAGAAGAGCAATTATATATATACCCATCAAAAGTCTTTTCTTCCTCCAATATGGGACAATGTCCCTTTGCTAAGGAGGGA
Organism: Nicotiana tabacum; assembly: GCF_000715075.1. Lineage (NCBI taxonomy): Eukaryota > Viridiplantae > Streptophyta > Magnoliopsida > Solanales > Solanaceae > Nicotiana > Nicotiana tabacum. Next base: position 60,620,351 of record NC_134083.1, read on the forward strand.
AACTCAAATATTTCATTTTTCCTCCATTTTTCATTCACCCTCTTTAAGTTACACAAGCTTAAAATCCCAACAATCCCCCACATGAATGGGAAATGACTATAAAATAAAGGAATGCACGGACGCGTGTGTGTTTTACATGCAAGAATTAATTGCATTTGGATAAGTAGGTTTTTCTTTGAACTTTCCATAGTAAACTTATATCGGATATACTCGGTCAATCGATAGATTTGATATCTTTGAACCGTCGAGCTTTGTTGTATACCTAGACAACATAAGTCACATAATCAATCCTTAACCATCTATGGTTCTCACGGTTGTGTTTGTTTCAGCCATGAACACCGCCTGGTTTCATGAGTGCTTAGAGAATGGGCCTTTACTTTCATTCCCCTTGAAGCGGCTTACACTTCATACTCACATAGGTGATTTCTAAATGTGTAATCCTATAGACACACTATCTGGTCATATCCTGCCAGACTTAGCAAATCATTAAAAAACCTTTAAGCTTTGTTGACTCATCAAAAAGCCTTAATGCTTTACCTTGATTTCTGAACATTGTCTTCATCACGAGAATGGGTTGAGTTATTTGACAATGTTGAATCGTCATTCATAACTTTGTCTGATCTCTTTGAACCTAGCTCGTGGGATCTCCAGTCTGCTAGGTAGAGTTACCGTCATGATGACTTGTCCTGGACCTTAACCCCATTCCCTTTGATGATCTTTCAACTGCCTCTCTAGATAGGCCTTTTTGTAAGTGGATCCGACACGTTATCTCTTGACTTTAAGTAGTCAATTGTGATAACACCACTAGAGAGTAGTTGTCTAACGGTATTGTGTCTCCGTCGTATATGACGAGATTTTCCGTTATACATAACGCTCCCTGCCCTGCCTATTGCCGCTTGACTATCACAATGTATATAAATAGGTGCCAAAGGTTTGGGCCAAAATGGAATATCTTCCAAGAAATTCCGGAGCCATTCGGCTTCTTCACCGGCCTTATCTAAAGCTATAAATTCAGATTCCATTGTAGAACGGGCGATGCATGTTTGTTTGGATGATTTCCAAGACACTGCTCCACCCCCAATTGTGAAAACATATCCACTCGTAGATTTAAATTCAGATGATCCAATGATCCAATTTGCATCACTATATCCCTCGATCACAGAGGGATATTTGTTATAATGTAAAGCGTAATTTTGGGTATGTTTGAGATACCCCAAAACTCGTTTCATTACCATCCAATGTATGTGATTGAAATTACTTGTAAACCGACTCTTTACTAATAGCACATGCTATATCTGGTCGCGTACAATTCATGATATACATCAAACTTTCCAATACTCTTGCATAGTCCAGTTGTGAGTCACTTTCACCTTCATTCTTTTGAAGTGCATAACTCACGTCAATTGGAATCTTGGCAATTTTGAAATCCAAATACTTGAACTTGTCAAGTACCTTTTCAATGTAGTGAGACTGTGATAATGCTAGACCTTGTAGAGTCTTGTGAATTCTGATTCCTAAGATCACATCAGCAACTCCTAAGTCTTTCATATCGAATTTGCTAGCCAACATGCGCTTAGTAGCATTTATATCTGCCATGTTTTTGCTCATTATCAACATGTCATCAACATATAAACAAACAATGACTTCATGACCTGGAGTGTTTTTAATGTAAACACATTTGTCGCACTCATTGATTTTAAACCCACTTGCCAATATTGTTTGGTCAAATTTGGCATGCCATTGTTTGGGTGCTTGTTTAAGTCCATAAAGCGACTTAACAAGTTTGCACACTTTCTTTTCTTTACCAGGAACCACAAAACCCTCAGGTTGTTCCATGTAAATCTCTTCCTCTAATTCTCCATTTAAGAAAGCTGTTTTAACATCCATTTGATGGATTTCAAGATCATACACGGTCGCTAGTTCCACTAAAACCCCAATAGATGTTATCCTCGTTACTGGCGAGTAAGTGTCAAAGTAATCAAGGCCTTCCTTTTGTCTATAACCTTTGACAACAAGTCTTGCCTTATATTTGTCAATAGTGCCATCAGCTTTCACTTTCCGTTTAAAGATCCATTTCGAACTTAAAGACTTATTTCCCGGAGGAAGATCTACCGATTCCCATGTATGGTTATCCAAAATTAATTGAATCTCACTATTGACTTCCTCTTTTCAAAACGCTGAATCAAAAGATGACATAGCTACTTTAAAAGTTTGAGGCTCATTTTCAAGCAAGAATGTCATAAAATCTGGTCCAAAGGAAGTAGATGTTCTTTGACGTTTTCTACGCCTTGGTTCTTCTATACTTGGAGTATTTTCCTTTGGTTCTTCCCGATGTCATTTAGGTCTTTCACTTAACGACTCACATTCAGTTTTATACGGATAGATGCTTTCAAAGAATTCAGCATTATCTGATTCCATTACCGTATTAACGTGAATTTCGGGATTATCGGATTTATGAACCAAAAACCGACATGCTTTACTGTTTTTAGCATATCCAATGAAAATACAATCAACAGTTTTTGGTCCTATTTTAACCCTTTTAGGTAAAAGAATTTGTACCTTTGCTAGACCCTCCCCCCCCCCCACACTTTGAAATATTTCAAGTTGGGTTTTCTTCCTTTTCATTTTTCATATGGAATAGATTGCGTTTTGCTGTGGGTTACTCTGTTGAGTATTCGGTTAGCTGTAAGGATAGCTTCGCCCTACAAACTCTGCGATAATTCGGAACTTATTAATAAAGAATTCATCATTTCCTTTAATGTCCGATTTTTCCTTTCCGCAATTCCATTGGATTGAGGTGTGTAAGATGTAGTAGTTTAATGGATAATTCCATATTCTGAATATATTTCTGCAAACGGAAATTCATATTCTCCACCCCTATCACTTCTAATCATTTTGATCTTTTTATTCAATTGATTCTCCACTTCATTCTTGTATTGCTTAAATGCTTCAATTGCTTCATCCTTACTATTAAGCAAATAAATATAACAATATCGAGTGCAGTCGTCAATAAAAGTAATAAAATACTTTTTCCCACCTCGAGATGGTGTCGACTTCATATCACAAATGTCAGTATGAATTAAGTCTAAAGGATTTGAATTCCTTTCAATAGACTTATAAGGATGTTTTACAAACTTAGACTCAACACATATTTGACATTTTGATTTATTACACTCGAATTTAGGCAATACTTCTAAATTAATTAACTTTCGCAAGGTTTTGTAATTGACATGTCCTAAACGAATATGCCATAAATCATTTGACTCCAATAAATAAGAAGAAGCTGAAATTTTATTCATACTGTCAACAACCATTACATTTTGTTTGAAGAGGCCCTCTGTGAGGTAGCCCTTTCCAACATACATTTCATTCTTGCTTACAACAACTTTATCAGAAACAAATATACATTTGAATCCATTCTTAACAAGCAAAGAAGTAGAAACTAAATTCTTCCTAATAGTAGGAACATGAAGAACGTTGTTGAGCATTAACACCTTGTCGGAAGTCATCTTCAAGAATATCTTCCCATAACCTTCAATCTTGGTTGTTGCAGTATTTCCCATGGAAAGCTCTTCTTCGGGACCAGCAGTAGAGTAAGTCTCAAATGCTTCCTTGACAGCACAAACATGTCGAGTGGCTCCAGAGTCAATCCATCACTCCTTCGGATTTCCAACTAGGTTGCATTCCAAAAGCATTGCACATAGATCATCAATGTCATCATTCTTCTCCACTATGTTGGCTTGTCCCTTCTTCTTATGCTTTTTCCGGAGACGACAATCAGGGGCTTTGTGACCGGTTTCTCCACAATTGTAGCAGCTGCCCTTGAATTTCTTTTTGTTCTGCTTCTTAGTCTGTCCAGAAGACCTCTTTCTCTTCTTACTTTTTGGAGGAGTCTTCTCAACGATATTAGCTCCCATGATCGTTGAATTTCCACGAGACTTCTTCTCGGCTGTTTTGTTATCTTCCTCAATCTTGAGACGAATCACAAGATCTTCCAACTTCATTTCTTTGGGCTTGTGCTTAAGATAATTCTTGAAATCTCTCCACGAAGGAGGCAATTTTTCAATCATTGTAGTCACTTGAAATGCTTCATTCACGGCCATACCTTCAGCAATAAGGTCATGAAAAATAAGTTGAAACTCCTGAACTTGGGTTCCAATAGTTTTGCTGTCTATCATTTTATAGTCTAGAAACTTGGCAACCACGAACTTCTTCAAGCATGCATCTTCAGTCTTGTACTTCTTCTCAAGTGCGTCCCATAATTCTTTCGAAGTATACATCGCACTGTACACATTGTACAAGTCATCCTCTAAAGCGCTTAAGATATAGCCTTTGCAAAGAAAATCAGCCTGCTTCCATGCCTCAACAATCATGAATTTCTCGTTGTCTGGCATGTCCGCAGCAGGCACTGGAGGTTCTGCACTAGTGAATTTCTACATACCAAGTGTGGTAAGCTAGAAGAACACCCTTTGCTACCATCCTTTGAAGTTGGCTCCGGAAAATTTTTCCGATTTCTCTGTCGGTGGAACAGCAGTCCGGCTTGACGAGGCTAGCGTCGTTGCCGCAACAGTCACAGAAGAATTTCCGTTATCAATTGCCATTTCTCACTGTAAACAACAGAAGAGTTCAATTAATGGAAAAACCAGAACAGTAAACAATACTGTTATTAACAACAACCAGTATGTATAATAAATAAAATCGAAGTTTTTATATACTGTTTCACAGAAAACGATGAAGGTTTTATGTTCTTCAAATCGTTTTCTGAATTTCAATACTCTGATGAAGTTTTTATATCTTCAAATCAGAATAGTAAAATTCAGAAGGAGTAGAAAACACACAGGTTTTAATCTCCACAAACAAAATACAGAATATAATAAAATAATTTTCTTAAGATTGTTATAAATCTGTATTGCTGTAATAAATAATTAAACTATTAAACTTTCTGAAATATATAAAAATATTTGATATTTATAGTGTATAAAACATTAAACTAGTTTGATGATTTTTCCTCACAACCATATTAGTATATTACATCAAATGCCACGATAGCCAAAAGAGCTAAAGAAAATAAAATATTTACTGTGAGTGCTTGTTTAGCAACATCCTTAACAAATCTGATATAAATATGTATTGCTGTAATAAACAATTAAACCATTAAATTTTCTGAAATATATAAACAAAATAGAAAGTTAGTAATACTTGTTTAACGAAATAAATTCTGAAAAAACAGTATAGGAATAAATCGAGCCCACTGAATACACAGTGTGTCTTTAAGAAAATTATTCCCCTCAAGTACCCGAGGTGCTGGAATATATCCTCCCAGGATAGAACGATTTAACTCACCGGAGTGTTGGTACCAAAAACGTCGGTGAACAGCGAGCCACTCGAATGCTGTAAAACACACTGAAATTTTTGTGCAGAAGAAGAAGAAGAAGATCAGAAAATTTCGTAAGGAAAGATTCTGGGATTCAAAGTATATTTATAGAGTTGCTGGCATTGTTTTTGAAAAGGTTTGCAACCTTTCAGAAACAACCATGGCTGTTGGAACAGGTTGTTTGAAATATTGCGGGAAAACAGATTTAAAATAATTCGGGAAAGAAAACGGGCCTGACCGGACCGGATCGCGGGTCATGGGTTATTCCGGATTGAATTTTTCGTTAATTATTTAATTAATTAATTAAATAATTGAAAGGAATTTTGTCCAAATAGATTAATCAATCAATTGATCTTTGACCAAATCCGAAGCCGAAGTCGAGCAAGCGGCGACGACGACGACGCGAGGCTTGCCTTCTTTTTAACTCTTTAAGAGTTAAAAGAAGAGCAATTATATATATATATATATATCCATCAAAAATCTTTTCTTCTTCCAATATGGGACAATATCCCTTTGCTAAGGAGGGAAACTCAAATATTTCATTTCCCTCCATTTCTCATTCACCCTCTTTAAGCTATACAAGCTTAAAATCCCAACAAAATCTAGTAAAATTTTGTTATCCTACTTTTTAAAAGCTAGTATTCCATTTTTTTTAAGAAAAAAAATTAATTTCGAAAGTGTTTAATCTAGATTGAGCGAAGACTATATAATTCACGGAATACCTGGAGCAAAGTCAAATAAAATTTAACTTCTTCATTTTTGTCAAATTTAACTTGCTCTTGAAAAAGTGTCATCCTTCGTTGTTACTGATAATAGTATTAATATTGTGTTTACACTAGGCATTAGGCATACTTTGCCCATATTATTTTTTAGTACATATACATAATATTGGCATACGAGAGCTCTCTAAATTTACCTAACAAAACTGAGTGAAATCCTGTTTGGCTAACACCCGACGTTTACAAAACAAAGATCAACCATTTGTTGGACTGAACTAGAAAATAGGCCGGTAGACAATAAATTGCATCGAGAAAATAAAATCGGGTCAAAAAATATTGTAACAATCACAATATTTTATTTCAAATATTTGAGTGTTACAATCTCTATGGATCCTCTGATTCTTCTTTCCAATAGTAAATGAATTCAAGGGCCTTTGAGCTTGATCTTGATTTGTTCTTCATTCTTGAGCTTGAACTTGATTTGTTCTTCGTTCTTGAGCTTGAACTTGATTACCTGAACTTGGATTTGATTGCTTGAAGCTTGAAACTTGTAGAGGAATTTGCAGCGTTTGATTCACGAGCTCTTTCTTGCTTCTTGTTATCACTTCTCGTCTCTTTTCTGCGTTATGAAGACCCCTATTTATAGTTGTGGAAGGGAAGAGTTATGATAAGAACAAACTCTTTCCGACCAATCAAATTGAAGTATGACACGACCGCATTTGATTGGTCAGAACATGTCACTTGCACACGTGGCGCGGTTTCATTGGCCTTCTAATGTGACTTGACATGCCTTGTCATTTTGACACATGGCATGATCCTATTGGCCCTTCCGTTTGACTTGGCGTGCCACGTCATTTGAAGTCGTTATTGGCCTCTAGGAAGATGACATCTTAGGCCTAATGAAGTGGGCTCATCACTTTAGCCCAATTAATTGAGATAGCCCAATGGATTAAGACTTATTTATTTAATCTATTTATATTGGACTTATACAATTAATCCAATTATATTAGCCCAATAAATTTATTTGAACTAATATATCTTGAATTTAAAATATAATCCAAATTATTTTATAAATTTAATTTCTACAAAATTTATATGCCCACAAATGTTCCTTACTTCAAGACTTGTTAAGGTATAAACTTTAAAGATTAGACTTGAAGTATTTACAAAGAAAAATTTGTATCTTCCTTCTTACGAGCGCTTTGCCGGATTAATTCATGTATATCCCTTTCAACTTGTAGCTTAAAATGACTCATTGTCAAATTAAGGAAAAGAGTAATAGCTTTATTTGCTATTATTTTGGAAGTAGTACGCCATACCACAGTTTACATGAAATGGCCAGTTGTGCTTATTGATTTCAAAAGATTTGCACATGACTTCTTTCTTTGCAATTCGAAATTCTTGTGAAGAAGTTGTTTACCCGAAAATCAGATAACGTTAAATTTGTGTATGGTTCTAACTATATGTGATACAATTTGATACAAATCGTATAGAGAAATAGAAATATGTGTATTCTTGGCTATGGGAATGGGAATAGTGAGCAAAAGAATGAATAAGGTAAAAATAAACAAGCATCACGAGATATCTTTCAATATGAGAAGTGATCTTTTATTTCAGTATATTCTCGGTAGTCCTCTATGCTTACAAAAATTCCCTCTTTTATAATAGAGAGATCCTACTTTATTTATAATAAAATAAAATATATAATGGAGAACTCATGATGAATTGTCTCTTCCTTGATTCCCGCCAAGATTCTCTCTCTTAGTACGGTTGTAACGGCTCTTGTCTGTGAGCTCGACACTGGCTCGAACTCGTTATTGGGTCGAGCCCTCGGTTTTGGCTTGAGTTTGACCTTTGGGGTGGGCGTAGCGCATTTCTGACCTCGAAGCATTGCCTTGCGGATCGATTTGGTCACGGGCTCGATAAAAGTATCGAACCGACTCCTCGATCAGCCTTCGGACTCGAGGCTCGTTTGTACTGCCTTCAGAACTCATCCCAAAATCCCACTCCGGTTGCTTAACATTCGAACTCGATCGAACGTAGGAAGGCCGAAATCTATTTCGACCGTATACAGATAGTCCCCTCATTTCTCAGGAAGGATGTGGTAAGAATCGATATGATCTTCGACGGTTCGATCGGGTTATAAGCTGACATTTTCACAAGGATCGATCATGACGTATGTGATAGCTGTCCCATCGATTTAGTCTTTTCAAGATATTTAATGCATGTTAGATGGTGGTCGGCCACATCTGATATTGAACCGTCACGATGCAAGCCTATAAATAACCCCTCCATCTAACATTTACCACTTTTACATCTTTCGCTCTTCCAAATTTTCTTACCCTTTCTCTCTATTCTGCCGCTTGCAGAGCCATCTGCATCAACTTTTCATCTTCCTTTGCCTTTCTTTCTCTCATATCAATGGCCAAAACTTTGAAAACTGTACCTCAGAAGGAGAAAGCTTCTTCTTCACGGCCGTCTGGCGACAAGGCGCAGGTGGACCCGCCTACCTATGAGTATGTTCCCAGCACATGTACTCTGAAGATCGATTTTAAGGTTGAGAATCCTTCATCTGTTCCGGGTCGATGTGAGCATGCGTCGATGTACATGTGCTCGATAACGGAGGGTCATCTCGAGGCTGTGAGGAAAGACTGCAACTGGGGTTCTGAGGTTGTGTTGCAAATTCCCTCCCCCGAAGAGAGCGTCATCACCCATGTGGAGGGGTTTTTAAGTGTTTACACTTACCCCTTCATATTGGGTCCCGTCGACCCGGTGATCATCGATTTTTGCAAGAGATATCAGGTCACCCTTGGTCAAATTCATCCCTCTCTATGGTGTATAGTAACCTTACTTCGCTTTTTCTCCAACAAGACCGGGGGGCTAGAATTTTTCCTAAATCACCTCATATGACTGTATCGGCCTCAAATCTTTCGAGGACTAATCAGGCTTCATCGTCGGGCATCAAAGGCTTTGATGTCGAGCATCGACGGAGACAAGGATCGGGGTTGGATGGGCCGTTATATCTGGGTGAGGACCCGTGACCTCATTCCGAAAGGGAAGATACCATTCCCCGAGGAATGGAACTTCGACCATAAGTGGTTTTCATAAGATGTTGCTTTTCGTATCTTTTTCCGATTTTATCTGATGTCTTTCTCCGATATACAACTGCCCCTTGGATGCCACAAGCGGTACCCGACCTCGAGGATTGGGTTCGGAAGTTAGCCTCGACTTTCTCTTATGCCGAACGCACTTGGCGTGATTTGGCAAAAGGTAGATGGGAGGCCAAGAATCATGGTAAGGGTTACTTCTCGTGTTCTTCGAAATATTTTTTATGCTCCATTCGTCACCGATTTCTTTTCATACAGGTGTAACCAAGGATGCCGTTTTGAGGCCTTCGAGTGGTGAAGAAGGAACCAAGTCCCCGGTCCCGGAACCAGGGAAAAATAAGAAGCGAAAAGCTATCTCTCGGTTAGAGGACCCTAAGCCCAAAACTCGAAGGGTGAGGAGGAAGGGAATCGCTCTTTCGATGGACTCGGTCTAACGACTGAGAGAAGAAGAAGAAGAAGAAGAAGAAAAAGATGATGCCTCAGCTTTAGTGATCTGATCTGCGAAAGCTATCGAGGTCGCCAGAGCTTCTGAGATGATGGCGGTTGTACCGGTCGGGGTTGGTTTTGGTACCCCGAGTCTTGATCAGAGCATCCCGAGCGATTCGCTTGGGACCATGACAGCGGGTCATTTGCCTTCTCTTCCAACCTTTTCTGAGGAGGCGTTAAAGGAGGCTCGAGAATTGAAGACCCCTGATATGGGCGGAGGATCTAGTGTAGGGGACCCTTTTTGGGATTGCTTTACTGCAGTTGATGATGCCTCTGACATTGGTGATGCTTCTCTTCTCCTAGAAGAGGCCCAACGTTTCATTTCTCGGGTAATGATTTTACTGTACTTGGTTTCTTCGTTCTTTTCCAAACTTGACTTGTGTTCTTTCCCTACTGTGCAGGCCATTAGTAGGTTTCGAGTCGACCTCAGCCAGTGCGAGGTCGAGCTTCAGAAGGTCTCGGGGGAGAGAGATGCCCTGTGGCTTCTTTGAAGCCAAAAGGACGAAGCTATAAAGGACCTCCAAGCAGATTTGGCTAAGGCTCGTGAAGAAGAGGCCGAACTAGATAAGCAGGTGAGCCTCGTTCTGTTAGAGTATGGGTTTGACTCAATGTGGAAGTTAATCCTTCGTTATCTCAGCCACAGCAAAAGGTTGAAAGGGTTCGGCTCAAGCTAAGAGGATCGAGGAGCTTCGAAGGAAGGAGACTATCGACCGCATGGCTGCAGAAAAAGAAACCATCTTGGCCAAATTATTATCTGCCGATGTTCAGCATCGAAGCATCAAGCAAAAGCGTTCGGCTCAGGCTAAGAGGATCGAGGAGCTTGAAACGGGGCTTGCTGAGGCCAAGGCAGAGGTTGAGTCGTCGAAAGTCATGGCGGACAAGTCAATTGCCGTGTATCGGGCTGATGCCGAGGCTGCTCAGATGGAGGCACGATAGGCGGCGGATACTGCCGACACTCGAGCACATTGGATTGCCGAACTTGCTAAGTGTCGATCTCGGAGGGAGACCCTCGAGGAGATACACGCTCGAGGTTTTGACCTTGCTGAAGAGATAAAAAAGGCTAAAGAGCTCGAAGCCGAAGCCGAAGCTGAAGACTTGGCTTCTGATGGCGATGATGATGATGATGATGATGGTAGCAAGAGCGGATCCGAGAACGGAGGGAGCCCGATAGAGAAGAAACCGCTCCTGAGGATGACCAAAAAGCTTAGTCCTTAGTTTTTTTGTTTGTAATCAATCATGTAGATAATTTTGTATATAGACAACTTTGCCGACCTGCTTTTGTTTTGTGAAGTCTTTATACATGCCTTATAAATGTTTTCACAAAGATTTAAACAACTTAATCAAATTTTGGATTTCGTAGCCTCTATAATCGAGCGAGTGCTTATTCGAATTTGAAGTGATGTAGCCCTTAGGCTTATTAGTCGAGTCAATGATTCTAACTCGAAGTAATGTAGCCCGTAGTCGTAATGGTCGAGTGAGTGCTTGCTCAAACTCAAAATAAAGTAACCCGTGGGCTTAGTAGTCGAGTGAATGATTCGAACTCGAAGTAATGTAGCCCGTAGGTGTAATGGTTGAGTGAGTGCTTGCTCGAACTCGAAATGAAAGTAGCCCGTAGGCTTAGTTGTCGAGTGAATGATTCGAACTCAAAGTAATGTGGCCCGTAGGCGTAATGGTCGAGTGAGTGCTTGCTCGAACTCGAAATGAAAGTAGCCCGTAGGCTTAGTAGTCGAGCGAATGATTCGAACTCGAAGTAATGTAGCCCGTAGGCTTAATGGTCGAGTGAGTGCTTGCTCGAACTCGAAATGAAAGTAGCCCGTAGGCTTAGTTGTCGAGTGAATGATTCGAACTCGAAATAAAGTAGCCCGTAAGCATAATGGTCGAGTGAGTGCTTGCTGGAACTCGAAATAAAGTAGCTCGTGGGCTTAGTGGTCGAATTTATCTTAACTCTGTTTGTGTAATAAATCTCCAAACAGAAGAGTTTTTCTTGGATATAAGATGTCAGTAAAGAGGAGAACTTTCTTTGCAAGTCACTATTCATGTGTTCATGTTTCGCGCCTGGTTTCGGGCCAACTACATGAGCATGGTTCGTTTTGACCATTTGGCTCTTACAACTTTTCCTATCGGAACCCCGTTGTTGCGTAATAACTTTCTTGCATCAGAACTTGATATATCTGAAGGGTAATGCCCCTCTAGTATTCGAGGTCGATTCTAAAGAGGCCTCGGATACTGTTGTAAGTGCAGCACGATCTTTGGTTGCCTCGTTAAAAACCTTGCCGAAAAACCCATTTGGGATAAAACCGGTCTAAGGGAAAAGAGTGCAACACGTGCTTTCAAATCTATGGTAAAGGATCCATCTTAGCTCCTGCTCGGACTTCTGCAGGGGTCAGTTTTGAAATGTAAATGAATATGAAAGGGCCGTACCTTAGCAGTAGTATCATTTTAGATGTGACACATTCCAATTGCTTGATAGTTGTTTGCCGTTTATAATGCCGAGCCTGTATGATCCCTTTCCGACGTTTTCGAGAACCTGATATGGTCCTTCCCAATTTGGTCCTAGTTTTCCTTCATTCGAATTTCAGGTATTGATGGTGACTTTCCTTAGCACTAAGTCCCCGGGCTTGAAATGGCGGAGTTGGTTCTTCGATTATAATATCTTTCGATTCGCTGCTTTTGGGCGGCCAATTGGACGAGAGTAGATTCTCGTCTTTCATTTGATAATTCGAGGCTAGTGTTCATAGCCTCGTTATTTGATTATTCCGTCATGTATCAAAATATGGTACTGGGTTTGCCGTCTTCGACTGGTATCAATGCTTCGGACCCATATACTAAGGAGAATGGGGTCGCCCCCGTACTGGATTTCGACGTCGTTTGATATGCCCAAAGGACTTTGGGTAGGATTTCTCTCCACTTTCCTTTAGCGTCGTTCAGCCTCTTCTTTAGGTTCTGAATGATGATTTTGTTCATTGATTCGGCCTGTCCGTTCCCACTGGGGTGATACGGTGTTGATAATATCCTTCTTATTTTGTGGTCTTCGAAGAATTTTGTCACTTTGCTGCCCACAAATTGTTTCCCATTGTCACATACTATTTCGGCGGGTATCCCGAATCGGCATATGATATGATCCCATATAAAGTCTATAACTTCTTTCTCTCTTACTTTCTTGCACGCCTGTGCTTCAACCCATTTAGAGAAATAGTCAGTCATAAATAAGATAAATTTGGCTTTACCTGGGGTCGATGGCAGAGGGCCGACGATATCCATTCCCCATTTCATGAATGGCCATGGGGATAAGACCGGGTGAAGTTTCTCTCTGGGTTGATGGATCATTGGTGCAAACCTTTGACATTTGTCACATTTTCGAACAAATTCCGTCGCAACTTTAACCATATCAATCCAATAATACCCTGCCCTAATTATTTTTCGGACTAATAGATCGGCACCGGAGTGATTCCCACAAGTACCCTCGTGCACCTCGCGTAAGATGTAATCGGTATCTCCTGGACCCAAGCATACTACCAATGGTCCATCAAATGTCCTTCGGTATAACGTTCCATCTGAAGCCACCGTGAATCAAGCAGCTTTAGTCCGTAGGGCTCTTGAATCTTTAGGTTCTGATGGGAGCTTTCCGTCCTTTAAGTATTCAATATACTTATTTCTCCAATCCCAGGTTAAGCTTGTAGAATTTATCTCGGCGTGACCTTCTTCGATCATGGATCTCGAGAGTTAAACGACAGTCCCTGATCTCAAGTCACCTTCCTCGACCGATGATCCCAAATTCGCAAATGCATCAGCCTCACTGTTTTGCTCTCGTGGAATGTGCTGTAAAGTCCATTGTTTGAAATGGTGCAAAGTGACATGTAGTTTGTCCAAATACCTTTGCATTCTATCCTCTCTAACTTCGAAGGTTTTGTTTACTTGACTTACCACCAACAGAGAGTCACAATTGGCTTTGATGACTTCTGCTCCCAAGTTTTTAGCTAGCTCGAGTCCTGCAATCATGGACTCATACTCGGCCTAGTTGTTAGTCAACCTGAAAGTTTTAATAGATTGCCTAATGGTGTTACCTGTGGGTGGATTTAAAACTATGCCCAACCCGGACCCTTTTACGTTCGAGGCCCCGTCCTCGAGGACGTACCCGATTTTAGCAGGAATTTTTTTTCGACTTTGGGTACGAGGGTTGGCATGAAATCGGCCACGAAGTATGCTAAAATTTGAGACTTGATAGCCGTACGGGGTCGATATTCGATAATCATACCCACTGAGTTCGACGGCCCATTTGGCCTGTCGGTCCGATAGTTCGGGCTTGTGAAAAATATTACGAAGTGGGTAAGTTGTTAATACGCATATGGAGTGACATTGAAAGTATGGTCGTAACTTTCTAGAGGCGCTTTTCGGTGCAAGTGCCAATTTTTCTAGGTGTGGATATCCATCTTCTGCTTCTCCTAAGGTTCGACTTATATAATAAATGGAAAATTGCGTACCTTGCTCTTCCCGAACTAGAACACCGCTTACTGCGATTTCTGATACTGCCAAGTATAAACAAAGTTTTTCGTCTGCTTTCAGAGTGTGTAGTAGTGGTGGGCTCGACAGATATTGTTTCAGTTCCTTCAATGCCTGTTGGCATTCCAGGGTCCAAGCAAAATCGTTCTTCTTTTTGAGTAGGAAGTAAAATTTGTGACTTCAATCTGATGATCTCGAAATGAATCGGCCTAGGGCCGCAATTCGTCCTGCTAGCCTTTGTACAACTTTTACGATGTCAATGATGGTGATGTCTTTGATGGCCTTGATTTTATCGGGGTTAATCTCGATTCCCCGATTTGACACCATGAAGCTGAGGAACTTGCCCGAACCGACCCCGAAAGCACATTTTTCGGGGTTGAGCTTCATGTTGTATTTCCTCAAAATCTCAAACGTTTCCTGCAAATGGGTCAGATGGTCCTCTGCGCGCAGGGACTTAACTAGCATGTCATCAATATAAACTTCTATTGATTTACCTATTTGTTCTTTGAATATTTTATTTACTAGGCGTTGGTAAGTAGCCCCCGCATTTTTTAGCCTGAAGGGCATCACATTATAATAATATGTTCCATATTTGGTGACAAATAAAGTCTTTTCCTGGTCCTCCGGGTTCATCCGAATTTTATTATACCTGGAATAGGCATTGAGAAAAGTGAAAATCTCATGACCGGCAGTGGCATCGATCATGCGTTCGATGTTGGGTAGTGGAAAAGAATCTTTGGGGCATGCTTTGTTTAAATCCTTATAGTCCATGCACATTCTAAGTTTGTTTCCTTTTTTAGGCACTACAACTATATTGGCTAACCATTCGGGAGATTTCACCTCCCGAATGGACCCTATCTTGAGAAGTTTGGTTACCTCGTCTTTTACGAATGCGTGTTTTACCTCGGACTGGGGTCTTCTCTTTTGCTTTACCGGTCTGAACTTAGGTTCCAAGTTTAGCCGATGCGTCGTTATGTTCGGTGGAATCCCTGTTATATCTAAATGGGACCAGGCAAAACAATCAATGTTATCGATAAGAAATTGAACAAGTTTCTTCCTAAGTTTGGGGCTCAACCCCGTTCCAAGGTATACCTTTCGTTCGGGCCAGTGCTCGATTAGTGTGACTTGCTCCAATTCCTCAATTGTTGATTTGGTGGCGTCGGAGTCATCGGGAATCACGAAGGATCGAGGGACCCTCTGATCATCATGTTCTTCGATCATCTGGTTATCTGGTTGGGTCGAAGCCGATGTATGTGATTGCTATTTAGTGTCTCCTTTTGAGGCTGATCCCTTTACTGACGAAGGCGAGGATATTGGTTTGGCTTCCTCGACGGCGAACATTTTTTTTGCGGCTGGTTATTCTCCGTACACTGTTTTGACTCCTCTCGATGTTGGGAATTTGAGGACCTGGTGTAGGGTCGAAGGTACAGCTCTCATGTTGTGGATCCATGGTCTTCCAAAAAGGGCGTTGTACCTTATGTCGCCTTCGATCACGTGAAACTTCATTTCCTGGATAGTTCCGGCCACGTTTATTGGTAGAATTATCTCGCCTTTGGTGGTTTCACATGCTATTGAATCCGTTTAGAACCAGGGTTGCGGGTACGATCTGTCCCACAGGCCGAGCTGCTCTACGACCTTCAATCTGATGATGTTGGTCGAGCTACCTAGATCAATCAACACACGCTTAACTTTAGTTTTATTCATGAGTACAGATATTACCAGTGCATTCTTATGAGGTTGTACGACCCATTATGCATCTTCATCATTGAAGGACAAAGTTCCTATGGGTGTGTAATCCTGAGTTCGAGATCGCTTTTCTTTCACAATCAATGTTTTAGTGCGTTTAAGCACTGGTCCCTAAGGGGTATCGGCACCGCCGATGATCATGTGAATGACATGTTGCGGCTCTTCCTGCTCGTATTGCTTGTCGAAATTCCTGTTTTTAAAATGGTTCCTCTCCCTATCGCTCAAAAATTCCTGAAGGTGGCCTTTGTTAAATAACCGGGCTACTTCCTCTCTTAGTTGCCTGCAATCTTCCGTTCTGTGGCCATGGGTGCCATGATATTCGCACATTTGATTAGGATTCCTTTGGGCAGGATTGGTCTACATTGGTCGAGGCCATCTAGTGTCTTTGATGCGTCCGATAGCAGACACGATGGCAGATGCATCAATGCTGAAGTTATATTACGATAACCGAGGTGCTTCTATAGGATCAACATATTTATCAAAGCCGCTCTTGCTCATAAGTCTCCAAGAATTTTGCCCTCGATCAATCTTTCGATTGTTCCGGGCGGTGTTACATGTCGAACCGTTGTTCATCCGATCTGTGACGTACGGTTAATATTGGTCTCTGTTCGACCTTTGTTCTCTGTCGATCTCCTTTTGGTTTTTAGCAGCTGTCCTGTTCTGATGCATGGATCCAAACGGAGCTCCCAACTGGTCATCTTCGACCCTAATTTTCGACTGATATCGGCTGTGTATATCTGCCCAAGTTATTGATGGATACTCGATCAACTTTTGCTTCAGCCGACGTGATGATATCAAACTTTGCTCGTTCAACCCTTGGGTGAAAGCTTGGACGGCCCAATCATTTGTGACCGGTGGCAATTCCATGCGTTCCATTTGAAATCGGGATACGAATTCCCTCAACATTTCATCGCCCTTTTATTTTACTTTGAAGAGGATTGATTTCCTTATTGCAATCTTTATGGCACCAACATGTGCCTTTATAAACGAATCTGTTAACATGGCAAAAGAATCGATGGAATTTGGCGGCAGATTGTGATACCAAATCATCGATCCCTTCGAGAGGGTCTCCCCGAACTTTTTCAACAACACGGATTTGATCTCATCGTACTCCAAATCGTTACCCTTGATGGCACATGTGTAAGAGGTGACGTGTTCAAGGATCGGTCGTACTGTTATATTTGGGAATTTCGGGCATACGGAATTTTTTTGGGGATTGGTTTTGGGGACGCACTCAAGGGAAAAGGCTTTTGTATGAATTTTTTCGAATCCATCCCTTTTATCATTGGCGGAGCTATCGGGATCTGATCGACCCTGGCATTGTATTTTTCCACTCTCTTGTTGTTGGCTTCGACTCGTTTTGTGAGTTCCTCGAGCAATTTAGTAATTTCGGGAGTGGTCCCCGATTCTTGCTCGTTTGATTTCACTATGGCGGGCTCCGTTCTAAGGGTGATTTCTCGAAGCGGATTGGGATCTGGCCTGCTTTGTATATGAGTTTGGCTCTGCAACTGAGCTCTCGCTACTTGTTGGGCTTGTAACATCTCGAAGATCATGCGCAAGCTGACTCCGATTTCCCCCACGTTATGGGTGTCTCGAGCTACGGATCGAGTACCGCCCAGAATGCTTTTTTTCGGTTTGGAATGTTGGTTCGCCTCAAGAGCCACTTGCGAATCGATTTGGTCACGGGCTCGATAAAAGTATCGAGCCGACTCCTCGATCAGCCTTCGGACTCGAGGTTCGTTTGTACTGCCTTCGGAACTCATTCCAAAATTCCACTCCGGTTGCTTACCATTCGAACTCGATCGAACGTAGGAAGGACGAAATCTAGTTCGACCGTATACAGAAGTAATTTTATTTCCTCATTCACATGCTTTAAAAAGGCAATTATACTTTCACTTTAAGTTTTCTACAAAAACAATATTCCTTTCCACGTAGACAATTGCTAAGATACGTTTTCTTACTTCATTAGGAATGCAAGCTCTTTTGAACTTGCATGTGGGTACACGCCGACTTACGGTAACCAACTTCGACTAGGAGAATAACTCGTGCAATTTAAATCCTTGTTGGAGTTTGATCATAGTAGTCATCCCACATCGAGAAATAATTTTCCAACAGCCATCTTTTGATATCTATAAATACCATACACCCTTCATTGCATTAGTACCAATTTCAATACCAATTCCCGCGCTTACGAATTGCTTTGAGTGAGTCTACTTTTGATGACTAGGAGGTATTAACGCGAAGGTAATTTCATCTTCTTTTCTTGGGCTTTCCTTCCTTAGTTATTTTTTTTTCTTTTTGTATTTTTTTTAGGCCAAGAATAGTAGGACGAGCTCTTGCATGAAGACGGTGATTTTAGGGTGTGAAGGGATGGGTACCCATCCTTACCCAACTATCGGAGAGATTACTCTCAATGTGGCTCGACTATCGGAGAGATTACTCTCAATGTGGCTCGACTATCGGAGAGATTACTCTCAATGTGACGTGACTATTGGAGAGATTACTCTCAATTTGGCTTGACTATCGTAGAGATTACTCTCAATGTGACGTGACTATTGGAGAGATTACTCTCAATTTGGCTTGACTATCGTAGAGATTACTCTCAATGTGGCTCGACTATTGGAGAGATTACTCTCAAAATGACCCGACTATCGGAGGGATTACTCTCAATGTGGCTCGACTATCAGAGAGATTACTCTCAAAATGACCCGATTATCGGAGAGATTACTCTCAATATGGCTCGACTATCGGAGAGATTACTCTCAAAACGACCCAACTATCGAAGAGATTACTCTCAAAATGACCCGACTATCGGAGAAATTACTCTCAATGTGGCTCGACTACTGGAGAGATTACTCTCAAAATGACCTGACTATCGGAGAGATTACTCTCAAGGTGTCCCGACTATCTGAGAGATTACTCTCAATGAAAATTATAGTTCCTTTTAAGGACAAACCCACGAAGAGGCCAACTTAAGGTACAAAGAGACTTCTATGTCCACCTTAAGATTGGAAGGTTATAAAGCTTCAACTCGAAGACGACATCGACTTGACGATATCGACTTGAACACTTGGAAAACATTGAAGATTTGGCGGACTTTGCAGACTTCAACTTGAAGATTTGGAGGGCTTAAACAATTCAATTTTAAGACCGGACAGACTTGAAGACCGACAGACTTGAAGACTTCAACTTGAAGACAGACAGACTTGAAGATTTCAACTTGGAGACTTCAACTTGAAAACCGGCGGACTTGAAGACTTCAACTTGGAAATTTGGAGGGCTTAAATTTTCAACTTGAAGAGTGGCGAATGTGAAGACTTTAACTTGAAGACCGACAGACTTGAAGATTTCAACTTGGAGACTTCAACTTGATGACCGACGGACTTGAAGACTTCAACTTGGAGACTACGGGGGCTTAAATATTTCAGCTTCTCTTTTGCTTTACATTGTCCGACTTTTATCTTAGTCGCATAATTTTCAGCTTTACGCGCTTGTAACAAAAGATTCATATCTTGTCGTGAGAGAGTCCAAATAACGAACCATTTAATTTCTCGAAAATTAGACTTCAATATATAAAATATATCCAAAACTTAGAATCAAACACCTTCAGAATCTCCCCAGATAATATTTTTTTTGAAACCAACTTTAGATTCCACCACGTTGAAAATTTTAGATTTGCGCAGTCTTACCAAAAATATCATATCTTGGTGTAGAAAAGTTAAAATCATGAACGTTTGATCCATTGGAAACTTAACTTCCAAATATATAACATATCCAAAATACAAGATTTAATGCCTTAAGTATAGTTTCAGATAATAGTTCGAAATCAATATTAAATTCTGATGCGACGACAATTTCAGATTTGCACGACTTCACCAAAACTTTTGTATCTTGATGTAGGAACGTCGAAATCATGAACCGTTTGATCTATTGAAAACTTAACTTCCAAATATATAACATATTGAAAAATGCATAATTTAATGCCTTAAGGATAGTTTCAGATAATATTTTGAAGTAAATACTAAATTCTGACACACCGACGATTTCAGATTTGCGCGACTTTGCCAAATTGTATCTTGAAGTAGGGACGTCGAAATCATGAACCGTTTGATATATTGGAAACTTAACTTACAAATCTATAACATATCCAAAATACAAAATTTAATGCCTTAAGGATAGTTTCAGATAATATTTCGAAGTCAATACAAAATTCTGACACACTGACGATTTCAGATTTGCGCGACTTCGCCAAATGTTTTGTATCCTGGTATGGAAGCCTTGAGATTGTAAGACCCTTTTAATTGTCATAAATTGAAATTCAAGATCTTCTTTCTCACTAAATGTCTTGGGTTCAAGTTTCACTGAATTTGAAACATCGTGAAGGCACACCAAAAATAACTTGAAGGTTTGGCGAACATGAAGGCATAGCGAATCCCCGGACTTCAATGCAAATGCTTTGCATCCCCCTAAAAGATATAAATCATTTCATTAAAACACCAATTTACCATAGTGGCTTGCCCACTTTAAATCAAATGGGATCCAAATTTTAACAGAAGAATGGTATCTCAACTCGATTTTCAAGTGCTGATTGAATGGATTACATTCTATCGTACTTCATTCGGACAACGATTGGGGGGGATTATGTATCTTTTGAACTAATGAGACTGAACTCAGAATGAAACTCTAAGCTACCCAAGTACCTCGGTGAAGAGGATCAAGTCATACCGTAGTTCAGAATGGGTAATTTTTTTATTTTTTTTATATGTACTAACTTTTGCCTAGGCCGCCTCTTTCGAGGTTTTTAACCTAGCAGACCCTTTATTTTGGTGGTGGGCCGTACACAGTTTAGACTCATGCGGGCCAGGAGTGTAGGAACATGCAGTTTAGGCTCATGCGTCAAGGAGCGTTGCAACTTCAAAGATAATACTTCTTCAAAAACTTGGCATTGATATGGCCGATTCTCATGCCATCTGCATCAACCAGCTTGTAAGCCCCACTTGAGTAAGCTTCTTGTACAACATATGGCTCATCCCATTTTGAAGTGAACTTCCCTACATGTTTATGGGAAGTAACAATGGATCTTCTTATGGCAAGGACTTGATCTCCTACTTAAAAGGATCTTGGTCGAACTCTTTTATTGAATGCGTGAGACAATCGAGCTTGATAATATTCAAGACTCTGTTGAGCTTCCAACTTTTTCTCATCAAGAGCCTCCAACTCTGCTAATCGAAGTCGAGCTTTTTCTTCATCAGTGATGCCTTCTTGAATAGGTAATCGTAATGAAGGTATTTGATGCTCGAGTGGCAAGACGACTTCAACTCCATAAATGAGTGCATAATGGGTTGCTTGTGTTGGCCAATAATATCCCATCCTTTTTATATGGAAGTGAAGCTTTGGTCCAGACTGGTGTGACCCACATACCCCAGAATATGCCTCTTGCAAAGCTTGGAGTGCTTCTGTCACGACCCAAAATTTTCTACCGACGGGATCGTGATGTCGCCTAACATTTTACTTGCCAGGCAAGCCAACGTTAGAGAATCATTAAACCATTTTCTTATTTTGATTCAGTAAATATCAATAATTAACTCAAGTGAAATATAATAAGTGCGGAATATCATAAAATAGTATTAATTACTACCACCCGGATCTGGAGTCACAATTCACGAGTACTCTAGAATTTACTACAAGTAATAGTCTGAAAGAAATACAACTGTCTCAATGAAAGAAACAGTAGGACATAAAAAGATAGACGGGGACTTCAAGGTCTGTGAATGCCGACAGATCTACCTTGAGTCTCCGGACAACGGACCAATAGCAAATCTCGATCAACCTGAGCCGGTAACAAAATCTGCACAGAAAGTGCAGAGTGCAGCATCAGTACAATCGACCCCATGTACTGGTAAGTGTCGAGCCTAACCTCGACGAAGTAGTGACGAGGCTAAGGCAAGGCACCTACAATCAACCTGTATAATTTAACAGTGTATACGCAAATAACAGGAATGAAGAACTAAACAGGAAATGTCGGGAGGGGAGACATACTGAGGGGAATACAAGATAAAGAACTACAACAGAATGATCACCGGAGCAGTCAATATACCATGAATCAACAGGAATAGTGAATACAGTAAAGAAAAATGCACGGCATCACCCTTCGTGCTTTTACTCTCAATCTCACCATAAAATTAATAGAAACGGCACGGCATCACCCTTCGTGCTTTTACTCTCATATCATGGCACGGCATCACCCTTCGTGCATTAACACTCACAATATGATACGGCATCACCCTTCGTGCATTAACACTCACAATATGACACGGCATCACCCTTCGTGCATTAACACTCTCCCTTACCATAATGCAATGCATAAATAACAACGGGCAGATAGAATAACAAGTACAAACCTTACTTCAACATTTGGTTCCATAATATCAATCTCAACTTTGAAATTAAAAAACTCAATTATCACCAGAAAATTCCGTAAACATGATAAGAACGATAATTTGAACAACACTAGTATAACACGTAGCAATTTGGCATAGGAATGAGACAATATCAGAAAAATAGAGAAACATGGAAAAATAGGTAAATTGGCGGCACATAGGTACTCGTCACCTCACATATACGCCGCTCACATGAATTTCACTTAGCAATTAATCTAAGGTTCCTAATTCCCTCAAGTCAGGGTTAGACACAATACTTACCTCGCTCCGAAGGCCACTTAATTCTCAATCACAGCTTTTCCTTTGGAATTCACCTCCAAACCACTCGTATCTATTCAAAAATGACTCAATAATATCAAATATCGCTAAAGGAATCAATTATATTGCATAAATTAAATTTTCCAAATTTTCCTCCAAAAAGTCAAAAAATCGACCCCGGTCTCGCTTGGTCAAAACCCGAGGTTCGGACCAAAATCCTTTTACCCATTCACCCCCGAGCCCGAATATGTAATTAGTTTTGGAATTCGACCTCAAATTGAGGTCTAAATCCCCAAATTTCCGAAATCCCTATTGTCTACCCTAACCCCTAATTCTGCCATGAAAACTCTAGATTTTAGGTTGCAAATTCAAGAAATGTAATGGGTAATTGAAAGAAAATGGTTTAGAATCACTTACCAACAATTTGGGGAAGGAATGACTATTGAAAAATCTCCCCTCACCGTTTAGTTTTTGAGAAAAATGAGTTTTTTGGCAAAATCCTGTTTTGGATTCTGTTAAGTGCTGGGCGACAGTGTTCATCGCGTTCGCGAGAGCACTATCGCGTTCGCGAATTGTATGGGCTTCCAAGCCTTCGCGTTCGTGAGGCAGTGCTCGCATTCGCGTAGGCTACCCTTCCCTGGCCTTCACGTTCGCGAGACATTGCTTGCGTTCGCGATGAAGAAAAAGGCTGACTCCCCCTCCCCAGTGCCTAACACTATGCGTTCGTGATGGGCTTGTCGCGTTCGCGAAGGGTAACGCCCCCATCGCTTCGCGTTCGCGACCAAGCCTTCGCATTCGCGAAGAAGAAATCCTCAGCTGCCCAGTTTACTCTTCGCGTTCACGAGAGGACCTTCGCGAACACGAAGAAGGACATGCCAGAACACAGATTCTGCAGAAAAACCAGATTTCCAAAGTCCAAAACATCTCGTGGCCTATTCGAAACTCACCCGAGCCCTCGGGGCTCCAAACCAAACATGCACACAAGTCTAAAAGCATCATACGAACTTGCTCTCGTGATCAAATCGCCAAAATAACACCTAGAACTCTAAATTTTGCACCAATTCAAATGAAATTTTCAAGAACACTTTAAAACTTCTAATTTCTCAATTGGACGTCCGAATCACGTCAAATCAACTCCATTTCTCACCAAATTTCACAGACATGTCTTAAATATCATAATGAACCTGTACCGGGCTCCGGAACCAAAATACGGAGCTGATACTAACAATGCCAAATATCAATCAATTCTTAAAAACAAATAATTTCCAAACTTTTAATTTTCATCAAAAATTCATAACTCAAGTTAGGGACCTCCAAATTCAATTCTGAGCATACGCCCAGGTCCTATAATTCGATACGGACCTACCGGGACCATCAAAGTACAGATCCGGGCCTGTTTACCAAAAATGTTAACCGAAGTCAAGTAAAATCTATTTTTAAGGCAAAAATTCTTATTTTTATTAGTTTTCAACATAAAAGCTTTTCCGAAAACCATCCCGGACTGTGCACGCAAATCGAGGAGGGTAAAAATGAGATTTTTTAAGGCTTAAAAGTGCAGATTCGGGTTCTAAAATATAAGATGATATTTTGGATCATCACATTCTCCACCTCTAAAAAAACCGTTCATCCTCGAACGGACATAGAAAAATACCTGAGTTGGTGAAAAGGTGGGGATATCTATTCAGCATATCGGACTCGGACTCCCAAGTAGCTGCCTCAATAGGCTGACCTCTCCACTGCACTCGAACTGAAGGGTAACTCTTTGACCTCAACTGACGAACCTGTCGGTCTAGAATGGCCATCGGCTCCTCCTCGTAAGTTAAATCCTTGTCCAACTGGACAGAGCTGAAATCTAACACGTGGGACGGGTCACCATGATATTTCCGGAGCATAGACACATGGAATACCGGATGAACTGAGGATAACCCTGGAGGCAACGCAAGTCTATAAGCTACCTCCCCCACTCTCTCGAGGATCTCAAATGGCCCGATATACCTAGGGCTCAACTTGCCCTTCTTCCCAAATCTCATAACACCTTTCATAGGCGATACCCGAAGCAATATTCTTTCTCCAACCATGAATGCAATATCACGAACTTTACGGTCAGCATAACTCTTTTGCCTGGACTGAGCTGTACGAAGTCGATCCAGTATAACCTTGACCTTGTCCAAGGCCTACTGAACGAAATCTGTACCCAATAACCGAGCCTCCCCCCGGCTCGAACCACCCAACTGGCGACTACACCATCTACCATATAATGCCTCATAGGGAGCCATCTGAATGCTCGACTGATAGCTATTATTATAGGCTAACTCCGCTAACGGCAAAAACTGATCCCAAGAACCTCCAAATTCAATAGCACAGGCGCGGAGCATATCCTCCAAGATCTGAATAGTATGCTCGGACTGCCCGTCCGTTTGAGGATGAAAAATGTTGTGCTCAACTCAACCCGCGTACCCAACTCATGCTGAACTGCCCTACAAAAGTGCGAGGTAAACTGCGTACCTCGATCAAAAATGATAGACACGGGCACACCATGAAGACGGACGATCTCACGAATAAAAATCTCTGCTAACCACTCCGAGGAATAGGTAACTGCCATAGGAATGAAATGCGCTGACTTAGTCAGCCTGTCCACAATGACCCAAACTGCATCGAACTTCCTCTGAGTCCGTGGGAGTCCAACAACAAAGTCCATAGTGATACGCTCCCACTTCCACTCAGGAATATCTAACCTCTGAAGTAAACCACCAGGTCTCTGATGCTCACACTTTACCTGCTGGCAACTTAGGCACCGAGCTACATAGGCAACTATGTCCTTCTTCATTCGCCTCCACCAATAATGCTGCCTCAAGTCCTGATACATCTTGGCGGCACCGAGATGAATAGAATACCGAGAACTGTGGGACTCCTCAAGGATCAACTCACGAAGTCCATCCATATTAGGCACACAAATATGACCCTGCATCCTCAAAACTCCGTCATCTCCAACAGTAACCTGCTTGGCACCAGCGTGCCGCACTGTGTCTCTAAGGACAAGTAAATGCGGATCGTCATCCTGCCGATATCTGATGTGCTCAAACAAGGAAGACCGGGCGACTGTACAAGCTAGAACACGGCTGGGCTCAGAAACATCTAACCTCACGAACTGATTGGCCAAGGCCTGAACATCCAATGCAAGCGGTCTCTCACCAACTGGAATATATGCAAGGCTACCCATACTGACTAACTTTCTACTCAAAGCATCGGCCACCACATTGGCCTTCCCGGGATGATACAATATGGTGATATCATAGTCTTTCAATAGCTCCAGCCACCTCCTCTGCCTCAAATTGAATTCCTTCTGCTTGAACAAATACTGCAAGCTCTGATGATCAGTGAATACCTCACATGGCAGGCCGTAAAGATAGTGCCTCTAAATCTTCAGCGCGTGAACAATGGCTGCCAGTTCTAGATTATGAACAGGGTAATTCTTCTCGTGAACCTTCAACTACCGTGAAGCATATGCAATAACCTTGCCACCCTGCATCAATACTGCACCCAGACCAATATGAGATGCGTCACAATATACTGTATAAGATCCTGAACCTGTGGGTAACACCAATACCGGTGCCGTGGTCAAAGCAGTCTTGAGCTTCTGAAAGCTCACTTCACACTCGTCTGACCACCTGAACGGAGCACCCTTCTAGGTCAATCTGGTCAACGGGGCTGCTATGGATGAAAACCCCTCCACAAATCGACGGTGATAGCCCGACAAACCTAGGAAACTATGGATCTCTGTAGCTGATGTGGGTCTAGGCCAATTCTGGACTACCTCAATCTTCTTAAGATCCACCTGAATACCCTTTGCTGATACAACGTGACCCAAGAAAGCAACTGAACTCAACCAAAACTCGCATTTTGAGAACTTAGCATATAACTGGCTGTCTTTCAGAGTCTGAAGAATGATCCGAAGGTGCTGCTCATGCTCCTCTCGATTGTGGGAGTAGATCAAGATATCATCAATAAACACAACCACAAAGGAATCCAAGTAAGGTTTGAACACCCAATTCATCAAATCTATGAATGCTTCTGGGGCATTTGTCACCCCAAATAACATCACTAGAAACTCATAATGCCTATACCGAGTACGAAAAGCTGTCTAAGGAACATCGGATGACTTAATCCTCAACTGATGGTAGCCAGATCTTAAATCAATCTTTGAAAATACCTTGGCACCCTGAAGCTGATCAAATAAATCATCAATCCTCGACAATGGATATTTGTTCTTGATGGTGACTTTGTTCAACTGTCGATAATCTATACACATCCTCATCGATCCATCTTTCTTCTTCACAAACAACACAGGTGCACCCCATGGCGAGACACTAGGTCTAATGAAGCCATTATCCAGCAAATCTTGCAACTGCTCCTTTAATTCTTTCAACTCTCGCGAGGCCATGCGATATGGCGGAATGGAAATAGGCTGAGTGCCCGAAGCCAAATCGATGCAGAAATCAATATCCCTATCGGGTGGCATCCCCGGCAGGTCTGTAGAAAATACCTCTAGAAACTCACGAACAACCGGTACCGAATCTATGGAAGGAACCTCCGCACTAGAATCGCGGACATAAGCCAAATAAGCTAGACACCCCATCTCGACCATATGCCGAGCCTTCACATGAGAGATAACCTTGTTGGCAGAATGGCCAAGATTACATCTCCACTCTAATCGAGGCAACCACTGCAAGGCTAAGGTCACCGTCTTAGTGTGACAATCTAATATAGCATGATAAGGTGACAGCCAATCCATACCCAGTATGACATCAAAATCAACCATGTCGAGAAGTAGAAGATCTACATGAGTCTCAAGATTCCCAATGGTGACCACACACGAACGATAAACATGATTTACAATAATATCATCTCCCACTGGTGTGGACACATACACAGGAGCACTCAAAGAATCACGGGGCACAACCAAATAGGAAGACACATAGGAGTAAGTGGATCTCGGATCAAATAGAACTGAAGCATCTCCACCGCAAACTGAAACAGTACTTGTGATAACAACGTCAGATGACTCAGCCTCAGGCCTGGCTGGAAAAGCATAACACCGGGGCTGGGCTCCACCACACTGAACTACGTCCCTGGGACGGCCTCTAGCTGACTAGTCTCCACCTCTAACGGCCTGACCTCTACCTCTAACTATTTGGCCCCTGCCTCTGGCTGCCTCACCCTTGCCTCTAGTTGGCTGAGTAGGTGGTGCAGTAACTGGTGCCAGAACCATGGCACGAGAACTCTGATGTTGTGAGCTGCCCGTTGCCCGAGGGCAAAATCTAGCAATGTGCCTCGAATCACCACAAGTATAACATAACCTCGGCTGTTGTGACTGCTGACCCTGAAACTGACCCTGTCGACCTGAATAATCACCCTAATAACTCTGGAGTGGAGGTGCACTAATAGGAGTTGGTGGTGCACTGTCGGCTAGCTGGTCGGAATAACGCATCTGAGGCCCACGACCACTTGAGGCACCGTGGGATGTCTGGAGTGCTGAATAAAATGGCGTGGGAGTATGGCCTCTACCAAACGTACTTCTGCCTTTAGGTGAGGCACCGCTGAACTCACCGGAATGACGAGGTCTCTTGTCAGACCCCTGACCTCCATGAGTAAGAACCATCTCGACTCGTCTGGCGACATTAGCAGCCGCCTAAAAAGAAATCTCACTCCCAGTCTCCTTAGCCATCTGCAATATGATAGGCTGAGCAAGTCCATCAATAAACCTCCTCACCTTCTCTCTCTCTCGGTGGGAAGCAGAAGAATAGCATGACGGGCCAAATCCACAAAACGGGTCTCATACTGAGTGACTATCGTACCGCCCTCCTGGAGACGCTTAAAC
Source organism: Nicotiana tabacum (assembly GCF_000715075.1). NCBI lineage: Eukaryota > Viridiplantae > Streptophyta > Magnoliopsida > Solanales > Solanaceae > Nicotiana > Nicotiana tabacum. The sequence goes on from NC_134083.1 coordinate 60,648,859, forward strand.
TGACGGCAATGCTCCTCTCTCAATGTGATAGGCAGAAACTTCTCTATGAAAAGATGAGAGAACTGGTCCCAAGTAAGAGCAGGCAACCCAGCAGGTCTGGTCAACAAGTAATTTATCCACCATTTTTTGGTGGAACCAGTCATCTGAAATACAGCAAAATCGACCCCATTGGTCTCTACTATACCCATGTTCTGTAGAACCTCATGACAACTGTCAAGATACTCCTGGGGGTCCTCTGAAGGAGAACCACTGAAGTGAATAGGAAAGAGCTTGGTAAACCTGTCCAATCTCCATAAAGCCTCAGAAGACATGGCTGGCCCATTTCCGACCTATGCCGTAATAATCGGCTAAACCAATCCGACTGGATGAGCTGTTGGAGCCTGATACTGGGGAGCTATCTGCTCCGAAGCGAAGTGGTAGGAGTCTGGGCTCCTCCTCCAGCCTGAGAGACTGCTGGTTCCATGGGAAATATGCCAGTCTGGTCCACACTCTCCATAAGGCCCACCAAACGGACCAAAGCGTCCTGAAATACTGGGGTAGCAATGAACCCCTCCGGAACCTGAGCTGGTACGACAGGAACAGTCTGGGCTAGATCCTCCTCGTCAATCTCTATCTGAGGCTCCACTGCTAGGGCTGCTGCTCGGGCCATAGGCTGAGCCCTACCCCTGCCTCGGCCTCTAGCACGGCCTCGGCCTCGACCTCTGCCCCGCGTAGGAGCAATCACTGGAGGCTCTAGTTGCTGCTCAGCTGAGGAAGCGGTACATGTTCTCGCCATCTGCGAGAAAATAAGAGTAGAAGAGTTCAATCAGTATTGAGAAAGCAAAATTGCACGACAAGGAAGAATAGAAATGAAACTTGTTCCTAAACTTCATAGCCTCTAGAAGATAAGAATAGACGTCTCTGTACCGATACTCCAAACTCTACTAAGCTTGCTCGTGAATTGTGAAACCTATGTAACCTAGTGCTCTGATACCAACTGTCACGACCCGAAATTTTCCACCGACCGGATCGTGATGGCGCCTAATATTTTACTTGCCAAGCAAGCCAATGTTAGAGAATCATTAAACCATTTTCTTATTTTGATTCAGTAAATATCAATAATTAACTCAAGTGAAATATAATAAGTGTGGAATATCATAAAATGATATTAATTACTACCACCCGGATCTAGAGTCACAATTCATGAGCACTCTAGAATTTACTACAAGTAATAGTCTGAAAGAAATACAACTTTCTGAATGAAAGAAACAGTAGGACATAAAAAGATAGACGGGGTCTTCATGGTCTGTGAACGCCAACAGATCTACCTTAAGTCTCCGGACAGCAGACCAATAACAAATCTCGATCAACCTGAGCCGGTATCAAATCTGCACAGAAAGTGCAGAGTGCAGCATCAGTACAACCGACCCCATGTACTGGTAAGTATCGAGCCTAACCTCGATGAAGTAGTGACGAGACTAAGGCAAGGCACCTACAATCAACCTGTACAATTTAACAGTGCATACACAAATAACAGGAATGAAGAACTAAATAGGAAATGTCGGGAGGGAAAACATACTGAGGGGAATACAAGATAAAAAACTACAACAGAATGATCATCGGAGCAGTCAATATACCACGAATCAAAAGGAATAGTGAATACAGTAAAGAAAAAAATGCTCGACATCACCCTTCGTGCTTTTACTCTCAATCTCACCATAAAATTAATAGAAACGGCACAGCATCACCCTTCGTGCTTTTACTCTCATATCATGGCACGGCATCACCCTTCATGCATTAACACTCACAATATGACACGGCATCACCCTTCGTGCATTAACACTCACAATATGGCACGGCATCACCCTTCGTGCATTAACACTCTCCCTTACCATAATGCAATGCATAAATAACAACGGGGAGATAGGATAACAAGTACAAACCTTACTTCAACATTTGGTTCCATAATATCAATCTCAACTTTGAAATTAAAAAAACTCAATTATCACCAGAAAATTCCGTAAACATGATAAGAACGATAATTTGAACAACACTAGTATAACACGTAGCAATTTGGCATAGGAATGAGACAATATCAGAAAAATAGAGAAACATGGAAAAACAGGTAAATTGGCGGCGCATAGGTACTGATCACCTCACATATACGCCGCTCACATGAATTTCACTTAGCAATTAATATAAGGTTCCTAATTCCCTCAACTCAGGGTTAGACACAATACTTACATCGCTCCGAAGGCCACTTAATTCTCAATCACAGCTTTTTCTTTGGAATTCACCTCCAAACCACTCGTATCTATTCAAAAATAACTCAATAATATCAAATATCGCTAAAGGAATCAATTATATTGCATAAATTAGATTTTCCAAATTTTTCTCCAAAAAGTCAAAAAATCGACCCCGGTCTCGCTTGGTCAAAACCCGAGGTTCGGACCAAAATCCTTTTACCCATTCACCCCCGAGCCCGAATATGTAATTAGTTTTGGAATGCGACCTCAAATTGAGGTCTAAATCCCCAAATTTCCGAAATCCCTATTGTCTACCCTAACCCCTAATTCTGCCATGAAAACTCTAGATTTTAGGTTGCAAATTCAAGAAATGTAATGGGTAATTGAAAGAAAATGGTTTAGAATCACTTACCAACAATTTGGGGAAGGAATGACTATTGAAAAATCTCCCCTCACCGTTTAGTTTTTGAGAAAAATGAGTTTTTTGGCAAAATCCTGTTTTGGATTCTGTTAAGTGCTGGGCGACAGTGTTCATCGCGTTCGCGAGAGCACTATCGCGTTCGCGAATTGTATGGGCTTCCAAGCCTTCGCGTTCGTGAGGTAGTGCTCGCATTCGCGTAGGCTACCCTTCCCTAGCCTTCGCGTTCGCGAGACATTGCTCGCGTTCGCGATGAAGAAAAAGGCTGACTCCCCCTTCCCAGTGCCTAACACTACGCGTTCGCGATGGGCTTGTCGCGTTTGCGAAGGGTAATGCCCCCATCGCTTCGCGTTCGCGAAGAAGAAATCCTCAGCTGCCCAGTTTACTCTTCGCGTTCGCGTGAGGACCTTCGCGAATGCGAAGAAGGACATGCCAAAACACAAATTCTGTAGAAAAATCAGATTTGCAAAGTCCAAAACATCCCGTGGCCTATTCGAAACTCACCCGAGCCCTCGGGGCTCCAAACCAAACATGCACACAAGTCTAAAAACATCATACGAAGTTGCTCTCGTGATCAAATTGCCAAAATAACACATAGAACTCTAAATTTAGCACAAATTTAAATGAAATTTTCAAGAACACTTTAAAATTTCTAATTTCTCAACTGGACGTCCGAATCACGTCAAATCAACTCCATTTCTTACCAAATTTCACAGACATGTCTTAAATATCATAATGAACCTATACCGGGCTCCGGAACCAAAATACGGACCCGATACTAATAATGCCAAATATCAATCAATTCTTAAAAACAAATAATTTCCAAACTTTTAATTTTCATCAAAAATTCATAACTCAAGCTAGGGACCTCCAAATTTGATTCTGGGCATACCTCTAAAAATATTGACTGAAGTCAACTAAAATCAACTTTTAAGGCAAAAATTCATATTTTCATTAGTTTTCAACATAAAAGCTTTTCCGGAAACCTGCCCGGTCTACGCACGCAAATCGATGAGGGCAAAAATGAGATTTTTTAAGGCTTAAGAGCGCAGATTCGTGTTCTAAAATATAAGATGATATTTTGGGTCATCACAACTTCTTCTTCCTCTAAGCATCGCAAGAGTACTCCCTCGAATGACCTTCTGTATAGAGTATCTCTGTAGTAAAGAAAGCGAGGTGCACGACGACGGATTTCGGTCCTTCTCCTCAGATTTTCTAGAAGTATCCCATAGCATAAGTAGTCGATAATGGGTTGTCGCCATTCTTCTTTCTCAACTTCAGAAATAGCGACAAGATGCTTGAGTTCATTTTCTTCACCTTCAGCCTCATTTGGTGGCGGTACTACCCATTTTTGGTAGACAGTAACTTGCGCTTGATCAGGTAGGGCTAACGATGAAGCTAGGGCACTTAAAGCATCAACCTTCTTATTTTCTTTCCTTGGCATATGCTGAATAGTCACATCACCGAGCCTCCCCATTAAATTTTTAGCGTAATCATGATATGGGCGTCGTTCAGGCTTCTTGACCTTGTAACTACCTAAAATCTGATTGACCACTAATTGGGAGTCATCAAAGACTTGCAATTGCAATTGCTTCATATCAACGGCCATTTCAAGCCCAAGTATTAATGCTTGATACTCAGCAACATTGTTGGAACAGAGTTGTGTCAAGGTGAAAGAGTAGGGCAAGACTTCACCTTGGGAAGTGACAAATACTACGCCAGCACCAGCTCCTCCACGATGTGCAACACTATCAAAGTACATCTTTCATGGAGGTTGAACTTCAACGACCATTGCGTCCTTATCAGGTAGTTCGTCAGTTAGCCCCAGTCATCAGGTAACGGATGATCTGCCAAGAAGTCGGCCAATGCTTGTCCTTTTACAGCCTTTTGAGGGATGTACAAAATCTCGAATTGTTAAAATTGGAGGTACCATCTCGCTAGTCGATCACTAAGAACAGGTTTTGACATAACGGACTTGATGGAATTTGCTTTAGAAACAAGACGGACAACATGAGCTTGAAAGTAGTGCTTCAACTTTTGAATTGAGAAGACTAGCGCCAAACACAACTTTTCAATTGGCGAATAATTCAGCTCGTTTGGAGTCATCATCCTGCTTAAGTAGTAAAGAGAGTTTTCTTTACCCTCACTATTTTATTGGGCCAACAATGCTCCAATAGACCTTTCTTGCACCGCAATGTATAGTATCAATGGCTTTCTAGGTATATGAGCTGCTAAAACTGGAGACTTCATCAAGTAGGTTTTGATACTTTCAAAGGCATTGCTACAGGCTTGGTCCCACTTGAAAGGAACGCCTTTCTTCATAAGGCGACTAAATGGTTGGCACCTCCCAGCTAGGTTCGAGATGAATCTTCTAAGGTATGCTAGCTTTCCTTGCAGTCTTTTCAATTCATGAATATCCCGAGGCTCAGGCATTTTCAAAATGGCATCCACTTTGGCTTGATCAATTTCGATCCCTCGATGTCGGACAATGAAACTAAGGAACTTTCCAGAAGTAACTCCAAAGGCACATTTTAATGGATTCATCCTAAGTTGGTACCTCCGGAGCAACTCAAATACCATTCTCAAGTCTTTCAAGTGGCCGCCCTTCTCTCTTGATTTTACCACCAAGTCGTCAACATAGCATTCGACATTCTTGTGGATAAGATCATCAAAAATATTCTGCATAGCCCTTTGGTAAGTAGCACCAGCGTTCTTCAAGCTAAAAGGCATTACCTTGTAGCAATAAATACCCTTGGGGTGCAGAATATCACCGCCCTGCCATGACCGTTCCTCGTGTTTTAGCATTTTACGGCCAAAAAACTAGAATTTCGCCTGATTCCCATATTTTAGTGTGCTATAGCCCACGCCTTCCCAGTGGGTAGGGCCCCCTGGACTCGGATCGCCTAAAAGTTTTTAGGGCCATCGAATACGACCTAAGGAACCATAGTCATCGCCCCTCCATTACCGTTCCTCGTTATTTTGAGTTTTATAGCCAAATAACTAGAATTCTGCTCCTTTTCCATATTTTCGTGTGCCATAGCCCACGCCTTCCCAGTGGGCAGGGCCCCCGGACCCGAATCATCTAAAATTTTTCCGGGCCATCAAATACGACCTAAGGAACCATAGGAACGGCCCCGCCATGATCGTTCCTCACTTATTGCGATTTCCGGCAAAAAAACTAGAATTCCGCCTGATTCCTATATTTTCGTGTGCTATAGCCCACGCCTTCCCAGTGGGCAGGGCCGGCCGGACCCAGATCGCTTAAAATTTTTCCGGGTCATCAAATACGACCTAAGGAACCATAGTCACCGCCCCTCCATGACCGTTCCTCGTTTATTTTGCGTTTTACGGCCAAAAAACTAGAAGTCTGCCTATTTCCCATATTTTCGTGTGCTATAGCCCACGCCTTCCCAGGGGGCGGGTCCCCCCGGACCCGTATCGCCTATAATTTTTTCGGGCCATCAAATTAAATCTAAGGTACAATAGTCACCGCCCCGCCATGATAGTTCCTCGTTGTTTTGCGTTTTATGGCCATAAAACTAGAATTCCACCTGATTCCCATATTTTAGTGTGCTATAGCCCACACCTTTCAAGGGGGGCAGGGGCCCCCAGATCGCCTAATAATTTTTTGAGCCATAAAATTGAACATAATGTACCATATTCATCACTCATCCATGACCGTTCCTCGTTATTTTGCGTTTTACGGCCAAAAAACTAGAATTCCACCCTTTTTTCATATTTTCGTGTGTCATAGCCCACGCCTTCCCAGTGGGCAGGGCCCAAGGGCCCAAATCGTGTAAAAATTTTCCGGGCCATCAATTACGATCTAAGGAACCATAGTCATCGCCCCGCCATGACCGTTCCTTATTTTTTTGTGTTTTACGGCCAAAAAACAAGAATTCCGCGGTTCGAGATGAATCTTCTAAGGTATGCTAGCTTTCCTTGCAGTCTTTTCAATTCATGAATATCCCGAGGCTCGGGCATTTTCAAAATGGCATCCACTTTGGCTTGATCAATTTTGATCCCTCGATGTCGGACAATGAAACTAAGGAACTTTCCAGAAGTAACTCCAAAGGCACATTTTAATGGATTCATCCTAAGTTGGTACCTCCGGAGCAACTCAAATACCATTCTCAAGTCTTTCAAGTGGCCGCCCTTCTCTCTTGATTTTACCACCAAGTCGTCAACATAGCATTCGACATTCTTGTGGATAAGATCATCAAAAATATTCTGCATCTGGCCATTCTTCTTCCTTACAGGGACAATACTTGAAACCCATGTTGGGTATTTAACTTTCCGAATAAATCCAGCTTCAATGAGTTTGTTAACTTCGGTTTCGATCAGGGGAACCAAGTCCGGCCTAAAGCGCCTTTGAGCTTGCTTAACAGGACGAGCACCATTCTTGACTGCAAGGTGATGGACTGCTACTTTAGAGTCCAAGCCAGGCATTTCTTTGTAACTCCAAGTAAAGACATCCCTAAACTCCTTGAGTAACTCAATATAAGTGTTTTCTTTATCAACTTCTAGTAAAGAACTTAGGTAGGTGGGTCTTGGTTCTTCATCAGTGTCAAGGTTAACTTTTTTTTAAGGCATTAATTGTTGCCTTCACCCCTTCTTCAAGTTCCGGCGGAGCATCTTTTGCATCTTCATCTTCATGAGGGTCCCCATCGTTAAAGGATATGTGATAACATGGTGAAACATCCTCCAATTTTGCATTATCCTCCATTGAAGATTGAATACCATTCTCGCCTTGTATAGTAACATGATACGAAGAACTCACACTTTCTTCATCTTCGTCATGTTCCTTAGTGTAGACGATAATATATGGCATTACCTTTAGTACTTCTTTACATGAAATCACACATTTTATTTGTCGCCTCATTCTAGAAGGAACCAAACTTTGGAAATCCTTAGAGATCTTCTGGATTTTGGGCGAAGCGGGTGTTCTTATGCTTTGAAAATTTCTCTGAAACTTATTCCCCTTCTTTAATGGACCCAATCTCTCTAACACGGAAGTCTTCACAGTTGATTTTCCAAGTCGATCAAAGACAGAAGGCTTGTTAGAAGCGGTAGATTCATCTTCTACAGTGATATAATTTCTGCTCACCCTTCTTATGGAGATGTGCACTAGTGAAGGTTGCTTGTATCCCAAACCTTCACGTGGTTGTCTCGCCGCAGCTTCTGATGGTAGCTTTCCTAACTTTGACGGCTCATTAGGATTGTATCCAGCTTTTGCAAATAGCCTGTAAGCGTTAGGATCAAAACCTTTATTTGTTCGCTTTGTATGGAGTGCCATATTCTGCAAATAATTTTCGGCCACAAACCTTGCAAACGGCATTGAGGACGACTTTACTGCCTCAATTCGTTTGACCGGAAGAGTTAACCCCTTTAGCATGTTAGTTTGGAGATTAGATGATTCACCTTCATCTTTCTTCTTTTTAGGAACGTATTGGAGCGGAGGAGTTACTTTCTTGCCGTGAGACACAATGTTCCCTTTATGAGACTTATTTGGGTTGGGGTGTACCTTCTCAGCAACAACTTTGGTTTTGTCAGCAATCACCTCAGCTCTCTTAGCCGTGGACTCATCATCCTTGTCATTCATGACATCATCAGCTTTTAGCTCCTTCACAATGCAGTTCTTCAAGTAGAACTTTGCATCGGCGAAGTGTGACTCAGCCTCGGTGAATGGTTCGTCATCAGCAATTATCTTCTTATCGACTTCACCTTCGTAATATTTTAAACATTGATGGTAGGTAGATGGAACCACTTTATTCTCATGTATCCAAGGCCTTCCAAGCAAGACGTTGTATGAAGTCTTTGCATCGATCACATGCAGCCATGCACTTGATTGCATATCTTCAATGGTGATTCCCAACCTGATCGCACCTATGGCTCTTTGCCCCCCTTTGTTGAATCCTTGGATCATCACACGACTTTTTGAGAGTTCGTTCATGGGAATACCAAGTTCTTTCATAGTACGAATTGGCAAAATGTTCACTGAGGATCCTTCATCAACCAAAATTCGATTTACCCTTTCATCATGTATATAGCCAACCAGGTACAATGGGCAGTTATGAAGAGTGTCACCTAGTAGAAGATCATCATTTATGGACATAACTTTTTCCTCACAAGCATTAACTTCTTGAGGAATGGACTCAATGAGCTTTTCCAAAGATGGTGCCAACGATAGGTCATCACTTTTTTCTTACCCTTTGCCAGCATGGCAACAAAAGTCCTCACTACCATCATGGAAAATCTTCATGCGGAACCAACTTGGTAAAAACTTCTCCAAGGTCACTGGATTTCGTGGCTTTTGAGAGTGGTGCACCTCCACTTTTGCTTTCTTTAAGTGCTTAACCGGATTCCATCTCCTTGGTCTTTTTACCATCATTTTTCTTGTTGGTTGTTCTACTGATTCTTTTCGTGGGCTCCTTCTGTGGTGCCTACGACGAGTCACCAATGTCCAACCTTCATCATCATCAGGTTGATTGACTTCAGCTTTGTCATTCTCCAGTAATTCTTTATCTTTACTTTCTTTAAAACCACATAATTCATCCGGACTGAATGAGCCAAAGGTGATAGAGACTTGGTTTGCGCTTGCTTTCTCATCTTCAAGCACGATCTTCTTTTTGCAAGCCAAGTCCATAACTTTGTCCTTGAAGACAAAGCACTTCTCTAGAGGGTGGCTCACAAGTCGATGGTATTTGCAGTAATTTGGGTCATTTGTTTTCCCAGCTTCATTTGGTCGCTTCATCTCCGGAAGCTCAATGAGATTTAACTCGAGGATTTCTTTAAAAATAGCTGGCACATCAGAATCGAAATGGGTACTCTTTATCTTGCATTTCTTATAGAGTCAACTTTCCACTTGGCTTATCTTGAAAAGAAGTGGATTTCATACTCTGCTTCTTGCTCACCTTCGTCGTGAACTTTACAGGTGATGTGTTGACATTCATAGCTTCTTTGCTTTCAGGCTTGGGTACGAACTTGCCCCACTTCCTGACTTCTTGCTTATCGTTCCCTTTGCGAGGTTCATAGATGGGCAGCCTTTCATTTCCAGCAGAGGCTATGCTCAATTCCATGTCATGGGCACGAGTTGCAAGTTTTTCAAATGTGCTAGGCTTGATACCTTGCAAGATGTAGCGCAATCCCCAATGCATACCTTGGATGCACATCTCTATGCCCGAAGCTTCACTAAGCCTGTCTTTGCAGTTGAGGCTTGCATTTCTCCAACGATTGATAAAGTCGATAACTGGTTCGCCCTTTCGTTGACGAGTATTTGTAAGTTCTATCATACTCACAGGTATGTTTCGTGCTATAAAAGCGATTGAGGAATTCTTGCTCTAGTTGATCCCATCTATCAACAGATCCAGCCTCGAGGTCCGTGTACCAATCAAAAGCATTTCCTTTTAATGAGCGGACAAACTGCTTAATAAGGTAATCTCCATAAGTCCCAACATTGTTGCATGTCTCAACGAAGTACGCCACATGTTGCTTTGGATTGCCTTTGCCATCAAACTGTTGAAATTTTGGAGGTTGATAGCCAGCAGGCATCTTCAAAATATCGATCCTTGAAGTGTATGGCTCGTAGGTAAAGGAGGACTTGGAAGCGACTTCACATTTGTTTTTTATAGTCCCTCCAATGAACTCCTTTAGTTGATTGATTGGAATCATCCCTTCCAAAGACACTGGAATTTCCTTAGTGGATGCAACTTTTCGTGGGAGAGGATCAATCTCTTGAACTTCTGGGAGTTTGCCAGGTGCATGGGTGGATTCGTCTTCCATCAAGATTCCCACCCTATCTGTTAGCTTGTCGATTCTAGCATCTTGATTTTGCATGCACTTGGTCAAGCCAGCGATTGCTTCCATCAAGTTTGCCAACTGCTCCTCCATAGATGAAGTATTTGTCACCATGGCTTGCATGATTGTCGTGGATGATGGAGAGTAGCATAGATTTTCCCACAGATGGATCCTTGATTGGCTCACGCTATGTGGTGTAAGTGGGGAGGATCCATCACTTGAAGCATCATCATCTTCCTTCACAGCAAAGTGATTGGATCCGGAGAGGTCAAGCAGAACAAGAGTTTTCTTGATCTTTTCAGCAACATCGCCTCCTCTTTCGGGTGCGTTTGTAAAAGATCTTGCTCCTTTTGAGGATAAAGATCCGAAAATAGGATTTGATGCGGACGACACTTGGGGTGCTTGTTGTCCTAACGAGCTTGCTTTGCTCCTCGTAACTGGTCCAAAGCTTCCAAATGTAACATCGAGGATACTTTCCACATCAGCATAGAACCTGGAATTAGCAGCCTTGGTGGAAGTTGAACCGGAGTTGATTTTCTTTGAAGCCATTTCAATGTTCTTAAACTTCGGTGATTGAAAAGTTGAGATGAGAAGTAGAGATTGTCCCACTGGGCGTGCCAGAATTTGTAGACAATAAATTGCGTCGAGAAAATAAAATCAGGCCAAAAAATATTGCAACAATCGTAGTATTTTATTTCAAATATATGAGTATTACAATCTCTATAGATCCTATGATTCTTCTTTCCAATAGTAAATGAATTCAAGGGCATTTGAGCTTGATCTTGATTTGTTCTTCATTCTTGAGCTTGAACTTGATTTGTTCTTCGTTCTTGAGCTTAAACTTGATTTGTTCTTCGTTCTTGAGCTTGAACTTGATTGCTTGAACTTGGATTTGATTGCTTGAAGTTTGAAACTTGTAGAGGAATTTGCAGCATTTGATCCACGAGCTCTTTCTTGCTTCTTGTTATCACTTCTGGTCTCTTTTCTGGATTATGAAGACCCCTATTTATAGTTATGGAAGGGAAGAGTTATGATAAGAACAAACTCTTTCCGACCAATCAAATTGAAGTGTGATATGACAGCATTTGATTGGTCAAAATATGTCACTTGTACACGTGGCGCGGTTTCATTGGCCTTCAAATGTGACTTGACATGCCTTGTCATTTTGACACGTGGCATGATCCTATTGGCCCTTCCGTTTGACTTGGCGCACCACGTTATTTGACACGTGGCACCAAACTTGGCCTATAGGAAGATGACATCTTGGGCCTAATGAAGTGGGCTCATCACTTTAGTCCAATTAAATGAGCTAGCCCAATGGATTAAGACTTATTTATTTAATCTATTAATATTGGACTTATACAATTAATCCAATTATATTAGCCCAATAAATTTATTTGAACTAATATATCTTGAATTTAAAATATAGTCCAAATTATTTTATGAATTTAATTTCAACAAAATTTATATGCCCACAAGGCCCTTCAATCTTTTTTATTTCCCGTCCGGTATCTGATATTCACATTGGGATATCGATTAATTCAAATTTACACCAATTAACACACCTTTAACGAGGAAGTGTTTCCTGCCATAATTTTTATGTATGACCTCGAACTTGTGACAAAGTTTTAAAAAAAAAAATCTTATTCAATGCACCACAACCCTTACGGATACAAACCGCTAGTCACACTAGCATTCACGCCACTATAAAAATCCAATTAAAAAAGAAAGCAGCAAAAAGTTACAAATGAGCAATTAAAAAAAAAGTCTTATTGGCACTTTGTTTAGGTTGGTACATTATTTTTCGTTTACCAAGCAAAATACCAAGCAAAAAATAAATAAAAAATGAATCACTTATATTCTTAGAAAACACTTTTCAGCAAAAAAGAAATTCCGATGAAAATATTTTTTATTCATACCAAACACAACCTTCATGATTTTTGGCGGTCAAATTAGATATAGAGTATATTATTTAGCCAAAATCGAATGATTTCTTAGTTAGTCATTATCATCATGTCTCATTTTGTAGGTGTAAACATCAATGTATTTTTTATGCTCCTGAGAAGAGGCGCAGATTGAAAAAGAGTCTCTGTGTTGGCTAAATTATAAACCACTAAATTCAGATATAAAGCATTTCTACCAACAACCAGATTGTGACAATCATTTTGAACTCGATGTACACGTGTCTCTTTTTCTCAATTATATGTGGCCGATTTCTTAAGGACCATCCCAAATTGAAACATTTCACCTATAACATCAATCATCTTTTCATAACTATCTAATTTATACAATTTACATCATTAAGGAGTAATTTGTATAGTATTGGTTTTTACATCATAAGTATATTACACATTTGACCGTTCGGCTAACCCCAGTTTTTTCACATTTGACAGAGAAACAGAAACGAGTTAAATTAGTGGAGAGCAAAATGGATCAATGATTTTAATTTTATGGATTCATGACTCAGGCTTCAACAATTGAACTCATCACTTTATTTCTAAATGAAGAACTAACTTAAATGGCTGTCCACCAAACCGATTAAATTAAAAATATTTGACGTATAATATATGTATAATTTGTGTATAATTATGTATAATCCATGTATACAAACTTGAAAATTAAACAATAGATTCAGCCAGTTATTTGTGTAATTCTATTTTAAAATTATAAGTTCATAATTCAATATTTTGAGTAATTCCAGTGAATTTTATACGATGGAATGGCGAATTTTCCTTCCATGGAAATAAAATACAGAAATATACGATGAGCAGATGTATGTCAGTGACCATGCAATTGCTCTCGTTTTTTAGTGCAATGGTCCACGAGCTTATGTACAAGTACATCATATAATTCCATCTTAGACCTTTTCAATTTTCAAATTAATTGTCAGGTCGTCTTTTAATTAAAATAAACAACAGAAATCTATTCTCTACTTGATTCGGTACATTTTATGGACCCACTTCTATGTTAGCAAGTATAGATTAACTTTTTAAATTTATTCTTTTAGACTTATACTTTCAATTATATGATACTTCTACTTTAATAAAACAAATTGTATTAGTAAAATTGTGACGAGGGAAATAGCATCACAATTCAATTAACTTGAGTTACTTTTCCCTGACCTTGCAAAACTTGAGTTACCTTTCACGAAATTAAGGGTAAACATTTAAGGCATTGTTAAAATGTGCTAGAAAATGTACGTAAACTAACAGTGTCAAAATGTGAGAGAATAAAGGAATTAGTTAAACAGGTAATTCTATTTTAAATTTATGAGTTCATAATTCAATATTTTGAATAATTCCAGTGAATTTTATACAATGGAATGGCGAATTCTCCTTCCATGGAAATAAAATACAGAAATATACGATGGGCAGATCTATGTCAGATCCATGGAATGGCGAATTCTCCTTTCTTGCATGAAAGGATATAGAAAATAAGTAGGAGGAATCAGAATATTTAAATGTGGAAAAAATAAAATATTTAAAAAGTAAATCGCTTTATCTGTTTTCATCTAGAAGTGCTTCTTTTTGTAATAATTTCGGTTTTTTGGGGGGGTTGATCTTGAGATACCGCCAATGTTAAATGTATACAAAGTATTCTCTAATATATGGTTTAAAACGTTGATTCCATTTTGGGATAATCTCTCAAAATGAATGTTGAATAGTATCAGGTTCTCTTGATTTCCTTTTCAGTAGTGGTAGACGTAGAAAGTATTGTATTTGTAGCAGCAATTGCAGATGCTTTAAATATTAAAAAATAAAAATGCAGATGTTTTTGCCAGTTGCCACTACATTCACTTTTCTTAATTATTTTGCTTTCATTCACCAAACATAATTTAACGCCAATAATTTTAGTGTTGTCATGGTTTCATTGCCTACTTTCTATTGATTGCTTCAAATCCCTTTACAATCAAATGTCACAATTTCCGTGACGAATGGATTGATTCTTTTTATTCTCTTATCCCACTCGAGATAAATTAGTAGTCACTCAACAAGTGGCGGAGCCACATGCACCAAAGGCGTCGGAAAATTACATGTAATCATTCGGTAATTTTTTTTAAAATATGTATATATATTATATAATGACACCCCTTGACTTCTTGGTGAGTTTATTTCTTTATATTTTGACTCCCCTTAGTGAAACTGCACTCAACTTAGCGTAATTAGTCATCAAAGTTATTTTTTTTTCCTCTCAAAAGTCATCTTGCTTTACCTAGTTAACCTTCACGGTCATCTTAGCAAAATTTTTTATTTTTTGGTAAGAATTATTGACATGACATGCTCAATTTTAGGAAAACATATTTACAAAAAATTAATTTAGCATCTGGACTTTCTTTAGGACCCAACCCACCCACGCCCGATTAACACAAGAAATCATACTAACAAATCATTTGGCTTAAAGTAAAGCTTGTGTTCTATTGTATTTAAGTTATCTTCTAGTAATAATTTACCAAATTAAAGGGATTGTGGCGATCTTAAAAGACACATAAAAAATCAAGGCGAACGGGACAACTAAAAGAGAAAGGGGGACAAGGTAACTAGGATATGAAAGAGTAAGAGATAAGAGTGTAACACAGAATTTATGGTAAATATTTGCCCGCACCGAGGCTTACACGGTTACATCTAGTGGTAAAACTAAGTAAAAGGAAGGGGTTCAAACGAATCCTCTTCGTCGAGAAATAACACTGCACAAAAAGGATAAAAGTGATTAATTTTTATCATATTTAAGTTGTTGAATCCCTTAACATGAAAAACAAAATTCTTGTATAATGGTAAAGGGGTTCAAAAGTTACTATAAGCCTATTCAAATCCCAACTGTAACATTCTAAATTATTTTGAATACCCTTGTATAAATTCCTGACTTTTTCACCTAATAAATACATAAAAACACTCTCTTCTCCTTTCTGCAGGGTGTTCAAGTTGCTTCTTTCTTGGGCTTATAGGTCTACCAATTTGTCCAAGTACTCAGGTAGCTAACCTATCAATTTTTTTGGCATTAATGAAGCTGTCTCCAATTCTGAGCCACCAGAAACTGAAGCCTAGCCCAAAATTAAGACCACTATCTTTGCTAATCCAAATGAAAGAGATAGGCTGAATATACGGTTCAGAATACTACAATTGTCATTTAGTTGTGCTTTATCCCAAAGAAGATGGGAGTTCTTGTGGTCAAGAGAAAAAAAACCAAGTTTTCCTTGCCGCAATCATGTAAAAGCCGTTCCAAGGTATAATGAGAACGAAGTGAAAAGGACACTCTGCTTAATAAGCTGATTGCATGTAAAGGAGACGGAAAATTGGAAATAGAGAACTAAAACACCCCAAATAAGTGATTTTGTTGATTTCCATTCGGACTGTTTGTTACAGAATTCTTTTACTCTTAACATCAAAAAAATTATGTTCAGATGTCAAGTAGAACAGGTATCTTTTGTATACTTTCCGTCAGACTGATTTGTGTTTGGACGTAAAATACAAGTCGAAGAAGCCTATCATTTCCTTTGTACAAAATGATGTTTTCTTGCCAGTATGAATTGAGGATTAATATATAAGATATTACTACAAACAAACTAGTATACAGGAGAAACATGTAATCAATCATATACAAGAAGGCCAAGCATTACAACATACTAAATACAGTTACTTATCTTCTGCAGTAAAATCTGGTTCAGCTGGTTTCTGAAGCAAAATGGGTGATATCCTGTCTGTCATCCTTGCTTTCTTTGAAGTATTGCGCCGCAAAGCACGAAGTGCATTAGCAGCAAATCGTGACGCATAGATAGTAGCACCCAAACTTGGCGAGCTACCACTTCCCCTCGCTAATGCATCTTGCAATCTGTTTTCTTCTTCGTGAAGAGACTCCTCTAGCTTCTTCCTACAATGACGGCGCCATGCTGCTTGTATGAAGCAAGCTGCCCAGGTTCTCCATTGCTGCGAGTAAAACCTAAAAGTATGGCGGAGTTGCTTGCTATGAAGTCTTCGGAACTGAGAGGCCACAAACTTCAAATCATCGGCCACTAGAGCAAATGCTTCAACTTCTGAGAGCGCTTGGACAGTTCGGGTTGAGATTGGGAGGTTATTTGATGGATGAGGATCCAGAGCCCAAGTAAGAAGCTCTTCTCCACAAAAATCACCAGCTTTTAGATAATCAGAGTTAAAAAAGCCTGTCCTCCCTCCATTAGTGGTTACGGTCAATAGTTTGCCCCGCATTATAAAAAGCATCTCATCAACTGGATCACCTTCACGCACAATGAAGCTGTTCTCCGTGTAGAGGACTGGCCTGAGACGGTCACATAGTGCATCCAGGAGTTGCTCATCCATTTTTTCAAACATTGGAACCTTCAAATATTCATATATTTATCAAAATCGAATACTACTATTTAGCAGATTAATACGATTAGTTCAAATTTAAAGAAAAAACTTCAAATCTAACTAGTATCAGAAAACAAGGTCATTTAGGTGCTATGACATACATAAAAAATAAAAAATTTATTGAGTTGCAAAGCAGGAATAACATAACTTACCCTCATCAGCAAAGCCAAACAAAGATGGCGCTTTATATCTCTTCTGAGGTCTTTGGGCAGGTTGTGGATCAGATTCTCTTCATCAACACCCCTAGTTTCCTGCCACTTGTATTGCTCATAGCGCCTGATCCGCTCCCTGAGGTGCTCGGGGAGTAAGCGGTGAGACATCCACTGCTCTGCATCTCGTCTTTTCACCCTCATCTCCTCTAGTCTTATTGTTGTCGACTGCAGATATGTCTGTCACACCACAAGTACTTCAGTTAAATAGGGCCAAGTGAGCACTAGCAATTATGACCACTGAAGTCAAAACAACATCTTATTATTTACCCTGTCCGTAAATCCCTGCCACCCGTCTATTAGATGCAACTGACTTCACAACGATGCTGTTACAAAAGAACATTTTGGATATAGAAGCCCCACAAAACATTTACACAACCTCTAAAAGTTGTTTTAACCACATAAGGCACATCAAGAATATTCCTAAGTTGACAATCTAATGGATATAATGAGAATTCTATAATAAACATGTCGCAGCTATATTGGAAAACAATTATTTTGGTGTGTCTTCTAGTGTAAACAACAATTTTTGAATTGCCTGAACTTTGAAATAGACCGGAAAGCAAATCTACCTGCATATTTCCAATGAGAAAGGAAAATAGCACCAAGCCAGCAATGGAAATGAAAACCGCAAAGCAAATTTCCCAGACGTAGGTACTTGTTTGTAG
Source organism: Nicotiana tabacum (assembly GCF_000715075.1). Lineage (NCBI taxonomy): Eukaryota > Viridiplantae > Streptophyta > Magnoliopsida > Solanales > Solanaceae > Nicotiana > Nicotiana tabacum. The sequence continues at coordinate 60,666,538 of NC_134083.1, forward strand.
GTTTTGACCGAGGGAACTGCAACATCAAGGAGCAGAGTATCAGTTAGAATGAATAAGAGAAGCTAATATGAAACTGAGAAAGACAAGGTCCTTGTTTATTAGTAATAGATCTCCATCCTAAGTGCCAATCTTTGGGATTGAATCTAGTTCTTAAAGATCCTTTCAACCTCATTGTATTCAAAAGAAGATGCTTTCACTAAAATAAATTCCCACATTTCGATTTCAAAGATGCTATAAAATACTAACTTGTTAAAAAAAGAAAAATTTATGGCCGGACTTTATGGACAGATTGAGATATATCTCGCATGACAAGTATCCATCTCCTACCCTCCCCCTCACCTGGGCATATCAATTTTAGAGACCGATACATTCTTTTGAAAAGGAACAACCCCAATGTTCTAGCATCATGGGAAGTGCACTATGCTAAGCCACAGATACACAAATATAAGCCACAAGCTATCAAAAATCTTATTCTTCCTGCCTCAGTTTGCAATACATGGTTGGAGAACAGCAATATAATACATACATATGAGGTTAGACAGACTGATGAGGTACAAGAATATCAAGAGCAAACATGCAGTTGAATAAGCAAAACTCAAGCAAATACAGTAAGCATACCTCAAGTTCTGCAGACCCCACCAGAAACAATAAAAGAACTTCTGCGGAAAATCCATTGATTCCACAACACCTGACTGGAGGGCGTCAAGGAATATCCCAAAATCAAAAAGTGTTGCGTTTGGTGTCTCTATAGGACATGAACTATTTAGCAATGTTTTAAATCCTGTATGATCATCATCACAGTACAATGAAGCATGATGACACGCAGATGAATTTCCACATGCTCGTTGCCAACAAGTAGATTCACGTTCTATAGAAAACAGGTACCAAAACGCTCCAAGTACCTAAAAAGCAGAGAATAACTTGTTATCAATGTTTCAGCAATGATAGTGTACGGATAATGGACTATAAGATTATGACTTAACTACTTGCTAATATTATTGAATATCTGTAGTAATCATATGTTTGCATGCCAGCGAAAACTTAAGATGAGTGAAAATCCACAAATTTTATTCCTTTAACACCAATTGGGACCAAAAATAAAATCAAGGCTTAAAAAGACACCTTTTAATAAAACCATCCCAATTCTTTTAATAAAGGTTGTGTCCTGGCTAGCTTGCTCGCACCTAAACTATTTCACCGGGTACCTACTACCTCCCACTAGCAAAGGTATTGGGTAAATTTGCTCACCAAGACAAATGGAAAGAAATCACTTGGTAACATTTTGTCTACGTTGAGATTTGAACCCTAGTCCCCAAAGTTTGCACCCACTTCTTTGACCACAGGCCAGACCTTAGGTGCCATCCCAAAAATAATTTTTAACACATTAATTTAAACTATCTGAGTGCATAGCATGATAGCCTTTTATAATCAAGCTTATTAGTTATTACAAACTTACATGACTGGCAAGCATATAAAGAAAGAGATTGAACGCAGCTCCAGCCCATGCTGTTTCAGTGAGTATGCCGGAAGTTCTAGTGACTTCCTTATATAAAGGATAAACTCGAAGGAGCCTCGGAATATATTGGAAGAAGACAACAAATTTCAGCAAATTCTTCGTGTTCAAAGATCTAGCACCCCGCAATTTAGGAATTACAACTAAAATTACAACCTGAAAAGACAGAAAAACGACATGAGTTAAAACAATAAATCTAGAATTTGCATTTGCATAGAAATGAGTTAGCATGCTTATGGTTAGCAACCTAGTCGTTGTACAATCTCTTTCAGAGCTGAGAGTCTAGCTTAACAACATACTAATCCTTAATATCATGAAGCGCATGAAAAAATAGAAGTTTAGAAAATCATTTAATGCCAAAAAAGTCTGCATATCATTGGAAAGAAAGGAACTCTAGATGTTTCGAGAACAACAACAACATATTGCAAGAGATCAAAATTAACTGTATTAAGCTTTTTTGTTTTTGGTGCAACAAGATCTACCCAGAGGATACTATTTCTATCTTAGACACATTAGGTTCCTGTTAGACATGTAGACTGGTTTACTCTTTTTGCTCACTTGTATATATGGTTTCAGTACAACCCATGTACTGTTTTGTGTTTAATACATATAACATGTTACCTTCTCAAAAAAAAAAAGTCTGCATATCATGAAAATCTACATTCTCCATGACAGAGGGATACATTGTTTGTTTGAAGCAACATAAATCTTGCACACAGTCAACCAACCATGTGTTATCCAATAAATAAGAATATTTTTTAAATCAACACTTCAATAACATTTTTAAAAGAAAGACCAAAGGTTCTGAAGAAGCCAATGCAAAAACAAAGTAAGAAGGTTGAGTGAGCCTAAATAGACCGGCAGTGAGGACATGACCTACCAATTAGGCGATGTATCACCATGGACTAATGGTCACTCAGGACAGCAGATATTGTTGGTTAAGCAACAGAGTTTGTTGTACTAGATTTTTGAGACTGACCATCAATAGTACAGGCCTTTTATGCTACACCTTAAGTTGATATTATCAACCAACAACAACAACAAACCCAGTGAAATCCTACAAGTGGGGTCTGGAAACGGCTCAGGAAAGATAAAAGGAAGAAGCAACAACAAGCAAACCCATCAGAAAACCGAAGCGATAACACAAGACTAACACTAAGTGGTGCAATCAGAAACCGAAATGAAAGAAACAACAAGTAATAACAGAAATCTAAAGAATAAGAAAACGCAAGACTCAAGCTACTGGAACGCGCAAGGACGACGCTCGTCTACCTAACCCTCTACCTTAATTCTCAACTTCCACACCTTCTTATCTAGGGTCATGTCCTCAGTAAGTAAGCTGGAGCATCGCCATGTCTTACCTAATCACCTCTTCCCAATACTTTTTCAGCCTACCTCTACCTCTCCTTGGGCCCTCCAAGACTAGCCTCTCACACCTCCTCACTGGGGCATCTGTGCCTCTCCTCCTCACATGCCCAAACCATTGAAGTCTCGCTTCCCGCACTTGTCCTCAACCGGGGCCATCAAAACAAAAAAAAAAAGAATAAGAGAAGTCACTCTAACCTGTGGTAGAGGAAGAACGGCAAGAATATCTATCAAGAAGTAAGAGGACAAGTATCTCTTTGCTATTTCCCAAGCATCTTCGACCAAAACTCCTCTTCCAAATACACGTGACGAAGGGGCGATGAAACCAGTACGAAATTGAAGCACAATATGGAGAAGGTAAAAGATATCAGTGATGGAACGCAAAACACTAGCTGTGATCTCCATTTTTCTATCCAAATGAAGGCATTTGTTATCATTATCAATCACTGGAATGTAAAAGAACAAAGGATCCAAGGAGACTGCAATCACACAGGATAACACAAATATTTTGTTCCACTTCTGAAGAAAAGGTCCTTGAGGATCAAGCATCTTTTTTTCTGATCCCAAACTTAAGCAAGAATTTAAGGCTTGTAGTATGCATTTGATCCTTCTAGAACCACATTCCAGGACTTTGTGTAATTCATTAGAGATCATTCCAACTTTGCGCCAGCGTGCTCTATCATTATATGGAAAATTCCCGTCTGAACTTTTCTCTGAGTTCCAATCCTGAAACCTGCATGGCAATCAATTAAAGTGCAGAAACAAGCTTAGAGTCAGACATCACAGCAAATTGATCCACAATTACTAATACCTCACTACACGAAATAATGAAATGATGCATGATTAATTCGCAGCAAGCAGGTTAAAGTTTGTGTTACATGGTCAAATGTATCAAAATAAAGTCATCCCACATAAAACCAGAATAGTGGTCGGATACCCGGCTTCTCTTTTTTCCTTACAATTCCAAAATTAGTTTACTTTCCATTCCCTCTAACCTGTTCATTTGTTTGATTTTCTCCTCTATATCAAATGCTTAACAAGTGAGCCTAGTTCAATATGCTTCCTAAACGAAAACATTCAGTGATAGCATATAATATAAGTTAATACACAAAAGGGTTTGCCCAGGTTAATAGAAACTGACCTCACAAACTTCTCTTGCCGGTGATTCATAACTTAAGTCAATGCATCAAACTGTTCAAAGAGGCAGTCAACTTCCAAAATCCTTCGAGGGACAACATGTTTCTTCATAAAAACTGCCTCGAGTAATACAACCAGGACCCTACATACCATTCCCTGAAAATGTTATTTATGGGATATTATGTTGATTCTCTCATATTTTAACAGTTAAACCAGAAACCCAGCGATAGATTTCCTCCGAATATGGATGATTGAAATACTTTAGAGATGTTGTCACATGCAAAACGCTTCGCTACAAAAATCATAACATTTAGAATAGGAACTGAACTTGCTTAGTAAGTTATAACGTGGTCTTGTCATGAGAGAGGACTGAGGAGGATGCCAAATAGCCCAAAAGGAAATGTTTACACATAAAATAACTATAGCAAAATAACAGTAACCTAAATTGAATTCGAGTTCAAGCTCATCGAACTTCCAACAAGGTCAACTAATCTAATTGAAGACATCTATAAGGCAATTTCTCTACTTCTCAATGTTAATGCCAGATAATTCAATAGGAAATGTTCACATGTAAAATCATTATTATAAAAAAATTAGAGAAATAATGTTAAAACTAGAAATTACTATCAAGAAAAAGCTAACATCAAGAACAAGTCATCAAAATAATGTTAAAACTGAACTCTACCATCAAGAAATTACTAGAATGATCAAAGTCTATACACAAGCTAACCACTTTGACCATAACAACCACTAATTTCCAATAACAAGGCAACAAACACTGAAGTTAAAAAAATAAAAATTGGCCAAATTTCAACCATCCAAATGAAACACCTACCTACTAAATTCAACTACAAAGATATTAAGAACGAAAAAAATGAAATGATTAAAAATCCAAGCAAGAGAACTGACACATACCAAATCAAATGTTCCGGAGAAAACTATGACGCCACTCTGTAATAACAAGAAACAACTAAGCTTTCAGAGATGAAGCAGATAGAAGACGAAGACGACGATTATTGACTAAAAGGAAGTTTCGCGGAGATTTCTTAGGGTTGATTTTGCATATTTTCTAAAAGATAGTATTATGAAGCAACTTGTCTTGTTTGATTTCCAATTTGGTTTTTATACTCTCGGAAAGGACATATAGAGACACCAAAAGAGATGGGTCATATGCCAGTATATAGCGCCCCAATTGGGTCCTATATTTTATTTTCTCGTGTTCCACTCCTGGATTTTCGAACCGGTGTCATATGTTTCCGGTTCCTCGTCACAACGGTGCTTATTTTCGAAACTAACGGCGACGGCGCGCTTGCTTGTGTTTTTTTCTTTTTTGTGTTGGGTCAATTATTATTCGTTTTGTTGTTTACGATACTGAAATTAATTTCATCTCTTTCTTTAAGCGAAGTATTAAAATGACAATGATGAGTCTTTATTTGCAGGGCTTAGCGTGTAATAAAAATTTGTCATGTTAATAGATGAGGATCACAGTTTTTGTATACAAATAATCTGCATATATGCTTTTGCTTTAATAGCGAAACAAATTAGTAAGCGTTAGTCTAATTCGTACCAAATATAATCACACATCCTATAGCTAACAATATAATGTAACATAAAATTCATAATAATTAGATCAGTTGGACCACTTATTTTATGTCTATTTTGTAGAGCATAATTTTTTCGGGCTTTTAACACACTTGCCGGGCCAAAATAATTGCAATCTAAGCCAAATATATAGTAGTTATATGTATAAAATAAGTATATTATATATTAATATATACAAAAATATAAATTCGCTGACTATTATTTGGGGATCAGCTCTATTGAAAATAGCACGAGCTAACCAGTTTTCGGACTGGTAATTGAAAAATAGCCCGCGTTTGTAAAGTTATAAAAAAATAGCCACTATTTTGCTGCAACACGAAAAGTTCCAGCATAATATACTGGAGATTGGTGCACATGTGTATGAACTTCCAGCATAATAAACTGAAGATTGGAGCATCTGTGTATGAACTTCAAGTTCACATGTAAAAAATTTAAACTCCAGTATATTATGCTGGAATATTTTTTTGGATTTTGAACAGTATTTTCGTTCAGATTTATCTTTACATGAAAAGTGACTAAATTTCGATTACTTTTTAAAATATGACTATTTTTCAATTATGACCACTATTTTTGAATTTCACCCTTTATTTCAACCTTTCTCCGACTCCTCGAGGTTAACAAGTACTCCGTACTAGTTAATCTTCAGCCCAAACTCCACAGGTGTTGCCTATCGGTGTGGGAGTTGGACTTATTGGTGCTGGACTAAGCAAGACATATCCAGCTTATAGCCCAAAGCTGAGTGGCCCAAAGAGAAGAGGACCCGGCCTTTCTTATTTATTTTGTATCTCATTTTTTTTATTTCATTTGTGTCTACAAATAAATACTTAGCTAAGGCTACTTTTGTAATCAGAAACCTATTTCTGCAGTTCATCTTGCCTCGCTTCTCTCGTCTTGTCTACCACTCACAATTTGGAGTTTATAAATCAATGCAAGACACGAGTGTTGCAACTTGCATTCATTTAAATATTTTACTCATGTAATTAAATTGTTTAATTTAGTATAAAACAACATTATAAATAACTTTGTTCATCAATAATAGCATTTATTTGCAGATGTAAATGCCATGTTTTAGTGGTATTGCCACGTAATTAACTTGGTAAATATTCCCTGATAAGAACTTTTTGGTGGGTTTAGCGCCGCTCTTAATCATAATCTCCGCCCAAAAGACATAAATTGACCTGGTCAGGTAAGAATAGGAGATTTCGAGGGGGCATTTCCGGGCGTACCATATATTTGACTTCGAGCAGGTGTGTCACAGCGAGTTATTCAGGTAAGTAGAGGGTGCCCAAGAGGGGGAGGCCCGACCCGTTGATGTGTTTCATATAGTAGGATGGAGGCCGTTATGCCAGATATTATCATACAGGTATGTTTTGATTCATTACAGAGGGGCACCATTTGTATTTCATTATAGTTCTACTGGTCGGGACGAATCCCTTATTTGTTGCTTCATTTATGAGTGAGTTTCATGCTTTGCACTCTATTTTCGTGTTTGCTCATGTTGGGAGATTCTCTGAGTGGTAGCCCATGTCTATCGTTGTTTTTATTCATCATTAAGAGTGGTGAGATTAGAAGTGAGTCCTTGTTGTTCATCATGGTAAGCTTGATGTGATTTTTCCTGAGTATTTTGGTTACGAGCTGTGATTTGATACTCTACCGGGGTGAGAGTTCAGCGAGTGTTGTGATTTATTGGCAGAGCTGAGTTAGTGGAAGATTTCAATTGGTATGATATATATTCGATATGCGATTTAGAGTTGAGGGCGAGATCCTCGTGGTCTCTTGTGATTCGATATGTTTGAATCGGGTTGAGTACCGCGGTGGAAGTTATATCAGGATGGGACCCTTGTGATTGTTCATATGCTTTAATTCTTTCCTTGTTATATTGTTTTGTAGGTTAGTATTGATAGAGAGTTGTGCCTGTTGGGCTTGTTTGGTAGTTTCCTTATGTGTTTCTCTTTTCATATTCAGTCAATTTCGTTCTATGCTTCTTGAGTTTTATCTTGCGGGGTGTGTGCCCGGTTGTGTTAGTTGTGGCTTGGTGATTCGGGTGTCAAATTATGAGGTCTTCATGTTTCTTGCATTATTATCAGTGTTATGGAGGTTTGAAACAGAGTTCTATCGGATATAAGGCTAATTACCGGTGCTGGGTTGATTTCGGGCAGCTATTGGGATCAGAAGTGTTATTAAGGGCCTATGTGTGGTATGTTATGTTGTGTGGTCATATCTTGTGGGTGCAAGCATGAGTTGGTGCAGCTGGTTGAGACTGATACCGGATATGAATTTAGAATCGGGTCTTTGGTAAATGAATAGAAGGTGAGAATTTGGGGTATGAGGCTTATCGGTGTTGGTAGAAAGGCTAAATTGCAGTTGATGATATGGTGTCGTCAGGCTTATGTAGATTGGGGTGACGTGGGATCACCCGCGGGTGTATGTTGGAAGTGTGCTTTCAGTGATTTGATGCGTTCGAGGCAAATCTTGGCACGTTCAAGGACGAACATTTGTTTTAAGAGGGGGAGAATGTAACGACACAACCGATCGTTTTGATAATTTAAGCTTCGTTCGGCGGCTTAAGGCCTTGAGCAGCTTCACATTATGTAGATCGACCTGCGTGCATGGTTGGATTCAGTTGCCGGATGATTCAGAGTCGAATTAGAAGAAGGATTATAGTTTTGGAAGCTTAAACGGTGAGAATTTGACCGGAATTTGACTTAATGTGTGAACGGCTCCGAAATGAGTTATGGATGATTTCATCAACTTCATATGGTGATTTTGGGCTTAGGAGCGCGTCCGGAATATATTTTGGAAGTCCGTAGTAGATTTAGGCTTGAATTGGTGACAGTTGGATTTTGGCGATTTCGGTCGGCAGTGAAAATTTTGATATCGAGTCCATAATGGAATTCCGGAAGTGGCTGTAGTTTCGTAGTGTCATTTGTGACCTGTGTGTGAAATTTGAAGTCATTCGGACTAGGTTTGATATGTTTCGGCGTCATTTGTAGAATTTAGAAAATTCAAAGTTCCTTAGGCTTGAATCCGTGCTCTATTCATGTTTTTGATGTTGATTCAATGTGATTTGAAGGCTCAACTAAGATCGTATGGTGTTATAGGATTGGTTAGTATGTTTGGTCAAGATCTAGATCGGCCAAGATCGAGATCAGCCAGGATCAAGATCGAGCCAAGAAACAAAAAAGTCGTTATAGCCGCAATTAGGGGGAGAATGTCGGCGAAAATCACGGCACAAATCAAGAAGAGATTAATTCGCCAAACATGGGATTTTTTACTATATTTATTTGCTATTTCATTTGGTTCGAGGGTAACTTAGCTCGAGGGCCAAAGCTACACATCTCATTTGGTTTGTCTTTATTTTTCTTTACAGTCAATTTCAATATCAATTTGCATATTTTCTCAGTTTGTGCCAAGTAAAATCATGTGTCCTTAAAACCACATATAAATTCAATTATTATTCGTTTTTAGGGTAAACAGTTTGGCGCCCACCGTGGGGCTAAGGATAATAGTGATTGCCTGGTGTTAATTTTCATAACACACACTGCTTTACACGTGTTCTTGTAAGCATTTTTGATTCCAGGATCAACATGTCGAACTCTCAAGCAATACCCACACACATCGACAACGGCCTTGGGTTTCATGGCGAAACCGACAACGTAGCCGCCCCAGGAAATGAAGAGCTTCCAGTTGACCTCGAGGGAGTACCAGTTGCAGACCCCATCGACGTCAGTTCCCATGTTTCCCTGAATGCAAATTTGGGCATCGACCCCGAAAATAGCATCCGCAGAGGCATTTGATCAGCCAGTCAGAATGCACTGGGTGGCGAAGAAGGCGGAATCAGCCTTCAAATAATATTCAAATTGTTGTAGGCTCAACAAGCTGCAATACCACAACTTCAAAATCAGAACCACGCACCGAGTAGGGTCGAACCCGAGCCATCACAGGAAATTGTTCACAGGGTCGAACTAGTGCCAGGAAGGTCAAATGTGAATGAGTCAGGAACCGACCCCGCTATCTTGAAAATGCTCGAGGAGCTGACAAAGCAAATTGAATCAGGGGAGAAGAAGATTGAAGCGAATGACAAAAAAGTGAAAACATATAACTACCGAGTTGATCAAATCCTGGGAGCACAGCCGATTTTGAAAGGTTTGGATTCAAAGAAGTTCGTACAAAGCCCTTCCCCCCGAGCGCGGCTCCTAAGACCATTCCGAAGAAATTCCGTATGCTAGAAATTCCCAAGTATAATGGAACTACCGACCCCACCGAGCATGTCACTTCTTACACATGCGTAATAAAGAGGAACGATATAAAGGACGATGAGATTGAGTCTACACTGCTGAAGAAATTCGGAGAAACTTTATCAAATGGGGCGATGATATGGTACCATAATTTACCACCTAACTTCATTGAGTCTTTTGCCATGCTCGTAGATTCCTTAGTCAAAGCGCATGCCGGAGCAATAAAGGTTGAGACTAGAAAGTCGGACCTCTTTAAAGTAAAATATAAAGACAACGAGATGCTCAGAGAGTTCGTATCTCGGTTCAAAATGGAGCGTATGGATCTTCCCCCGGTCGCCGAAGATTGGGTCATTCAGGCTTTCACTCAAGGCCTAAACATACGAAGTTCGGCAGCCTCACAATAGTTGAAGCAGAACTTGATCGAATATCCAGCTATAACCTGGGCCGATGTGCATAATCGATACCAGTCAAAGATTAGGGTCGAGGATGACCAATTGGGGACTCCTTCCGGGTCCGTTTATCCAAACAGGACCATCGACAGAGTTAAAAGGGATATTGACCGAGAACCACGGTCAAACAGAGATTGATATTAGCCATATGGTGGAGATCGAAGAAACAACGGGTCTGGACGTAACCCCGTTCGAATTGATAGAAGAAATGATCGAGGACAGAGCTCTCGAGGGCTCATGAGTAAGAGTGGTTTCGACAGAAATGTCGAACCCAAAGAAGCACCACGACTATCAGAATACAACTTCAACATTGATGGATGAACTATTGTATCGGCCATTGGGCGTATCAAAGACACCAGGTGGGCCCGACCTCTACATACTGATCCGACCCAGAGAAATCCTAATCAAATATGCAAATATCATGCCACCCATGGTCTTAGAACAGAAGATTGCAGACAGCTGAGGGAGGAGGTAGCCCGTTTGTTCAACGAAGGGCATCTTCGAGAATTCTTAACCGATCGGGCTAAAAACCATTTCAAGAATAGAGATTCAAACAAACAGAATGAGCAAGAAGAGCCACAACACGTGATCCACATGATTGTTGGAGGGGTCGATATTCCTCAGGGGCCCATATTTAAACGCACCAAGGTGTCGATCACGAGGGAAAAGCGGACTCGAGACTACGTACCGGAAGGGACCTTGTCTTTCAAAGACGAGGAGGTAGAGGGGATCTTACAACCCCTCAACAACGCACTGGTAATATTTGTCCTTATGAATAAAATTCAAGTTAAACGTGTTTTGATTGATCCAGGTAGCTCGGCCAACATTATTCGATCGAGGATCGTAGAACAGCTCGGCCTACAAGATCAAATTATGCCCGCAGCCCGAGTACTTAACGTCTTCAACATGGCAAGTGAAACCATCAAAGGTGAAATTACTTTGCTAGTGAACGTGGCCGGGACTATCCAAGAAACAAAGTTCCATATGATCGATGGTGACATGAGGTACAACGCCCTGTTCGGAAGGCCTTGGATCCATAACATGAGGGCAATACCCTCGACCCTTCACCAAGTTCTGAAGTTCCCGACATCGGAGGGAGTCAAAATAGTGTACGAGGAGCAACTCGCTGCCATGGAAATGTTTTCAATCGATGAAGTGATACCGGTATCGGCACTCTTATCAACGAAGGGATCGAAGGGAAAGCAGGAGATCAAATAGCAACTACAGATACCGGCCTCGACCCAATTGCAGGAGCAAGGGATCAACGAGGATGACGACTACTGGATCCCTCGATCCTTCGTAATTTTCGATGACTCCAACGCCACCAAGTCAACAGTCGAAGAGCTGGAACAAGTCACACTGGCCAAGCATCAGTCCGAACGAAAGGTATACCTGGGCATGGGGCTAACCCCCAAGCTCAGGAAAAAACTTATTCATTTCCTTAAAGCTAACACGGATTGCTTTGCTTGGTCCCACCTCGATATGACAGGGATTCCATCAGAAATTACCACTCACAAACTAAGCCTGGACCCTAAATTCCGTCCGGTGAAGGCAAAAAGAAGAACCTAGTCCGAGGTCAAACATGCCTTCATCAAGGACGAGGTAACCAAACTTCTCAAAATAGGATCCATTCGGGAAGTAAAGTACCCCGAATGGTTAGAAAACGTAGTGGTAGTCCCTAAGAAGGGAAACAAACTTAGAATGTGTATAGATTATAAAGACCTGAATAAAGCATGCTCCAAGGATTCTTTTCCTTTACCTAATATCGATCATATGATCGATGCCACGGCCGTCCACCAGACTCTCAGTTTTCTTGATGCCTACTCCGGGTGCAACCAGATACAGATGAACCCGGATGATTAGAAAAAGACCTCGTTTATCACTAAGTACGATATCTACTGTTATAATGTAATGCCATTTGGTCTAAAAAATGCTGGTACAACTTATCAACGCCTAGTAAACCAAATGTTCGAAGAACAAATAGAAAAATCAATGGTAGTTTATATTGATGACATATTAATTAAGTCCTTGCGAGCAGAGGACCATTTAAAGCATTTGCAGGAGACTTTCGATATACTAAGGAAGTACAATATGAAGCTCAACCCCGAAAAGTGTGCATTCGAAGTTGGCTCGGGCAAGTTTCTTGGTTTCATGGTGTCCAACTGGGGATTTGAGATCAACACCGATAAAATCAAAGCTATCAAGGATATTACAATAGTGGATAATGTAAAGGTCGTGCAGAGGCTGACGGGGAGGATAGCCGCCCTAGGACAATTCATTTCCAGATCTTCAGATATGAGCCACCGATTCTTCTTGCTGCTTAAGAAGAAGAGCAATTTTGCATGGACTCCAGAATGCCAGCAGGCCTTAGAGGAACTAAAATGGTATTTATCGAGCCCGCCGCTGCTTCATACCCTGAAAGTGGACGAACAACTTTACGTGTACTTGGAAGTCTCAGAGATAGCGGTAAGTGGAGTCCTGGTCCGAGAAGACCAAGGTACGCAATTCCCTGTCTATTATGTTAGTCGGACCTTAGGTGAGGCCGAAACTAGATATCCACACTTAGAAAAATTAGTGCTTGCTTTAATAAGCGCCTCTAGAAAACTAAAACCGTATTTCCAATATCATCCAATTTATGTTGTAACAACTTATCCTCTTCGAAATATTTTGCACAAACCCGAGCTTTCGGGTCGATTGGCCAAATGGGCCATAGAAATCAGTGGGTATGATATTGAGTATCGACCCCGAACCGCCATCAAGTCTCAAATCTTGGTGGACTTCGTGGCTAACTTTATGCTGGCCCTCATACCCGAGGTTGAAAAAGAACTACTAATAAAATTGGGTACATCTTCGGGAGTCTGGACCCTCTTTACGGACGGTGCTTCGAACGCGAAGGGGTCCGGACTAGGCATCGTACTAAAATCACCCACAGGTAATGTAGTTAGACGGTCTATCAGAACTACAAATTTGACTAACAATGAGGCAGAGTATGGGGCCATGATTGCAGGTATCGAACTAGCTAGAAGCTTGGGAGTAGAGGTCATAGAGGCTAAGTGTGATTCCCTCCTCGTGGTAAACCAAGTTAACGGGACTTTTGAAATCCGAGAAGACCGAATGCAGAGGTACTTGGATAAACTACAGGTGACTCTACATCGATTTAAGGAATGAACCTTGCAACATGTACCTCGAGAACAGAACAACGAGGCCGACGCTCTTGCAGACTTAGGTTCGTCGGTCGAGGACGACGAACTCAACTCGGGGACTGTCGTACAACTCATGAGATCAGTAATCGAAGAAGGTCGAGCCGAGATAAACTCCACAAGTTTAACCTGGGATTAGAGAAACAAGTATATAGAGTACTTAAAGAACAGGAAGCTTCCATCGGATCCAAAGGAGTCGAGAACTCTATGCACAAAGGCAACACGGTTCACTTTATCCGAAGACGGAACGCTGTTTAGAAGGACGTTCGATGGACCGTTGGCAATATGTTTGGGACTGGGAGATACCGACTACATCATACGAGAAATTCATGAGGGCACTTGTGGAAATCATTCTGGTGCCAAATCGTTGGTGCACAAAGTAATCAGAGTAAGGTACTATTAGACCGATATGGGGAAGGATGCAAGGGAGTTCGTTCGAAAATGTGACAAATGCCAAAGGCATGCACCCATGATTCATCAACCCGGTGAACTACCAACTCGGTCTCTAACCCATGGCCCTTCATGAAATGGGGAATGGACATCGTTGGCCCTCTCCCGTCGTCCCCGGGTAAAGTTCAGTTTATTTTGTTTATGACTGATTATTTCTCTAAATGGGTTGAAGCATAGGTTTTCGAGAAAGTCAGAGAAAAGGAAGTCATAGACTTCATTTGGGACCACATCATATATTGATTCGGGATGCCCTCCGAGATTGTATGTGATAATGGAAAATAATTCATCGGCAGCAAAGTAACTAAATTTCTCAAGGATTACAAGATCAAAAGGATCCTATCAACACCTTATCATCCCAGCGAGAACGGACAAGCCGAATCGACCAACAAAACCATCATCCAAAATCTTAAGAAGAGATTGACCGACGCCAAAGGAAAATTGAGAGAAATACTACCCGAGGTCCTATGCGCATACCGCACAACATCGAAATCCAGTACCAGAGCAACACCGTTCTCGTTGGTTTATGGCGCCGAAACTCTGATCCCGGTCGAGGTTGGAGAACCTAGCATCAGGTTTCGATATGCAACAGAGGAGTCGAATAACGAGGCCATGAATACGAGCCTAGAATTGTTCGACGAAAGACGCGAAGCCGCTCTCGTTCGATTGGCCGCCCAAAAATAGCGGATCGAAAGGTACTACAATCGAAGAGCCAATCTTCAACATTTTAACATCGGGGAATTAGTGCTAAGAAAAGTCACCCTCAACACCCAAAATTCGAATGAAGGAAAACTGGATCCGAATTGGGAAGGACCGTACTAGGTTCTCGAAATCATCGGAAAAGGATCCTACAAGCTCGGCACGATGAATGGCGAACAACTGCCGAGCAATTGGAATGTATCACACCTAAAATGATACTACTGCTAAGGTACAGACCCTTCCATTTTTATTTATATTTTAAACTAACCCTTGTAGGTGTTCGACCAAAAACAACGATGGATACTTCGACACGAAGCCTTTAGGTCTGAAAGCACGCGTTGCACTCTTTTTCCCTTAGACCGGTTTGTCCCAAATGGGTTTTCCGGTGAGGTTTTTAATAAGGCAACCATCAATCGTGCTAACGTAGAATAATTCGACAGTATCCGAGGTTTCTTTACAATCAACCTCGAACACTGGGGGGCATTGCCCTCGAATGTCAACTTTGATGTGAGGAAGTTACTTCATGGCAGCAGGGTCTCTATAGAAAAAATTTGTAAGGCCAAACGGTCAAATGAACCGTGCGCGTGTAGTTTGCTCGAGCCCTGGCACAGAACATGTACGCATGTATAATAATTTATAAAGAGAAGTATTTTTCTTTACCGATATCTCATGCCTTAGAAATGTTTTTCTACTTTACAATTTCATACTCTCGATCTATTATGTAAACAGGCTTAAGGGCCGACCATAACCAGAGTTTGGATAATTACCCCCATGCTCGGGGACTACCGTTCAAAAAATAAACGAGATCGAATTATTAAAATTCCGAGATCATAAGACCTTTTAGGAAACTCTTGATTTTTATAGGCCACGGCCAACCCACTCGGGGACTGACACTTCGGGCAAGCTCGAAGTAAAACGGAAAAATAATCCCAAGGGGAAAATCCCGAACTAAAGAGGCTACGACCGAATTAATACGGGTCGGAGACGTCCGAATTCCATAACAAAACAGGCCTTTGAATTCTTACATAAACCGGTTAAAAAGGCTACCCCCAGCAAAATCATAAAAGGCTTCGATAATATCAAGCCTCGAAAACTCTAATGAGTACAAAATTGTTCAAACTCTTGAATGATTCCTTATTTCGAGCTAAGGCATTATGAGTTTTTTGCAAATACAAATGATAAAAAACTTTTTCAAGACGAAAAGGGGAGAAAGCCATAAATAACTTTTCTTACAAAAGCCTAAGGGCTACATTACTTTGAGTTCGAGCAAGCACTCACTCGATCGAAAATCCTAAGGGTTATACTAGTTCAGTTCAAATCAAATTGTCTAAACCTCGGACACAATTTTATGCTAAGGCATTTTCTATCTTCGTAAAATACAGAAAAGCAAAGGAAAAATACAAGAATCAAAATAGCAAGAAAAGCCTTATATATATATATTCAAAAGTTTTTTTACAAAAGGCCGAATCGTCCACAGAAAAGATACAAAAGAAAAATAAGAAACCTAATATCCTAAGTGGCTTGATCTTCATCGGAGGCTACGTCCTCGAGATTTTCTCCGTCCTCATATTTGCTCGAGCTCTCGGAGTCTTCCTCAGGGAAGGCCAGCCTTCGGGCTCTGGTTTCCTCCGCTTTAGCATTTTCAATTTCGGCCGCAACATCGAAACCCTGAGCACTGACCTCCTCGAGAGCTTATCTCCGAGCTTGCCATTTAGCATGTTCGACCATGCTCTTGGCCTTGGCCTGGTTGACCTCAACATCGATCCTGAATTAGGCCACTTTAGCATCAGCTCTTTTATTAGCCTGAGCCACCTCAGATCTAGCTACGACCACTTTAGATCTGGCTACGGCCACCTCGGATCTGGCCACTTCGAGTTAATCGGCCAAGCCTGCCTTATCAAAAGTGGCCAAATCCAATCGATCCTGAAGCTCCTTAATCTTCTCGATCTGCACCGAGGCATTTTCTTCTGCAGCCCGATGTTGGGTCTTAGCCAACTCCAATTGCGCTTGGATGACCTCCTTTTTCGAGTCAAGGAAGTCCATATTCTCTTTGCGGCACCGTTTTGGAGGTTTTCATCATTGATGAACAAAGTGAACGAGAATTAGGGTTGTAAGCGATGTAAAATGTATGAAGCAAAGGGATTTTTTAAAGAAGATGCAAGAGTAGAGAAAACATTTTTGAGTGAAAAGTTTGGATGATGATGAAAGTGTGAATATTTATAGCCTGGTGATGACGGTTCAAAATCGGTAGTGGCCGGCCAACGACTGACAGGCATTTAATGCCTTGGTAACTGGACCGACGGGACGTTTGTTACATACATCATAATCGGGATCGTCGCTGACATCATTATCCACCAAGTCGGAGTCCTTAAATTCATAACGTTTCTCGTCATCTTCTTTTCGAGAAACAAGGGGACTATCTGTATACGGTCAAAATCGAGTTTTGTCCTTCGTATGATTAATCGAGATTGGAACATGATGGTCTAAGGTTCATCATTGTAATATCGAGCTATAGTGCGAAGTATATGTTGTCGAGCTTGAGACCTAGAGACCGATCAAGATCGAGGTCGGCCAAGATCGATCTCGAAGACCCAGAGACCGATCAAGATCGAGATCGGCCAAGATCGAGATCAACCAGGATCAAGATCGAGCCAAGAAACAAAAAAGGCGTTATAACCGCAAGTAGGGGGAGAATCTCGGCGAAAATCACGACACAAATCAAAGAGAGATTAATTAGCCAATCATGGGATTTCTTACTGTATTTAGAATTGTACCATAAGTAAGATTCCCCTACTATATAAAGGGGGTTAAATAATTTGTAAAGGGATGATATTCACGCAATACAAAGCAATATACTATTCTTTTCATTAGGTTTTCAATACTTTGTTACTCTGCTCATATCTCATTTGCTATTTCATTTGGTTCCAGGGTAACTTAGCTTGAGGGCCAAAGATGCACATCTCATTTGGTTTGCTTTTAATTTTCTTTACAGTCAATTTCAATATCAATTTGCATATTTTTTCAGTTTGTGCCAAGTAAAATCACGTGTTCTTAAAACCACATATAAATTCAATTGTTATTCGTTTTTAGGGTAAACAGAGTTAAAACTTAATTGTTGTTGTTCTTTTACCACCGATTCGTAAAAATGAATATAAAATAACAACAATATAATTTGAAATTCGAACCATCCCATTAATAGGTCAATGTCAGCCATCATTTTGAGTACTAATTTTAAAACACTACCAAGGAAGATGTAGAGGATTGCTAAACTTTAGGAGCCAAAGCCCAAAAGACACATCGTTTGAAATGATTAGAAGGGGAAGGGGAAAAGTAGATATCCACGGAGTGAATATGAAGTCGTCGACAATAACAATAACCCAGTATAATCTCATTAGTGGAATTTGAGGAGGATAGTGTGTACGCAAATCTTACTCCTACTCTGGGGTAGAGAGGCTGTTTCCGATAGAAACTCGGCTCCTTCCCTCCAAGAACTCCCACCTTGCTCTTGGGGTGACTCGAACTCACAACCTCTTGGTTGGAAGTGGAGGGTGCTCACTACTAGAGCAACTCACTCTTATCATAATGCACATAAGCTGTTTGTCCCCTTTTTACAGATTTTCATTTTTTTTATTTTTCCTATTACTTCTACTTTTAAAACCTTTTACTCAATTTCCTATCGACTTTTTTTTTAGTAGTTTTCGGATGTGGAAATTTATATTCTCGTCCCTCAATGTCTTAGTTCCCGTTTTAATACATTTATTTTTTTTAAATTTTTTTTTATTTATTCATGAAGTTTTATTAGTTTTTGAAAAAATTGAAGAAATTTTTTAAGTTCTAAAAATGGTCACACTAATTTTTGGGTGAAGTTTTTTTTTTCACTCATAAAACTTAACTCTTTTTAAAGTAAAATGCATGTTTAGCGTTTAAACACATTTTTTATTTTCAAAAATTATTTTTAATACAACTTTATTTTTTTTTTAAATTTCAACAAAATCTATATCCAAATGCCTATTGAATCAACTCTCTCAAGAAAAGTGCGAAATCATGAAAAGCAACTTGCTAAAAGGAAGTACCCATGCAATTGTAAGTGGTGTTTGGATGGCAGAATAGTTGTTGATAGCTTTATATCCCACCTTAAATGATGCAAAAGTGGTAACTTTACTTTTCTTTCTCCACTCTTCTCTTCTTTCCCTTCACTTCATCCAACCGGTAACCAATGCTTATTGTCACACACGATTTGTTAGTTAGATAGTCGATGAGCGGGAATACAAACATGACTATTTTTATTAATTAAAAACACTCACTCAGTGAGGGAGATAAAAGGAGGTCCGTTGGATTGAAGGGTGATCAATGGTTGAGATTGGATGTCTGATTTCATCAAGTGAAACGTCATAGTTTAAGCAAAAACTATGTCGTTTTAGTCCCCCTTCCCTGGCAGGCCTGGATCCGGATTGGGTCAGTGAGACTTGGGCCACTAATTTCGAATTTTTGTGGCCCAGTTCTATGAAACACAAATGTCAACCCCCTTTCTCCTATTCCCTTCTTATTAAACTACAATTATACAACAATATCTTTACTTAACTAAAATATTCAATTGATAAATCAACTAATTTAATTCACCAATGAAATAATCAATTAATTCCTAAATTTCAAAAAGGAAGAAATAAATATATATTTTTTGTATATTTTTTAAGATAAAAATGCAATTAAAGTGCACAAAAATTGAGAGAAAAATAATTAAAACAACAAGAAACTAGTACTTTGAGAGATGTTAAAATAATACAAAAATTAGGCATTACAGATGTCCCTCTTTGCTCGAGGACATGGCGATTTTTCGTACTAAGAAAAGTGAATGCCATGGCTAATTTTTGCTCACCTATGACTCTAATGAAAGTATTTTTGAAAAACGTGACCGAACCTTGCTTCCGAGGTTGCATACAAATCTTTAGCTATAAAGGAATCAGGTCAGTATAGTTCTGAGAAAATTTTGGTAGCTGGGATTACCGGACACTAGAGTTAAGACTACTGTTGTTGTTGTTGTTGTTATTGTTGTTGTTGTTGTTGTTGTTGTTGTTGTTGTTGTTGTTGTTGTTGTTGTTGTTGTTGTTGTTGTTGTTACTGTCACTTGCTGCTTACATCAAAAGAAAAAAAAGAAAAGAACTACAAATTCCTGCACGCTAAGAGTTACAAAATTCCTATCTATATGTCTTCTGGAGTCAAATCTTGATTCTTGACTTGCTCGCTTGTGTTGGCCTTAGATTGGATCGTGATGCTCTTTGAAGAAAAGATTATGACTCAACCTCAGTTGCTTGCTTTCCTGATCCGAAATTGAGAAGATGAATCTTGAGACGCCGAGTTACCGACATGTTATAAAAGTTAACTCCACCTATCTTGTGATCGAAAGACTTTTTTCTTCTGATGAGAACTGAAACTGCAAGCTTAATCGTCACAATATGTTCTTTAAGGTAGGGTCCTGCAAAGCCATCAAAGACGAACAAAATAAACAAAATCTTTTTGCCCCAGTTTGGCACTAGAAAACGTTTGCGAGTTTATTGGACAAAGCCATAAAGCATCTAATTTATTGAAAGGAAGACAAAGACACTAGTATAAACCAGCTACGGGAGGATATGCAACGAGGGGGTAGTACCTTATGTTACCAAAAGGAAATGGAATTAAAGGATGGTACCCTATATTACTGAAAGAAACGTGACTAGGGGATGGTACCTTGTATTACTGAAGGAAAACGTAACCAGGGGTTGGCGCCCTGTATCATAAGGAGGGAATATAAACAGAGGGTGGCGCCCTATGATGGTACGCTATAAACTCGTATTTTAGCCGTAGTATTGTACTCAAATTACTGTATTTTACGTGTGTTTGAGCTTAAATGATAGTGAATTACACTTATTACATGTTTATGCCTTGCAGGAAACGATTCTAAGCTATTAAGGTAATTTGGAGCTAAATCGAATAAGTTGG
Organism: Nicotiana tabacum; assembly: GCF_000715075.1. Lineage (NCBI taxonomy): Eukaryota > Viridiplantae > Streptophyta > Magnoliopsida > Solanales > Solanaceae > Nicotiana > Nicotiana tabacum. The sequence continues at coordinate 60,687,164 of NC_134083.1, forward strand.
AGCTTTGAAATCTGAGTAGAAGCCCAAAAAGTTTAGCGGGGATCACGTTTGGGGTCGAGGACCAAGTCCGGATGTCAAAAAGTGGACAAAACTATTTACTCCGAGAAAACCTCACAGCTGCGTTGCATTGGGCGCCGCGAGGCGCAATGCGGCTGTGTAATTGCTGCTGCCTGACAAAATCTCACCTCTATGAACTTCCTCACAAGCGCGCTGCATGGCGCGGTGCGGGGCGCGACGCGCATGTACAAGTTTGTCAGAGTAGTCTCTTGTTTCGACTAAGAAAGGATAGTTTTGTTCGGGCTTTTTTCTACATTGTATAAATACACCAAAAATACAATTTTTAGAGGACTTTTGACCTATGAAAGATTGGAGAACCAACCAAGGCAAGAAGACTCAAGAATTCATCAAGATTTCAACAAACAATCGGTGCAACACGGGAGTTTGTATCAAATCATTAGTATTGATGTTTTCTTTATTTTTGAACCTTATTGAGATGTCTTACTCCATTGCTATGGAGTAATTTCCATTAGGGTGTTGACAGATACAGTGTTTTGATAACTTTATTAGGGATTCGATTCTTGATAATTGTTAGAATTAATTGATGGAGTTTTAATTCGTATTGTGGAGTTATTTCTTATTTTGCTTAATCGAAAGAGGAGCTTGATATTGAATTTCTTTACATCTTATGCTCTAGTTTAAATTCGTGATTCAAATAGGTAATCAAAAGAGCCTCTTTAATTGTTAATCGAACTAGAAAATAGAAAAATATTCGTGAGAAGTTACCCTTTAGATCATAATCAAAATTTTATTGTTGCAATTGTTTACCGTGCTTCAATTGGATTAATTATTAAAATTAACATTTAATCAAAATAGGAACCTTAACTTCAAGTGTATATTATTATCTGTTGAATTCGTGATAATCAATAGTACTATAGAGTAAATTAACTTAAGAATTGGATCCCGAGTCAATTATCTTGCACCTAGGTCAAATACCCTTCTTTCTCTCATTGATATTTCTTTGTTGCTCATCTGCTGTCTTTTGTGATCAATTGTTAATTGCTTAATTTATAGTAGTTAATCATAGTAATAGTCACCAAGTCAAGCGTTAATTTCCCTGGATAGTAATCAACTGAAGATTATTCGAACACAATTTAAATTAAATTCCCGTGGAGACGATAATTAAACTATACTATCTTTGACTAGCGAGCAATAATTTTGTGTTGTGTTTTGCGCTCATCAAAGTTTGGTGACATTGCCGGGAATTTGCAATCAATAGTGTTTAAAATAGTTTTTAGTACTAATTCAGGAACCAATTTTTACTTTAGTGTATTCACGTTTTCTCACTTGTGTGCAGGATACAGGGTTGATGTTTCTGGTGTATGACTAGATCTTTTTCAAAGGAAGTGATATCATACGAACCAGAGTTAGAGAAACATCTACAACAATTGAGAAAAGAAAGAGCATTAACAGAAAATTTCTTGTGTCATATTTCTACTCAAGATAACATGGCAAATCAAGAGATTAATGGAGTAAACTTAGCTGCAAGAGAAGCAACACAACTAGAAGCTGCACGGATAGCAGCTGAAGCAGCCCGAAGAGTTGCTGAGGAGACTATCGAAGATGGTGGGGGTCAAAGATTCAATCTAAACTGACCTTTGGTTGAAGACCAGTTCGAGAATGCAGCACCCAGTCCTGGAAGATCATTGGGTGACTATGCCAGACCAATCTACAATCAAGGACTGTCAAGTGTCATACCTCCACCCATAGAAGCAAACAACTTCGAGTTGAAGTAAGGCTTGCTTCAAACCATCCAAAACAACATCTTCAGAAAGAAGGCGAATGAAGATCCAAACATTCATTTGATGGACTTTGAAGAAATCATGAACACCTTCCAGTACAATGGAGTATCAAAAAATATGGTATACTTGAGGGCATTCCCCTTTTCATTGAAATATGATGCGAAGCACTGGCTTTGTAGCTTACCCACATGGTCGATCAGGACATGGGAAGAGATGACCAAAACGTTTCTTGACAAGTACTTCTCAGCTGCAAAAACAGGAAAATTCAGAAGGAAAATCCACAATTTCTACCAGAATGAGACATAAATGATTTTCAAAGCTTGGGAAAGATTCAAGAAGATAGTCAGAAAGTGTCAGCACAGTGAAATTGATTTATGGATGCAACTCTAGGATTTTTGGGATGGACCGACACCTTCCTCGCGACGAACTCTGAATACTGCATGTGGAGGTCCACTAATGAAGAAAACTCCAGAAGAGGTTGTCTTAATACTTGATGAATTATCTGAAGATGCTAACCGGTGGCCTACTGAGAGTAATGACAGAAGAAAATCAGTTGGGGTTCATCGGGTAGACTCTAACACATCCATGCAATCCCAACTAGACACTATGTCCAAGGAGATAAGAAAGTTGACATTAGCCGAGGTACAGAGTGAGCCACAAGCAGCATGTGACTTTTGTAGAATGGGACACCCTACACATGAATATCAAGCTTCAGCTGAGGAAGTCAACGTTGTGGGTAACTATAATAGAGGAAACTACTAAGGTGAGAACAACTATAATGCTATGGGTCAAAGACATCCAAGTTTTTCGTGGAGTTCACCTAGTGGAAGTTTGAACTCATGGAAACAAAATAATACTAGACCCTAGGGTTAAGGACCACCAGGTTTTCAGAACTAGTAGAGGCAACAACACAAGACACAACAGTCAAATCAGTCTAGTATGAAAGATCTCATGAAGGCATTCATCAACAAAACAAATGAAAAATTTGAGACTCAGGGCACAACTATCCGGAATTTAGAAAGGCAAATGGGAAAAATTATAAATTTGTTATCTGAGAGGGGTCCTGGGACTATACCCTCTGACACTGAAAAGAACGCAAAGGAAATAATCAAAGCTGTATCTCGGAGAAGTGGCAAAATATTGGCTGACCCAGTGGTGAAAGCTAGACCTGAGGTGGTGAACAAGTAGACTGAGACACCGGAAGAGAAAAGAGTGAAGAGCAGAAAGACTAGAGTAGTGGGGTACAAAAAGAGATTGATGAAAGTAGACATATGCCAGCTCTACCATTCCCTCAAAAGATGAAGCGGGAAAAACTTGACAAATATTTTGGGCGATTCTTGGAGATGCTCAAGAAACTTTATATAAACATTCCCTTTACAGAGTTACTCACTCAGATGTCTTCTTATGCAAAGTTCTTGAAGAAAATCATGTCTAGCAAAAGAAAATTGGAGGAGACAATAATGGACAAGCTGAATTCCCACTGCAGTTCCATTTTGCAAAATAAAATTTCCCAAAAGTGTGAGGACTCGGGAAGCTTCACCATACAATGCTCTTTTGGGAGTGAGAGATTCGACAAGGCTCTCTGTGATTCTTGTGCGTCTATAAATCTAATGCCTCTATCTCTCTATATTCAGGAAACTGAAAAGTGAGCTTGGATCAAATCAATACCAGTTTCCCTACAACTGGCTGACCAAACCACCATTTTACCTGAGGGAATCATTGAGGATATTCTAGTTTGGGTAGACAAGTTTGTGTTCCCCGTAGACTTTATTGTGGTGGATATGGAGGTGAACAAGGATGTGCCTCTAATTCTAGGAAGGACATTTTTATGTACAGACAGAGCTATACTTGATATCTACGAGGGGAAGCTTATGCTCGGAGTGGGTAATGAGAAAATGGTGTTCCAGATACAGAGGATGATGAAATACCCCAGTGATGAGGTATCTATCTACTCGTGCTTCAAGCTAGATGTGGTTGGGGAATTGGCTGAAAAATACAAGTTTGACAAGCTTATGGGGGATTGTATTACTCAGTCTAGCACAGTGGAGGATGAAGATCCTGAAATAAAGAAAGAGGCTGAAGCTCTTGAAACTGATGATCGAGTGGATGATGAGGAGGAACTAAAAGAGGAGGCTTCTAAGCCTAATGTGGAATTAAAAGTCCTCCCCACTCACTTGAAATATGCTTTTTTTTGAAATTAACTTGATAGGTACATATGAGAAAAAGCTGGTGGAGCTGCTGAAAAAGCACAAGAAGACTATTGGCTGGAGTATAGCTAATATTCAAGGAATCAGTCCAACCATTTGCATGCATAAAATTCTGTTAGAAGAAAATAACAAGCAATGGTACAGCCCCAACGCAAGTTGAACAAAAATTTGGAGGAGGTAGTGCACAAGGAGATCATCAAATTACTAGATACGGGAGTGATTTTTCCCATCTTTGATAGCCAGTGAATTAGTCTAGTGCAAGTTGTACCTAAAAAGGGGGGTATGACAGTGGTGAAGAATGAATATAATAAATTAATCCCCACAAGAACAGTCACTGGGTGGAGAATGTGCATTGAGTATAAAAGGCTGAATGATGCAACAAGGAAGGACCCCTTTCCACTTTCCTTTATTGATCAAATGCTCGAGAAAGTGGCTGGACATGGATGTTACTGCTTCTTGGATGGGTACTCAGGCTACAATTAGATACCTATTGCCCCAGAGGATGTTGAGAATACCACATTCACTTGACCGTCAGGTATTTTTTCTTACAGGAGGATGCCATTTGGGTTGTGTAATGTACCTGCCACTTTTTAGAGGTGCATGATGTCTATATTCCCCGATTTAAACGGGAAGTGTCTAGAGGTATTCCTGGATTATTTCACCCTATTTGATGATGACTTTGACTATTGCTTGAAGAATTTGGAGCTTGTTCTTTAATGTTATGAAGCCACCCACTTGGTTCTTAACTGGGAGAAATGTAACTTCATGGTGAAAGAGAAAATTGTCCTGGGCCACAAAGTGACTGCACATGGCATTGAAGTTGATAAAGCTAAGGTTGATAGAATTGCTAGGCTCCCTCCACCGACTTCTGTGAAAAGCATAAGGAATTTCTTGGGACATGCTGGGTTCTATAGGAGGTTCATCAAAAACTTTTCCAGCATTACCAAGCTGTTGACTGCATTGCTAGTGAAGAATGTCAAGGTTGTTTTCACTGTGGAGTCCTTAAGAGCATTCGAATTGATAAAGAAAAAGCTTGTGAGTGCTCCTATTATGGTGACACCTGATTGGAGCCAGCCATTTAGGATAGTGTGTGATTCCAGTGATGTAGTTGTTGGGCAAGTTCTGGGGCAAAGAAAAAATAAGATGTTTAGGCCCATCTACTGTGCAAGCAGGACGTGAATGATGCTCAAGTCAACTATGCCACTACTGAGAAAGATTTCTTTGTTGTGGTCTTTGCTTTTGACAAATTTAGATCATATCTGGCGGGGAAGTAAAGTGATTGTACACACTAATCACTCAGCCTTGAAATACCTATTGAGTAAGAAGGAGTCCAAGCTGTGTCTGATGCGGTGGGTGTTGTTGCTCCAAGAGTTTGACTTGGAGATCAAAGATAGGAAGGGCACAAAAAATCAAGTCACAGATCATCTATCTCGACTTGAGATACCTCCGATTGAAACAGTTGAAATAAGGAAAGAGTTTTCCGATGAGCAGATTTTCTCCATTACTGCAGACGAGCACAATATGTATATGATTTTATCGCTCGTACTTGTCAAATTATAGTATTGTTTATGATATCGTCCACAGAGATTGGAGAATCTATGGTACAAATTCATATTATCCATCCTACTATTTAATATAGTCTATTCAATGAAAAGAGTTGAATTTATAATCTACTTGAAAATAAGAACAATTGTTTTTGATTTTGTAAGTTAAAGGAGTTGAGATTTTGAGCATCCATTTGATATAAGATTATAATGGAGTTTTAGAAAGTTTTATTTCTATGCCACACATTAATTGCCTCTTTCGATTAACAAATAATATTTCCACCACACGTCTTTCATTTATTTTTGCCTCTTTCGATTAGCATAATAAAACAAAAGACTCATAGTATTGACATAGAAAATAGCTTATCTTAAATGATTACATCATATAAACATAAAGCCTCTTTTGATTAGCTTTAGTTAAATTCTCTAACTTGGCTAACTGATTTTCTTCTTTCGAATGAAAACTCAAGAAATCAATATAAAGAATTTTAAGTAATTAAATATAATTACTTAAAATTATCACGTGAACATATCTAGCTATAACTATCCCTGTTTAACTTGCTTTTTTCGATAACAAAGATTAATACAAGGAATATTACAACATTTAATATGTAGATATGATAAAGTTGACTAATATATATTCATTACTCTTGATGTAAAAATTAACAAATAAGTACTCTCACTCAAGAATAATAAAAAGATCGAAGTTTTCATTATAATAATATATCAAGCTTCTCCACTTATCCCAACTCAAAGAAAATTACTCTATGGAGAAAAATAGGTAAATTTAAAGGTTAAAATTCTTACTATTTCTGAAAAGAAAATATACTTTTAAAACTTAAAGATATGCCAAAGTTGTAGACTAAAATAGCTTCTTTCTCTCTCGATACCCCTTCCTACTGAAAGTCATGCCTCCTTTTATAGGAAAAGAAAACCATAAACTTCAAGGATGCCATCCTCGGATTGGGGATGCGATTCTTGGTCTGGGATACCATCCTCTATTCTTAAACTAAATTTCCTCCAGCTTTCCCTTCCCATGGATGACAATCTTGGATGGAGGATGTCATTGCCTCTGCTTTCTTTGCTCTTCTTTCTATTTTTGTTTTTTTTTTCTTTACCTGCAATCCTTAATATATATTTGTACCAATATTGAAAGAAAATTATACAAATAAAAGTAAAATATTTATTTGTTTAATACTATATATACCAAAAAATATATATATAATTTATATTTATTAAATTCTCCCATACTTGAATTTTTGCTCGTCCCCGAGTGAAAGAGAATAATAATTACTTCTCTCTTTTATTGATACTCTCTGTAAATAAAGAAAATCTAAGCAAATAAAATATCTCATTTAATCAAACAATTTACCTTTTCAAGCTTATCAAATCTTTACCTTGCTTCTGACTTTACCTTTGCTTGACAAAAATCAATATCTCTAGCTTCATATCTTCATAAAAAAATGATAATTTTATGATCATACAAACTGAGTGTTACTTTACTTTGTCCATAGACTTGCTCCATGTCATTCTTTATTTCTCAATACTGAATTTTGGAATATGTATTGCACTTTTATTTGGGTGTAATATGGCTATGAAGATTTACAAGAGGTATAACCAATATTATGTGGTGACTTTTTGGAATTTATAGGCCTTTGCCGTATTTTGTATTTTTTTCTTCTTTTCTTGCAAAGGTTTGAAACTTTGCCGTTTCGCCTTCTTTCTTTCTTTTTCTTTTTTCTTTTCTTCTCATATCACAGTGTTTCCAGAATAATCAGTATATCAAGATTGGTTTTCTGAAAGGCTATATACATGATAGGCGAAGGAAAACCTATCTTCAAGAGATGCCCTTTTTTTCTGTATATATTTTTTTGTTTTGTTTTGTTTTTTGCGACTCAGTGTTCTTTAAAAGACAATTGGAACAAGTTCTAGTCAAAAGTATTGTAACGACCTGATCGGTCGTTTTGAGCTCTAGTACGTCGTTCAGCAGTTTGAGGCCCTGAGCAGCTTTACTTCAGGTATTACGACTTGCGCGCGTGGTCGGAATTGAATTTCGGGAAGTTCGGAGTTGATTTGGAAATATAACTCTTATTTCGGAAGCTTTAAGTTGGAAGAATTGACTAAGGGTTGATTTTGAGTAAAAGGCCTCGGAATCGGGATTTGAAGGTTCCAACAGGTTCATATGATACTTTTGGACTTAGGCGTATATCCGGATCGGATTTTGGATGATCCGGGAGCGTTTCGGCACCTGTTGTGGAAAGTTGGTATTTTGGAAGAATTTCATAAATTTGGAATGAAGTGTATTTTAATATTATCGATATCCGTTTGGGATTCCGAGTCTGGAAATAGCTCCATTTGGTGATTATGGTATTGGGAGCGCGTCCGGATGTGGATTTGGAGGTCAGTAGGTCATTTCGGGGTCATTTGGCGAAAGTTAGAAATTTGAAGGTTTTTGAAAAGTTTGACCGGGAGTGAACTTTTTGATATCAGGGTCGGATTTCAATTCCGGAAGTTGGAGTATGTCCATAATATCAATTATGACTTGTATGCACAATTTGAGGTCAATCGGATGTGATTTGATAGGTTTCGACATCGATTGTAGAAGTTTGAAATTTTAAAGTTCATTAAGTTTGAATTGGAGGGGAATTCATAGTTTTGATATTTTTTGTGTGATTTGAGGTCTCGACTAAGTTCGTAATGTGTTTTGGGACGTGTTGGTATATTTGGTTGAGGTCCCAAGGGCCTCGGGGTGGTTTTGGATGATCAATAGATCAACTTGGAGGTTTGTTGTGCTGCTGAAGGGCCTGAGTTCTGGTGTAATCGCACCTGCGGAAAAAGGGCCACAAGTGCGATGCTGCCAAAGCGGTATGCCAAGTGCAGAAGAAGTAGGGCCAAGGCTGCTGAGGCCGCAGAAGCGGAACGTCTATGTGCAGAAGCGCAGGCGCATGTGCGCTAGGTTGGGCGCAGAAGCAAGAGCGCAAGAGCGCTACCTTGCGCGCAGAAGCGAGGGCTGTTGGTGTGAGTTGGAGCCGCATTTGCGATGGGTCTTCCGGAGATGCGGAGCCGCAGGTGCGGCCGATGTACCGCACGTGCGGGAGGTCGGCTGGGCATATTGATTTAAGAACGAGACTTGGCTCATTTTTCTCCCATTTTTCACTTTGTTGGGCGATTTTTGGAGAGGTTCAATGGGAGATTTTCATCATCTATGGAAAGGTAAGTGATTCCCACCTATTGCAAGTTGAATACTTGGTTTATATATGGGTTTAAACATGGAAAATTATAAATTTTGGGATTTTGAAGAAAAATCTAGAAATTGGTATTTTTGGATTTTGACCACGAAATTGGACGTGTGATTTGGAATGAATTATATATTTGAGTTCGTGGGGTTATGGGTAATGTTTATCTTCAAAAATAATTTCGAATCCGGGCACGTGGGTACGAGGGTGAGTTTTATCGGCTTTTCGAGCAGAGTTGGAAATTACTGTAAATTGAATTATAATGAGTATTAAAGTATATATTTATGGATTGCACCTTTATTGACTAGTTTTGGAGCAATGAACATTAGTTTGAGTTGTTGGAAGGGCTTTGGAGCCGGTTATGGAATTTCGGAGAGAGGTAAGTCTCATTTCTAACCTTGTAAGAGGGAATTAACCCCATAGGTGAATCAAATTATTGTGTGTTTCTATTTGTGGGGGCTACGTATGTACGAGGTGACGAGAGTCCATGCGTAGCTACTATTATGCTTATGTCCGGGTAGTCTAGGACCCATATCATGTTGTACTTGCGATGTTTGCGCCCTATTTGTTAATTCAATTGTTTAAAATATTTAGAAACTCGATAAAGAAATTGTGAAAAGGTTAAACTTCATTTACTTGATCGTTAAATGGGGAATTTCTAATTCTTGGAATATTTGCCCCTTAATAAATCTTGAATTGGTTGTTTAATGTATTTTTTTCTCTTTTGTGGAGCGGGCCGATTGCCTCGGTAGCAGATAGATGTATCTATGGTTTGTGCCGTTCGACCCTCGGCAGTTCACAGTTTAAATATTATGTTGGATCCGGCCGTACGACCTCGGCATAATTTGCGCATGATAAATCTTTGGAACCAACTATAATTGATATTACTTTTTGGCTTGAGATATAAATTGTTAAATAACTAGAATAAGTTTTGAAAAAATTTTCTATTAATAAAAGAATTATCCACTCACTTCTTGTTATTGAGTTTACAGCTATTTCGTACAATCCATGCTTAAGTATAATATCGGTATTTATTGTTAGCCCATAGTAAGTATCGGAGTTGACCCCTCGTTACTACTTCTTCGAGGTTAGACGGGATACTTACTGGGTACGCGTTGATTTACGTACTCATACTACACTTGCTGCACATTTTTGTGTAGGTACACATATGTCTAGTGGCCTTATGGGCGCAGAGGAGCGGTTATTGTGGGGACTTAGATGAGCTGCATTCTATACTACGATCCGCATCTAGTAGAGTCTCCTTCAGAGTATCTATATTATTTCTGTATAATTTGTATTTCGGGCAGATGCTGTATTTTATTTTACTTCCTAGTTGATGCTCATACACTTGTGACACCGGATTTTGGGGTGATTATGGGTTGTTTGGTATTGAAATTATGAAAATATTTTTATCTACTCTGTAAAGTCCATCTTTTATTATTAAATTGAAGGAAATCATGATTTTAAATACTAAAATGAGTAATTAAGTTAGTTAATTATTGTTGGCTTGCCTGACAACGATGTTAGACGCCATCATGACCTATAAAGGATTTTGAGTCGTGACAACATGGTATCAGAGCACTAGGTTCACTTAGGTCTCACGAGTCATGAGCAAGTCTAGTATTGTATTGCGGATCGGTACGGAGACGTCTGTACTTATCTTCGGGAGGCTACAGGGCTGTTAGGAGCACTTCCCTTCTTGATTCCTCATTGAGCAATTTGATTCCTTTGAGGCTTATGCCTTCCTTTCCTTCCTATTCAATCTTATGCGACGAGAAGCGCTTGTTGTAAATTGAGGACCGAGGAAATTTTAATGGTACTGCAGATGTGGTGCAGGATGTTTCTCCCTGCATATTTGATTGGGCTATTGTTGTCGCCTTGCGAAAGGCCGTTCTGTCATTTCAGTTCAGTATCAATATTGCCTATGGTTTGAGATTTGGCAATGATTTTTATGATGATTCGTGCGTTGCTATCACATAGTATTGGTGTAATGATAGGGTGCTTATCTATGGATCGTGACAGTAAATGACTTGATAGATGGACTTCTCATTTCACAGCTTAGAGGATTCAACATTTAGTTCTAGCGGAGGAGAGGCAATCGGACTACAAACGTTCAGGTTTGGGTTGATGGAGTAACGAGTCTGGGTATTTCAAGCGCGGTGAAATTTTCATCAGTGATGTGGTGTCGTCGTCCTAGATTAGATGCGTTAAGTTTGCCAGTGTTGTGGTCTTCTTCAATTCGCCTTCGGGGCGGGGCATTGTGAAATGGTGCCGAAGAAGCGGTTGTCAGAAATAATGGGGAGTAGCGATTTCAGAATCGAATCGGTGTTTCTAGTGTTGATGGATCGAGAAAGATGATCTTCGGAAAGGTTTAAAGTTGGTAGTGATCGATTGGTTCAAGTCCTACAGAGATAGATTATGATTTAAGGCAACAATTGGGCAGCGAAGGATGAGAAAGGACATGTGGGAGGTGTCTTGCGGTGGTTAAAATTCTAGAAGGCCAAGTGTGAGAAATAGAAGTCGAGTAGTTGCTTAAAGGAGAGGGTGTCACGACCTGAAATTTCCCACCAATGGGACCGTGATGGCGCCTAACATTTCACTTACTAGGCAAGCCAACGTTAGAGAATCATTTACCAATTCCTTATTTCCGTTCAGTAATTAGCAATAATTAACTACGATGAAATATAACAAGTGCAGAATATCATAAATCTGTATTAACTACTACCACCCGGATCTGGAGTCACAAGTTACGAGCATTCTAGAACTTACTACAAGTAATAGTCTGAAAGAAATACAACTGTCTGAAGGAAAGAAAACAGTAGGACATAAAAAGATAGACTGGGACTTCAAGGTCTGTGAACGCCGACAGATCTACCTTGAGTCTCCGGACAACGGACCAATAGCAAATCTCGATCAACCTGAGCCGGTATCAAAATCTGCACAGAAAGTGCAGAGTGCAGCATCAGTACAACCGACCCCATGTACTGATAAGTGTCGAGCCTAACCTCGACGAAGTAGTGACGAGGCTAAGGCAAAAATCAACCTGTACAATTTAACAGTGTATACGCAAATAACAGGAATGAAGAACTAAACAGGAAATGTTGGGAGGGGAGACATACTGAGGGGAATACAAGCTAAAGAACTACAACAGAATGATCACCGGAGCAGTCAATATACCATGAATCAACAGAAATAATGAATACAGTAAAGAAGAATGCACGACATCACCCTTCGTGCTTTTACTCTCAATCTCACCATAAAATTTATAGAAACGGCACGACATCACCCTTCGTGCTTTTACTCTCATATCATGGCACGACATCACCCTTCGTGCATTAACACTCACAATATGGCACGGCATCACCCTTCGTGCATTAACACTCACAATATGGCACGGCATCACCCTTCGTGCATTAATACTCACAATACGGCACGACATCACCCTTCGTGCATTAACACTCTCCCTTACCATAATGCAATGCATAAATAACAACAGGGAGATAGAATAACAAGTACAAACCTTACTTCAACATTTGGTTCCATAATGTCAATCTTAACTTTGAAATAAAAACTCAATTATCACCAGAAAATTTCGTAAACATGATAAGAACGATAATTTGAACAACACTAGTATAACACGTAGCAATTTGGCATAGGAATGAGACAATATCAGAAAAACAGAGAAACATGGAAAAACAGCTAAGTTGGCGGCGCATAGGTACTCATCACCTGACATATACGTCGCTCACATGAATTTCACTTAGCAAATAATCTAAGGTTCTTAATTCCCTCAAGTCAGGGTTAGACACAACACTTACCTCGCTCCGAAGGCCACTTAATTCTCAATCACAACTTTTCCTTTGGAATTCACCTCCAAACCACTCGTATCTATTCAAAAATGACTCAATAATATTAAATATTGCTAAAGGAATCAATTATATTGCATAAATTAAATTTCCCAAATTTTCCTCCAAAAAGTCAAAAAATCGACCCCGGGCCCGCTTGGTCAAAACCCGAGGTTCGGACCAAAATTCTTTTACCCATTCACCCCGAGCATTCGCGAGGAATGTCTCACGTTCGCGCTGAAGGAACGAATAACCCCCCTCCCCCCAGGTCCCCACATGCTTCGCGTTCGCATTGAGCAGGTTACGTTCGCGAAGGGTAAATCCCCCATCACTTCGCGTACGCGACCAGGCCTTCATGTTCGCGAAGAAGAAGTCTCAGCCTTATCAGATTACTCTTCGCGTTCGTGAGAGGACCTTCGCGAATGCGAAGAAGGATATGACAGACACTAGAATCTGCAGAAACTAGATTTTTCCCAAGTCCTAAACATCCCATGGCCTATCCGAAACTCACCCGAGCCCTCGGGGCTCCAAACCAAATATGCACACAATTCCAAAAATATCATACGAACTTGCTCGCGTGATCAAATCGCCAAAATAACACCTAGAACTCTAAATTTAGCACCAAATCATATGAAATTCTCAAGAACACTTTAAAACTTCTAATTTCTCAACTGGACGTCCTAATCACGTCAAATCAACTCCATTTCTCACCAAATTTCACAGACATGTCTTAAATATCATAATGAACCTGTACCGGGCTCCGAAACCAAAATACGAATCCGGTACTAACAATGCCAAACACCAATCAATTCTTAAAAATAATTAATTTTCAGACTTTTAATTTTCATCAAAAATTCATAACTTGAGCTAGGGACCTCCGAATCCGATTCCGGGCATACGCCCAGGTCCTATAATTCGATACGGACCTACCGGGACCATCACAGTACAGATTCGGGCCCGTTTACCAAAAATGTTGACCGAAGTCAACTAAAATAAACTTTTAAGGAAAAAATTCTTATTTTTATCAGTTTTCAACATAAAAGCTTTCCAGAAACCTGCCCAGACTGCGCACACAAATCGAGGAGGGTAAAAATGAGATTTTTAAGGCTTAAGAGCGCAAATTCGAGTTCTAAAACATAAGATGACCTTTTGGGTCATCACATTCTCCACCTCTAAAACAACCGTTCGTCCTCGAACGGACATAGAAAAATACCTGGGCTGGTGAAAAGGTGGGGATATCTACTCCGCATACCGGACTCGGACTCCCAAGTAGCTGCCTCAATAGGCTAACCTCTCCACCGGACTCGAACTGAAGGGTAACTCTTTGACCTCAACTGATGAACCTGCCGGTCTAGAATGGCTAGCGGCTCCTCCTCGTAAGTCAAATCCTTGTCCAACTGGACAGAGCTGAATTCTAACACATGGGACGGGTCACCATGATATTTCCTGAGCATAGACACATAGAATACTGGATGAACTGAGGATAACCCTCAAGGCAATGCAAGTCTATAAGCTACCTCCCCCACTCTATCAAGGATCTCAAATGGCCCGATATACCTAGGGCTCAACTTGCCCTTCTTCCCAAATCTCACCCTTCATGGGCGATACCCGAAGCAATATTCTTTCTCCAACCATGAATGCAATATCACAAACTTTATGGTCAGCATAACTCTTTTTCCTGGACTGAGCTGCACGAAGTCGATCCAGTATAATCTTGACCTTGTCCAAGGCCTCCTGAACTAAATCTGTACGCAATAATCGAGCCTCCCCCGGCTCGAACCACCCAACTGGCGACCTGCACCGTCTACCATATAATGCCTCATAGGGAGCCATCTGAATGTTCGACTGGTAGCTGTTTTTGTAGGCAAACTCCGCTAACGGCAAAAACTGATCCCAAGAACCTCTAAAGTCAATAACACAGGCACAAAGCATATCTTCCAAGATCTGAATAGTACGCTCGGACTGCCCGTCCGTCTGAGGATAAAATGCTGTGCTCAACTCAACTTGCATACCCAACTCACGATGAACTGCCCTTCAAAAGTGTGAGGTAAACTGCGTACCTCGATCAGAAATGATAGACACGGGCACACCGTGAAGACGGACGATCTCACCAATATAAATCTTTGCCAACCACTCCGAGGAATAAGTAACTGCCACAGGAATGAAATGCGCTGACTTAGTCAGCCTGTCCACAATGACCCAAATTGTATCGAACTTCTTCTGAGTCTGTGGGAGTCCAACAAAAAAGTCCATAGTGATACGCTCCCACTTCCACTCAGGAATATCTAACCTCTGAAGTAAACTACCAGGTCTCTGATGCTCACACTTTACCTGCTGGCAATTTAGGCACCGAGCTACATAGGCAACTATGTCATTCTTCATTAACCTCTACTAATAATGCTGCCTCAAGTCCTGATACATCTTGGCGGCACCCGGATGAATAGGATACCGGGAACTGTGGGACTCTTCAAGGATCAACTCACGAAGTCCATCCACATTAGGCACACAAATACGATCCTGTATCTTCAAAACTCTGTCATCTCCAACAATAACCTGCTTGGCACCACCGTGCCGCACTGTGTCTCTAAGGACAAGTAAATGAGGATCGTCATCCTGCCGATCTCTGATGCGCTAAAATAAAGAAGACCGAGCAACTGTACAAGCTAGAACACGGCTGGGCTCAGAAACATTTAACCTCACGAACTGGTTGGCCAAGGCCTGAACATCCAATGCAAGCGGTCTCTCACCAACTGGAATATATGCAAGGCTACCCATACTGACTGACTTTCTACTCAAAGCATCGGCCACCACATTGGCCTTCCCGGGATGATACAATATGGTGATATCATAGTCTTTCAATAGCTCCAGCCACCTCCTCTGCCTCAAATTGAGTTCCTTCTGCTTGAACAAATACTGCAAGCTCCGATGATCAGTGAATACCTCACATGGCACGCCGTAAAGATAGTGCCTCCAAATCTTCAGCGCGTGAATGGTGGCTGCCAGCTCTAGATCATGAACATGGTAATTTTTCTCGTGAACCTTCAACTGCCGTGAAGCATATGCAATAACTTTGCCACCCTGCATCAATACCACACCCAGACCAATACGAGATGCATCACAATATACTGTACAAGATCCTGAACCTGTGGGTAATACCAATACCGGTGCCGTAGTCAAAGCTGTCTTGAGCTTCTGAAAGCTCACTTCACATTTGTCTGACCACCTAAACGGGACACCCTTTTGGGTCAATCTGGTCAACGGGGCTGCTATGGATGAAAACCCCTCCACAAATCGACGGTAATAGCCCGCCAAACCCAGGAAACTACGGATCTCTGTAGCTGATGTGGGTCTAGGTCAATTCTGGACTGCCTCAATCTTATTAGGATCCACCTGAATACCCTCTGATGATACAACGTGACCCAAGAACGCAACTGAACTCAGCCAAAACTCGCATTTTGAGAACTTAGCATATAACTGGCTGTCTTTCAGAGTCTGAACAATGATCTGAAGGTGCTGCTCATGCTCCTCTCGACTGTGGGGGTAGATCAAGATATCATCAATAAACACAACCATAAAGGAATCCAGGTAGGGTTTGAATACCCAGTTTATCAAATCCATGAATGCTGCTGGGGCATTTGTCAGCCCAAATGACATCACTAGAAACTCATAATGCCCATACCGAGTCCAAAAAGCTGTCTTAGGAACATCGGATGCCCTAATCCTCAACTGATGGTAGCCAGATCTCAAATCAATCTTTGAAAACACCTTGGCACCCTGAAGCTGATCAAATAAATCATCAATCCTCGGCAATGGATACTTGTTCTTGACGGTGACTTTGTTCAATTGCCGATAGTCTATACACATCCTCATCGATCCATCTTTCTTCTTCGAAAACAACACAGGTGCACCCCAGGGCGAGACACTAGGTCTAATGAAACCCTTATCAAGCAAATCTCGCAACTGCTCCTTCAATTCTTTCAACTATGGCGACGCCATGCGGTATGGCGAAATGGAAATGGGCTGAGTGCCCGGAGCCAAATCAATGCAGAAATCAATATCCCTATCGGGTGGCATCCCCGGCAGGTCTGCAGGAAATACCTCTGGAAACTCACGAACAACCGACACTGAATCCATAGAAGGAACCTCCGCACTAGAATCGCGGACATAAGCCAAATAAGCTAGATACCCCTTCTCGACCATATGCCGAGCCTTCACATAAGAGATAACCCTGCTGGTAGAATGGACAATAGTCACTTTCCAATCTAATCGAGGCAACCCCTGTAAGGCTAAGGTCACCGTCTTGGCATGCCAATCTAATATAGCATGATAAGGTGACAGCCAATCCATACCCAGTATGACATCAAAATCAACCATATCAAGAAGTAGAAGATCTACACGAGTCTCAAGAATCCCAATGGTGACCACACACAAATGATAAACATGATCTACAACAATAGCATCTCCCACTGGTGTGGACACATACATAGGAGCATTCAAAGAATCACGGGGCACAACCAAATAGGAAGCAAAATAGGATGACACATAAGAGTAAGTAGATCCCGGATCAAATAGAACTGAAGCATCTCTACTGCAAACTGAAATAGTACATGTGATAACATCGTCAGATGACTCAGCCTCAGGCCTGGCTGGGAAAGCATAACACCGGGGCTGGGCCCTACCACCCTGAACTACATCCCTGGGACGGCCTCTAGCTGGCTGGTCTCCACCTCTAACGGCCTGACCTCCACCTCTAACTGTCTGGCCCCTACCTCTGGCTGCCTGACCCCTACCTCTAGCTGGCTGAGCAGGTGGTGCAGCAACTGGTGTCGGAACCATGGCACGAGAACTCTGATGTTGTGAGCTGCCAGTTGCCCGAGGGCAAAATCTAGCAATGTGCCTCAGATCACCACAAGTATAACATAATCTCGGCTGCTGTGACTGCTGACCCTGAAACTGACCCTGTCGACCTGAATGACCACCCTGATAACTCTGGAGTGGAGGTGCACTAATAGGAGCTGGTGGTGCACTGTAGGCTAGCTGGTCGAAATAATGCATCTGAGGGTCACGACCACCTGAGGCACCGTGGGATGCCTGGAGTGCTGAATGAAATGGCCTGGGAGGATGGCCTCTACCAAAAGTACTCTTGCCTCTAGATGAGGCACCGCTGAACTCACCGGAATGATGAGGCCTCTTGTCAGACCCCTGACATCCCTGTGTAAGAACCATCTCGACTCGTTTGGCGACATTAGCAGCCGCCTAAAAAGAAATCTCACTCCCAGTCTCCTTAGCCATCTTCAATCTGATAGGCTGAGCAAGTCCATCAATAAACCTCCTCACCCTCTCTCTCTCTCTATCTCTCTCTCTCTCTCGGTGGGAAGCAGAAGAATGGCATGACGGGCCAAATCCACAAAACGGGTCTCATACTGAGTAACAGTCATACCGCCTTGCTGGAGACACTCAAACTGACGGCAACGCTCCTCTCTCAATATGATAGGCAGAAACTTCTCTATGAAGAGCTGAGAGAACTGGTCCCAAGTAAGAGCAGACGACCTAGCTAGTCTGGTCAACAAGTAATCTCTCCACCATTTCTTGGAGAAACCAGTCATCTGAAATGCAGCAAAATCGACCCCATTGGTCTCCACTATACCCATGTTCCGTAGAACCTTGTGACAACTGTCAAGATACTCCTGGGGGTCCTCTAAAGGAGCACCACTGAAGTGAACAGGAAAGAGCTTGGTAAACCTGTCCAATCTCCATAAAGCCTCAGAAGACATAGCTGGCCCATCTCCGACCTGCACCGCAATAACCGGCTGAACTAATCCGATTGGCTGAGCTACTGGAGCCTGATACTAGGGAGCTATCTGCTCCGGAGTGGGAGTGGTAGGAGTCTGAGCTCCTCCTCCAGCCTGAGAGACTGCTGGTGCCATGGAAAATGCGCCAGTCTGGGCCACACTCTCCATAAGGCCCACCAAACGGACCAAAGCGTCCTGAAGTACTGGGGTAGCAATGAACCCCTCAGGAACCTGAGCTGGTCCGACAGGAACAGTATGGGCTGGAACCTCCTTGTCAATCTCTATCTGAGGCTCCACTGTTGGGGCTGCTGCTCAGGCCCTAGGCTGAGCCCTGCCTCTGGCACGACCTCGGCCTTAACCTCTGCCCCGCATAGGAGCTATCACTGGAGGCTCTGGCTGCTGCTCAGCTGAGAAAGTGGTATGTGTTCTCGCCATCTGTGAGAGAATAAGAGTAGAAGAGTTCAATCAGTATTGATCAAGCAAAATCGCAAGCCAAAGAAGAATAGAAGTGAAACTTGTTCCTAAACTTCATAGCCTCTGGAAGATAAGCACAGACGTCTCCGTACCGATCCTCCAGACTCTACTAAGCTTGCTCGTGAATCGTGAGACCTAGGCAACCTAGTATTTTGATACCAACTGTCAAGACCCGAAATTTCCCACTGATGGGATCGTGATGGCGCCTAACATTTCACTTAATAGGCAAGCCAACATTAGAGAATCATTTACCAATTCCTTATTTCCGTTCAGTAATTAGCAATAATTAACTACGATGAAATATAACAAGTGCGGAATATCATAAATCTGTATTAACTACTACCACCCAGATCTGGAGTCACAATTCACGAGCATTCTAGAACTTACTACAAGTAATAGTCTGAAAGAAATACAACTGTCTGAAGGAAAGAAAACAGTAGGACATAAAAAGATAGACGGGGACTTCAAGGTCTGTGAACGCCGACAGATCTACCTTGAGTTTTCGGACAGCGAACCAATAGCAAATCTCGATCAACCTGAGCCGGTATCAAAATCTGCACAGAAAGTGCAGAGTGCAACATCAGTACAACCGACCCCATGTATTGGTAAGTGTCGAGCCTAACCTCGACGAAGTAGTGACGAGGCTAAGGCAAAAATCAACCTGTACAATTTAACAGTGTATACGCAAATAATAGGAATGAAGAACTAAACAGGAAATGTCGAGAGGGGAGACATACTGAGGGGAATACAAGATAAAGAACTACAACAGAATGATCACCGGAGCATTCAATATACCATGAATCAACAGGAATAATGAATACAGTAAAGAAGAATACACGACATCACCCTTCGTGCTTTTACTCTCAATCTCACCATAAATTTATAGAAACGGCACGACATCACCCTTCGTGCTTTTACTCTCATAACCCTTCGTGCATTAACACTCACAATATGGCACGGCATCACCCTTCGTGCATTAACACTCACAATATGGCACAGCATCACCCTTCGTGCATTAATACTCACAATACGGCACGACATCACCCTTCGTGCATTAACACTCTCCCTTACCATAATGCAATGCATAAATAACGACAGGGAGATAGAATAACAAGTACAAACCTTACTTCAACATTTGGTTCCATAATGTCAATCTTAACTTTGAAATAAAAACTCAATTATCACCAGAAAATTCCGTAAACATGATAAGAACGATAATTTGAACAACACTAGTATAACACGTAGCAATTTGGCATAGGAATGAGACAATATCAGAAAAGTAGAGAAACATGGAAAAACAGGTAAATTGGCGGCGCATAGGTACTCGTCACCTGACATATACGCCGCTCCATGAATTTCACTTAGCAAATAATCTAAGGTTCCTAATTCCCTCTTGTCAGGGTTAGACACAATACTTACCTCGCTCCGAAGGCCACTTAATTCTCAATCACAGCTTTTTCTTTGGAATTCACCTCCAAACCACTCGTATCTATTCAAAAATGACTCAATAATATCAAATATTGCTAAAGGAATCAATTATATTGCATAAATTAAATTTTCCAAATTTTCCTCCAAAAAGTCAAAAAATCGGCCCAGGACCCGCTTGGTCAAAACCCGAGGTTCGGACCAAAATCCTTTTACCCATTCACCCCCGAGCCCGAATATGTAATTAGTTTTGAAATCCGACCTCAAATTGATGGTCTAAATCCCCAAATTCCCGAAATCCCTATTTTCTACCCTTACCCCTAATTCTACCATGAAAACTCTAGATTTTAGGCTGAAAATTCAAGAAATGTAATGGGTAATTGAAAGAAAATAGTTTAAAATCACTTACCAACAATTTGGGGAATGAATGACTCTTCACCATTTGGTTTAGAAAATGGTTTAGAATCGCCCCTCATCGTTTGGAGTTTGAGAAAAATGAGGTTTTTGGGCAAAAATCCCGTTTTGTATTCTGTTAAGTGCTGGGCGACAGTGTTCATCGCGTTCGCGAGAGCACTGTCATGTTCACGAAGGGTACTGGCTACCTAGCCTTCACGTTCGCGAGGCCCAGCTCGCATTCGCGATGATTACTCCCCTATGGCCTTCGCGTTCGCGAGGAATGTCTCGCGTTCGGGCTGATGGAATAACCCCCCCCCCCCACATGCTTCGCATTGAGCCGGTCACATTCGTGAAGGGTAAATCCCCCATCATTTCGAGTTCGCGACCAGGCCTTCGCGTTCGCGAAGAAGAAGTCTCAGCCTCATCAGATTACTCTTCGCGTTCGCGAGAGGACCTTCGCGAACGCGAAGAAGGATATGACAGACACCAGAATCTACAGAAACTAGATTTTTCCCAAGTCCAAAACATCCCATGGCCTATCCGAAACTCACCCGAGCCCTCGGGGCTCCAAACCAAACATGCACACAATTCCAAAAATATCATACGAACTTGCTCGTGCGATCAAATCGCCAAAATAACACCTAGAACTCTAAATTTAGCACCAAATCATATGAAATTCTCAAGAACACTTTAAAACTTCTAATTTCTCAACTGGACGTCCTAATCACGTCAAATCAACTCCATTTCTCACCAAATTTCACAGACATATCTTAAATATCATAATGAACCTGTACCGGGCTCTGAAACCAAAATACGAACCCGGTACTAACAATGCCAAACACCAATCAATTCTTAAAAATAATTAATTTACAGACTTTTAATTTTCATCAAAAATTTATAACTTGAGCTAGGGACCTCCGAATTCGATTCCGGGCAAACTCCTAGGTCCCATAATTCGATACGAACCTATCGAGAATGTCAAAGTATAGATCTGGCCCATTTACCAAAAATGTTGACCGAAGTCAACTAAAATCAACTTTTAAGGGAAAAAATCTTATTTTCATCAGTTTTCAACATAAAAGCTTTCCAGAAACCTGCCCGGACTGTGCACGTAAATCAAAGAGGGTAAAAATGAGATTTTTAAGGCTTAAAAGAGTAGATTCGAGTTCTAAAACATAAGATGACCTTTTGGGTCATCACAGAGGGTTTGACCAAAGTGAGAGAGTGGCAGAGTAGCATATGCGTTCTGTAGTAGGATAACTACACGCCTTGGGGAAAGTTTAGAGTTATTTGGGATTCATGGTGGATAGTGACAAGGACTTTAGACTAATTTGAAATATTGGCTACTACGGAGGAAGGTTGGATACGATAGGAGGGATTTGATTAATATAAAGAGGGAGGCAACATAACTTGGATTGGAATGTATCGTCGCACCTTTAGTTGATGTCAATGGGGAGTGAACGGGCTTGTACAGCTGTTGAATGAGCACGGGCTCAGGAGGGTTTATTGGTTTCGTAGTAATTGTACTCGGTGTCGCATCGTTGAAAGAGGTCGACATGGAATTTCCACAGGTGGGATATCTCCTGTGATCAGGTTAGCGGTTGCGTAGTGTTGATGAAGCTTCTACGAAGAATTTTACTGTCTATCCAGTAAGAGGTCGAATATGTAAATATGGCTAGTGATTCAGAGTGTTCATGAAATGGTTAACATGAAGATTTTTAGGAATTTGGCAGGTCGATTGCGCGAGGTCATATCAGTAAGGAAGAAGGAATCTTGGTAGGATCTAGGGTCATGTAATGGTAGCTTCAAGCTAAGTGGAAGATTCCCACCGCCTACGATTGGATTGCATGGTTGTCTACTTGTGAGGTTTCTATTTATCGGCATATTGGTGGGTTGTTACGACTAAGGAAAGAGAACATCAGTGGTGATTTGAGCCAAGAATTTGAGGATACAAGTGGACTTATCGATTCATGTTTAGGATTTGGGAAGACTCGGAGTTTATGCTTCGTATAGATGTGATGTACAAGGAAAGAGAGTCGGTCGAGTGCTTTTTTGAGAAGGTGTTCATGTGCTAGCAGGGCCTTGGAGTTTGATCATAATTGGGAACACGTCAGAGTGTGTGACTCTCAACAATGGTTCTAGTGGGTTCAAAGTGCGGTGCCTAAGGATTTCGAGCCAGTAGTATGGTTAAGTATTGAGATTTTGCAGTGGATTATGAAAAGTGGCTTGGAGTGTTCTACGTTACCTTTAGTCTGCGACGTGGAATTGGAGGAATGGGAGAAAAATAACTTCGAATTCATAGAGGGAATCAGAATAGGTGTACCAGTTGAATATGCAAATATGCGCATAAGGAGGGTATGAGATGGTTCATGGGTTTTTGAGACAACGTGGTCTCGTGAAATAAGGTCACTCATGATGAGTGTGGATTTGGGTTCATGATATTTTGAATGGAGCTATTATTATTTCTAGGGCAAGTCCCGAGTAAATTAGAAGAATTGGCTCGGTTGGTAATGGTTGAATCGACACGGTTATGGCAGTGACCAGTTTCTACAGCGTGAAGTTATACATGTAGTTGTGGTTGTACACTTGGGCTTGAGCGCTACCACAACTTGGTTGATTTGGGAGGTATTCGATTCGTATAGCTTTGTTGTGTAAAGGGATTTCCGGAAGGGTTATAGCAGTTTAGATCACGACATGAGGTTGTATTTTCTGCGGTTTGGGAATTTAGTTGTGTGTTGCATTGGTTCTTCTAAAATGAGCTAAGTAAAAGGTTTTTATATGATGAAGTGTTTATTCTATTAGCGGATTGGGGGTTATTATGAAATTCTGGCACTCTCACATATTGGCATGTTAGGTGTAGTGAGCGGCATGGGAATTTGAAAGCTGAGGATCAAGGTTGCAGTTCGGTGTTGACAAGAATGTCACGAGCTCGGATGAGCAGGGAAGAATTTAGATGTTTAGAGTAAGCTGGTATTATCTTTAGCGTCACCTGAGATCGGTGTCCTGTGTAAAAGGTTTTGTGTACTGATTTGCGGCTTCTTGATTTGCTTTACAGCATTAGTGTGGCCGGTTATATGGATGTGCAGACTTGTTACCTGATGCGGAAGGTCGTGGGAGCATATCCCACGGGAAGATTGTATAAGTGTGACATGTAGTCACTTGATTGATTAAATATTGAAACCAAGTATGGAGATTTGGTACTGTCGTTAATGTGAGAGTTTAGGCCTGAAAGGCGCTCTGTTCAGTTGATTGTGAATTGTGGAAGTTTGTTCCGGATTCGACGACTGTTCTTGTGTGTCATGGGAAAAAGGTCA
Source organism: Nicotiana tabacum (assembly GCF_000715075.1). Classification (NCBI taxonomy): domain Eukaryota; kingdom Viridiplantae; phylum Streptophyta; class Magnoliopsida; order Solanales; family Solanaceae; genus Nicotiana; species Nicotiana tabacum. The sequence continues at coordinate 60,711,196 of NC_134083.1, forward strand.
TTGTGGATCCTTGAGAGGGTAATTGCCCAAGCATGGTATGATCAGAATCGATTTGAGGTCCGTTGATGGGTCTATATGTGGATGTGTATTCTACACCAGCCTGGGTGTGTTCATTCAGCATAACATTCCTTATGGAGGAGTATTTGGGCGTGGGATGTTAATTTCGTTGCTAGCTATTTCATGTAATACTCTATTGTGCCATGTGGGTCATGAGACGGCTTGATTATTTGTGCAATGTGTTGAGGTCCCGCGTAGCGGTGGTATTATGTGAGCAGGATGGCTCTCGAGATGCAGATCATATATCGCACCTTAGTTATATGAAGCATATTAAAGAGTAAATATTGTTATTCAGTCCAGAATGAGGTAATGGTTCTTGTTGGGAGGATAGACTCCATAAATTGTGATTCGACAGGTGGTTATGAGTTCTACACATCTTCTCTGTCGTGGCAGTATTGCGAGAGTTAAATCAAGGCTTAATTGGTCATGAGGTACACTACGGGCTTCGGTCAGTGGAAATTTTAGTTGTTGTGCTTTGGAAAGATTGCCTTGGGCAAATGAGTTACACGGTGCATGGTAAGAATTCATTAAGGGTATACAATCATGTATTGGTACATCGTGTAGAGATGGATACGGTGTTCGTGTGTTGGAAAAAAGACCTGGTAGAGAATTTCAGATATTGGAATCTGGCTTTAAGGCTTATTTGATTAAATAAAAGGGAGAATCTTCAGATTGACTCGAGCTAATGTGCCAAATTGGGTTGTGGTGGCACAAATAGGTGTACGAGTTATTAAACAGTGATTTCGAACAACTCCAGAGCAGTTCTTAGCACGTTCGAGGACGAACACATGTTTAAGTGGGAGAGAATGTAACGACCCGACCGGCCGTTTTGAGCTCTAGCGCGTCATTCAGCAGTTTGAGGCCCTGAGCAGCTTCACTTCAGGTATTATGACTTGCGCGCGTGGTCGGAATTGAATTTCGGGAAATTCAGAGTTGATTTGGCAAGAAAACTCTCATTTCGGAAGCTTTAAGTTGGAAGAATTGACTAATGGTTGATTTTGAGTAAAAGGCCTCGGAATCGGGATTTGAAGGTTCCAACAGATTCGTATGATGATTTTGGACTTAGGCATATATCTGGATCGGGTTTTGAATGACCCGGGAGCGTTTCGACACCTGTTGTGGAAAGTTGATATTTTGGAAGGATTTCATAAATTTGGGATGAAGTGTATTTTAATGTTATCGATGTCCGTTTGGGATTTTGAGTCCGGGAATAGCTCCGTATGGTGATTCTGGTATTGGGAGCGCGTCCGGATGTGAATTTGGAGGTCCGTAGGTCATTTCGAGGTCATTTGGCGAAAGTTGGAAATTTGAAAGTTTTTGGAAAGTTTGACCGGGAGTTGAATTCCGATTTCGGATGTTAGAGTAGGTCCGTAATGTCAATTATGACTTATGTGTAAAATTGTACGTCAATCGGACGTGATTTGATAGGTTTCGACATCGATTGTAGGAGTTTGAAATTTTAAAGTTCATTAAGTTTGAATTGGAGGGGGATTCGTAGTTTCGATGTTGTTTTGCGTGATTTGAGGCCTCGGCTAAGTTCGTAATGTGTTTTGGGACGTGTTGGTATATTTGGTTGAGGTCCCGAGGGACTCGGGGTCGTTTCGGATGGTCAACAGATCAACTTGGAGTTTTGTTGTGTTGCTAAAGGACGTGAGTTCTGGTGTAGTCGCACCTGCGGAAAAAAGGCCGCAAGTGCGACGCCGCAAAAGCGGCAGGCCAAGCGCATAAGCGGAAGGGCCAAGGCTGCTGAGGCCGCAGAAGCGGGACGTCTATGCGCAGAAGCGTAGGCGCATATGCGCTAGGTTGGGCGCAGAAGCGCAGGCGCAGGTGCACTAGGTTGGGCGCAGAAGCGAGAGAGCATGAGCGCTACCTTGCGAGCAGAAGCAAGGGCTGTTGGTGTGAGTTGGAGCCGCATCTGCGATGGGTCTTCCCCAGATGTGGAGCCACAATTGCGGCTGATGTACCGCACGTGCAGGAGGTCGGCTGGGCAGATTGATTGAAGAACGGGACTTGGCTCATTTTTCTCCCATTTTTCACTTGGTTGGGCGATATTTGGAGAGTTTCAAGGGGAGATTTTCATCGTCAATGGCAAGGTAAGTGATTCCCACCTATTGCAAGTTGAATACTTGATTTATATATAGGTTTAAACATGAAAAATTGTAGAAATTTGGGATTTTGAAGAAAAACTTAAAAATTGGTATTTTTGAATTTTGACCACGAAATTGGACGTGAGATTTTGAATGAATTATATATTTGAGTTCGTGGGGTTATTGGTAATGTTTATCTTTAAAAAAAATTCGAAATCCGGGCATGAGGGTTCGAGGGTAATTTTTATCGGCTTTTCGAGCGGAGTTGGAAATTATTGTAAATTGAATTATAATGAGTATTAGAGTATATATTTATGGATTGCACTTTTATCGACTAGTTTGGGAGCGATGGGTATTGGTTTGAGTCATTGGAAAGGCTTTGGAGTCGGTTATGGAATTTCGAAGCGAGGTAAGTCTCCTTTCTAACCTTGTAAGAGGGAATTAACCCCATAGGTGAATAAAATTATTGTGTGCTTCTATTTGTGGGAGCTACGCACGTTAAATGAGAATTGTAAAAAGGTTAAACTTCATTTACTTGACCGTTAAGTGAGAATTTATAATTATTGGAATATTTTCCCCTTAACACATCTTGAATTGGTTGTTTAATGTGTTTTTTTCTCTTTTGTGGAGCGGGCCGAATACCTCGGTAGCAGATAGATGCATTTAGATCGGGCAGTACGACCTCGGCATAATTTACGCATGATAAATCTTTGGAACCAATTATAATTGATATTGCTTCTTTGGCTTGAGATATAAATTGTTAAATGACGAGAATAAGTTTGGAAAAAAATTTCCTATTAATAAAATCATTGTCCACTCACTTCTTGTTATTGAGTTTACAGATGTTTCATGCAATCCATGCTTAAGTATAATATCAGTATTTATAGTTAGCCCATAGTAAGTGTCGGAGTTGACCCCTCGTCACTACTTCTTCGAGGTTAGACGAGATACCTATTGGGTACGCATTGATTTACGTACTCATACTACACTTACTGCACATTTTTGTGCAGGTACACATATGTCTAATGGCCTTGTGGGCGCAAAGACGCGATTATTGCGGGGACTTAGGTGAGCTGCATTTTATACTACGATCCCAGCCAGCAGAGTCTCCTTCAGAGTATCTATATTTTTCCTGTCCAATTTGTATTCCGGACAGATACTGTATTTTGTTTTACTTCCTAGTTGATGCTCATACACTTTCGACACCGGGTTTTGGGGTGATTATGGGTTGTTTGATATTAAAATTGTGAAAATATTTTTATTTACTCTGTAAAGTCTATTTTTTATTATTAAATTGACGAAAATCGTGATTTCAAATACTAAAATGAGTAATTAAGTTAATTAATTATTGTTGGCTTGCCTGACAACGGTGTTAGGCGCCATCACGACCTATAAAGGATTTTGGGTCGTGACAAGTATTAGTGTCACCTACTTTATGATCATAAAACTTCTAAACTCAGTGATTCTTTGAGCTTTAAGATATCTTTTTTTCCTTCATAGAATAAAAACCATAGGCTTGGAAGTTAGATGATAAAAATCAAAGAAATAAATGTTTGCAAAAAAATGAAATCATTTGTGTGTGTGTGTGTGTGTGTGTGTGTGTGTGTGTGTGTGTGTGTGTGTGTATATATATATATATATATATATATATATATATATATATATATATATATATATATATATATATATATATATATATATATCACGCATATATATTCTTATATTGTAGAGTGCATACTATTATTATATTTAACATTAGTTATACCATCAAAGAACAAAAACAAAAATAGTTAGTGAACCAAACCAGGGGCGACCCAATGATATTTGGGACCTAAAGGCATACTTCAACGAGGGGCCTTAAAATTTCAGTATCACAAAAAATAATTTAGTAAAATTTTATTTAAAATTTATTTTTCTAGTTTTTTGAGATACAAAATTATTAATATTTTACTTATAATCGATCTTTTTACTAGGTTCATATATGTTCTAGGATATTATTCCATTCTCTTAGAATTTTCTGATTTTTTGAAAGATTTATGATAGATTTCTCACCAACTTCTACTTCTTCTTGGATTTCATTATCGTCTAACTTAATTTTGTTAGTGATTTGTTCATCTACCATAAATTCTTCCATATTTTATGATTCAAAATTTTTATAGTTCGCTAAAAATTTATCAATAACTCCTTTTTGGGAAAGTATTAAAGTTTTAACTCTTCCCTTTTTTTGGTGTTTTAAATATGGGAATTCATATTTTCTTGTTGATATATATATTAAAATTCTAATAAATAAACAAAAAGACAATATATAATTAAAAACAAAAGATGCAATGTGGGGAAAGCTTGAAAAAAAGAGTACTGGCAATTGCTTTCTGCTATCTTATTTGTGAGAATGATTTACGAGACAATGAACTTGTGAGTGTAGAGAGGCCAAAAGGAATATAATAGATAGAAGTAAAATATGGTTTGAAAAGAGAGTAATAAAGTGGTAAAATTAATGTAGGCCATATGATAATGAAGATGGTATATAAATGAGGTAAGAATACACACGAAAAGTTTAGAGCCTTTAGACCTTAGGGTGAATCCCAAAAGTAACTATTTCTATTTTCAATATCGGGAGATTCAAAAATAGCTAGATTTACAAGTGGTAATTGAAAAATGGCCATAGTTTCAAAAGTAATCGAAATTTAGCCACTTTTTATGTAAAGATAAATATGAACAAAAATACTGTTCAAAATCCAAAAAATAATCCAGCATAATATACTGGAGTTCACTGGGCTTCCAGCATAATATACTGGAGTTCCAGTATAATATACTGGTCCAACATAATATGGTGGAAGTTCATACACATGTGCTCCAATCTCTAGTATATTATGCTGGAATTTTCCGTGTATTGGAGTTCCAACATAATATGGTGGAAGTTCATACACAAATACACCAATCTCCAGTATATTATGCTGGAATTTTTCATGTTGCAGCAAAATAGTGGCTATTTTTCAATGACTTTGCAAACATTGGCTATTTTTCAATTACCAGTCCAAAAATTGGCTAGCCCGTGTTATTTTCACCCCAATATCTCTAGCGGCCCCAAATTATTTTTTTCATGAAAAAATATGCTTTTTATTTGATACTAAATATTTTTAAAAGAAAAATTATCACATATAACTATTTAATATTAGCAATTTTGGCCCCCGTAGATATGGGACCTCAAGCAATTGATTGACTTGCTTTACTATTGGGCCTCCCCTAAACCAAACATTAGTAGAAAAATATTAAAAAATAAAGAGACATTTAAACATAAATAAGATAAGCTTACAATATATTGCTTCTAATAATTCACAATACTTTGGGGTTCAAATATGGACATAAACTTGGGCATCTGTGTGGACCCACAAAAACTTGTTTCTTAATATTGAAAGGCTACTTACCTATTTATATCTACAATCTAAACAGTAGCTATCAATATTTTCCTACACAGATATTTCTCCCCCCAACCTAAATATTATCATCCTCCTGGATGAGCAAAAAGCAAAGACATAGCAAAAACTTTCATCGAGTAGCAGCAATTTTCTTCCCCAACCCATCAACTACTTTCTTCCATTTGAATCTTCATCTTTTTTTTAATCCCTCCCAAATTAGGAGAATTTATAGTGTTTCCACACTTTCCCTCTAACGTGACTCGAACCCAGGACTTAACGGTCTGGGTGAAGGTGCTTTACCAACTGAGCAACTTGTCATTTGAATCTTCATCCTCACAAGCATCATCCACCACAAAATCATCCGTCCGAGCAGCTGCAGCCCCCCTTTTGGGGCGCCGTTCATTATCCGAATCTGGCTCGGACTCATCAGAGTTAACAGCTTTTCCAAACCTTTGCCTCTTAGGACTTGGCACAACAGAAACTGGTTCTACTCCCCTAACAATATTTAAATCTGAAATTTGAGGTCCAAGATTAAGAAAATCAACAAAGTTATTGCTGCTATGAGTAGAAACTTCAGGACCAACAAGGGGTGCAATAGGCAGTGGAGGTGCATAAGTTGGAATTGGAGGAGATAGTGGATTGTGTGGTGGCATATTTATATACTGGGGAATCGGGGAAGTGCTGGGATCAACAAAGGTAAAGTAAGGAAAGTAGGATGGTCCACCATGCATTTCCGGAGTAAACCCTTGATAAGAACAAAACATATTCAGAAGATTGCTAGACATAACTTGCAAAGAAGTATTATAAATTAAACTTTTCATATCTATATGTTCTACTCTATCAAACCTTTCCTTTTGGCTCTCCTTCAATTGCCTCACTTCATTTTTAGATCACCAAAACCAGTCCTGATTTCCTCCCTTATTCTTTTCTCCATTTGGCTCATTTGATTTTTCAATTCCTCTACTGCCAAAGGCCAAGCATCTTGTTTGTTATGTGAAACTATTTTCCTCACCAAAGGTTCCTCTTCCCCTGTCTTCCTTCTAGGACCATCAGTCGGATCAATTTGAGACCAAAAACGTTCTCCAATCTATTTGTTTGATAGAGTCAATTTTTTTGCTTGTAACTTTTAGCCCAACAGAAGCACACAACTTAGTAATCGTGCTAGGAAACCCCAAACATTCACAAGTTTTCGTGTTTTCATTTATCAACTTTCCAACATCCAATGGTAGTCCTATACTTACAGCATACAAGAGAGTGATTATATTCAAATAAATCTTAGAACTGTTTGAATTAGGAATAAACCTAGAGCTGATAAAAGCTAACAAAACTCTAGCTCTATATCCTAAATTCACATCTCATTCTGATTTTATTACCCCTTGTATCATATCCCCAATTTGCTCCAAAAGGGCACAACTTTTCTTCAATAATTTCCAAGTTTGGAGTCTTAAAAAACTCTTGTGCCTCACTGTCATCCACAGGTTGAAGATTAAGAATCTCATTGATTTTTTCAGGAAAAAAATCAATTTTTTTTCCTTTCACAATGCTTTCATTCTTCTCTTTGTTCATATTTTGGTAAAATTCAGTGACAAAGTCAAGAACAAAGTTACCCGAAGATCGTGCAAATTCTTTCCACTTGTGCTTGTTGATTATTTGGACAATAAACTCTTGTATGGCTTCTGCTTCTGGGTCGAAATCCAAGCCCCTTTCATGGATGACTTTTCTTTTGGGGTTAGCTAATGTTTCAGATGATGGAGGGCTACTAGCAAATTTCTTAGCCATGACGTAAGAGAAGAGAAGAAGAAGAAGAAGAAGAAGAAGAAGAAGAAAGAAACAACAAGTGCAGAGCCAAAGATAGAGTAGTCAATAATGTTTAAGAGAAGAATGGAGAAAGAAGAAGAAGGGTCGTTCATGGTGGTGGCTGGTAACAAGAAGAAGAACAAGCGTTCATTGTGGTGGTTAGTAACAAAAATAGTGGCTAAAAGATTTTTACCTTTTTTATTGGTCCCCCACTTTACACTCTATATATAACTAGGTAAAAGAGGGCAAACGAAAGTTAAAATAAGGATGACATCCTTATTTAAGGGATGGCATCCTTACGTTCTGTTCTTTAGGAATTCAAAATAAGGTTTTTACTCTTTTTTTTTGTTTGTTTAAAACAAAACACAATTAAAAAAAAAAAATTAAACCTAAACTTCCCACCTTTGGCAACGGCAGATCCGTAATGCCTTGGTGGGTTAGTTTTAAAACTTTTTTTTTCTTTTAAAATATATTTCAAGTTTGTTATATATATAAAAGATTTAAGTATTATTTATATAACAAACTAACTTTATATTAGGAATATTACTATATAAACATAAAGTAAATAATATTTTTGGCTTTCAAATATACAATCACAGAAGAAAGCTTGAAAGAAACTATGACTACACATATTCTATATGTAATAGATTGGAAATGTTTTAGACCTTACCAATTATGGGGTCCTAGTTTAAATATAAACAAGAAAATTACCTGTGCCAATAGTAGATTAGTTATGACCAAATAGTTAACCAACCAGTTACTTAGGCATACCGATCACCGTGGATTTACTCATGTGCAGGTGACGCTATTTTTGTAGAAGCCTTCATTTCAGTTCTGGTTGTACAACAACCTGGATATTAACCAGATTAATTGGTTAAGTAATTGATCAAACATATCTAAACATATCTATATTGGGCTTATGAAGCTCCACTGCTACACCCTAAGTGGCTACGGGTGTGAAAAAGTAGTTCTGAATTTAACGTCGGCAGCTCGACTTATTTTTGCTCCCTGTTTCATCATCGTATTTCAAGTGCAAGAGCGTGCTTTTCGTACTGTCTTCCAAAATATAACTTCAACTTAGTACCCATTTACCTTGAAATTCTCTCCTCCACCGATTCTTTGAATTTCACTTGCTCCATAAGGGGTAACATATATAATTACAAATGGGCCTGCCCAACGAGATTTAAGCTTTCCCGGAAATAGTCGCAGTCGACTATTATACAAAAGCACTTGATCACCGATCTGAAATTCTTTGTGGCGAATTATTTTGTCATTCCACTTTTTCACCTTCTCTTTATACATACGAGCATTTTCATAAGAATTCAGCCTAAAGTCATCTAACCCATCAATTTGTAACAATCTATTTTTTCCAGCACTGGTTATGTCATGATTCAATATTTTCACTGCCCAAAAAGCCTTGTGCTCTATTTCAACAGGTAAGTGACATGCTTTTCCAAAAAACAGCCTATATGGTGAAGTCCCAATAGGTATTTTAAATGCAGTTCAATAGGCCCACAATGCATCATCTAACTTTAAAGCCCAATCCTTACTTGATGTGCCAACAATATTTCCTAAGATTCTTTTTAATTCAACCTCAACTTGACCACTGGTCTGTATGTGGTAGGGTGTGCCTGTTTTGTGTGTGACCCATACAGAGATAACAATGTTGAAAATTATTTATTCATAAAGCGTGTGCCTTGGTCACTGATTATTACTGTAGGAGTCCCAAATCTAGTAAAGATATTTCTCTTAAGGAATTTGCACACAATCTTAACATCATTCGTTGCTGTTAAAATTGCCTCTACCCATTTTGAGACATAATCTACAACTACCAAAATGTATCGACATGACTTTGAGAAAGGAAATGGACCCATACAATCTATACCCCAAACATCAAATATTTCACATATGAGTATGGAATTTAAAGGCATTTCATCTCTTTTTGAAATATTACATGCCCTTTGGCATTTGTCACATGTCAACAGATATGATCTTGCATCTCTGAATAAAGTAGGCCAGTAGAATCCTGCTTCTAAAATCTTGGAAGCTGTTCTGGTGGAACTGTGGTGTCCACCATTTGCTCTGTCACGACAATGACTCAAAATATCTTTCATCTCTGCTTCTGGAACACATATTCTCACAATATTATATGCACAAAATTTAAACAAATAAGGATTCTCCCAGAAGTAATGTCTAGCATTAGTCCTTAGTTTCTTTTTTTTTTGCTGCGGAGAAAACTCCTTTGGTATCCAATGTCCTACCAGGTAATTAGAAATGTCAGCAAACCAAGGTGCCTGTTTTGCAATTACAGAGATAGAAAAATATGTTCATCTTTAAATTCTTCTCTGATTTCGACTGTCTCAACAGGTGGTATTTCCAATCTAGATAAATGTTCTGCCACTTGATTTTCTGTTCTTGTCACGACCCAAAATCCTAACCTGTCGTGATGGCGCCTATCTCAATACTAGACAAGCCGACAACCTTAATAAACCATAATTTCTTTTAAGTTTGAAAACATAATATTTGAATTCTATAGAAAATCTCACAAACTACTGGCATAAAATACATTCCCAAAACCCGGTGTCACTGAGTACATAAGCATCTGAATGATAACAAAGTCTGACTGATAACACACTGTCTGAAATTATAGAACAGTACAAAACGGAAAGAAAGAGAGTCAAGGTCAGCGGACGCCAAGCAGCTACCTTGATAGTCTCCAACTGATAATCGGTCCGTACGGACAACTCACGTACTATAGTATAATATCTGGATCTGCACGGACAACTCAAGTGCTGCAGGACAACTCACGTGCTGTACGGATAACTCACGTGCTATAGTATCAATATCTCACAATCAGTCCCTCGGCCCCACTCAGTCATAAATCTCTCTAGTCTCTCGGGCTCTCAGAAATCATAAAAATCAGCCCCAACATAAATGATATAATGTATTAACAAGGAACAATAGAGACTGAGATAAAATAAACAAGCAAATTGTGACTGAGTACAAAATAATAATTTAGCAGATAATTTAACATGTTCATGACCTTGGAGTCGCTTCTACTGTCCGCTTCTATGGACCTTACGTACCTGCGATGCCCATCCCGCTTCTGCGAGCTCGCACCTGCGAACCAAATTCCGCAGGTCCGATTGCACCAGAAGGAAGAAACTTTCTAGATTTCTTCTAAGTCTGAATTTGATTCGTTAACCATACGAAACTCACCTGAGACCCTCGGGACCTCAATCAAACATACCAACAAGTCTTAAAATATCATACAAACTTAGTCTACACCTCAAATAACATCAAACAACGCTAAAAACACGAATCATACCAAACTTAATGAACTTGAAACTTGAAACTTCTACAACCGATGCCGAAACCTATCAATTCACGTCCGATTGATCTTAAATTTTGCACACATGTCATATTCGACATTACGGACCTTCTCCAACTTTCGGAATCGAAATATGACCCCGATATCAAAAAGTCAATTCTCCGGTCAAACTTTCAAATTTAAATTTCTATTTTAGCCATTTCAAGCCTAATTCAACTACGGACTTCCAAATAATTTTTCGGACACGCACCTAAGTCTAAAATTACCATACGGAGCTATTGGAATCATCAAAACTCTATTCCGGGGTCGTTTACACATAAGTCAACATCCGGTCAAACTTTTCAACTTAAGTTTTCATCTTGGAGACTAAGTGTCTCAATTCATTTCAAAACCTCACCGGACCCAAACCAAATACCCCGACAAGTCATATAACAACTATAGAGCATAAATGGAGTAGTAAATGGGGAAATAGGATTGAGATACTGAAAATGACTGGCCGGGTCGTTACATTCTCCCCCTCTTAAATAAATATTTGTCCTCGAACGGGTTTAGAATCATACCTAGAGCCTCAAATAGGTGTGGATATTTGCTCCGCATCTCCCACTCAATCTCCGAGATAGCTTCTCCGACTGGCTGGCCTCTCCAATGCACTTTCACTGAAGCTATATTCTTTGATCTCAACTTTCGAACCTGCCGGTCTAAAATGGCCACCGGCTCTACATCATAAGTCAAATTACCATCCAACTGCACTGTGCTAAAATCCAAAATATGAGACGGATCCCCGACATACTTCTGGAGTATAAATACATGAAATACTGGATGTACACCCGATAGACTAGGCGGCAATGCAAGCTCATAAGCCACCTCTCCAATCTTCTTAAGTATTTCAAAAGGCCCAATAGACCGAGGGATCAACTTGCCTTTCTTCTCGAACCTCAACACACCCTTCGTGGGTGAAACATTGAGTAGAACCTTCTCCCCAACCATGTAAGAAACATCATGGACCTTTCTGTCGGCATAACTCTTCTGTCTAGACTGCGCCGTGCGAAGCCGCTCCTAAATCAATTTAACCTTCTCCAAAGCATCTTGAACTAAATCAGTACCCAATATTCTAGCCTCACCCGGCTCAAACCAACCCACCGGAGACCGACACCGTCTCCCATATAAAGCCTCATATGGAGCCATCTGAATGCTCGATTAGTAGTTGTTATTGTAAGCAAACTCTGCCAGTGGCAGAAATTGATCCCAAGAACCTCCAAAATCTTTTACACAAGCGAGTAACATATCTTCCAATATCGGAATAGTGCGCTCGGACTGCCCGTCCGTCTGAGGGTGAAATGTTGTACTTAACTGAACCTGTGTACCCAAACCTCGATGCACTGGTCTCAAAAACTGTGATGTAAACTGCGTGCCCCAATCTGAAATGATGGACAGTTGCACGCCGTGTAAGAAAACAATCTCGCGGATATAAATCTCAGCCAACCGCTCTGAAAAATAAGTAGTACCGACTGGAATAAAATGTGCGGACTTGGTTAGCCGATCTACAATTACCCAAACATCATCAAACTTCCTCAAAGTTCATGGGAGTCTGTTGGTTCCCCAAGTACACGCAAGTATATGTGGCCGTCAAGTAATAAAGTTACTCAAAAGTCGGATGTCGAACCTAAGAGACTTAGATTAACCGTTAAATAAGCAAGCTAAAATCAGTTAATAGTCCAAGATAATCAAGAGTTTGATTTTTCTATTACAACTACTATTGCAAAATTTAAACACGTAACCCAGGGAGATATAGATTTCAGGGTTGTGGTCGGTTTATCAATCCTATTGAGTTCGTAATTACACATGTTAATTCAAGTTATCTATGATTCCTAGTTGACTGGATCGTTTATATAAATAACATGTTCTCACAATACTATCCGTCTATCCATAATATATCAACCCTATATTCCTATGGTCTTGAATCGATCATGAACGAATATAATACGGTATTCAACTAAGCAAGACTGTTAGGCATATTCCTATCCTAACCGCGAAATCTTTTCCCGAGCCACGAGTTCAGAAATAAGCTCTCTCTAATTCTACTATAATCTAAACACGGCTTTCCCAAGCATAACATAGATAGTAAATAGAACTCAACTGTTGGCCAAACAATTAAGTAATTATGCACAGAATTAGAGAAACAACCAAAGATGATAACTCGAATTAACGGTAATATAATTAATAAACTTCAATATTCATGCCAACCACAACCCTAGAATGTGAAGTTTAGCTCCACATAGACATGGTAGAAAAACAACAAATCATCAAGAAAAAGTAAAGATTACTAAGTTTGATGGAAGAAAGATGGAATCTGATGAATTCCAGCCTCCACGGCGGCTCCGTGCTCTCCCTAGGTCTAAAGTATGTCAAAAGTCCTCTAAAAAATGTTTTTACATGTATTTATACTAAGTAGGGTCGGGCCCAGACGAAAATACCTTTTCTAGCCGAAATAGGAAAACTTGCAAACTTATTTCTTTTCATGCATCGCCCAGTGCGTCGCACTAGTGCTTTTTCCTGTCAGACCATAAAAAACCCAGTCTCTGAACTTTGGAGATTTATAACAAAACTTTTTACTAATGATTCGCATAGTGCCTCGCACTAGTGCATTTTTTCAGCAGTTGCTTCTTCCTTGAATTTTGACTTCCAGAATTGATCCTCAATCTCCGAACATGATCCCAGCTTAATCACTTGGGCTTTTACTCAGACTTCAAAGCTCCAAATAGCTCGAATTCATTCCATAACATCTACATAGCTCAGAATCACTCTTACAAGGTATAAAATACGCAATTAGTGCAAAATACTAGTGATTAAAGCTCAAACTCAATTAAAGTGTAGCAAATTAGAGTATAATAAGCGACTAAAATACGTAAATCTAGCCTACCGTCAACACACCATACTTAAACCATTGCTCGTCCTCGAGCAATCAAACTACACTTTATATAGACATGGCCTTTTTAAATAATTCTCCTAACTCATCACACCAAGAATCTTTAAAATAGACTAAGCACAAGAGTGTAACATCTTTCCCTCAAGATTTGACTTACAATGTAACGACCCGGCCGGTCGTTTTGAGAATTTGAGCCCCGATCCCCTAATATCTGCTTTCCCCATATTTGTTTCTGTTTTTGGGATTTGCCGGAGTGTTTGGTTATGGAATTCAGAGAGTTTTGGGACACTTAGTCCCTAGTTGTGAGTTTAAGCCTTAGAGTTTTGATTGTAGTCGGAACTGTGTGAAGACGTATCCGGAATGGAATTCCGTCGACTCCGTTAGCTCCGTTGAGTGATTTTGGAGTTAGGAGCACACCTGGAATGTGTTTTGGAGGTCTGTAGTAGATTTTGGCTTGAATTGGCGAAAGTTAGTTTTTCGGTGATTTCGGCCAATAGTGGAAATTTTGATATCGAGCTCAGAATGGAATTCCAAAAGTGGCTGTAGGTTCGTAATGTCATTTGTGACCTGTGTGTAAAATTTGAGGTCATTCGGACTAGATTTGATATCGTTCGGCGTCGTTTGTAGAATTTGGAAAATTTTAAATTCTTAGGCTTGAATCCATGCTTAATTCATGATTTTGGTGTTGTTCGACGTGGTTTGAAGGCTCGACTAAGGTGCGAGACCGCAGATGCAGCCCCATGAGCACAGATACGGAAATCGCTGGGCAGAAAAGGGGATTCCGAGGGTTTGCAATTTCATAACACAAAATTTGATTTGGAGCTCGGTGGGAGACGATTTCATGAGGGATTTTGAAGGAGAACTATTGGGTAACGAATTCTAACTCTATTTTGATCATAATATAATAATCTATTGTTGTGTTCCTAGTCTAATTAAGGAATTTGAGGGTAAAAGTTTGGAAATGGGGGAAAAGGTTCCCCAATTGAAAATCTGAGATTTGAATGGGAAATTGACGTCGGTTTTAGATGATTTTTGTTCGAGTGAACCCATGAGTGAATGTGTGTTTATAAATTGTAATTTTTACCCGATTTCGAGACGTAGGCCCGAGGTGACCTTTGGGCCTTTTTCCTAATTTCACGCTTTAGCTTCGAATTAATTAGCTAAATTAGTTACTTGTAGTTATATTTATATTATGCAATTTATTTGAATAGATTTGGGCCATTTGGAGTCGGATACTCGTGGAAAGAACGTGTTATCGAGGTGATTTGAGTGGTTCGAGGTAAGTGGCTTGCCTAACCTTGTGTTGGGGACTTTCCCCTTAGGATATTTCGATATTACTTGGTGTGTGAGCGCCGTGTACGTGAGGTGACGAGTACGTACACGGGCTGTTATTGCAAAAATCTCGTTTATCCCTTTTTAATCATAAATTATTTCTCTTATTAAATTGCACTAATATGCTTAATTGTTTAGTTTAGACTAGAAAAGCATGCTCACGTGTTTTAACTGCCTATTTGACATTCTGTGCGTCATGCTTAGTTAAATCCCTATTTTCCTTTTCTATGTTCAGTATAAACTATATAACTCGATGCCATACTTGCCATTTCATCTTGCGTTGCATATTTAAATTGGGACTACAGACGTATTCCGGGAGATCCCCCTGTCTTGCATATTTACTTTGGGACTACAGTCGTATTTCGGGAGATCCCCCTGTCTTGCATATTTACTTTGGGACTAACGGACATATTTCGGGAGATCCCCCAGCACTGCATATTTACTTTGGGACTACGGACGTATTCCGGGAGATCCCCCAGCACTGCATATTTACTTTGGGACTACGGACGTATTCTCGGAGATCCCCATGTACTGCATATTCATTCGGAACTACGGGACGGTATCCCGGGAGATTCCCCATTGTGTTACTTTGTTCTAAGCCGAGGGCTCCCTTAACTGTTAAATTTTTGAGAATTTCTTTAATTGCGTTACCGTAAATTTTGCTTATATCTTTTACTGTTTAGTTTATTATATTTACTCCGATAGGGCCTTGGCCTGACCTCGTCACTACTCGACCGAGGTTAGGCTTGGCTCTTACTGGGTACTATTGTGGTGTACTCATGCCCTTTCCTGCTCATGTTTTCGTGTACAGATTCTAGGAGACTTCAAGGTACTTCTGCTTGCGTCCGCAGATCTTCGGAGTCCCCTTCTTCTCCCTCGCCTATAGACTTTCTTTATTATCTTCAGACTTTTGTATAGAGCTACATAGATTATAGCAGCTTGTGACTTAGTGATATTCCGGGTCTTGGGAAAAAATATTTTGTATATGTCGAGTGGTACTACTCTTAGCTATTCATAATATGCTGTTTATCTTTAAGATGTTGTGTTTTATTTATTGTTTTCGTTATATTAGGCTTACCTAGTCGTAAAGACTAGGTGCCATCACGACACCGTACGGAGGGTTAAGTTGGGTCGTGACAAGTTGGTATCAGAGCACTAGGTTCATAGGAGTCGCGAGTCATAAGCCGGTTTATTAGAGTCTTGCGGGTCGGTGCGGAGATGTCCGTACTTATCTTCGGGAGGCTATGTAACTATTAAGAACAATCATATTTCTTTGATTTCCTTGTCGTGCGAGTTATTGACATCAAAAATTCTAAGATTTTATTCTATTCTTTCTCACAGATGGTGAGGACCCATACTGGGAGGACCGACGATCAGGCACCCGAGCCCCCTACCAGAGCCGCCAGAGGCCGGGGTCAGGGTAGAGGACAACTACGTGGTGCAGCCCGAGCACATGTGAGAGCTACATCAGAGGAGCCCCCCAGCAGCTCCAGCCGGAGGGCCAGCGCCGGAGATCCCTATTGCTACTCCAGCCCTCCAGGAGACTTTAGCTCAGTTCTTAAGCATGTTCAGCACTCTGGCTTAGGCTGGACTATTTCCGATAGCTCCCGCTATATCTCAGGCCGGGGGAGGGGCACAGACTCCCACAGCCCATACTTATGAGCAGAGGGTCCAGGTTGATCAGGCCCTAGAGTATATTCCTATGCCCCCAGTGGCTCCGGTTCAGCATGAGATCAGGGTAGCTGCTTCTGAGGCAGAGCAGCTCAGACTTGAGAGGTACAAGAAGTACCACCCACCTACTTTCAGCGGACTAGCTTCAAATGATGCTCTGGGTTTTCTTGAGGAGTGTCATTGTATTCTCCGCACTATGGGCATTGTGGAGACGAGTGGGGTTTCTTTCACCGCTTTCCAGCTAGGGGGAACGACATATCAGTGGTGGCGTGCCTATGAGTTGAGTAGCCCGGACGAGGCAGCCTCACTCACTTGGACTCAGTTTTCAGAGATGTTCTTGTGTGAGTATGTTCCTTAGAGCATCAGGGACGCTTGGCGCATAGAGTTTGAGCAGTTGCGTCAGGGTGCTATGACTGTGTCGGAGTATGCAATCCGTTTCAGTGAGCTAGCTCGCCATGCACTGGCTCTGGTTGCTACAGTCAGAGAGAGGGTTCATCGCTTCATTGATGGACTCCACCCCAGTATTCGGACCAGTATGGCCAGGGATTTGGAGATGGACATCACTTATCAGCAGTTAGTGAGCATTGCCAGGAGGGTGAAGAGCATGTTTGCCCGGGACCGAGAGGAGAGAGAGGCCAAGAGGTCTCGAGAGGCTGGTCATTATTCAGGAGCTCGTGCACCAACAACACTCTATGGTAGGGGTTTTGTGAGTCGCCCTATTCATTCAGCTCTTCTAGCAGCCAGTGATGTTCCAGCTACTCCTAGACCTTAGGAGCCCTATTATGCACCACCAGTATCCAGTGTGCCTCCACCGGCCAGTCCAACAGGCCAGGTCCGAGTCAGTCTCAGCCGCTGCGTCCTCCGAGAGGTTGTTTTGAGTGTGGTGACACTCGTCACCTGGTTAGAGATTGCCCTAGAGCCAGGAGGGGTGCACCTCCATAGACTTATTAGCCTCCACGTGCTCCACCAGTTCCTCCAGCCATTTGTCCAGTACCAGCTGCCACCCCACCTCCTCAGCCAGCTCGAGGTGGAGGTCAGGGAGGTCGAGGTCGCCCTAGAGGAGGGAGGCCAGGCCAGGTACTATGCCCTTCCAGCCCATTCAGAGGCTGTTGCTTCAGATTCAGTCATCACAGGTATCGTCCCTATCTGTCATAGGGATGCATCAGTATTATTTGACCCAGGCTCCACGTATTCATATATCTCCTCTTATTTTGCTCCACATTTGGGGATATCTCGGGATTCTTTGAGTTCCCATGTTTATGTATCTACTCCCGTGGGAGATTCTCTTGTTGTGGACCGTGTATATCGGTCGTGTTTGATTGCTCTTAGTGGTTTTGAGACCAGAGCCGATTTGTTATTACTTAGTATGGTAGATTTTGATGTTATCTTGGGCATGGACTAGTTGTTGCCCCATTATGCTATTCTTGATTATCATGCTAAGACCGTGACGCTGGCTATGCCAGGTTTGCCGAGATTAAAGTGTAGAGGTACCTTAGAGTGTACTCCCCGCAGGGTCATTTCATTTCTTAGGGCTCAACGAATGGTTGAGAAGGGGTGTGATGTGTATTTGGCCTATGTGAGAGATGTCAGTATTGATACCCCTACAGTTGAGTCAGTTCCAATAGTGAGGGACTTTCTAGATGTGTTTCCAGCTAATCTTCCGGGCATGCCGCCCGATAGAGATATTGATTTTGGCATTGATTTATTGTCGGGCACTTAGCCCATATCTATTCCTCCTTATCGTATGGCTCCTCCTGAGTTGAAGGAGATGAAGGAGCAGTTGCAGGAGTTGCTTGATAAGGGTTTCATCAGGCCCAGTGTATCACCTTGGGGTGCTCCGGTCTTATTTGTGAAGAAGAATGATGGTTCTATGCGTATGTGTATTGATTATCGGCAGTTGAACAAGGTTACAGTGAAGAACAAGTATCCCTTGCCTTGCATCGATGATTTATTTGATCAGTTACAGGGTGCCAGGGTGTTTTCCAAGATTGACTTGCGTTCTGGCTATCATCAGTTGAAGATTCGGGAGCCAGACATCCCGAAGACTGCTTTCAGGACCAGATATGGTCACTTTGAGTTTCTTGTCATGTTATTTGGGCTGACCTATGCCCCTGCAGCCTTTATGCATTTGATGCACAGTGTATTCCGGCCTTATCTTCATTCCTTCGTCATTGTGTTTATTGACAACATCCTGGTATATTCCCGGTCTCGAGAAGATCATGAGCAGCACCTGAGGACCGTGCTTCAGACTTTGAGAGAGAAGAAATTGTATGCAAAATTTTCTAAGTGTGAATTCTAGCTTGATTCAGTGGCATTCTTGGGCCACATAGTGTCTTGTGATGGGATCAAGGTAGATCCGAAGAAGGTGGAGGCAGCGCAGAGTTGGCCTAGACCGTCATCAGCTATGGAGATCCGCAGTTTCCTTGGTTTGGCGGGGTATTACCGTTGCTTTGTGGAGGGGTTTTCATCCATTGCAGCACCTATGACCAGGCTGACCCAAAAGGGTGCTCCGTTTAGGTGGACCGGGGAGTGTGAGCAGAGCTTTTAGAAGCTCAAGACGGCTTTGACTACAGCCCAGTATTAGTATTGTCTACAGGTTCGGGGTCCTATACTGTCTATTGTGATGCCTCAAAGATTATCCTTGGAGCGGTATTGATGCAGGACGGTAGGGTGATTGGCTACGCGTCTAGGCAGTTGAAGGTGCATGAGAAGAATTATCCGGTTCATGATCTCGAGTTAGCAGCTATTATTCACGCACTGAAGATCTGGCATCATTATTTGTATGGTGTTCCCTGTGAGATTTACATTGACCACCGGAGTTTGCGGTACTTGTCCAGGCAGAAAGACCTTAATTTGCGTCAACGGAGGTGGTTGGAGCTACTTAAAGACTATGATATCACTTTATTGTACCACCCGGGGAAGGCCAATATAGTGGCCGACGCCTTGAGTCGCCGGGAAGAGAGTTTGGGGAGTTTGGCATATTTTCCGGCAGCTGAGAGGCCCTTAGCCTTGGATGTTCAAGCCTTAGCCAGCCAGTTGGTGAGATTGGATATTTCAGAGCCTCGCCAGGTATTAGCTTGTGTGGTTGCTCGATCTTCTCTTTATGACCGTATTAGGGAGCGCCAGTATGATGATCCTCATCTTCTAGTTCTTTAGGACAGGGTTCGATGAGGTGATGCCAGAGATGTAACTATTGGTGATGACGGTGTGATGAGGATACAGGTCCAGATCTGTGTGCCCAATGTAGATGGGCTTCAGGAGTTGATTCTCGAGAAGGCCCGCAGCTCGCGGTACTCCATTCATCCTGGTGCCACGAAGATGTATCAGGATTTGAGACAGCACTACTGGTGGAGGAGGATGAAAAAGGATATAGTTGGGTTTGTGGCCAAGTGTCTCAACTATCAGCAGGTTAAATATGAGCATCAGAGACCAGGTGGATTACTTCAGAAGTTAGAGATCCCAGAGTGGAAGTGGGAGCGGATCACCATGGACTTTGTGGTTGGACTTCCTTGGACTTTGAGAAAGTTCGATGCTATTTGGGTGATCATGGATCGGCTGACCAAGTCAGCTCATTTTATTCCAGTGTTGACCACTTACTTTTCGGAGAGATTGGCTGAGATTTATATCAGAGAGATTGTCCGCCTTCATGGTATTTCAGTATCCATCATTTCAGACAGAGGTACATAGTTCACATCACGGTTTTGGAGAGCCATACAGAGTTGGGTACTAGGGTGAAGTTGAGCACAACCTTTCACCCTCAGACGGACGGGCAGTCCGAGCGCACGATTCAAATTCTTGAGGATATGCTCCGTGCATGTGTGATGGAGTTCGGAGGGTCATGGGACCAATACTTGCCACTTGCAGAGTTTTCCTACAACAACAATTACCAGTCCAACATTCAGATGGCACCGTATGAGGCTTTGTATGGTAGGCGGTGCTGGTCCCCTGTGGGATGGTTTGAGCCGGGCGAGGCCCGATTATTGGGTAAAACTTTGGTCCAGGATGCCCTGGATAAGGTGAAGGTGATTCAGGAGAGACTTTGCACAGCCTAGTCCAGGCAGAAGAGTTATGCAGACCGTAAGGTTCGTGATTTGGCATTTATGGTTAGTGAGCGGGTTTTGCTTCGGGTATCGCCTATGAAGGGCATCATGAGGTTCGGGAAGAAGGGCAAGCTGAGCCCGAGGTTCATTGGTCCTTTTGAGATATTGCAGCACGTTGGGGAGGTTGCTTATGAGCTTGCCTTGCCTCCCAGCCTAGCAGGAGTTCATCCGGTATTCCACGTTTCTATGCTCCAGAAGTATTACAGTGATCCGACTCATGTATTGGATTTCAGCTCAGTCCAATTGGACAAAGATCTATCTTATGTTGAGGAGCTAGTAGCCATTTTGGACAAGTAGGTCAGAAAGCTCAGGTCAAAGAATATTGCTTCAGTAAAGGTCCAGTGGAGGGGTCACCCGATTGAGGAGGCGACTTGAGAGACTGAGCAGGAAATGTGCAGCCAGTACCCTCATCTTTTCACAGTTTCAGGTATGTCTTTATACTCGTTCGAGGACGAACGATTGTTTTAAGAGGGGGAGGATGTAATGACCCGGCCGGTCATTTTGAGAATTTGAGCCTCGATCCCCTAATATCTGCTTTCCCCATATTTGTTTCTGTTTTTGGGATTTGCCGGAGTGTTTGGTTATGGAATTCAGAGAGTTTTGGAACACTTAGTCCCTAGTTGTTAGTTTAAGCCTTAGAGTTTGGACCGTAGTCAGAACTGT
This sequence comes from Nicotiana tabacum, assembly GCF_000715075.1. Lineage (NCBI taxonomy): Eukaryota > Viridiplantae > Streptophyta > Magnoliopsida > Solanales > Solanaceae > Nicotiana > Nicotiana tabacum. The sequence continues at coordinate 60,732,576 of NC_134083.1, forward strand.
GTGAAGACAGATCTGGAATGGAATTTTGTTGACTCCGTTAGATCTGTTGAGTGATTTTGGGGTTAGGAGCACGTACGGAATGTGTTTTGGAGGTCTGTAGTAGATTTAAGCTTGAATTGGCGAAAGTTAGTTTTTCGGTGATTTCGGCCAATAGTGGAAATTTTGATATTGAGCTCGGAATGGAATTCCGTAAGTGGTTGTAGGTTTGTAATGTCATCTGTGACCTGTGTGTAAAATTTGAGGTCATTCGAACTAGATTTGATGTGGTTCGGCGTCGTTTGTAGAATTTGGAAAATTTTAAATTTTTAGGCTTGAATCCGTGCTTAATTCATGATTTTGGTGTTGTTCGACGTGGTTTGAAGGCTCGACTAAGTTCATATGGTGTTTTAGGATTGGTTGATATGTTTGGTTGAGGTCCCGAGGGCCTCGGGTGTGTTTTAGATGCTTAACGGGAAGAAATTTGGACTTAGGAAAATCTGGTGCATTGTTGGTTTTGGTGTTTCGCACCTGTGAGGGGAGTCCGCAGGTGCAGACTCGCATGTGCGCTTGGGAGTTCGCAGATGCGGAATTGGCTGGGCTCACAGGTACGGCTGGTCGTCCGCAGAAGCGGAGCCGCAGATGCGGCCTAGGGGTCACAGATGCGGACCTAGCCCAATAAGTGACTTCCGCACCTGCGTTGATTTTTCCGCAGGTGCGAGACCGTAGTTGCGGCCCCATGAGCACAGATGCGGAAATCGCTAGGAAGAAAAGGGGATTTTGAGGGTTTGAAATTTCATAACACGAAATTTGATTTGGAGCTCGGTGGGAGACGATTTCTCGAGGGATTTTGAAGAAGAACTATTGGGTAACAAATTCTAACTCTATTTTGATCATAATACAATAATCTATTGTTGTTTTCCTTGTCTAATTAAGGAATTTGAGGGTAAAAGTTTGGAAATGGGGGAAAAGGTTCCCCAATTGAAAATCTGAGATTTGAATGGGAAATTGACGTCGGTTTTAGATGATTTTTGTTCGAGTGAACCCATGAGTGAATGGGTGTTTATAAATTGTAATTTTTACCCTATTTCGAGACGTGGGCCCGGGGTAACTTTTGGGCGTTTTTCCTAATTTCACTCTTTAGCTTCGAATTAATTAGCTAAATTAGTTACTTGTAGTTATATTTACATTATGCAATTTATTTGAATAGATTCGGGCCATTTGGAGTCGGATACTCGTGGCAAGAACGTATTATCGATGTGATTTGAGCGGTTCGAGGTAAGTGCCTTGCCTAACCTTGTGTTGGGGACTTTCCCCTTAGGATATTTCGATATTACTTGGTGTGTGAGCGCCGTGTACGTGAGGTGACGAGTACGTACACGGGCTGTTATTGCAAAAATCCCGTTTATCCTTTTTTAATCATCAATTGTTCCTCTTATTAAATTGCACTAATATGCTTAATTATTTAGTTTAGACTAGAAAAGCATGCTTACGTGTTTTAACTGCCTATTTGATATTCTATGTGCCATGCTTAGTTAAATCCCTATTTTCCTTATCTGTGTTCAGTGTAAACTGTATAACTCGATGCCATACTTGCCATTTCATCTTGCGTTGCATATTTTAATTGGGAGATCCCCCTGTCTTGCATATTTACTTTGGGACTACGGACGTATTTCGGGAGATCCCCCTGTCTTGCATATTTACTTTGGGACTACAAACGTATTCCGGGGGATCCCCCAGCACTGCATATTTACTTTGGGACTACGGACGTATTCCGGGAGATCCCCCAGCACTGCATATTTACTTTGGGACTACGAATGTATTCCGGGAGATCCCCTTGTACTGCATATTCATTCGGAACTACGGGACGGTATCCCGGGAGATTCCCCATTGTGTTACTTTGTTCTAAGCCGAGGGCTCCCTTAACTGTTAAATTTTCGAGAATTTCTTTAATTGTGTTACTGTAAATTTTGCTTATATCTTTTATTGTTTAATTTATTATATTTACTCCGGTAGGGCCTTGACCTGACCTCGTCACTACTCGACCGAGGTTGGGCTTGGCACTTACTGGGTACCATTGTGGTGTACTCATGCCCTTTCCTGCATATGTTTTCATGTGCAGATCCAGGTACGATCTATCAGCCTTGGGGTTAGTGTGTGCTGCTGATTCTAGGAGACTTCAAGGTACTTCTGCTTGCGTCCGCAGATCTTCGGAGTCCCCTTCTACTCCCTCGCCTATAGACTTTCTTTATTATCTTCAGACTTTTGTATAAAGCTACATAGATTATAGCAGCTTGTGACTTAGTGATATTCCGGGTCTTGGGAAAAATTATTTTGTATATGTCGAGTGGTACTACTCTTGGTTATTCATAATATGCTGTTTATCTTTAAGATGTTGTGTTTTCTTTATATTTTTCGTAATATTAGGCTTACCTAGTCGTAAAGAATAGGTGCCATCATGACACCGTACGGAGGGTTAAGTTGGGTCGTGACACACAAGTACCATGCATTATTCACAACTCACTCACTTACTCTTACATAAAGATCAATGACATTACCTTTCCTTCATGAATCAAGTGCCCTCACACAACAAAAGAGAGTAGTTCCATACACAATAAAATTTAAGAACAATTAGGAACTCAAGATAGAAAGAATTCACTCACTCTCAGAAATAAAATTCATATACCACAAAAGATGCACCATAGGCTTGCCCATAATGTACTGATCTACTAATCGAGCTCATTCAGTCTAAGATCAAGTTGGACTTTAATTGGTTGTAATGTAGGTTGCGGGTCTGGTAGGATACATTTGGATATAAGAGTGACTACACCTCCCTAAGCACTTTAATACATACACTTTAACATTTAAAACTCCACACTTATGTCAAACCATAACTCCACCTTCACATCAATGTATATTAACTCCATACTACTTTAAGCACAATTACATCAAGAGTCACCACTATCAAGGAATATATTTCACAGCAATACAACTATTTGTTTTTCCTTTTCAATTCAAGTGGCTCTTACTTTTTCAAAATAATGCACCTTTCTCCTTATTTCATTAGTTCCACTTAAAAGCCAAACCAATCACCCCACACTTTAACTTTTACAAAGTTCATTACAATTCAAGTACTTATGAGAGGTGAAAAAGTTCAAATAGATGGTTAATTCAAACAAATGGGTAAGGCTTGTAATATGGTTGCCAAAGAAATAGGATTACAGGCTCAAAGGGTTAACTACGATATATAACAATTAGGCGGGTAAAACATATAGCTGGTTCAACAAAGAAACACCTATATCACTTCCAAGACTTGTCACGACCCAAAATCCCACCACAGGCGTCGTGATGATACTTAGTCTCTAAGACTAAGTAAGCCAATTATAATCAGAATTCAAGCCATTTTTTTCAATACAGGTGCCAAAAACCAACAGCGAAAATAATTACAAAAACCTCCCAAGACTGGTAATACTGAGTCACGAACTCTAACTAAATACAAGAAATGATCTCAAGGATCGAATACTCTACACTGTTTGAATAATAATTAACAGTATAATAAAATGGAAAGACTCCAAGAGACTGCGACGACCAAGCAATCCTACCTTGAATCCTTGCGATCATACCCTAATCTCTGTCCGAATCCAATATCTCCAATACCTGGCTCTGCACAAAAATGTACAAAAGTATAGTATGAGTATACCACAGTCGGTACCCAGTAAGTATCAAGATTAACCTCTGTGGAGTAGTGACGAGGTACAGTCAAGACATTCACTAGTCAAATAACCTGTGCAATATAGCATACAAAAATAATACAAAATAAATGGCAGTGATAGCAACACCAATCAATTAGTGATTTAAATAGCAAGGCAACCGGAACACCATAAATATTGCTCAAACTAATAATAAACACAGGTACAACCAATTAATCAAGTTCTTCAAAATATACATCTTTTATCTATAAGTTTTTCAATAAAAGTCTCTAGAATATAATCCTTTACAATAAATATAGTTCGAATATGCTTCCTCCAAATAAATATCTTTCCATTATAATTTTTTTCAAATAAATATCTTTCGAATATAATTCTTTCAAGTAAAGATCTTTTAAATATAATTCTTTCAAATAAAAGTCACCATGTGACACCTCATTTAACTTCCCCGGTGTGAGAAATATATTCAACATATCACATCAAATGGCACGACAATACCTTTGTGCACTTGTCTCATTCTCACCCAATATATAAGATATATATATATGTAGACCAAATCATTTGGCACGACAACACCTTTCGTGCATTTATCTCTTTCTCACCGTGCATACGTATAACAATACCAACTAGGTGGGAGAAAAGTCAATAACAATAAAAGAAATAAAGAGGGAGGCACACAGTAAGCAACAACGACTACAAGTCACATAGAAAACATAGGTGCACAATAACATCTCAAGATAAAGGCATGGATGTATACACAACAAAACGATATCACAATATAATGTATGTCTCACGTCCTCACCTGCAGGGAAATACCCTTCGTGCCATGAATATATGACAATATAAAAATTATGGCACGACATCACCCTTCGTGCTTTTACTCTGATCCTCACCTGATAATATAAATGAAATGGCACGGCATCACCCTTCGTGCTTTACACTCTCAATGGCACGGTATCACCCTTCGTGCTTTACACTCTCAAATGGCACGGTATCACCCTTCGTGCTTTACACTCTCCCTCATATGATAATATAATTCAAATGGCATGGCATCACCCTTCGTGCTTTACACTTTTCCTTGCCAAGCACATGTATATCATTAACAAGCAAGGTAGGAAGCATAAATAACATCAGGGAGAGTGTTTAAACCACAACACAATACAATTACTCATATCACAATTTGCCACTGACCACAACCAAATTCCAAATATGTAGCAGAATCAATAAATTTCTCAACAAATAGCTCAAGGCTCCACACAACGTATATAAAACCTCAAAACAATCAACAGAGGTGAAATTTACTCTGTATAGGGCAACACCTTCATTAATCCAAATTCTTGATAATTATATTAACTCCTCAATTTAAACTTATTTAATAAATATTTGCAAATAAGGATTCCATCATGAATTTAATTCCAAGAAAAATATCAAATCAACAAACACACGAAATTCACATAAAATCCAAGTGACAATAACACCAAATTATTATATAAAATACAAACTCGGCAAATAATGAATGAGGCGTGATAATTCAAGGATTTACTAAATAGCAACAATTATCCAATTTAATAAATAAAAATGTCTAAAACTTTAAACCAATAAAATTTGGACATATAAGCCCGAGTACGTACTCGTCACCTCGCGTACACGACTTTCAATCACACAATTTTCACATAAGACTCAATGCCTAACGGGTAATTCCCCCACTCAAGGTTAGGCAAGATACTTACCTTTTTGAAGTTATGCCGATATTTCAAAATCGCCTTCTTGCTTGAATTAACCTCCGGACAGCTCAAATCTATCCAAATTAATTGTACAACTTTATTCAAATTCATCGAAAACTATTCCGGATAATAATACGCCGACATAAAAATTTATTCTAAAAGGTCAACGCAGGCCCACCTCTCGGAACCTGACATAATTTTCACGAAATCCGAATACCCATTCCGATACGAGTTCAACCATAACAATTTTATCAAATTCTAATAACAAATCGTCCTCCAAATCTTGAATTTTTGTTTTTGGAAGATTTTAAAAAAATCTTGATTTCTTCCATTTAAATCAGAATTAAACGATGAATATAACCATGGATTTATGAAATATAATCACGTTCGGGTATACAACACTTACCTAGATGATTTGCTTGAAATACCCACGAAGAATCGCTCAAAACCGAGCTTTACAACTCCAAAAATGATAAAAATGGCTAACCCTCGAAATAGAGTACTTTTATGTTCTGCCCAGGTGTTTGTACATCGCGATTGCGGAAGAACTAATGCGATCTCGAAGAAGAAAAGGGCTACTGCCTCAAAATATACTACGCGATCGCGGAATGATGCATGCGATCACGTAGAAGAAATGACACTGCCCACAAAAGGGCTCTACGCGAACGCGAAATGAGGGAGTGCGAACACGATGAAGAAAAATCCAAAGGTTCGCGATCGCTAACCTTACTCTGCGAACACAATGAAGAAAAATATGGTATGTCAATAATACACTACGCGATCGCGTGAGATAGCATGCGATCGCAGAGGAGAAGAGGAAATCATCATCTGTTACAGTTGGGCTATGCGAATGCGGGCAGTGAGGTGCGAACGCGGAGAAGAAAAAGGCACACTTCTGCGATCGCGGACAGGACTATGCGAACGCAAAGAAGGAAAATGGCCAGTCCCCCAAACAGCCTTCACGATCACGCCTTCACCTACTCGATTGCATAGAAGGGAACACCAGATATCAGAATAGCCATCCAAAACAAGAGAAAATGACCCGTAGCCCATCCGAAATGCACCTGAGACCCTCAGGACCTTAACCAAATCTACCAACACATACCAAAATACAATACGAACTTAGTCGAGGCTTCGAACCACGTCAAATAATCCTGAAATTATGAATCAAGCGTTGAATCGAATTATGAGTTTTCAAATCTTCCAACTTATATATTTTGCGCCGAAACGTATCAAATCAATCTGGAATAACTTCAAATTTTACACACAAGTCATAAATGTCGTAATGGATCTATTCCAATTTCCAGAATCAAAATATGACCTCGTTATCAAAAATTTAACCTTTGGACAAACTTTCCAAAAATCTTATATTTATCCAACTTTCGCCAAAATGCGTCGAATTGTCCTACGGACTTCCAAATCAAAATTCGAACATACGCCTAAGTCCGAAATCGTCATACGAAGCTATTGCCATCATCGAAATTCCATTCTGGGGGTCGTTTGCTCAAAAGTCAACTCTTCGGTCAACTCTTTCCATTTAAGCTTCTAAATAAGAATTGTCCTTTAAATTTAATTCCAAATCTTCCGAAAACCGAACTCGACCACACCTGCGGGTCATAATACATATTACGAATCTACTCGATACCTTTAGTCGCTGAACAAGGCGTAACTTCTTAAAATGACAAGTCGGGTCGTTACAAGACTGAACAAAACTAATATTTCGCTTTGCAAATGCACGGGGCAAGTTCCAGACATCAAATGCAATGCATTGAATAACACACAAACCTCACACACACATGGCACATAACTCACTCTGGATTGGACTCACCAAGACACTCTAGTCAAAGCAGTTAAGCAAAGTTAAGGTCATACTATTTAAGATACTTATACAAGAGTCAAAAACTGAGCCTAAGCGTCACAACCAAAGTACTCACTATTCTCAAGGTATAACAAAGTCAAGAGATATTGCTTCAATTCAATTCATAGCAAGATGGCTCCTACTCCTAACAAAAATAAAACTAACTACACCCGGTTCAAACAAGACCCTTGGAAAAGAACCGCGGCATAAAGAAAAATCAAGGGGGAATTACTACACTACCTAAAATTTTTGTCCTTTTTCTTTAATCTTAAATCCCTCAAGAAAATTGTCTAGAAGATCCATCGTCGGAAAAAGTCCAATTTTTCTACCCTTTTTTTTTTTATTTTTCTTAGGAACTACTAAAATACTACACAACTACGAAAACAAAAATAAGAAGTTAACATTTTTCTAACACACTACTACTAATAGAGAAATTCTCCCACCCCACACTTAAAGGTGTGCAGTGTCCCCAATGCACAAATAAAGCAAAATAATAACAAAGGTGGACAAGCAACTCCCTGAAAGGGCAAAGGCCGAAGCAATAGCGACTCACGGGATAATCAGACTTCCCCCAGGCATGGTCCTTTGTATGGGCACCCCACACTTAGTTCTCACCATCTAGATTGCTTTTGCACTCTTCCAATAGCTTTGTTTCCTATGCTTATAATCCTACAAAACAAAAACATACACTACAACAGTAATAAGATAAAAATAAAAATAAAAGAAAGTAAAGCTGGGTTGCCTTCCAACAAGCGCCTGATTTAACGTTACGGCACGACACATAATCACTTTTTGCCTTCACCTCGAACTTATGAATTGAGCCCCTAATTTGGCTTCAAGCTTTGTGTTATGCTCCCGGGGTGGTGGGACAAATGTAATTGGGCTAAGTAACCAATTTCGCATTCTACACTTCTCAGCCTTCGGATGAGGTATGTAATTTTGTCTCTCTGGCACGACGAATTCAAGAATGTAAGCACCCCGTTCCTCGTCCATTGGCTCCTCCAAAGGCTCAGATGAATCGATTTCCATGTTATCATCCAAACACAATGTTGAAAAATGTATGGAATGAGGACCCATGTGCCCTAACTCTAGAATTGTATTACTATTTACATCCTCATATGTACACACACTAGATTTCCTAAAAGTAATGTTATCTACTCTCTCACATGACTCTAGAGCACTCTTCTTAATATTGGCATCATCAAGAAAAATATGGTCTAATGATTGGTATTCTCGTTTTAGCTCCTCAATTTGGTCTAGAAGATTTTTTTCAGTTTCACACAACTCATCATTAAATTGTTGGGCGTTGAACGCACCAACCTTTGCACTCAAATCTGTATCTAAGTTGTGCAAAGCCAAGCCAAACTTGTCAATTTCTTGTGCAAGATCAACTCTCTCCTTCGACCATTCATTCACCAACTTTGTTAGAAGATAACGTCATTCCGTATATTCTCTTAATCGTGAATATCCATCCCAATACCAACCCTTACTCCCATATTCAAATTCAGACCTCCCAGAGTTCAGGTCATGACAAGCCCAAAAAGACGGGCCATAAAAGTCTTCTGTCAATCAAACATCTTCATCAGTAACCTTATCTCCAGATATTTCATCCCCAGATGTCATGTTGAGAGAACTATGAACACACTAAGATAAAAAACAAATTGTTATAAAAATAAAAATATTTACAATAAGAAAACAAATAAACAAAATCTATAAAGATAAGAGTAAAAGTCTAATCTAGAAAAATAACTAAATAGGAAAATTTAAAACTTGAACAGAAATCAATTAAAAGCTTAACTTAGATAAATAATCAATAACTAAGTTCCCGGCAACGGCGCCAAAAACTTGTTGGTTCCCCAAGTACACGCAAGTATACGTGGTCGTCAAGTAATAAAGTGACTCGAAAGTCGGATGTCGAACCCACAAAGACTTAGATTAACCATTAACTAAGCAAGCTAAAATTAGTTAATTGTCCAAGATAATTAAGAGTTTGATTTTTATTTTACAACTACTATTGCGAAATTTAAACACGTAACCCAGGGAGATATAGATTCCAGGGTTGTGGTTGGTTTATCTATCCTATTGAGTTTGTAATTACACCTGTTAATCCAAATTATCTATGATTGCTAGTTGACCGGATCATTTATATAAATATCATGTTCCCACAATACTATCCGTCTATCCATAATATATCAACCCTATATTCATATGGTCTTGAATCTATTATGAACGAATATAATACGGTATTCAACTAAGCAAGACTGTTAGGTATATTCCTATCCTAACCGCGAAATCTTTCCCTGAGCCACGGGTTTAGAAACAAACTCTCTCTAATTCTACTCTAATATAAACACGGCTTTCCCAAGCATAGCATAGATAGTAAATAAAACTCAACTACTGGCCAAACAATTAAGCAATTATGCATAGAATTAGAGAAACAACCAAAAATGATAACTCGAATTAACGATAATATAATTAATAAACTTCAATATTCATGACAACCACAACCCTAGAACGTGAGGTTTAGCTCCACATAGACACGGTAGCAAAATAATAATTCATCAAGAAAAAGTAAAGATTACTAAGTTTGATGGAAGAAAGATAGAATCTAATGAATTTCGGCCTCCACGGTGGCTCCGTGCTCTCCCTAGGTCTAAAGTATTTCAAAAGTACTCTAAAAAATGTTTTTACATGTATTTATACTAAGCAGGGTCGAGCCCAGACGAAAACACCTTTTCTAGCCAAAATAGGAAAACTAGCAAACTTATTGCTTTTCATGCATCGCACTGTGCGTTGCCCCGTGTGTCGCACTAGTGCTTTTTCCTGTTAGACCACAAAAAACTAGTCTCTGAACTTTGGAGATTTCTGACAAAACTTTGCACTAATGAGTCGCACAGTGCCTCGCACTAGTGCATTTCTTCAACAGTTGCTTCTTCCTTGAATTTTGATGTCCAGAATTGATCCTCGACCCCCGAACACGATCCCGACTTAATACCTTGGGATTTTACTCAGACTTCAAAGCTCCAAATAGATCAAATTCGTTCCATAACATCTACATAGTTCAAAATCACTTCTACAAGGCATAAAATACGTAATTAGTGCAAAACACTAGCGATTAAAGCTCAAACTCAATTAAAGTGCAGCAAATTAGAGTATAATAAGCGACTAAAATATGTAATTATAGCCTACCATTAGAGTCCAACTACGAAGTCCATGGTAATACGCTCCCACTTCCACTATGGAATTTCTAACCTCTGAAGCAATCCACCCGGTCTCTGATGCTCATACTTTACCTGTTGACAATTTAAACACCGAGCTACATACTCTACTATGTCCTTCTTCATTCTCCTCCACCAATAATGCTGCCTCAAGTCCTGATACATCTTCGCGACACCCGGATGAATGGCATAACGCAAACTGTGGGCTTCTTCAAGAATCAATTCACGCATCCCATCTATATTTGGCATACAAATACGACCCTGCATCCTCAACATCCCATAATCTCCAATAGTAACATCTTTGGCATCACTGTGCTGAACTGTGTCCTTTAGGACAAGCAAATGGGGATCATCATACTGGCGCTCTCTGATACGATCATATAAGAAAAACTGAGAAACCACACAAGTTAGAACCCGACTGAGCTCCGAAACATCTAATCTCACGAACTGATTGGCTAAGGTATGAATATTAACTGCAAGAGGCCTTTCACTAGTAGGAATGAATGCAAGGCTAACCATACTCACTGCCTTTCTACTCAACGCATCGGCCACCACATTGGCCTTCCCAGGATGATACAGAATAGTGATATCATAGTCCTTTAGCTGCTCCAACCCTCTCCGCTGCCTCAAATTTAGATCCTTTTGTTTGAATAAGTGTTGAAGGCTCCGATGATCTGTAAATACCTCACAAGACACACCATAGAGATAGTGTCTCCAAATATTCAATGCATTAACAATGGCTGCCAATTCTAAATCATGAACATGGTAGTTCTTTTCATGTGACTTCAACTGACGTGAAGCATAAGCAATCACTCTACCCTCCTGTATTAAGACACACCCAATACCAATTCGAGAGGCATCACAATACACTGTATAAGAGCTTGAAGTTGAAGGCAAAATTAGAACTAGAGTTGTGGTCAAGGTAGTCTTGAGGTTCTAAAAGCTCTCTTCACACTCATCCAACCACCTGAATGGAGCACATTTCTGGGTCAATTTGGTCAAAGGCGATGCAATAGACGAGAAACCCTCCACGAAGTGATGATAATAACCGGCCAAACCGAGAAAACTCTAAATCTCAGTAGCTGAAGATAGCTTGGGCCAACATTGAACTGTCTCTATCTTCTTCGGATCTACCTTAATTTCTTCACTGGACACTATGTGTCCTAAAAATGCCACCGAACTAAGCCAAGTGTTGTGTAATACAATAGAATTTGGCTAGAACTAGGCCAGAACTCACACTTAGAGAATTTGGCATACAGTCTCTCCTCTCCCAGCCTCTATAATACAATACCCAAGTGTTGTGCATGCTCCTCTTAGCTACGTGAGTACACCAGGATATCATCAATAAATACTACGACAAATAAATCAAGATATGGCTGTAATACACTATTCATCAAGTGCATAAATGTTGCTGGGGCGTTGGTCAGCCCAAAAGACATCACGGGAAATTCATAGTGACCATAACGAGTCCTAAATGTCGTCTTTAGAATATCCGAATTTTGAATTTTCAACTGGTGATACCCGGATCTCAAATCAATTTTGGAGAATACCCTCGCCCCCTGAACCTGGTAAAAAAAATCATCAATATGCGGCATAGGATATTTGTTCTTGATTGTAACTTTATTCAACTGCCTGTAGTTGATGCACATCTGCATAGTACAATCTTTCTTTTTCACAAACAGAACCGGTGCACCCCAAGGCGACACACTAGGCCTAATAAATCCCTTATCAAGAAGTTCCTGAAGTTTCAACTCAACTGGTGCCATACGATATGGAGGAATAGAAATGGGTTGAGTGCCCGACACCAAATCAATACCGAAATCAATATCCCTGTCGGGTGGCATACCCGGCAAGTCTGCATGAAATACATCCGAAAAGTCTCGCACTACCGATACTGAATCAATAGTAGGAGTAGCTGTATCAACATCTCTCACAAAGGCTAAATATGACAAACACCCCTTCCCAACCATACGTTGGGCCTTCAAATAAGAAAATACCATACTGGGAACATAATCTAGAGAACCTCTCCATTTGACCTTCGGCAACCCCAGCATCACAAGCATCACGGTTTTTGCATGACAGTCCAGAATAGCATGACATTGAGACAACCAATCCATACCCAAGATTACATCGAAATCAACCACACTGAGCAATAAAAGATTAGCTCTAGTTTCTAGTCCCCCAATAGTTACCACACATGACCGATACACACGGTCCACAGTAATAGTATCGCCCACCGACGTAAATACACGAACAGGTAAAACTAAGGACTCACGGGACATATCCAGATAATGAGTAAAGTACGATGATATATACAAATAAGTGGAACCGGGATCAAATAATATAGAAGCTTCCCTGTGGCACACTGAGACAATAACTGTGATCACTTCATCTAAAGCAATGACGTCTGGCCTGGCAGGAAAAGAATATAATCGGGCCTGGCCGCCACCTGATCGGCCTCCCCCTCTTGGGCGATGCCTAACTGGTTGAGCCCCACCACGAGCTAGCTGGGTGGGTGGTGTAACTGCAGGTACTTGTGCCTTTGGCCGAGAACTTTGGTGTGGGGGCCCCACTCAACAACCTAGGACAATCTCTCTTGATATGACCAAATTTTTCGCATTCGAAACAACCCTTCCTCTAATGAAACTGCTGCTCCTGATAACTCGAGGAATTACCTGTAGAAGCCTGAGCGGACGAGGCATGGTGAGAACTCTACGCTGGTAGTGCACTGAATGAAGACTGTCCTGAGTGAGCACTGTAAGGACCGTGGCTAGCTGATGCACCACGATGAGCTGGACGAATCGTCTGAGCAGGCCTATTAGGGCGACCCCTGCTGTGGTAGGACTTCACCCAGAAGGTACCCTACTAAAACCGCCCGAACCTCGAGTCCTCTTGGCCTCCCTCTCACCACGCTCCTGGATACGGACCACCTCTATCTACCGAGCAATGTCAACCATCTCGTCAAAAGTGTCACCAGATACCCTCTCCCTAGTCATAAGCAATCGCAGCTGATACGTGAGGCCATCAATGAACCTCCTAATCCCCTCCCTATCAGTGGGAACCAACCAAACTGCATAACGAGCCAACTTAGAAAACCTCATCTCGTACTGGGTCACAAACATGCCATCCTGCCGAAGCTGCTCAAACTGTCTGCGCAACTCCTCCATGCGATACTGCGGCACGAACTTCTCCAAAAGGAGAACAGAGAACTCTTTCTATGTAAGTGGCACTGCACCGACCGGCATGTGCCTCTCATAAGCCTCCCACCATCTGAAGGGATCCCAAGAAAACTGAAAAGTAGTGAATGAGACCCCACTGGTCTCCAGAATACCTGTTGTCTGAAGCATCCGCTAGCACTTATCCAGAAAACCCTGAGCATCATCTGACTCGGCACCGCTAAATGATGGAGGTCGAAGCCTCCCAAATCTCTCTAGTCTCTTGTGCTTATCATCTGCCGTCACGGGGACTATCGATGCCTGAGCAGCTACAACCGGCTGGGCTGGTAGTGTCCCGGTATCTAAAGTCCCTGCACTACCTGCTCTGGAGTACGGGCAACAGGGGTATAAGTACCTGCCCCGACCTGAGAAGTGGCTGGTGCGGCCTGAGCCGAAATTACTTGAGCAAGGCCAGTGCAAACAGTCAATATCTATGCTAGAGCCTCCTGAAGGCCTGAAATCACAATAGGCACAGTTTGTGCCTGAGCTGGAGCAACTTGTGGTGCTACAAGTGCTGCTTCAACTACTGTACGAGCTACACCTCGACCTCTACCCCAGCCCCAGCCTCAACTTGTCACGACCCAAAATTCTAACCTGTCATGATGGCACCTACCTCAATACTAGGCAAGCCGACAACCTCAATAAACTATAATTTCGTTTAAGTTTGAAAACATAATATTTGAATTCCATAGAAAATCTCACAAACTACTAGCATAAAATACATTCCCAAAACCCGATGTCACTGAGTACATGAGCATCTAAATGATAACAAAGTCAGACTGATAACACACTGTCTAAAAATATAGAATAGTACAAAACTGAAAGAAAGAGAGTCAAGGTCAGCGGGCGCCAAGCAGCTACCTTGATAGTCTCCAACTGATAACACTCTGAGATCTAACAGTCGCTGTATCCGGAAGCACCTGGATCTGCACACGAGGTGCATGGTGTAGTATGAGTACAACCAACTCAACAAGTAACAATACTAAATAAAGAACTGAAAGTAGTGATGAGCTTCTCAACTAAGTCCAATTACAGTAATTTTAAACATAAGAAAGTAGGCATGCTTACAAGTTCAACAATTATGGCCCAAACAGTAATTTCATATCAAGTTCGACTGAAACAGAAGATAATATCTCTCAGAAAATTTCCAAAACAGGGACATATGACAACTGTAGTACAACAACAATGAAATCAATGCATCCTCTCAGTGCAACAGTCACTCAGTCCTTCCACTCGCTCAGCACTCGGCACTCAGTAGGTACCTACACTCACTTGGGGTGTGTACAGTCTCCGGAGGGGCTCCTTCAGCCCAAGTGCTATAATCTGCACGGACAACTCACGTGCTATAGTATCAGTATCTGGATCTGCACGAACAACTCACGTGCTGCACGGACAACTCACGTGCTATAGTATAATATCCGGATCCGCACGGACAACTCACGTGCTGCACAAACAACTCACGTGCTATAGTATCATATCTCACAATCAGGCCCTCGGCCTCACTCAGTCATAAATCTCTCCAGTGTCTCGGGCTCTCAGAAATCATGAAAATCAACCCAACAGAAATGATATAATGTATCAACAAGGAACAATAGAGACTGAGGTAAAATAAACAAGTAAACTGTGACTGAGTACAAAACAATAATTTAGCAGATAATTCAACATGTACACGACCTTTGTGGGTCCTACAGTGCCAACACATAATCTAAACATGATTTGTGGTTCAATTTCTCTACTACGTGGAGAATGTACAGATAACAATAGATTATTTATCTACACAGTTCCATGGAATTGGACCAAGTCAAAATTTTTACGGTGCACGCCCACACTCCCGTCACCTAAGATGTGCGTCACCTCAAAATCGATTACATAACACATAATCCGGGATTTCATACACTCAGAACAAAATTTAAAACTGTTACTTACCTCAAACCGTGTAATTCTTTACTCCGCTATGCCTTTGCCTCACGAATTGGCCTCCAAAAGCCTCGTATATATTCACAATTAATTCAATTCAGTCAATACAAATTACTGAAATTAATTCCATGTGAAAATACTAATTTTCCAACAAAATCCGAAATTGTACCCAAAAATTACCCGTGGAGCCCACGTCTCAGAACCCAACAAATGTTACAAAATATGAATTTTCATTCAACCATGAGTCCCACCATATAAATTTTACCAAATTCCAACATCAATTCGACCTTCAAATCTTAAATTCTTATTTTGAAATCCCTAGGCTTAAATCCTCTAATTTTACCTCAAAAACATGTAATCTAGTCGAAATACTCAATAATAATCCAATATTATTAACTAACAATGATCACAAGTGACTTACTTCAAGTTTTTCCGTGAATTCCCTCAGAAAAATCGCCCAAAACCGTGCTTGAAATGTCCCAAATGACAAAAATGTCGGAACCCCTCTATTTTGTAATCTGTCTAGGGGTTCCGATTCTGTAGAAAACTAACCGCATTTGTGGTCCCACTTTTGCGGTCATGCTTCAGCTTCTGCGCCTGCTTTGCTTTTGCGAACTCGCTTCTACGAAGAAGCTATCCGCTTCTGCGATCTTGCCCAGCTCCCCTTGCCTCCGCTTCTGTGACCTTGGAGTCATTTCTGTGGACTCGCTTTTGCGAGTTTCCGTCCACTTCTGTGGACCTTACGCACCTGCGATGCCCATTCCGCTTCTGCGAGCTCGCACCAGCGAGCCAAATTCTGCAAGTGCGATTGCACCATAAGGCAGAAATTTCCAGATTTCTTCTAAGTCCGAATTTGATCCGTTAACCATCTGAAACTCACCCGAGACCCTCCGGACCTCAACCAAACATACCAACAAGTCCTAAAATATCATACGAACTTAGTCAAAACCTCAAATCATATCAAACAACGCTAAAAACATAAATCATACCCCAATTCCAACTTAATGAACTTCAAACTTTAAACTTCTACAACCAATGCCGAAATCTATCAATTCATGTCCGATTGTCCTCAAATTTTGCACACAAGTCATATTCGACATTACGGAGCTACTTCAACTTTCGGAATTAGAATCCGACCCCGATATCAAAAAGTCAACTCCTCGGTCAAATTTCAAACTTAAATTTCTATTTTAGCCATTTCAAGCCTAATTCAACTACAGACTTTCAAATAATTTTCTAGGCACGCTCCGAAATCCAAAATTACCATACGGAGCTATTGGAATCATCAAAACTCTATTTCGGGGTCGTTTATACATAAGGCAACATCCGATCAACCTTTTTAGCTTAAGTTTTCATCTTGGAGACTAAGTGTCTCAATTCATTTCAAAACCTCACCGGACCCAAACCAATTACCCCGACAAGTCATATAATAATTGTAGAGCATAAATGGAGCAGTAAATGGAGAAACAGGGTTGAGATACTCAAATTGACTGGCCGGGTCGTTATAATTCTCTTATCTTTTATTTCAAAATTAAATTCTTGCAACAAAAGTATCGATCTTAGCAGTCTAGGCCTTGCATCCTTGTTTGCCAAAAGATATTTTAATACTGCATGATTAGTAAAAATAATGACTTTTTTTCCAATTAAATAAGAACGAAATTTATCAAAGTCAAATACTATCGCCAGTAGTTCTTTTTCTGTTGTAGCATAGTTTAATTGAGCCTAATTCAAAGTTCTACTGGCGTAGTAAATTAGACGAAAGATCTTGTCCTTTCGTTGTCCTAAAATAGCTCCAACAACAGTGTCACTTGCATCACACATAACTTCAAATGGTGAATTCCAATCTGGAGAAATAATAACTGATGCTTTGGTCAATTTTTCCTTTAAAGATTCAAAAGCTTTCTTGCAATTTTCAGAAAATTCAAACTGCACATCTTTCATCAAAAAATTTGTGAGAGGTTTTGAAATATTTGAGAAATCTTTAATGAATCTCCTGTAAAAACCAGCATGTCCCAAAAAACTTCTGATGCCTTTCACAGTTTTGGGAGGGGGCAATCCTACAATTAAATCAATTTTTGCTTTATCTACTTCTATTCCTTCAGAAGTGATTTTGTGCCCTAAAACAATTCCTTCTTTAACCATAAAATGACATTTTTTTCAATTCAAAATCAAATTTGCCTCTTCACATCTTTCAAGTACAAGAGTCAAATTATATAAACAATTTTCAAAAGTTTTTCCAAATTGAGTAAAATCATCCATAAAAATTTCTAAAATTTTTTCTGTCCTATCTGAAAAGATGGCGGAAATGCAACGTTGAAAAGTGGTTGGCACGTTGCATAGCCCAAAAGGCATTCTTCTGTAAGCATATGTACCATGAGTACAAGTGAATGTTATTTTATCTTGATCTTTAGGGACTATTGAAATTTGGTTATAGCTAGAGTAACCATCAAGAAAACAGTAAAAATCATGACCCGCTACCCTTTCTAAAATTTGATCAATGAAGGGTAAAGGAAAGTGATCTTTTCTGGTAGCATCATTTAATCGTCTGTAATCAATACATACTCTTCATCCTGTGATTGTCTGGGTATGTATGAGCTCATTATTTTTATTTTTACAACAGTCATACTTCCCTTTTTTGGTACTACCTGTACTGGACTCACCCATAGACTGTCTGAGATTGGGTAAATAATTCCAGCTGCCAAGAGTTTTACCACTTCTCTTTTCACAACTTCTTGCATTGCTGGATTTAGCCTTATTTGTGGTTGAACAATCGGCTTGTAGCTTTCTTCCATCAGTATCATGTGTGTGCATATGGTTGGGTTGATTCCTTTGATATCTGAAATTGTCCAACCCAAAGCTTTTTTATGTTCCTTCAGTACCTTGATCAACTGCAATTCATGTTCATTAGTCAACAAAGATGAAATAATTACTGGAAAAGATTCTTTCTCAAGATAAACATATTTCAAATTAGAGGGTAGTGCTTTAAGTTCAGTTTTTGATTGAAGTGTTTCTGATGGTGTATCTTCTCCCTGTTCTTCTTTTTCTAAGGTTTCAGCTTCTTTTCTAATTATGGCTCCTCATCATTAGTCGTGCCAGATTTTGCTAAATATCTTTTCAATAAATTTGAAAATAAATGATCATCTTTGTATTCATCTGCAAGATCATTAAGCAGGTCAATGGTAAAACAAGAAGATGATGAGTCATCATCAGGATACTTCATCATCTTTTGCATATCAGAAATTACTTTCTCCTCATCCATTCTCAATATCAATTATCCTTGATGTACATCTATTATGGCTCTTCCTGTAGCTAGAAAAGATCTACCCAAAATAAGAGGTACATCAGTATTTTTTTCCATTTTCACGACTATAAAGTCCACTGGGAATACAAACTTATCAACTTTAACAAGAACGTTTTCAATGATTCCTTTTGCCCTTTTTGTACTTTGATTAGCTAACTGCAAAGAAACAATTATATTTTTTATATCCCCAAGTTCCAACTTTTGAAAAATTGAAAAAGGCATCAAATTGATTGACGCCCCAGAATCACACAAAACCTTTTCAAAATGAGTTCCTCCTATCGCACTGTATTTTTCTATTAGCTTAACCACAGAAGTTCCCTCAAGTTTCCTTTTGCTGGAAAGAATTTCTTTTAAAAACTTGGCATATGATGGCATTTGGGTCAGAGCATCTGTGAAAGGAATATTGATATACAATTGTTTCAAAATTTTCAAAAATTTAGAAAATTGCTGATCAACTTTTTCTCTTCTAAATTTCTATGGAAAAGGAATTGGCTCATCACTGGTATTTTCGTTACATTCTTGAGCACTCATTTTCTTTGTCTCGGATTCATCTTTTTTTTTTTTTGCCACTATCAACAGTTTGATTCTGAGCTTTATCTTCCTTTAACTTTCCTTCTTTGTCGGGGTATGGTTCATCAAGATTTTTACCTGATCGTAAGGCAATTGTTTTGACATGTTCTTTTAGATTTTTCTCCGTATTGCTGGGCAATGGTCCCTAGATCTTTCCTGAATTAAAGTGGCCAATTGACTTATTTGAATTTCCAAGTTTTTGAAAGCAGCATGTTGACTTTCCATCTTCTCATCAGTTGTTTTGATGTACTTGTACATCAAGCCTTCCAAGGTTGGTGCATGTTGTTGTGGTCTAGGTTGATATGGCCTAAATTTTGTTGCATCCTATTTTGTCCTTGAAATCCAGGAGGTGCTTGTGTCGGTGGTTTCTGAAAATGCTGAGCATTTTCTGCTCCATTGGGATTACTCCATTGGAAACAAGGGTGCTTTTGGGCCAGAGAATTACCATATTGGTAGCCTCTATATCCAATCATGTTCACTTGTTCTTCAACTTGATTGCTCGCTTGGCATTCATGGTTCTGATGATTTTCTGCACAGATAACACAATTTTCAGACACAATATTTTGCTAAGAATTTACTTGAAAAGTATCAAACTTTTGAGTCAAAGAAGTAATTTGTTTTGACAAGGTTGTCAGGACATCATATTGGTTTATGGATGCAGCTTTCTTAAGAATAATTCTGTCAAATGGCCATTAAACCGCATTTTCAGAAATCTCATTTAGTAAATGTAAAGCTTCTGCAGTGGTCTTTCCCATTATGGCACCTCCAGCTGCAGCATCTATAATATTTCTTGTTGATGGCTTTAAGCCATAATAAAAAAATATATAATTGCATGTGCTCAGGGATATCATGATGTGGGCATTTTTTCAACATAGCTTTCAGTCTCTCCCATGCTTGGTAGACTAACTCTGTGTCAGTTTGCACAAAATTAGTTATGTCCTGCCTCATTTTAGTGGCTTTGGCTAGGGAAAAATATTTACTAAGAAATTTTTGAGTCATTTGGTCCCATGTTGTAATAGATCCTCTAGGTAAACTACGTAGCCATAATTTTGTTTCTCCTTTTAAAGAGAAGGGAAACAAGCGTAGCTTAATTGCATCTAGTGAGATACCATTGCATTTTGTTATTTCAACCAATTCAAGAAAATCTATCAAATGAGTATAAGGATCCTCACTGGCTTCTCCATTGAATATACGATTTTGTTGTATGGCTTGAATTAAGTCAGTTCGGATTTCAAAGTTATTAGCAGCCATTAATGGCCTTCTAACACTTGATTCACAGTCAAACTAATCTGTTCTGGCATAATCCCTTAGAATCATGTTTGTTGGACTGGGGGCCACTTCATCAAATTGGTCCTCAGGGACAGGTGGAATTATTGGTACAACTGGTGGTTGTGGTGGATCTTCCTCATATTCCATGTTTCTATGTGATGACGAAAGAGAGGTTGTTTTCTGTCCCTTTTTGCTTATCCGCAAAGATCTTTCAATTTCAGGATCGTATTCAACCAACTCCTTTGAAGAGGAACGGGTCATACACTAGCTGCAATTCCTGAAAGAGAGACAAGAAAAAAAATTGTTTCTCAAATTAGTAAGAGGATAATTAATCTGAAGTAGACAATTGCCAATCCTGGCAACGGCGCCGAAAATTTGACGAACACAATATGTATATGATTTTATCGCTCGTACTTGTCAAATTATAGTATAGTTTATGATATCGTCCACATTGATTGGAGAATCCATGCTACAAATTCATATTATCCATCCTACTATTTAAGAGAGTCTATTCGGTGAAAAGAGTTAAATTTATAATCTACTTGAAAACAAGAACAATTGTTTTTGATTTTGTAAGTTAAAGGAGTTGAGATTTTGTGCATCCACTTTATATAAGATTATAATGGAGTTTTAGAAAGTTTTATTTTCTATACCACACATTAATTGCCTCTTTCGATTAACAAATAATATTTCTACCACATGTCTTTCATTTAATCTTGCCTCTTTCGATTAGCATAGTAAAACAAAAGACTCAGAGTATTGACATAGAAAACAACTTTTCATAAATGAGTACATCATATAAACATAAAGCCTCTTTCGATTAGCTTTAGTTAAATTCTCTAACTTGGCTAATTGATTTTCATCTTTCGAATGAAAACTCAAGAAATCAAGATAAAGAATTTTAAGTAATTAAATATAATTACTTCAAATTATCACATGAACATATCTAGCTATAACTATCCCTGTTTAATTCTTGCTTCTTTCGATAGCAAAGATTAATACAAGGAATATTATAACATTTAATATGTAGATATGATAAAGTTGACTAATATATGTTCATTACTCTTGAAATAAAAATTAACAAATAAGTACTCTCACTCAAGAATAATAAAAAGATCGAAATTTTTATTATAATAATATATCAAGCTTCTCCACTTATCCCAACTGAAAGAAAATTACTCCATGGAGAAAAATAGGAAAAGTTAAAGGTTAAAATTCTTACTATTTCTGAAAAAAAAATATACTTTTAAAACTTAAAGATATGCCAAAGTTGTAGACTAAAATAACTTCTTTCTCTCTCGCTGCCCCCTTCCTACTAAAAGTCATGCCTCTTTTTATAGGAAAAGAAAACCATAAACTTCAAGGATACCATCCTCGGATTGAGAATGCGATTCTTGGTCTGGGATGCCATCCTCTATTCTTAAACTCAATTTCCTCCAGCTTTCTCTTCCCATGGATGATAACCCTGGATGGAGGATATCATCTTTGGCCCTCTGTCTTTGCTTATACTTTCTTTGCTCTTCTTTCTATTTTTGTTTTCTTTTTCTTTACCTGCAATACTTAATATATATTTGTACCAATATTGAAAGAAAATTATACAAATAAAAGTAAAATATTTATTTGTTTAATACTATATATACCAAAAAATATATATATAATTTATATTTATTAAATTCTCCCATAAGGTCGCCTTGATATGCTGATGTAGCCAACCTTTTGGATAGCGGATGGTTGCCTCGTGACCTCTCTCGTGATCAAAGAAGGAAGCTTCAAGGTTAGGTAAAAAGTTATTTTTGGAATGACCCTTTCTTGTTTAAACTGTGTGCAAATGGTGTGATTCGAAGGTGTGTGCCTGAAGGAGAGATGGCAAGCATTCTTTCTTATTGTCTTGATGGAGCAGCTGGAGGACACTATGGTGGAAATCACACTGCATCAAAGGTCATAGAAGCCGATTTCGATTGGCCTACTTTGTACAAAGACGCACGGGCGTATGTAGCTGCATATGACAAGTGTCAAAGGGCAGGTAACATTAGCAAGAGGGATGAGATGCCACTGAACTCCATTCTGGTATATGAAATTTTCGACGTTTGGGGCATTGACTTCATGGGCCCGTTTCCATCGTCTCTGTCACGATCCAAAATCCATTAAAGGTCGTGATGGCACCTAACACCACTGTCAAGCAAGCCAACAATAACAGTTTAACTTAATTACACATTTTAGTACTTTTGAAATCGTAAATTTCCTTCAATTAAATAATCAGAAATAAAATTTACAGAGTAAATGATAATATTTTCCCAACTACAATACTGAACAACTCATAAGTACCCCCAAAACCCGGTGTCACAAGTGCATGAACATCAACTAAGAAGTAAAATAAAATACAACATCTGTCCGGAATACAAATTAGATAGGAAAAATACAAATAACCCTGGAGGAGACTCTGCTGGTTGTGGATCGTAACCTGAAATGTAGCTCGCGGCAATTCCCCGCAACATCCGTGCCTCCGTGCCCAAAGGACCACCGGACATAAAAGTACATGCACAAAAGTGTGCATCAAGTGTAGTATGAGTACTAAATCTACGTGTACCCAGTAAGTATTGTTACAACCCAAATTCGCGTACCTTAGATCATACCGTAAGTTAGTCGACGTAAATCCAAGAAGAGATTATCTTTGAGATGATAAGAAGTTAATCCTATTGGTCTTAAACGATACAAGGGTGTATAAGAGTGGTTAACAAGTATTAGAAGTTAAACGAATCAAGGATGTTGTAACCCGTATTTTCGGGTAACACTAGAGGTGATTAATTATCCCAAAAGGTCATGTTCTAATGTATTTGAATCATATAATATCCGTATCATAAGTCTTGAAGTCAAGCGAGTTATGAAACAAAGTCGATAAAAGTTGTCGCAACTTACATTTATAATTTTACTTAAACTTTAGGTCAAATGTTACTACATTTTTATCCCAATATACTTGGAATTATGGGGTTATATACCTATCAAATTGAATATCTATGAGTCTAGTTTCCAACTCATTAAACCGTTCGTCGATACGATCTCGGAATAGAGAGATATTCGCATTTTCATGAGAGTGCGCCAAGCAGCTCTCTATGGGGCCCACATAGGCGGTTTAAGACATATGGATATATATAAGATACCTCAACCCCATTTTAAGTCATTATTTTTCAGTATATTCAGACCTTAGAACCCTAAAAACACTCTCTCAAGGTTCTCTCATGATCCAAGACCCAAACAAAGGGCAAACAACACAAATCAAGTGTCGGAAATCCCGTGGCGCTAGTAAGTTTCTTGTTCTTCTTGTTGTTGCTGATTTTTGTGTTGTTACAGCTCGTGTGGGAGGTTGTTTTAAGTGTTATATGTTCTGTAAATACTCCTTCAAGTTTTTAATATCAACCCTAGGTGATTTCAAGTCTTCTAAAGTAATTCTAGTGCCGAAAAACCCGAATTGATTGCTAGTTTCGCTTCCTTGTTCTTATGGCAGGAGAGATATTTCGTGGAAAATTAAGGTCAAATTGGAGTTGTTATTTCTGTTTAAAGGTAAGGAACCTCTTGCTCTATATATATATTTAAGATTATCCAAGTTGCGGCTAAGTCGTTGAAGCTAGAACTTGTGAAATATATATCGAAAGGCTTGGTAGTAATGTTGTTGGTTGGTGGACTGTTTTGGGAGGCTCAATATGATTATTAATGATGTTGTTTGGGCTGTTTGGTGATTGTATTGACTTGTGTGAAGTCATATAAATATGGGAGGTGCTGTCCATTTCATCGTAAAGTAGGTTGCGGTCGATACATAATAGTTACGACGCTTAAACGATAATGATAGTGTCATTTCTCTTATTGTAGACTAAGGAGTCGTGACATTTGTATAGCTTGAGGTTTGGCAGTATATACAAGGTATGTGAGGCTATCCCCTTCATTCTTTTGCACGATTCCGATTGTACATAATGTAATGAACGAGCTCCCAAAGATACTCTACTCTTAGAAGCTAGCAGTACTTACATTGCTTCCCTTCTTATGAAACGATTGATATTGTTGTTACTTCTCTTATTCTTATATTATCAATGTTGTTGGTAGTTCCTGATTCTTATAAGATTCTTGATGAAGAGTTAATCCTAATAACGTGTACGAAGGATACCGACCTTACGTTACTCCGAAAGGTTCAAAATGTGATTCCAATGAGTCCAGCATGCATCATATATATGTATCTATTTTACTCTACCGAGCCACGCTATAGTCGGCCGGGTATGGCACCTATTGTGCAACCACTGATCAGTTGGGTTTTACCGAGCTCCACGTGGCCGGGTATGATTCTACCGAGCCCTATGATGGCCGGGTATGTTTTACCGAGCCTATTATGGCCGGGTACGATATGATGATGGTGATGCCCACAAAGGCGTATGTTTTAAAAGTTTATGTATATATATGTATGTATCATGTGTTTCATGTTAGTAGCCCTCAGAGGTACCCAGATGTCACAGGTTGTATATTCCCTATCCCTATTTATATTACTGTTCTTACTTATGCTTTCCTGCCTTACATACTCAGTACTTTATTCGTACTGACGTCCCTTTTATTTGTGGACGCTGCATGTCGTGCTGCAGGTCCTGATAGACGGGTAGACGCAGCTCCCCCACCAAAGTAGGCTGTCCAGTTCAGCGGTTATTGGCGAGATCCCTTCTCCGGACTTGCTGTGGTCTTGGTATGCATTTTTGTTATAGACATTATGGGTATGTCGGGGCCCTGTTCCGGCAATGTTGTAGAACTTATGTTCCTTTAGAGGCTCATAGATAGGTGTCGACTCATGGTAGCTCGTACCTTATATATAGTTTCTTGAGAGTCTTGTCGTCCCATGTTATGAATGTTCATGACATTATCTTTCATTATTGGATGTTCATGATCCATCTCTACCATTTATATTGATCTTGTCGGCCCTTAAAGATAATAAGGAAGGTTAAAAAAATTGTACGTTGGTGCTCGGCAAGTATGGCCCGGGTGCTAGTCATGACCCTCCAGTTGGGTCGTGACAAACTTGGTATCAGAGCAAGTCTATCCTAGGGGTTGTCTATGAGCCATGTCTAGTAGAGTTTTGATTATGGATGTGTAGCGCGCCACATTTATAATCAGGAGGCTACGATACATCTAGGGTTGTTACCTTCTTCCCGAATCTAGATCGTGCGTAGAGTTGAGTCGTAAGTGTTCATATCTAATATTCACCTTGTTTTCTTTTAGCGATGCCTTCGACTAGGAAGCAAACGATTAGTAAATGGCTTGATACAAATGTGGGAGAGGGTAACATTCAGGTGCCTCCAGCCATAGTAGGCCAAAGTGAACCTCAGAGTGAGATATCGTCTCATACCTCTCTGTCTCCTCCAGAGGATATTAGGAGGCACCCAGTACATCCAGTTCCTCCGTCTGGCACTACAGACCACGATATGCGCAGTGCGGTGCAGTTGTTGACTAGCTTGGTAGCTGCTCAGGCTCAGAGGCAGAATACCGGTGCTGCTGATAAACCGGTTAGTGCGAGAGTTCGTGATTTTATTAATCTAGACCCTCCAGCGTTTACCGGATCAGACCCCAAGGAGGACCCGCAAACATTTATTGATC
This sequence comes from Nicotiana tabacum, assembly GCF_000715075.1. NCBI lineage: Eukaryota > Viridiplantae > Streptophyta > Magnoliopsida > Solanales > Solanaceae > Nicotiana > Nicotiana tabacum. The sequence goes on from NC_134083.1 coordinate 60,758,956, forward strand.
AGGTTCATTGTACATTGCGGGTTATGCATGCTAGTGATACGGAGGCAGTAGAGTTGGCATCTTATCGGTTACGGGATTTAGCAATTTTGTGGTATGATAGTTGGGAAAGATCTAGGGGTCCGAACGCTCCTCCAGCCATGTGGAAGAAATTTTCTGAGGCCTTTCTTCGTCACTACTTGCCAGCTGAGATACGATGAGCTAGAGCTGATAAGTTCTTGAACCTTCGACAGGGTAATATGAGTGTACGAGAGTGTAGTATACAGTTTGATTCTTTAGCACGGTATACTCCCCATATGGTGGCCGAGATGACTGATAGGGTGCACCTGTTCGTGAACGGGTTGGGACCACATCTGATAAATGAGTGCACAACAGCCTCCTTGGTAGAGGGCATGGATATTTCCCGTATTCAGGCTTATGCCCAGACCCTTCAGGATCATAAGTTATATGCTAAGCTCTCTAAATGTGAATTCTTGCTGAACTCAGTAGCATTCCTTGGCCATGTGATATCTGATGAGGGTATTAGTGTCGACACTCAGAAGATCGATGCAGTGAAGAATTGGCCGAGACCTACAACACCGTCAGAAGTCCGCAACTTCCTGGGGCTAGCAGGATATTATAGGCAGTTTGTAGAAGGGTTTTCCTCTATATCAGCATCATTGACTAAGTTAACACAGAAAACTACCAAGTTCCAGTGGTCTGATGCTTGTGAACATAGTTTTCAGGAGCTAAAGAATCGATTGACATCAGCGCCAGTGCTCACTCTCCCAAAAGGAATAGAAGGTTATGTGGTATATTGTGATGCCTCAGGTATAGGTTTGGGGTGCGTATTGATGCAACGTGGGAAGATGATTGCTTATGCATCAAGACAATTAAAGAAGCATGAAAAGAATTACCCGACTCATGATTTGGAATTGGCTGCAGTAATATATGCTTTAAAGATATGGCGACACTACTTATACGGCGTCCATGTTGACATCTACACAGATCACAAGAGTTTACAATACATCTTCAAGCAGAAGGAGTTGAATTTGAGGCAGCGTAGGTGGCTTGAATTACTGAAAAACTACGACGTCGAGATATTGTACCATCCCAGTAAAGCCAATGTTGTGGTAGATGCTCTCAGCCGTAAGTCAATGGGAAGCTTAATACATATTGAGGCAGGTAGACAAGGGTTGACCAAAGAGCTTCACCAGCTGGCCAATATGAGAATCAGATTGTTGGACTCTGATGACGGAGGTGTTACTGTACAGAATACAGCAGAATCATCTTTGGTAGCCGAGGTAAAAGCACGGCAATATGAAGATCCTACCTTAGTAAGATTGAGAGAGGGAATTCAGCAGTGTAAGATTACAGCTTTCAAGATCGGAGGAGATGGGACACTGAGATACCAGGGTCGGTTATGTGTGCCTAGTGTGGCAGGGTTGCGAGAGAAGATTATGATTGAGATTCATCAGTCCCGATATTCTATCCATCCCGGCTCGACAAAGATGTATCATGACGTTAAGGCGCAGTATTTGTGGGATAACATGAAGAAGTCTATTGCAGAATTTGTAGCCCAGTGTCCTAATTGTCAACAAGTAAAGATCGAGCATCAAAAACCTAGTGGATTGATTCAGAATATAGAGATTCCGACCTGGAAATGGGAGGTGATTAATATGGACTTCATTATTGGATTACCTCACTCTTATCATAAGTTTGACTCCATCTGGGTGATAGTTCATCGACTTACAAAATCTGCCCATTTTCTGCCAGTTAAGACAACTTACACGGCTGAAGATTATGCGAAGTTGTATATCAAGGAGATTGTTAGGCTTCATGGTGTGCCGGTATCTATTATATCAGACCGAGGAGCTCAATTTACGGCTAACTTTTGGAGGTCTTTTCAGAAGGGTTTAGGCACACAAGTAAATCTCAGCACTGCATTCCATCTGCAGACTGACGGACAGGCTGAACGTACCATTCAGACGCTTGAAGATATGCTACGAGCATATGTTCTAGATTTCAAGGGGAATTGGGATGACCATCTGGCACTTATAGAATTCGCCTACAATAATAGCTACCATTCCAGTATTAAAATGGCCCCGTATGAGGCACTGTACGTGAGGAGATGTAGATCACCAGTTGGATGGTTCGAAGTCGGTGAGACAGAATTATATGGGCAAGATTTGATTCCCCAAGCCATTGAGAAGGTGAAAGTGATACAAGAGCGACTGAGGACGGCACAAAGCAGGAAAAAGTCTTATTCCGATGTCCGACGTCATGATCTAGAATTTGAGGTTGGTGATTGGGTTTTCCTGAAGATCTCGCCGATAAAGGGTGTTATGCATTTTGGGAAGAAGGGTAAGTTGAGTCCGCGGTATATTGGGCCGTACAAAATTCTTCGGCAAATTGGACAGGTTGCTTATGAGTTAGAATTGCCATCCGAATTGGAATTTGTACACCCGGTATTCCATGTATCTATGTTGAGGAAATGTATTGGAGACCCTTCTCGGGTCATCCCTATCAAATATGTACAAGTTACAGAGGATCTATCATATGATGAAGTGCCAGTGGCTATATTAGATCGACAAGTCCGCAAGCTGAGAATAAAGGATGTAGCTTCCGTCAAAGTATTATGGAGGAACAAGAATATAGAAGAAATGACATGGGAAGCAGAAGAGGAGATGAAGTCTAAATACCCTTACCTATTCCAGAGTGAAGATAACGAGGATGCCGGTGGAAAGAAGGACGTATTATAAGGTGGAACGGCTCTATGAGGTAAGCAATAGCTTATGAATACTTTTTTTAATACAAAATGGTGATATGCACATAATGTACATATCCATAATGCTTTGTATAGTCTTGTAAGGCCATAGGTTGGGTTTAACTGCTTGTAAGTTTGGCTAGTGTCCATTTTATAGGGGAAGCTTAGCCGAAAATTTCCGTCGGAATCCACGATGAGCTAGACACCCCATAAACCCTTACATTCGAGGACGAATGTTCCTAAGGGGGAGAGGGTGTTACAACCCAAATTCGCGTACCTTAGATCACACCGTAAGTTAGTCGACGTAAATCCAAGAAGAGATTATCTTTGAGATGATAAGAAGTTAATCCTATTGGTCTTAAACGATACAAGGGTGTATAAGAGTGGTTAACAAGTATTAGAAGTTAAACGAATCAAGGATGTTGTAACCCGTATTTTCGGGTAACACTAGAGGTGATTAATTGTCCCAAAAGGTCATGTTCTAATGTATTTGAATCATATAATATCCGTATCATAAGTCTTGAAGTCAAGCGAGTTATGAAACAAAGTCGATAAAAGTTGTCGCAACTTACATTTATAATTTTACTTAAACTTTAGGTCAAATGTTACTACATTTTTATCCCAATATACTTGGAATTATGGGGTTATATACCTATCAAATTGAATATCTATGAGTCTAGTTTCCAACTCATTAAACCGTTCATCGATACGATCTCGTAATAGAGAGATATTCGCATTTTCATGAGAGTGCGCCAAGCAGCTCTCTATGGGGCCCACATAGGCGGTTTAAGACATATGGATATATATAAGATACCTCAACCCCGTTTTAAGTCATTATTTTTCAGTATATTCAGACCTTAGAACCCTAAAAACACTCTCTCAAGGTTCTCTCATGATCCAAGACCCAAACAAAGGGCAAACAACACAAATCAAGTGTCGGGAATCCCGTGGCGCTAGTAAGTTTCTTGTTCTTCTTGTTGTTGCTGATTTTTGTGTTGTTACAGCTCATGTGGGAGGTTGTTTTAAGTGTTATATGTTCTGTAAATACTCCTTCAAGTTTTTAATATCAACCCTAGGTGATTTCAAGTCTTCTAAAGTAATTCTAGTGCCGAAAAACCCGAATTGATTGCTAGTTTCGCTTCCTTGTTCTTATGGCAGGAGAGATATTTCGTGGAAAATTAAGGTCAAATTGGAGTTGTTATTTCTGTTTAAAGGTAAGGAACCTCTTGCTCTATATATATATTTAAGATTATCCAAGTTGCGGCTAAGTCGTTGAAGCTAGAACTTGTGAAATATATATCAAAAGGCTTGGTAGTAATGTTGTTGGTTGGTGGACTGTTTTGGGAGGCTCAATATGATTATTAATGATGTTGTTTGGGCTGTTTGGTGATTGTATTGAATTGTGTGAAGTCATATAAATATGGGAGGTGCTGTCCATTTCATCGTAAAGTAGGTTGCGGTCGATACATAATAGTTACGACGCTTAAACGATAATGATAGTGTCATTTCTCTTATTGTAGACTAAGGAGTCGTGACATTTGTATAGCTTGAGGTTTGGCAGTATATACAAGGTATGTGAGGCTATCCCCTTCATTCTTTTGCACGATTCCGATTGTACATAATGTAATGAACGAGCTCCCAAAGATACTCTACTCTTAGAAGCTAGCAGTACTTACATTGCTTCCCTTCTTATGAAACGATTGATATTGTTGTTACTTCTCTTATTCTTATATTATCAATGTTGTTGGTAGTTCCTGATTCTTATAAGATTCTTGATGAAGAGTTAATCCTAATAACGTGTACGAAGGATACCGACCTTACGTCACTCCGAAAGGTTCAAAATGTGATTCCAATGAGTCCAGCATGCATCATATATATGTATCTATTTTACTCTACCGAGTCGCGCTATAGTCGGCCGAGTATGGCACCTATTGTGCAACCACTGATCAGTTGGGTTTTACCGAGCTCCACATGGCCGGGTATGATTTTACCGAGCCCTATGATGGCCGGGTACGTTTTACCGAGCCTATTACGGCCGGGTACGATATGATGATGGTGATGCCCACAAAGGCGTATGTTTTAAACGTTTATGTATATATATGTATGTATCATGTGTTTCATGTCAGTAGCCCTCAGAGGTACCCAGATGTCACAGTTTTTATATTCCCTATCCCTGTTTACATTACTGTTGTTACTTATGCTTTCCTGCCTTACATACTCAGTACTTTATTCGTACTGACGTCCCTTTTATTTGTGGACGCTGCATGTCGTGCTGCAGGTCCTGATAGATGGGTAGACGCAGCTCCCCCACCAAAGTAGGCTGTCCAGTTCAGCGGTTATTGGCGAGATCCCTTCTCCGGACTTGCCGTGGTCTTGGTATGCATTTTTGTTATAGACATTATGGGTATGTCGGGGCCCTGTTCCGGCAATGTTGTAGAACTTATGTTCCTTTAGAGGCTCATAGACAGGTGTCGACTCATGGTAGCTCGTACCTTATATATAGTTTCTTGACAGTCTTGTCGTCTCATGTTATGAATGTTCATGACATTATCTTTCATTATTGGATGTTCATGATCCATCTCTACCATTTATATTGATCTTGTCGGCCCTTAAAGATAATAAGGAAGGTTAAAAAAATTGTACGTTGGTGCTCGGCAAGTATGGCCTGGGTGCTAGTCATGACCCTCCAGTTGGGTCGTGACAAGTATCTAGCCTAACTCCGAAGGAGTAGTGACGAGGGGTCGACATCGACACTCACTAGTCGTCCAATAATACAAGGTACAGTAAGGAGGTGCGAAAATACGAGGTAAAGTAAATAAATGAAATAAGCCAGTGTAAATCTGCGGTACAATTATCCTCCATACAATAAACTCAAGCTCTTAATTAGCGATTCCTCCTCAACCGGAGCGCATATATATATATATATATATATATATATATATATATATATATATATATATATATATATATATATATATATATATATATATATATATATATATGTATGTATAAATAGACCTCACCAAATAGGTTGTTATGATTTGAATCAGGGAAAAACTCACAGATACTCTGGCTTCTTGCCAAATATTATGCACGATTCCATGAGGATATTTTTATCGAAAAGCCGAGGCGTATGGCCCGATCCAAGATAAGAATCTAAACGGTGCACTGCCGAGGATCGAACGACACGAACCATAGATGCATCTATTAAACTGCCGAGGCGAATGACCCGCTCCCATGAGAGTGTGGTACATAAATTCTGCTGAGGCGAATGACCCGATCCCATTAGAATAAGGAGCTTTGACGGGTCCTTGACCCCACTCATGAATAAACGTGTGAGTTGTAATTTCTTTAACAAAAACCTTTCAATGAAACATATATATCACGGAAACATGTCGTAAAAGGAGTAAAATTATTCGGTGACTAATCATGAACTCGTGAAGTCTCTACAATAGCAAGTCTAGTCTCAGGTAGTAATGTAAAACAAAGGAATTTAATAGGCGAGAGACTGCTTAAATAGTACAGCTATAGCATGATGTGAACCTAAGCCTACTCGGACAATAACATGAATGTAACTACGTTCGGGCTCTCGTCACCTCGCGCGTACGTAGCCCCCACAACAAGTAGCACACATCAATATACAACACTAGGGGTAATTTCCCCCTCACAGAGTTAGACAGAAGACTTACCCGCTCCGAAGATCCATAACCGGCTCCAACGCCACTCTATCACTTCAAACTGATGCTCGTCGCTCCAAAACTAGTCAAATAATGTGCGAACCCATAAAAATATATTTTAATACTCCTAATAAATCAATTTAAACAAATTCCCAACTTCGTTCGAAAAGTCGATAAATCAACCATCGGGCCCACGTGCCCGAATTTTGAAAGTTTTCAAAAATAAACTTTACCCATAATACCCCAAACTCAAATATATAATTTATTCCAAATTCCATATCCAATTTCGTGGTCAAAATCCAAAAATATCAATTTCTAGGTTTTTCTTCAAAATCCCAAATTTCTTCAAATTTTCATGTCTAAATCCATATATAATCCAAGTATTTAACTTGCAATAGATGGGAATCACTTATCTTGACATAGATGATGAAGATGGAGCTCCAAAATCGCTCCAAGACCGGCTCCCATGGTGGAAATGAAGTGAAAATAGCCAAAATCCCGTTTTAAAACAACTCACTGCCCAGTCCGAGCCTTCTTCGCGAATGCGATACAGCCCTCGCATTCGCGAAGCTCAACAACCTCACGCCCAGAAATCACTCATCGCGTCCGCGACCCTCTGATCCCATTCGCGAAGGCCAGCTGCCCTGCCCCTTCGCGTTCGCGTCCCCATCTTCGCGTTCGCGTAGGCCAAACAGCCTTAGGCCCAGCTCCCTCCCCTTCTTCTTCGCGTTCGCGTTGCCTTGTCCATGTTCAGGAAGGCTAAATCTTAGCAGCCTCAAAGTTCTTCTTCGCGAACGCGGGACTCCCTTCGCGTTCGCGAAGGAGGAAACCAGACACTAGCACAGCAGTTCCAAAACAGACTGAAATGATCTGAAACCATCCCGAAACACACCCAAGGCCCCCCGGGACCCCGTCCAACCACACAAACCAGTCCCATAACATAAAAAGGACCTGCTCGAGGCCTCAAATCACGTCAAACAATATCAAAATCATGAATCTTACCCCAATTCAAGTTTCGTGAATTTAGGACTTCAAACTTCTACATTCGATGCCGAAACCTATCATATCACATCCGATTGACCTCAAATTTTGCACACCAGTCACATTCGACATTATGGACTTACTCTAGCTTCCGGAATTGAAATTTGATCCCGATATAAAAAAGTCCACTCCCGGTCCAACTTCTCAAAAACTTTCAAACTTCTAACTTTGGCCAAATGACCCCGAAATGATCTAAGAACCTCCAAATCCACTTCCGGACTCGCTCCCAATACCAGAATCACCATACAGAGCTATTCCCAGACTCAAAATCCCAAACGGACATTGATAACATTAAAATGCACCTCAACCCAAATTTATGAAATTCTTCCAAAACACAAACTTTCACAATAGGCGCCGAAATGCTCCTAGGTCATCCAAAACCCAATTTGGACATATGCCCAAGTCCGAAATCATCATACGAACCCGTTGGAACCTTTCAATCCCGATTCCGAGGTCGTTTACTCAAAAATCAAACCTTAGCTAACTCTTCCAACTTAAAGCTTCTGGAATTAGGATCTTCTCTCCAAATCAACTCTGAACTTCCCGGATTTCAATTCCGACCACACGTACAAGTCATAATACCTAAAGTGAAACTACTCAAAGCCTCGAACCGCCGAATGACGCGCTAAAGCTCAAAACGACCTCTTGGGTCGTTACATTCTCTCTCACTTAAACATACGTTCGTCCTCGAACGTGCTAAGAACTGCTCTGGGGTTGTCCGAAATCACTGGTCAACACCTCGTGCACCTACCCGTGCTACCACAAACCGGTTGAGCACATTATCTCAAGAAAATCTGAAGATCCTCCTTTTATTCAGTCAAGTTAGCCTTAGAGCCAAATTCCAACATCTAAAATTCTCTACCAGGTCTGTTCCCAACATACGAACACCGTATCCATCACTATACGGTGTACCAGTACCTGATCGTATACTCTTACCGATTTCACACCATGTACCGCATTATTCACATGATCATAATGACATCCCCTGACAATAATAGCCGAAATCCCATGAATCCGATGCCCACAACACACCTCATGAAGCATATAAGTCCCGCTTTCGCTCCCTCAATACTGCCACGACAGAAGAGATGTGTAGAAGCTCATAACCACATGCCGATTCACAACTCATGGATTCTCTCCTCCCGACAAAAACCATTACCTCATTCTGGACTAAATATCGATATTTACTCTTTAATGTGCCTCATATAAATCTGATCACACTGATCCCAAGTTCGATGATCTTGTCTCACCCAGTATAAGCTGTTCAGGAAATAAGCCAACTCTGACACTGCCAAAAGTCTCATATGATGCCACTATGTGCCAACAAGTTTCAAACTCACATGTGATACATAAGGAAAAAAATAAACTCTGGAAAGAACTACTCCACCCACGTAACTAATTAAACAACCGAAAGGATGTTATGAATCTTCCTCAAAAGGTGAGAAACAGAGCACACAAGAATAGATATGGGGAACTGTACTCAACATAATGTTGTTACGGCGTGCAACCCAATCCACACATGATACCGTTGCGGCGTGCAACCCGATCCAACCATGATACCTGTGGCGGCGTGCCACCCAATCCAAATAACATCTCAGTAGCGGCGTGCCACCCGATCCACACAAAATAATAAATAGGGAAATACCCATTAAGCTAGAAATGTTTATACCTATGAAATACCTGAATATCAACCACAACGAAGTGCATAATACAAATCCCGGGGAGACAGATAGCGCCATACGCTACAAAACTCAAGCACAACTAAGGTGCAATAAATGACCCGTATCTCGAGAGCCATCCTGCTCTCACAATACTACAAATTACATGGGATCTCAACACGAGTGTGAATAATCAAATCGCCTCACAACCCATAGGGTACAATAGAGACTATACGGAATGACTGATGACAAAAATAACATCCAAGACCCGAAGATTCCTCCGTAAATAACGCTAAGCTGAAATGAACACATCCAGCCTGATATAGAGCCCATATTCACCTTTAGATACATCCACGGACCTCAAGACGATTCTGACCGTACCGCACTAGGCTAATAACCTCTCAAGGATCCACACTAACCCTTTTTTCCCATAATATACAAGAACAGTCGTCAATCCGGAACAAATATCTACAGTTTGCAACCAAATGAATAGAGCGCCTTCCGGGCCTAAACTCTCACATAAGCGATAGCACCATAATCTCTACAATTGGTTTCAATCTTCAATCAATCAAGTGACTACATGTCACCCTTATATCTTCTCATAGGATACGCTCCCCCGACCTTCCGCACCAGGTAACAAAGTCTGCATATCCATACCGTGGGCCATACAATGTCGTAAAGCAAATCGGGAATCAGTAAATCATTACACAAAGCCCCTTACACATGACACCGATCTCAGGTGATGCTAAAGACAATACCGGCTTACTCTAAATATCTGAATTCTTTCCTGCTCATCCAAGCTCGTAACATTCTTGTCAACACTGAACTGCAACCTTGATCCTCAGCTTCCAATTTCCCATGCCGCTCTCTGCACCTAACATGCCAATATGTGAGAGTACCAGAATTACATAATAACCCCTGATCCACTAATATAATAAACACTTCAGCATATAGAAACCTTTTACTTAGCTCATTTCAGAAGAACCAATGCTACACATAACTAAATTCTCAAATCCCAGGAAATACAACCCTAAGTAGTGGTCTAAACCACCATGACCCTTCCGGGATCCATCTACACATAACAGGACATAACAACTCGAATGCCTCCAAGTAAAATCAATTATGGTGGCCATCAAGCCTCGCATGTACCGCCACAACCATCAGTAAAACTTAACACGTTGAAGGAACTAATCATTGCCACATCATTCTGATTCAACCATTGCTAATCGATCCGACTTCTCCTAGTTTACTCCGGACATGACTTAGGAATAATAATAGCTCCATTCAAAATATGACGAACCCAATTCACACTTATCCGGAAGGACCCTATTTCCCGAGACCACATTGTCTCAAAACCTACAAACCATCTCATACCCTCCTTGTGTGCACATTTGCATCTTCAACTAGTACACCCATTCTGTTATTTCCTTTATTAATCCGAAGGCATTTTATTCCATTCCTCCAATGCTACACCGCAGACCGAAGATAACATAGAATACTCCAAGCCCCTTTTCCTAATCCGCTGCAAAACCTCGGTACTTAACCATACTACGGACTCGAAATCCTTAGACACCACACTTTAACGTTTTGAATTCACTAGGACCATTGCTGAGAGTCACCCACTCCGACTTGGTCTTGATTATAATCAACTCCAAGGCTCTGCTAGCACATGAATCACTCTCTCAAAGAAGCACCCGGCTAAATCACTTTCCTCGCACATCACATCTACACGAAGCATAAACTCTGAGTCTTCCCTAAGCCTCAACATGAATCGGTAAGGCCAATTATAGTGCACACATTCCTCAGATCCTTTGCTCAAATCACCACTGATGTTCTCTTTCCTTAGTCATAATAACCCACCAATATGTCGATAACTAGAAACCTCAAAAGTAGACAACCATGCAATCCAATCATAGGTGGTGGGGCTCTTCCACTTAGCTTGAAGCTACCATTACATGACCCTGGAACCTACCAAGATTCCATCTTCCTCACTGACATGACCTCACGTAGTCGACCCGCCAAACTCCTCAAAATCTTCTTGTTAACCATTTCATGAATGCTCTGAATCCCTAGACACATTCACATGTTCGACCTCTTACCGGGTAGCTAGTAGAATTCTTCGCAGAAACTTCATCAACACCACGCAACCGCAAACCTGCTCACAGGAGATAACCCACCTGTGGAAATTTCTATGCTGACATCTTCCAACGACGCTACTCTAGGTACAATTGCTATGAAATCAATAAACTATTCTGAGCCCGTGCTCCTCCACCAGCTGTGCAAGTCCGTTCACTCCCCATTGACATTAACTACAGGTGCGACAATATATTCCAATCTAAAGTCATGTTGCATCCCTCTTCATATCAAGAAACTCCTTCCTGTTATATCCAATCTTCCTCAGTATAGCAGCCAATATTCCAAATTAGTCCATAGACCCAGTCACTGTCCACCATAAATCCCAAATCTCTCTAAACGTTCCCCAAGGCGTGAAGCTATCCTACCACAAAACCCATATACTACTCTCCCACTTTGGTCAAACCCTCTCCTTTATGCAACTATCCGACTCCTGTTTCTTACACTTGGCCTTCTAAAAATTTAACCACCGCAAGACACCTCCCATATGTCCTTCCTCCTCCTTCGCTGCCCAGTTGTTGCCTTAAATCAAAAATCCATCTCTGTAGCACCTGGATCAATAAATCGCTACCAACTTTAAACCTCCCTGAAGATCATCTTTCTCGAGCCATCAACACTAGGAACACTGATTCTATTCTGAACCACTGCACACCGCGATTTCTGACACCTACTTCCCCGGCACCATTTCACAATACCCCGCCCCTAAGGCGAATTAAAGAAAACTATAATACCGACGAACTTAGCACATTCAACAAGGACAACAGCACCACATCACAGATGAAAATTCCACCATGCTCGAAAATACCAAGTCTCATTACTCCGTCAACCCAAATCTAAACATTCTTAGTCTGATTGCCTTTCCTCCACCGGAAATAAAATACTGAATCTCCAAATTATGCACTGAATAAAACCTCCTTTCAGGTCATTCACTGCCTCGATGCCTAGACAAGCATCTTACCATTACATCATTACTGTGCGATAACAACTTACGAACATCATGGTAACCTGCGTATAGCCTCAAAACTATCAGAAATACAGGTACTGAGCCGAAATGACAGAACACCCTTCCGCAAGAAGACAATAATAACTTGCTCGAATGCACAGGGAGACACATCCTGCACCACCTCTGCAGTGCCATTAAAATTCTTCGATTCCTAATTGATAACAAGTGTTTCACGTCACATAAGATAGAATAGGAAAGAAATGAAGGCATAAGCCTCAAAGGAATCAAATCGTACAATGAGGAATCAATAAGGGAAGTGTTCCTAACAGTCATGTAGCCTTTCGAAAATAAGTATAGACGCCTCCGTACCGATCCGCAAGACTCTACTAGATTTGCTCATGACTCGTGAGACTTATGTGAACCTAACGCTCAGATACCATGTTGTCACGACCTAAAATCCATTAAAGGTCATGATGGTGCCTAACGCCACTGTCAGGTAACCCAACAATAAAAGTTTAACTTAATTACTAATTTTAGTATTGTTGAAATAGTAAATTTTCTTCAATTAAATAATCAAAAATAAAATTTACAATGTAAATGATAATATTTTCCCAACTACAATACTGAACGACTCATAAGTACCTCCAAAACCCAGTGTCACAAGTGCATGAGCATCAACTAGGAAGTAAAATAAAATACAGCAGATGTCCGGAATATAAATTAGATAGGAAAAATACAAATAACTCTAGAGGAGACTCTGCTGGCTACGGGTCGTAACATGAAATTCAGCTCGCGGCAAGTCCCTGTATCATTCGTGCCTCCGTGCCCAAAGAACCACCGAACATAAATGTACCTGCACAAAAGTGTGCAGCAAGTGTAGTATGAGTACGTAAATTCACGTGTACCCAGTAAGTATCTAGCCTAACTCCGGAGGAGTAGTGACGAGGGGTCGACATCGACACTCACTAGTGGTCAAATAATACCAGGTATAGTAAGGAGGTGAGTAAATATAAGGCAAAGTAAATAAATGAAATAAGCCAATGTAAATTTGCGGTACAATTATCCTCCATAAAATAAACTCAAGCTCTTAATTAGTGATTCCTCCTCAACCAGAGCACATATATATATGTATAATGGACCTCACCAAATAGGTTGTTATGATTCGAATCAGGGAAAGACTCATAGATACTCTGGCTTCTTGCCAAATATTACGCACAATTCCATGAGGATATTTTTATAGAAATGTCGAGGCGTACGGGTCGATCCAACATAAATATTAAACTGTGCACTGCCGAGGGTCGAACGGCACGAACCATAGATACATCTATTAAACTTCCGAGGCTAACGGTCCGCTCCTATGAGAGTGTCGTACATAAATTCTGTCGAGGCGAACGACCCGATCCCATTAGAATAAGGAGCTTTGACAGGTCCTTGACCCCACTCACGAATAAACGTGTGAGTTGTAATTTCTTTAACAAAAACCTTTCAATGAAACATATATATCACTGAAACATGTCGTAAGAGGAGTAAAATTATTCGGTGACTAATCATGAACTCGTGAAGTCTCTACAATAGCAAGTCTAGTCTCAAGTAGTAATGTAAAACAGAGGAACTTAATAGGTGGGAGACTTCTCAAATAGTACAGCTATAGCATGATGTGAACCTAAGCCTACCCGGACAATAACATGAATGTAGCTTCGTACGGGATCTCGTCACCTCGCACGTACGTAGCCCCCACAACAAGTGGCACACATCAATATACAACACCTAGGGGTAATTTCCCCTCACAGAGTTAGACAGGAGACTTAACCGCTCCGAAGTTCGATAACCGGCTCCAACGCCACTCTATCACTTCAAACTGATGCTTGTCACTCCAAAACTAGTCAAACAATATGCAAACCCATAAAAATATACTCTAATACTCCCAACAAATCAATTTAAACGAATTCTCAACTTCGTTCGAAAAGTCGATAAATCAACCCTCGGGCCCACGTGCCCAGATTCCAAAACTTTTCAAAAATAAACTTTATCCATAACACCCCGAATTCAAATATATAATTTATTCCAAATTTCATGTTCAATTTCGTGGTCAAAATCCAAAAATATCAATTTCTAGGTTTCTCTTCAAAATCCCAAATTTCTACAAATTTTCATGTCTAAATCCATATAATCCAAGTATTTAACTTGTAATAGGTGGGAATCACTTACCTTGACATAGATGATGAAGATGGAGCTCCAAAATCGCTCCAAGACCGGCTACCATGGCGGAAAGGAAGTGAAAATGGCCAAAATCCCGTTTTAAAACAACTCACTGCCCAGTCCGACCTTTCTTCGCGAATGCGGAACAACCCTCGTGTTCGCTATCTCAATAACCTCATGCCCAGAAATCACTCATTGCATTCGCGACCCTCTGATCGCGTTCGCGAAGGCCAGCTGCCCTGCCCCTTCGCGTTCTGTGATGATCCAAAAAGTCATCTTATATTTTAGAACCCGAATTTGCGCTATTAAGCCTTAAAATCTCATTTTTATCCTCCTCGATTTGCGTGCGTAGTCCGGTCAGGTTTTCAGAAAACTTTTATGTTGAAAATTGATGAAAATAAAAATTTATGCCTTAAAAGGTTGATTTTATTTGACTTCGGTCAATATTTTTGGTAAACGGGCCCTGATCCGTATTGTGATAGTCCCGGTGGGTCCGTATCGAATTATAGGACCTGGGCGTCTGCCCAAAATCAAATTCGGAGGTCCCTAGCTTGAGTTATGAGTTTTTGATGAAAATTAAAAGTCTGAAAATTATTTGCTTTTAAGAATTGATTTATGTTTGGAATTATAAGTACCGGGTCCGTATTTTGGTTACGGATCCCGGTACAGGTTCACTATGATATTTAAGACTTGTCTATGAAATTTGGTGAGAAACGAAGTTGATTTGACGTGATTCGGACGTCCAGTTGAGAAGATAGGAATTTTAAAGTGTTCTTGAGAATTTCATTTGATTTGGTGCTAAATTCGTAGTTCTCGGTAATATTTTGGCGATTTGATTACGTGAGCAAGTTCATATGATGTTTTTAAACTTGTATGCATTTTTGGTTTGTAGCCCCGAGGGCTTGGGTGAGTTTCGGGTAGGCCACGGGATGTTTTGGACTTTGAAAATCTTGTATTTTGCTACAGCAGGTGTTCTGGCAGGTCCTTCTTCGCGTTCGCGAAGGTACTCTCGCGAACGCGAAGAGTAAACTGGGCAGCTGAAGTTTTCTTCTTCGCGAACGTGAAGGCTTAGTCGCGAACGTGAAGCGATGGGGGCGTTACCCTTCGCGAACACGACCAGTACCTCGCGAACGCATAGTGGTAGGCACACCTGGGGAAGAGTCGATCGTTCCTTCATCGCGAACACGAACAATGTCTCGCGAACACAAAGGCCAGGGGGTAGCCTACGCGAACGCGAACACGGTCTCACGAACGCAAAGTCTTGGCAGCCTATACTCTTCGCGAACGTGACAGTGCTCTCGTGAACGCTATCGCCCAGCACTTAACATAATTCAAACACGGGATTTAGCCAAAAATTCATTTTTCTCAAAAGCCAAACGGTGTAAGGCGATTTTTCAAGAGCCATTTCTTACTCAAAGTGTTGGTAAGTGATTCTAAACCATTTTCTTTCAATTACCCATTACATTTCTTGAATTATCAACCAAAAATCTAGAGTTTTCATGATAGAATTAGGGGTTAGGGTAGAAAACTAGGGATTTCGGAAATTTGGGAATTTAAACATCAATTTGAGGTCGGATTCCAAAACTAATTGCATATTCGGGCTCGGGGGTGAATGGGTAAATGGATTTTGGACTGAACCTAGGGTTTTGACCAAGCGGGCCCGAGGGTCAATTTTTCGACTTTTTGGAGGAAATTGTGGGAAATTTAATTTATGCAATATAATTGATTTCTTTAGCAATATTTGATATTATTGAGTCATTTTTGAATAGATACGATTGGTTTGGAGGTGAATTCCAAAGGAAAAGTTGTGATTGAGAATTAAGTGGCCTTCGGAGCGAGGTAAATGTTGTGTCTAACCCTGACTTGAGGGAATTAGGAACCTTAGATTATTTGCTAAGTGAAATCCATGTGAGCGGCGTATATGTGAGATGACGAGTACTTATGCGCTGCCAATTTACCTGTATTCCATGTTTTTTCCGTTTTCTTATATTGTCTCTTTCCTATGCCTAATTGCTACATGTTTATACTAGTGTTGTTAAATTGATCGTCATTATCATGGTTACGGATTTTCTGTTGGTAATCGAGTATTCATTTAAAAGTTGAGATTTATATTGTGGAACCAAATGTTGAAGTAAGGTTTGTACTTGTTATTCTATCTCCCTATTGTTATTTATGCATTGCATTATGGTAAGCGAGAGTGTTAATGCACGAAGGGTGATGTCGTGCCATATTGTGAGTGTTAATGCACGAAGGGTAATGCCGTGCCATATTGTGAGTGTAAAAGCATGAAGGGTGATGCCGTTCCATGATATGAGAGTTAATGCACAAAGGGTGATGCCATGCCGTTTCTATTAATGTTATGGTGAGATTGAGAGTAAAAGCACGAAGGGTGATGCCGTGCATTTTTCCTTTACTGTATTCACTATTCCTGTTGATTCATGGTATATTGACTACTCCGGTGATCATTTTGTTGTAGTTCTTTATCTTGTATTCCCCTTAATATGTTCCACTCCTGACATTTCTTGTTTAGTTCTTCATTTATGTTATTTGTATATACCTTGTTAAATTGTACAGGTTAATTTGTAGGTGCCTTGCCTTAGCCTCGTCACTACTTCGTCGAGGTTAGGCTCGACACTAACCAGTACATGGGGTCGGTTATACTGATACTGCACTCTGTACTTTCTATGCAAATTTTGATACCGGCTCGGGTTGATCGAGATTTCGCTATGGGTCCGTTGTCCGAAGACTCAAGTTAGATCTGTCGGCGTTCACAGACCTTGAAGTCCCTATCTAACTTTTCTGTTATACTGTTTCTTTCATTCAGACAATTGTATTTCATTTAGACTTTTACTTGTAGTAAATTCTAGAATGCTCGTGAATTGTGACTCCAAATTCGGGTGGTAGTAATTAATATAGTTTTATGATATTCCGCACTTATTATATTTTATCTTAGTTAATTATTGTTAATTACTGAATGGGAATAAGGAATTGGTTTAATAATTCTCTAACGTTGGCTTACCTAGCAAGTGAAATATTAGGCGCCATCACAGTCCCGTCGGTGGGAAATTTCGGGTCGTGATAGCTGGTATCAGAGAACTAGGTTGCCTAGGTCTCACGATTCACGGGCAAGCTTAGTAGAGTCTGAAGAATCGGTACGGAGACGTTTGTGCTTATCTTCCAGAGGCTATGAAGTTTATGAACAAGTTTCACTTATATTCTTCTCTGTCGTGCGATTTTGCTTTCTCAATGCTGATTGAACTCTTTTACTCTTATTCTCTCACAGATGGCGAGAACACGTACCGCTTCCTCAGTTGAGCAGCAGCCAGAGCCTCCAGTGGCAGCTCCTACGCGGGGCAGAGGTCGAGGCCGAGGCCTTGCCAAAGGCCGAGGCAGGGGTAGGGCTCAGCCTAGATCCCGAGCCGCAGCCCTAGGAGTGGAGCCTCAAATAGAGCTTGACGAGAAGGTTCCAGCCCAGACTGTTCTTGCCGGACCAGCTCAGGTTCCGGAGTGGTTCATTGCTACCCCAGTACTTTAGGATGCTTTGGTCCATTTGGTGGGCCTTATGGAGAGTGTGGCCCAGACTGTCATATTTCCCATGGAACCACTAGTCTCTCAGGCTGGAGGAGAAGCCCAGACTCCCACCACTCCTGCTCCGGAGTAGATAGCTCCCCAGTATTAGGCTCCGGCAGCTCAGCCAGTCGGATTAGTTTATCCGGTTATTGCGGCACAGGTCGGAGATGGGCCAGCTATGTCTTTTGATGCTTTATGGAGATTGGACAGGTTTACCAAGCTCTTTCTTGTTCACTTCAGTGGTGCTCCTTCAGAGGACCCCCAAGAATATCTTGACAGCTGTCACGAGGTCCTACGAAAGATGGGTATAGTGGAGACCAATGGGGTCGATTTTGCTGCATTTCAGATGACTGGTTCTACCAAGAAATGGTGGAGATATTACTTGTTGACCAGACCAGCTGGGTCGCCTGCTCTTACTTAGGACCAGTTCTCTCAGCTCTTCATAGAGA
Source organism: Nicotiana tabacum (assembly GCF_000715075.1). Classification (NCBI taxonomy): domain Eukaryota; kingdom Viridiplantae; phylum Streptophyta; class Magnoliopsida; order Solanales; family Solanaceae; genus Nicotiana; species Nicotiana tabacum. The sequence goes on from NC_134083.1 coordinate 60,777,369, forward strand.
AGTTTTTGCCTATCATATTGAGAGAAGAGCGTCTCCGTCAGTTTGAGCGTCTCCAGCAGGGCAGTATGACTGTTACTCAGTATGAGACCCGTTTTGTGGATTTGGCCCGTCATGCTATTCTTCTGCTTCCCACCGAGAGAGAGAGAGGGTGAGGAGTTTTATTGATGGACTTGCTCAGCCTATCAGATTGCAGATGGCTAAGGAGACTGGGAATGAGATTTATTTTCAGGCGGCTGCTAATATCGCCAGACGATTCGAAATGGTTCTTACTCAGGAAGGTCAGGGGTCTGACAAGAGACCTCGTCATTCCGGTGAGTTCAGCGGTGCCTCATGTAGAGGCACGAGTACTTTTGGTAGAGGCCATCCTCCCAGGCCGTTTCATTCAGTGCTCCAGGCATCCCACAGTGCCTCAGGTGGTCATGGCCCTCAGATGCATTATTCCGACCAGCTAGCCTACAGTGCACCACCAGCTCCTATTAGTGCACCTCCACTCCAGAGTTATCAGGGTTGTTATGCAGGTCGATAGGGTCAGTTTCAGGGTCAGCAGTCATAGCAGTCGAGGTTATGTTATACTTGTGGTGATCCGAGGCACATTGCTAGATTTTACCCTCGGGCAACGGGCAGCTCACATCATCAGAGTTCTCGTGCCATGGTTCCGGCACCAGTTGCTGCACCACCTGCTCAGCCAGCCAGAGGCAAGGGTCAGGCAGCCAGAGGTAGAGGCCAAACTGTTAGAGGTGGAGATCAGGCCGTTAGAGGTGGAGACCAGCCAGTTAGAGGCCGTCCCAGGGACGTAGTTCAGGGTGGTAGGGCCCAGCTCCGGTGTTATACTTTCCCAGCCAGGCCTGAGGCTGAGTCATTTGACGCTGTTATCATAGGTACTGTTTCAGTTTGCAGTAGAGATACTTCAGTTCTATTTGATCTGGGATCTACTTACTCCTATGTGTCATCCTATTTTACTTCATATTTGGTTGTGCCCCATAATTCTTTGAGTGCTCATGTGTATGTGTCCACACCAGTGGGAGATGTTATTGTTGTAGATCATGTTTATCGTTCGTGTGTGGTCACTATTGGGAGTATTGAGACTCGTGTAGATCTTCTACTTCTCGACATGGTTGATTTTGATGTCATACTGAGTATGGATTGGCTGTCACCTTATCATGCCATATTAGATTGCCACGCTAAGACGGTGAACTTAGCCTTGTAGGGGTTGCCTCAATTAGAGTGGAGAGGGAATCTTGGCCATTCTGCCAGCAGGGTTATCTCTTATGTGAAGGCTCGGCATATGGTCGAGAAGGGGTGTCTAGCTTATTTGGCTTATGTCCGCGATTCTAGTGTGGACGTTCCTTCTATGGATTCAGTGCCAGTTGTTCGTGAGTTTCCAGAGGTGTTTCCTGCAGACCTGCCGGGGATGCCACCCGACAGGGATATTGATTTCTGCATTGATTTGGCTCCGGGCACTCAGCCCATTTCCATTCCGCCATACCGCATGGCCTCGCCAGAGTTGAAAGAATTGAAGGAGCAGTTGCAAGATTTGCTTGATAAGGGCTTCATTAGACCTAGTGTCTCGCCTTAGGGTGCACTTGTGTTATTTGTAAAGAAGAAAAATGGATCGATGAGGATGTGTATAAATTATCGGCAGTTGAACAAAGTCATTATCAAAAACAAGTATCCATTGCCGAGGATTGATGATTTATTGGATCAGCTTCAGGGTGCCCAGATGTTTTCGAAGATTGATTTGAGATCTAGCTACCATCAGTTGAGGATTAGGGCATCTGATGTCCCTAAGACAGCTTTTCGAACTCAGTACGGGCATTTTGAGTTTCTAGTGATGTCATTTGGGCTGACAAATTCCCCAGCAGCATTCATGGATTTGATGAACCGGGTGTTCAAACCCTACTTGGATTCCTTTGTGGTTGTGTTTATTGATGATATCTTGATCTACTCCCACAATCGAGAGGAGCATGAGCAGCACCTTCGGATCGTTCTTCAGACTCTGAGATATAGCCAGTTATATGCTAAGTTCTCAAAATACGAGTTTTGGTTGAGTTCAATTGCTTTCTTGGGTCACGATGTATCAGCAGAGGGTATTTATGTGGATCCTAAGAAGATTGAGGCAGTTCAGAATTGGCCTAGGCCCACCTCACCTACAGAGATCCATAGTTTCCTAGGTTTGGCAGGCTATTACCGTCGATTTGTGTAGGGGTTTTCATCCATAATAGCCCCGTTGACCAAATTGACCCAGAAGGGTGCCCCGTTCAGGTGGTCAGACGAGTGTGAAGCAAGCTTTCAGAAGCTCAAGACAGCTTTGACTACGGCACCGGTATTGGTGTTACCCACAGGTTTAGGACCTTATACAGTATATTGTGACACATTCCGTATTGGTTTGGGTGCAGTATTGATGCAGGGTGGCAAGGTTATTGCATATGCTTCGCAGCAGTTGAAGGTTCACGAGAATAATTACCCTGTTCATGATCTAGAGCTGGCAGCCATTATTCACACACTGAAGATTTGGATGCACTATCTTTAAGGCAGAGAAGGTGGTTGGAGCTATTGAAAGACTATGATATCACCATATTGTATCATCCCGGGAAGGCCGATGTGGTGGCCGATGCTTTGATTAGAAAGTCAGTCAGTATGGGTAGCCTTGCATATATTCCAGTTGGTGAGAGACCTCTTGCATTAGATGTTCAGGCCTTGGCCAACCAGTTCGTGAGGTTGGATGTTTCTGATCCCCGCCGTGTTCTATCTTGTATAGTTGCTCGGTCTTCTTTATTTGAGTGCATCAGAGATCGACAGGATGACGATCCGCATTTACTTGTCCTTAGAGACACAGTGCGGCACGGTGGTGCCAAGCAGGTTACTGTTGGAGATGATGGAGTTTTGAGGATGCAGGGTCATATTTGTGTGCCTAATGTAGATAGACTTCGTGAGTTGATTCTTGAGGAGGCCCACAGTTCCCGGTATTCTATTTATCCTAGCGCCGCCAAGATGTATCAAGACTTGCGACAGCATTATTGGTGGAGGAGGATGAAGAAATACATAGTTGCATATGTAGCTTGGTGTCTAAATTGTCAGCAAGTAAAGTACGAGCATCAAAGACCTGGTGGTTTGCTTTAGAAGATAGAGATTCCTGAGTGGAAGTGGGAACGTATCACTATGAATTTTGTTGTTGGACTTCCATGAACTCAGAGGAAGTTCGATGCAGTTTGGGTCATTGTGGACAGGCTAACTAAGTCAGCGCATTTCATTACTGTGGCAGTTACCTATTCCTCGGAGCGGTTGGAAGAGATTTACGTTTGTGAGATCGTCCGTCTTCATGGGGTCCCTGTGTCTATCATTTCTGATCGAGGTACGCAATTCACCTCGCACTTCTGGAGGGCAGTACAGTGTGAGTTGGGTACGCGGGTTGAGTTGGGCACAGCATTTCATCCTCAGATAGACGGGCAGTGCGAGCGCACTATTCAGATCTTGGAGGATATGCTCCGCATATGCGTTATAGACTTCGGAGGATCGTGGGATCAGTTCTTGCCCCTTGCAGAGTTTGCCTACGATAACAGCTACCAGTCGAGCATTCAGATGGCTCCCTATGAGGCATTATATGATAGACGGTGCCGGTCTCCAGTTGGGTGGTTCGAGTCAGGAGAGGCTCGGTTGTTGAGCACAGACTTAGTACAGGATGCCTTGGATAAGGTCAAGATTATTCAGGATCGACTTCGTACAACCCAGTCCAGGCAAAAGATTTATGCCAACCGTAGAGTTCGTGATGTTGCATTCATGGTCGTAGAGAGAGTGTTACTTCGGGTATCACCCATGAAAGGTGTAATGAGGTTTGGAAAGAAGGGCAAGTTGAGCCCTAGGTATATCGGACCTTTTGAGATTCTGGAGAGAGTGGAAGAGGTGGCTTACAGGCTTGCGTTGCCACCTAGTTTAGCAGTTATTCATCCGGTATTCCACGTGTCCATGCTTCAAAAGTATCACAGCGATCCGTCCCATATGTTAGATTTCAGCTCTGTCCAGTTAGACAAGGATTTGACTTACGAGGAGGAGCCGGTGGCTATTTTAGCCCGGCAAGTTCGCCAGTTGAGATCAAAGAGTAACCCTTCAGTTCGAGTGCAGTGGAGAGGTCAGCCTATTGAGGCAGCTACTTGGGAGTCCGAGTCCGATATGCGGACTAGATATCCCCACCTTTTCACAAGCCCAGGTACTTTTCTATGTTCGTTCGAGAACGAACGGTTGTTTTAGAGGTGGAGAATGTGATGACCCAAAAGGTCATCTTATGTTTTAGAACTCGAATCTATGCTTTTAAGCGTTAAAATCTCATTTTTACCCTCCTCGATTTGCGTGCATAGTCCGAGCAGGTTTCAGTAGAGCTTTTATGTTAAAAATTGATAAAAATAAGAATTTATGCCTTAAAAGTTGATTTTATTTGACTTCGGTCAATATTTTTTGTAAACGGGCCCGGATCTGTATTTTGACGTCTCGGTGGGTCCGTATCGAATTATGGGACCTGGGCATATGCCCGGAATCGAATTCGGAGGTCCCTAGCTTGAGTTATGAATTTTTGATGAAAATTAAAAGTCTAAAATTTATTTATTTTTAAGAATTGATTGATGTTTGGCATTGTTAGTACCGGGTCCGTATTTTGGTTCTGGAGCCCGGTATAGGTTCATTATGATATTTAAGACTTTTCTGTGAAATTTGGTCAGAAACGGAGTTTATTTGACGTGATTCGGACGTCCAATTGAGAAGATAGGAATTTTAAAGTGTTCTTTAGAATTTCATTTGATTTGGTGCTAAATTCATAGTTCTAGGTGTTATTTTGGCGATTTGATCACGCGAGCAAGTTCGTATGATGTTTTTAGACTTGTGTGCATGTTTGTTTGGATCCCTGAGGGCTCGGGTGAGTTTTGGGTAGGCCACGGGATGTTTTGGACTTTGAAAATATGGTATTTTGTTGCAGCAGGTGTTCTGGCATGTCCTTCTTTGCGTTCGCGAAGGTACTCTCGCGAACGCGAAGAGTAAACCGGGCAGCTGAAGTTTTTTTGTTCGCGAACGCGGAGTGATGGGGGCGTTACCCTTCGTGAACGCGACCAGCTCCTCGCGAACGCGTTGTGTTAGGCACACCTGGGGAAGAGTTGATCATTCCTTCATCGCGAACGCGAGTAATGTCTCACGAACGCGAAGGCCAGGGGGTAGCCTACGTGAACACAGTCTCACGAACGCGAAGGCTTGGCAGCCTATACTCTTCGTGAACGCGACAGTGCTCTCGCGAACGCGATGAACACTGTCGCCCAGCACTTAACATAATCAAAACACAGGATTTAGCCAAAAATTTATTTTTCTCAAAAACCAAACGGTGTGAGGCAATTATTCAAGAGCCATTTCTTCCCCAAAGTGTTGGTAAGTGATTCTAAACCATTTTCTTTCAATTACCCATTACATTTCTTGAATTATCAACCAAAAATCTAGAGTTTTCATGGTAGAATTAGGGGTTAGGGTAGAAAACTAGGGATTTCGGAAATTTGGGAATTTAGACCTCAATTTGAGGTCGGATTCCAAAACTAATTACATATTCGGGCTCGGGGGTGAATGAGTAAATGGATTTTTGCCCGAACCTTGGGTTTTGACCAAGCGGGCCCGGGCTCGATTTTTTGACTTTTTGGAGGAAATTTTGGGAAATTTAATTTATGCAATATAATTGATTTCTTTAGCAATATTTGATATTATTGAGTCATGTTTGAATAGATATGAGTGGTTTGGAGGTGAATTCCAAAGGAAAAGCTGTGATTGAGAATTAAGTGGCCTTCAGAGCGAGGTAAGTGTTGTGTCTAACCCTGACTTGAGGGAATTAGGAACCTTAGATTATTTGCTAAGTGAAATCCATGTGAGCGGTGTATATATGAGGTGACGAGTACTTATGCGCCGTCAATTTACCTGTATTCCATGTTTCTTCCGTTTTCTTATATTGTCTCTTTCATATGCCTAATTGCTACATATTTATACTAGTGTTATTAAATTGATCGTCATTATCATGGTTACGGATTTTCTATTGGTAAGGTTTGTACTTGTTATTCTATCTCCTTATTGCTATTTATGCATTGCGATATGGTAAGGGAGAGTGTTAATACACGAAGGGTGATGTTGTGCCATATTATGAGTGTTAATGCACGAAGGGTGATGCCGTGCCATATTGTGAGTGTTAATGCACGAAGGGTGATGCCGTGCCATATTGCGAGTGTAAAAGCACGAAGGGTGATGCCGTGCCATGATATGAGAGTTAATGCACGAAGGGTGATGCCGTGTTGTTTCTATTAATTTTTTGGTGAGATTGAGAGTAAAAGCACGAAGGGTGATGCCGTGCATTTTTCCTTTACTATATTCACTATTCCTGTTGATTCATGGTATATTGACTGCTCCGGTGATCATTCTGTTGTAGTTCTTTATCTTGTATTCCCCCTCAGTATATTCCCCTCCCGACATTTCCTATTTAGTTCTTCATTGCTGTTATTTATATATACACCGTTAAATTGTACAGGTTGATTTGTAGGTGCCTTACCTTAGCCTCGTCACTACTTCGTCGAGGTTAGGCTCGACACTTACCAGTACATGGGATCGGTTGAACTGATACTGCACGCTACACTTTCTATACAGATTTTGATACCGGCTCGGGTTGATCGAGAGTTTGCTATTAGTCCGTTGTCTGGAGACTCAAGGTAGATCTGTCGGCGTTCACAGACCTTGAAGTCCCCATCTATCTTTTATGTTCTACTGTTTCTTTCATTCAGACAGTTGTATTTCTTTCTGACTATTACTTGTAGTAAATTCTAGAATTCTCGTTAATTGTGACTCCAGATCCGGGTGGTAGTAATTAATACAGTTTTATGATATTCTGCACTTATTATATTTTATCTTAGTTAATTATTGTTAATTACTAAATGAGAATAAGGAATTGGTTTAATGATTCTCTAACGTTGGCTTGCCTAGCAAGTGAAATGTTAGGCGCTATCACGGTCCCGTCGGTAGAAAATTTCAGGTCGTGACATGTTCGCGTTCCCATCTTCGCGTTCGCGTAGGCCAAACAGCCATAGGCCCAGCTCCCTCCCCTTCTTCGCCGCGTTCGCGTTGCCTTGTCCACATTCACGAAGGCTAAATCTCAGCAGCCTCAAAGTGCTTCTTCGCGAACGCGGGACTCCCTTCGCGTTCGCGGAGGAGGAAACCAGACAACAGCACAACAGTTCCAAAACAGCCCGAAATGATTCAAAACTATCCCGAAACACACCCGAAACCCCCCAGGACACGTCCAATCACACAAACCAGTCCCATAACATAACACGGACCTGCTCGAGGCCTCAAATCACATCAAACAACATCAAAATCATGAATCTCACCCCAATTCAAACTTCATGAACATTAGGACTTCAAACTTCTACATTCGATGCTGAAACCTATGAAATCACGTCCGATTGACCTCAAATTTTGCACGCCAGTCACATTCGACATTACCAACCTACTCCAACTTCCGGAATTGGAATCCGACCCTGATATCAAAAATCCACTCTCGGTCAAACTTCTCAAAAACCTTCAAACTTCTAACTTTCGCCAAATGACCCCAAAATGACCTACGGACATCCAAATCCACTTACGGATATGCTCCTAATACCAGAATCACCATACAGAGCCATTCCCAGACTCAGAATCCCAAACAGACATTGATAACATTGAAATGCACCTCAACCCAAATTTATGAAATTCTTCCAAAATGCCAACTTTCACAATAGGCGCTGAAACACTTCCGGTTCATCCAAAACCCGATCCGGACATACGCCCAAGTCCAAAATCATCATACAAACCTGTTGAAACCATCCAATCCCGATTCCGAGGTCGTTTACTCAAACTTTAAACCTTAGCAAACTCTTCCAAATTAAAGCTTCTGGAATTAGGATTTTCTCTCCAAATCAACTCCGAACTTCCCTGATTTCAATTCCGACCACACGTACAAGTCATAATACCTGAAGTGAAACTACTCAAAGACTCGAACCATCGAATGACGCGCTAGAGCTCAAAATGACAGGTCGGATCATTACAGTCTCATTCTTATGAGTATATCCTAGTAGCCGTTGACTACGTCTCTAAATGGGTCGGAGCAATCCCTACTAGTAGGGGTGTACAAACGAAACCGATAAACTGTACCAACTCGATAATCCGAGTCAAACCGAGGAAAACAATTTGACTATGGTTTGGTTTGGTTTGATTTGGTGTTGGGGAAAAAAAAACCGACCATAATTGGTTTGGTTTGGTTTTAACTAAAAAAAGTCAAACCGAAACCAAACCAACCTGACATTATATGTATAGAAGTTTAAAATATATTTAATACATAAAAATATTTATTATAGTGTAGTTTATAAATATTTCTTAAGATATTTCATAGTTTTATCTTTTAGCGTATTATCTTAAGCTTGGACTTGTAATTTTTGGATGCTCCAATAAGTTTTATAGTCGATAAATGTTAGTTACTCAAATAAATCCTAAATCGAAATCAAATCAATACCAATGCTAATAAAAGACATGCAATTCAATTGTACTATGAATGAAAATAGTGTTGAATATCTATTTTTAGATTTTTTATGGTTTAGATAAAATACATAACTTATTTTTCTTTGTGTTTAGTTAAGTAAATAATAGTAGTACTTATTAGTCATACTTATTTTAGCAACTTAGTAATTTTAAATTATGTTTGTTTTCATTATGGCTTATTAATAATATTTATTTTATGTAATTTTATTATATTTATTATTGAATATTTTAGTAGACTCATCTCATATTTATGTTATTTTATTGAAAAACACCTTATATAGTTCTGTCATACTAGGATTAAAGAAATATTTGGAACACAAATTCTATGTTTTGTGCTATGAAGACTTTATGAAAAAAAAAAAAAAGTCGAAAACTCCGAAAATCCGAAAAACCCGAAATTAAAAAATTTGACTTTTATTGGTTTGATTTGGTCTTTAGATTTAATAATCCGACACAATTGGTTTGGTTTGGTTTGGTAATTGGAAAATTCGAAGTAACCCTACCTATGTACACCCCTACCTATTGGGACCAATGATGCTCGGATGGTGTGTGAATTCTTACGGAAGAACATCTTTACCCGCTTTGGGATACCTTGAGTGATTATCAGTGATAATGGGTCACACTTTGTGAACAAAAAGCTCACTGCATTTTTGTCTAAGTATGGGGTCACACACAAAATAGGAACCCCCATACCATGCCCAAACCAGTGGGCAAATTGAAGTGGCTAACCGTGAACTTAAATGGATTCTTGATAAGACAGTTAGTATTTCTCGTAAGGATTGATCTATAAAGTTGGATGAAGCTCTGTGGGCATACAGAACTACGTTCAAAACAATCATAGGGACTTCACCGTTCAAATTAGTGTATGAAAAATCGTGCCATATACCTGTTGAGATAGAACATAAAGTTTATTGGGCAATTAAGATGCTTAATCTTAATCTTAGTCTTGCAGGTAAACACAGGTTAGCGTAGATGAACGAATTGGAGGAGTTCAGATTGGATGCGTATAAAAATGTGTGAATCTTTAAGGAGAAGACGAAGAGGTGGCATGATCGCCTGATTAAGCCAAAGGAGTTTCATGAAGGGGGCTCTTTCATGAAGGGGACAGAGTCTTACTATATAATAGTAGACTTAGGTTGTTCCCCGGGAAATTCAAGTCAAGATGGATAGGTCCTTATATGGTGAAACACGTCTCACCGTATGGCGCCATTGAGATCCAAGATAAGGAAAGGAATGAAAGCTTCAAGGTTAATGGGCACAAGCTGAAATTGTACCTTGTTGGAGGATTTGACAAGAAATCCTCTAGCATCGTGATCAAATGAGCCTAAGTAACGGAGTCAAGCTAACGACTATAACTCAGAACTACTTCTAACCCTTTTTCTTGCTTTTGTAGAATAGTTAGATAATTGTAGCATAGGATTATTAGAGTTTAGGATTTTTTATAATTGTTTGAGCAGGTATGAGCATGAATTGTGCATAAAATAAGTACATAATAGAGTAGGGGTGCAACCCGTAGGCTAGAACATGAAAGAAAATCAGAACTCTGAGAAACATTGGCCTACCGCGCCGTATGGGGCACCGCGACAGGCCAAACTGCTCCTCTGATAGAATTTCAAGTCTCTGAATATCTCCACTACCGTGCCGCATGGGGCACCGCACCTAGAGACGCTGTAATGTAATTTTTGGCCAGTTTATTTTTTTTTTAAAAGAATTGAAAATAGAAAAAAAAAAAAAAAAGGACGCCCAGTTTTGTGCTCTAACACCCGTCCCACCCCTGTTGTCCCCTTCTTCTTTTAACTCTCTTCTCAAATACTCTCTCTAATTCACACCCAAATCCCCCATTATTCCTCTTCTTCCTCTTCAAATTTCTTCCCCTCAAATTCTCCCACCTCCATCACTCATCAAGGTAAGTTCTCTTTTTTCATCTCTTCTCTTTTAGTAGTAATTTTAGGTAGTTTAGCTAATATCTCTAACCTAGGTAGTTTTTTAATATTTTTGGTTATATTCATCTTTTGGCCAAAAGTTTTGCTTAAACTTGAGGGGTTTTCATTGTTCTTATGATTGTGGTGGATTTTTAGTATGTTTTGGTGGAATTGGAGTTATTTTATGATGAAGTTTGGTGGGAGTGCCACTATGGCCGAAAATTGGTAATTTTTGTGTCAAAATTGAGCACTTTGTGCTATTATGAAGATGTGGTGATGTTGTGATTATGTTGAGTGGCATGTTTGATGTGGTTGTATGGTGGTTCTAACCCACTTTGCATTGAAATAAGATGGTTAAAAGTTTACCCACAATGTGTTTGTTGAAATGCCTTAGTGACATAAAATTGTGTTAGTGTTACTAATTTAGAAGAGAAGTGTTTTGTGGAATGTATTGCTAGATGATAAGTGTGGGGTGGGAGGTCATGTTCTTATGTTGTGAAATTTTACCGTGTTAGCTCCGAGTACTAATCTATTGATCACCCCATGCTAATGTATTGTTAGGTGCTAATTGGGGTGTCCGATTTATGCTAAGTACTTGTGTAGTGTTGTATTGTACCTTCTTAATTTTGTTAGTAGTAAATTAGTATAACTTATTATTTTTCTTCCCTCAGTTACTAGTGTAGCTTCTTGATTTTGTATTTTACACTAATATAGTCCGTGGTTATGTTATTGTACTATAATGTTGGTGGTTGGGTAGGTCGTTGATTACTTGTGGCATGCTTTCAATGGGATAGTCTGAGTCCCCGATATACATTGTACTTGTGAACATGCCAATAACATAGGTGTGGGGTAATTATCCCGTTTGGTCTTGTTTTTGTTTTAAGTGTTGTGTCTAATTTTGTTCGTCTTGTACAGGTACAATGTCTCATCGTCCTAGCAAACATTCTAGCACAGGTTCCTTCGAGGTTGCCTTTACTAGCCATCGAGGAGGTAGGCGAGAACCTCCCCTCGCCCCAGTGGAGGAGGAAGAGGAGCGCATTGATCCAGATGCGGATGTAGTACCGCGCAGCAAGTATGGCATTCGGGTTATGCCAGCTCATGCTAGAACGTGGTATCGGACCTTTGTTCCGGCGGTGAGTCCCGACCCAGAAGTTAGTATTGATGATGGCAAGATAGCCAGGAATTACTCGGGGATTTATAACAACATCAGATACCTGGGTATTGAAAGCTTGTTCCATCCCAGTGAGTCGGTGAACGTGAATATGGTGAAGGAATTCTACGCCAACTGGCAACCTAAGGCCAGTTTAGATGCAGTGTATGAAGTGGAGGTGAGAGGAAAGATGATTCCCTTTTCCTCACGGGTAATAAATCAAATCATGGGGTTCATAGAGCACTCTCATACGTTGTTCCTGAGGTTGCTGCGTCGGCCCCCCTATCCTGATATTAGATGCCAGCCGTGTGGCGCGGGTTCTCTTGCCACATGGATGCCAGATGCTAATGAGTTTCACAAAGACATGAAGAAGTGCAATTTCTAGCGTCCTGCCAGAGTCATTCTCCGGTTGATTAATGCAAAGATCATGCCTACCTGGGGGCCGGTTGAAGGTATGTCTCATTTATGCTATCTTGACTCGGATGAAGTTCGATCTTGGTAAGACTATGCTTGAGCACATAGCTCGAGTATGACCACTTGGGGTTTGCCGCCTGTACTTTCCGAGCATAATCACGCGGCTTCTAAGGACGCACCATGTGGAGGAGGAGTTCCATTATGACCGGACGATTCCGATAATGCGGCCTCTTAAGGCCTTTAATGTCACAGTTGTGACATACTCCCCTTCTGCTATTATTCTTATGGATCAGAGATTACTTCGTGTCGAGGAGACACTGCAGCTACTATTTGCTGATATGCGCCTTCCTGCTGCTCGGGGGGAGACTGATTTGGCAGAGCTGCAGGAGGACCACCCCCTCTCCGCGGTCACTCAGTAGTGGTTGGGCTTGGTCGATGGAGCACAGATGCCACCGGATGAGGACTTAAACTCTGTTCCCTCCGATGATTAGGAGTACCTGCGCAACTTTGAGGGTGTTGATGAGGAGTAGGCCACGGGCCTCAGGGAGTTACCTTTTCACTCTTGTTTTACTATTTTGCATTGGGGACAATGCAATTTCTTAAGTGTGGGGTGGGGTTCTCCTATTTGGTTGTATTTGTTTGTTTTCTATTTGCCAATTGGCTTTATTTGATTTGTTTCTTGCTTTCTTAGACAATATGGTCTGTAAATTATAACTCTAAATTATATCGGCATGTAATAGTTAGTAATTAATTATTTAGTTTCGACTCTTCCCGACGATGGATTTCGTCGACTGGCTTCTTGAGGAATTTGAAGTCGAACGAGAAAAATACAAAAAAATAAAAATAAATAAAAATCCAAAAATATGTATGTTATTTTTATTTTACTTTCTTAGGTAGTGTAATAATTCCCCCTTGATTTTTCTTTGTGTCGCGGTTCTTTTCCAAGGGTTTTACTTTAACCGGGTGTAGTTAGCTTTTTTTAGTTTTATAGGAATAAGAATCTTGAGTCACAGTGCTAATTTGTAGCAATTTTCCTTAACTGCATATGCCTTGAGAGTGGTAAGTGCCTTAGTTGTGACGCCTAGTCTTAGTTCTTTACTCTTAGATAAGTGCTTTAAATTGGTTGATCGTAACTCTGCTTAACTGCTTTGACTAGAGAGTCGGGAAAGATCCGATCCTAAGTGAGTTATGTGGCAATGTGTTAGTGAGGTTTTTGTTGATATTATATGCATTTTAGTGATGTCTAGAACTTGCCCCGTGTGTTTGCAAAGCGAAATAGTAGTCTTGTTTAGTCTAGGAAGTGATATAGGCATTTCTTTGTTGAGCCAATTATATGTCTGTGACCCGCCTAATTGTTGTGCATCCTAGTTAGCCCTTTTTAGCTTGTAATCCTATTTTCTTTGGCAACCACACTACAAGCTTGACCCCTTTGTTTGAATTGACTATCTGTTTGAACCATTGGCCTCTTTTGAGCACTTGAATTTAGTATGAGCTTGTTAAAAGCTATAAGGAGGTATGGTTGGATTCTGAGTGGAACTATAGAAAAAGAGAAATGTGCATTGTGGTGAGAGCCACTTGTCGGGAATTGAGAGAAAAAAAAAGAAGAGAAAATCAGAATCTAGAAAAAGAAAAAAATATTGGTGTGCATATATTATTAAGAAAGTTATTCCTTGCTAGTGGTAAATCTTGATTTGGCGGTGCTTAAAGAAATTGGGAGCTTGGTGTTAATATGAGGTGAAGGTTGGGGTTTGGTTCAAAATAAGTGTGGAGTTTGAATTGGTGAGTTTATATGTATTGAAGTGCTTAGGGAGGTGTAGTCACTATTATTTATATGTATCCTACCCATCCCGCAGCCTGCATTACAACCAAAACAAAGTCCTACTTGATCTTTGATAGAAATAGCTCAATTAGTAGAGTATTACACTACGGGCAAACTTATGGTACATTCTCTGTGGCGCATGAATTTTATTTTTGAGAGCGAGTGAAATTTTTTCTATCTTGAGTTCATATTTGTTCTTGAATTTTATTGCGTGTGAAACTACTCTCTATTGGTTGTGTGAGGGCATGCAACTTATGAAGGTAAGATAAAGTCTTTGACCTCTGTGTTAGAGTAAGTGAACAGGTTGTGAAAAATGCGTGGTGCTTTTGAGTCGAGTCTTGAGGTTAGGATGTTATGACATGGTGTTTAGACTATTTTAAATATTCTTGGCATAGTGTGTTAGGGAGATTGTTTAATGAAAAGGTTGTCTCTAGGTGAAGTACAGTTTGATTGCTCGAGGACGAGCAATGGTCTAAGTGTGGGGTGTTAATGATAGGCTAGAAACCCGTATTTTAGCCATAGTATTGCACTCTAATTACTGCATTTTACGTGTGTTTGAGCTTAAATAATAATAAATTATACTTATTACGTGTTTTATGCCTTGTAGGAAATAATTCTGAGCTATTTATGTAATCTGGAGCAAAATCGAACAAGTTGGAGCTTTGAAGTCTGAGTAGAAGCCCATAAAATTAAGTCGGGATTACGTTCGGGGGTCGAGGACCAAGTCTAGATATCAAAAAGTGAACAAATGAATTTACTCCGAGAAAACTCCACTACCGCACCGCATGGGGCGCCGCGAGGCGCTGCGCGATAGTGCAGAAGTGGTCTATCTGGAAAAAGGTCGAGCTCTCTGGATTTCCCCACAAACGCGCCGCATAGGGCGGAGCGGTAGTGCAAAAATGTTATAGTTATTTCCAAGTTCGCCTTAAATTGGTTGATTGCAAATTTGCTTAACTGCTTTGACTAGAGAGTCTGGATAGATCCGATCCTAAGTGAGTTATGTGCCAATGTGTGAGTGAGGTTTTTGTTGATATTCTGTGCATGTCAGTTGATGTCTAGAACTTTTCCCGTGTGTTTGCAAAGCGAAATAATAGTCTTGTTCAGTCTAGGAAGTGATATAGGCATTTCTTTGTGAGCCAATTAATGTTTGTGACCCGCCTAATTGTTGTGTATCATAATTAGCCCTTTTCAGCCTGTAATCCTATTTTCTTTGGCAACCACACTATAATCCTGACCCCTTTGTTTGAATTGACTATCCATTTGAACCATTTACCTCTCTTGAGCACTTGATATACTTATGAGCTTGTTAAAAGCTCATAAGTGGAGGTATGATTGGGTTTTTAAGTGGAACTATAGAAAAGGAGAAAGGTGCACTGTTTGAAAAAATTGTGAGAGCCACTTGTAGGGAATTGAAAAAGAAAATATTATTTTGTATTTGTATATATTATAAAGAAAATTATTCCTTACTAGTGGTAAACATTGCTTTGTCTGTGCTTAAAGAAATTGGGAGCTTGGTATTAATATGATGTGAAGATTGGGGATTGGTTCAACACAAGTGTGGGGTTTGAATTGTTGGTGTATATGTACTAAAGTGCTCAGGAAGGTGTAGTCACTATATCCATATGTATCCTACCCGTCCCGCAGCCTACATTACATCCAAAATAAAGTACTACTTGATCATTGACTAAATGAGCTCAATTAGGAGTATTACACTATGGGCAAACCTATGGTACATTCTCTGTGGTGCATGAATTTAATTTTTGAGAGTGAGTTAATTCTTTCTATCTTGACTTCCTATTTGTTCTTGAATTTTATTGTGTGTGGTGCTACTCTCTATTGTTTGTGTGAGGGCACATGATTTGCGAAGATTAGGTAAAGTCTTTGACCTCTATGTTAGAGTAAATGAATAGGTTGTAAAAAATGTGTGGTGCTTTAGAATCGAGTCTTGAGGTTAGGATGTTATGATGAAAAGGATGTCTCTATGTGAAGTGTAGTTTAATTGCTCGAGGAACAGCAATGGTCTAAGTGTGGGGTGTTGATGGTAGGCTAGAAACCCGTGTTTTAGCCATAGTATTGTACTCTAATAATTGCATTCTACGTGTGTTTGAGCTTAAATGATAGTGAATTACACTTATTACGTGTTTATGCCTTGTGTGTCACGCCCCAACCTCGGGGAGCGCGACCAGCGCTCAACCGAGTGAACCTAGTCGAGCAAGCCTAGTAAACCTTTTCTACCCGACTCATTCATGATCCAAAAAGGGAATGCGCCACCATTTGTAAAACAGGGGAGAGATCAGTTATATAAGTATATAAACGTTGCTAGTTCATTTTTTCCATTTTATGCATTATGCCATGGTTAAATTTCCAAAATACAACTCGGTCCAACGACCACCCCAACATACATACAGGACCCACATAAACGTCTACGGAGCCTCTAAGGGTACAAAATAGCAACATGACAATGCCGGCAACAAGGCCCCGGCTATACCTCAAAATATAAAAACTTATACAGAAGAAGGACTACATGACCCCAGGAAGAAATGGGGCTCACCAAGACTGCTGTGATGAGTGAGAGGGAGAGCACCACTATCTGCGATCAGCGCTATCTGCGATGGAACCACCTACATCCATTCAAAGATGTAGCGCCCCCGACAAAAGGGACGTTAGTACTGTCGAATAGTACTAGTATGTAAGGCAAACACTAATCTTAGTAGAATGAACAGTGAAACAAAGAGAAGGCAGTCATAACAATCAATAAGTACTTCACAGAAATACAAAGAATCACCAAATAAGGATCACATAATTTCCAATTCAATCTTTCCATCTTTTTAGGTTAATGATATTTAGTGCCAAAGCCACAACTCACAACCACCGTGTTTTTACACGGAGACCGGTCTTGGCCCGATCGGATAAGCCATCCCAAGTGACACATATCCATATCCACAAAGTAAATCAATAATTCCAACATAAATGCCACCATGTGTACGACATGGCATCCGATCTCAGCCCGATCAGCTAAGCCATCTCACTTGAGACATAACCTCTTTCAAGTATTCACTCAATTCACATCTCTTTCCCATCTTTCATTACATGGCACAACAGCCTCATTTATTAAATAGTTCTTGGCACTTTGGCACATTTTACAATTCAAGTCTTTCCCTTTTTATTCGTTCAAGTAACGTCATCATTCATGTCTATAAGTACCATCACATAAGGCATTTCACACATAAAGAAGGAGCTTGGAAAATCATAGTTATGTTCTCAAATAGCATGATGACATAGTAAACATCTAAAACAATTAGGGAACATGAATCTTCCAACCCAACACACTAAGGCAAACAATTCTAGTATGATCAAGTCGGAACTTACACCAAATATTCGGACACCGGAGTTCGATTCTAGGAAGAAAAGAGTTATCCATACATACCTCAATTGTGCTTCTTTAGATTCTACAATTATCTGGAACCCTTAGCAAACTCTATCTATTTTAGCAATATACAAATTGAACCCAAAATTAGGAAAACATTCATGGTTCTAGTTCCCTTTTCCACACTCTTTTTACCACACATGCATGTAAGATAAACAACCCTCATACCCATGGACCATCTTATTAATTACTCATTTTCAGTATAAGTTTCAAAAATTTAGGGCTAGGGTATAGATTCTTACCTCTAGGATGGAGGCCTAGATTGCTTTCCTTGATAATCTTCAAAGTTTCAAGCAAGAATTGAAGAATAATTGATGAGGATTACTTTTTCACTCTAAGGCTCCCTCTCTCACTCTATAGTATCAGAAAATGAGCTCAAAATAGACTAAAGGAGGTGTTTTAACGGAATGGGGGTCGGGTTTTAAATTAAGAAAATGGGTGCCCCGACACAGGTCTGCGATCGCATATGCGACCGCATAACGGTTATGCGGTCCGCAAAGTGACCGCAGAAATGACCCTCAGGGGCCTGAACTTACGGCTCAGGTATGCGACCAATATGCGATCCGCATACTCGTTCTGTAGTCGCATAATGCACCGCAGAACTCCCTCCGCAAAAATCCAAGATGGATTATGCGATCGATATGCGGTCCGCATAGTGGTTATATAGTCGCATAATCGACCGCAAAGCTGACCTCAAACTGGCCAACGAACTGCTTCACTCTGCAGCCATTATGCGGTCCGCAGAGTGATTATGCGGCCGCATAATGGGCCACAGAAACGCGTCCTTCTGCAAAACATTTTCTCTAAGTCCATAGGGTACTGTTCAATCCAAAAAGTCCGAACCGTGGCTCGCAAGCTCGCCGCGAAGAATTTCTACTAAGTAATGCAGGAATCTAACTTGGCACCACAAAACCTCGAGTTTTTGTTTTAAATTTTTTGGGTCCTTACATCCTCCCCCACTTAAGATCATTCGTCCTCGAATGAGGATCAAGGTTTGCTTAACACAGTTTCATTTGTACCACATACCATCATCCCCAAAGTTGCCTAACTTCCTTATTTTTTGAAAATTTCGCTAGAGTTTCCTTTGTATTTAGGCCTAACCACCTGTCAGAGAGCCCCGAAACACATCTTAGCACATATATATAAGATGAAATGACACAACAGAATGCAAAATAACACCAACTGAAGCCTCTTAGGGGACATATAATTAGAAATGAGTGTCTTTATATTAGCCGGCCAAGTGATACAAAATTTAGGGGGGACAACTTTATAGAGCTATTACATGGGGGGGGGGCAACTTTATAGAGCTATTACATGGCTATTCAAAGAAATGAGGGTACTTCTTTTTCATTTCATTCTCGTCTTCCCAAGTAGCTTCTTAGACTTGCTGGTTTCGCCATAATACTTTTACAGATGCAATTTCTTTGTTCCTCAACTTTCGGACTTGTCTATCAAGAATAGCAACAGGAATCTCTTCATATGACAGTTCTTCACTATTCACGATGGTCTCAACCGACACGATAGCGGACGTATCTCCAAAAGAATCTAGAGCTCTGCGCACGAAGGCATCCAGGTTTATCCTGTCCGAAGATACTCTGTTCAGATGAACGTTCGATGTCCCACTCGCCATATGCTTGGGGCCGGGAGACACATAATATGTTTTGAGGGAAGTTCACGAAGTCACCTACAGAAACCATTCAAGGGAAGAATAGTTGGTTCGTAAGATAATCAGAGCCGGCTATTATTGGATCGACATGGAGAAAAATGCGAAGGTTGTGCAAAAATGCGACGGCTGTCAGAGGCACGCACCAATGATCCATCAACCCAGGGAGTTACTACATTCGATCTTATCGCCTTGGCCTTTCATGAAGTGGGGAATGGACATCGTCGGCCCCTACCATGGGCACCTGGTAAGGCTCAATTTATACTATTTATGACTGAATATTTCTCTAAATGGGTCGAAGCTCAAGCGTTCGAGAAGGTCCGGGAAAAAGAAGTCATCGACTTCATTTGGGACCACATAATATGTCGGTTCGGTATATCGGCCGAGATAGTATATGATAACGGGAAGAAGTTCATCGGCAGCAAGGTAAGCAAATATTCCGAGGACCATAAGATCAAAAAGACTTTATCAACACCCTATCACCCTAGTAGGAACGGACAGGCGGAGTCGACGAGCAAAACTATCCTTCAAAACCTTAAGAAAAGGTTGACCGATGCCAAATGAAAATGGAAGGAAATTATGCCCGAAGTCTTATGGGCACACTGCACGACCTCAAAATCCAGTACCGGGGCCACACCGTTTTTGTTGGTCTACGGTACTGAAGCACTAATACTTCTTGAGGTGGGAGAACTGAGCCTCAGGTTTCGATATGCAACCGAAGAATCAAACGATGAGGCCATGAGCATGAGCCTGGAACCACTAGATGAGAGGCGCGAGGCCGCCCTAGTCCGGTGGCCGCCTAAAAGCAGTAGAAAGATATTATAACTGAAGAACCAACCTCCGACACTTCAATATCGGGGACTTGGTGTTAAGAAGAGTAGCACTGAAGACCCGGAACTCGAACGAAGGAAAGCTGGGACCGAATTGGGAAGGACCATATCGAGTCATTGGTATTACTGGTAAAGGTTCGTATAAACACGAAGCAGGAAACGGCGCACAACTACCAAACAACTAGAATGTGACCCACTTAAAATAATATTACTACTAAGGTACGACCTCATTCACTTTCTTTTTTTTGTATTACTAATTGGGCTAATACTTGCACGCAACAGCCAAATGAGAATGTAGTTGTTAGGTCTGAAAGCACGAGTTGCACTCTTTTTCTTGAACCGGTTTTGTCCCAAATAGGTTTTCCGGCAAGGTTTTTAACGAGGTAACAGTAAATCGTGCTAACTTAGAGTCAAAGACCAGTTTTAAATCGGAGTCAGTGGTCACATCAACAGTATCCGAACCCTCTCAAAGATCTCGAATACTTAGGTCCATCACCCTCCGGTCAAGATTTTTAGCAAGGAAGGAAACTTTGTGCTTGAACAGTCTAAGATCGGTAAATAGGATTTATTGTAAGGGCCAAACGGTCAAATGAACTGTGCCCGCATAAGCCACCTCAGCCATAATACGAGCTTTTACACGCTTAAAATCTTATCACACAGAAATGAAAGAAATTTTCTCCCTTGCTAACAAACATTTTTTTCTTCTTAAAAGTATCGAGCCTAAGGGATATTCCTACCCGGGAACTATCGAGCCCAAGGGCCACCCTTATCCGAGCCCAAAGATCTACCCCCACTCGGGGACTGCCGTATGACACAAGTTCGGGCGGCTCGGGTTATCAAAACCCGGAGGCACAAAACCTATTAGGCAGTGCCCAAACCTAAAAGGCTACGGCCACCCTAAAAACAGTTCGGAGACGTCCGAAGCCTGTAATCAAAACATAAGGCCTTCAACAAAATTCTAAACCTGTTCAAAGGTTACCCTTGGCAAAGATATAGTTTAAAAATATTTAAACAAGTATCTTGGGGAAATTTTTTATCACTCCGAGCTTCTATAAGTTAAAACAAAAATTGCATCGAGGATAGGTCTTGTTCAAACCTCCAAAAAATGACTTATTACTACGTTTGATTCTGTGTTAAGGCATTAGAAATATTTGCAATTGTAAAATGATGCTGAAGATAATAGCCTTGAAAATTGCCAAAAGGAAAAACTTTATATATTCCGGAATATCTTTACGAAGGCCAAATAAAAACGGCCTCAACAAAATATATGTACAAGATACAAAAACAAAAACAAATCCTAAGACATCTCCGCCCGGTCTTCACCGGAGACCGACTCGTCACCAAAACTGTCGGGGCCTTCTGATTCTTCAGAGCCCTCTTCACCTTGGGGTTCATCTAGCCTCTTCGCCTCGACCTTGAGTCTTTTTGCCTCTTCGATCTCGGCAGATAGGTCGAAGCCTCGGGCATGTATTTCTTCGAGGGTCTCCCTTCGGGAAAGCCGCCTCGTATACTCAGAAGTAGTCTTCAGGTGGGCCTCGATTGCTTCAACATCGGCCTTATATTGGGCTACCATCTCGTCAGCATCAGCCGAGGTTGCTTCCAACTTGGACCTTGTTATTTGGAGCTCCTTGCCAAGGGCATCCCGTTCAGCGATGGCCAGCCTAGTTGAGCTTGGAGGTCCTCATTTTGTCGATCCCGTGCATCAGCCTGGCAGTCTGCGAGGCCAGCTAGTCCATCTTGTTTTTCCACCCGTCGGCCATCACTTGGATCTCATCCATCTCCTTGCGGAGTTGGTCGGTCTGGTCTGCTGGACCTATGAAGTATTGTTGTTAGCTTCTGCGACCGGACCTTCGTTTCTAACTTCGAAAACCTTTACCATTTCCACCAAGTCGAAATGCTCCTACCTTAAGGCCCATGCCTCTTTCTGAGCAGCATCCAGCTCGACCTGGAGGTTCCTGGAGACCCCCTACTGTTTCTCGCTAAGAATCTTGCACATGACCTTTTTTTGGGAAAGCTCCTTGATCTCGAGCTCGAGTTAATTGACTTCAACCTGGTATCGGAGGAAACTCTTGTGGTAAAGTATCGAGGCCTGCAAAAAGACAAAGAAAATGTGAGAAACATCAAACATAGATAACTATAGACAGATGGAAGAAAATGATGCCTTACTCGGTTCAGCACCTGCTGCGCCTTATTGAAAAGGCATGACACGTTCACCGCATTCATTTTTGCATGGTCCTCCTAGATCACCAGGCATCGGAGGTAGCTAGGTACCCCTATAAGAGTGGACAAAACTCAGGCATCCTCCGGGACAGTCAGTATAATCGACCTCTTGCGGCCAGGGTCCACACTCGGAGCGGGGAACTGATTGACTAATTTCAGGCTCTAGCTCGACCCGCCAGCTTCCGAGGAAGTATCTTTCTTCGGAACTCCCAGGTCACCCAGACCAGAGAAGTCTTCCAAAGCGGACGAATCCACTCCATCAAAAAGAGAGTGAAGGGGATCTTCCACAGGGGATCCTCCCCACCCTGGCCCTCCTCATTGGATTTCTCCTTCCTCGCTTGGGCCTCCTCGAGCATAGACTCGGTATAGGAGGGCATCCCCAAGATCTCAATTACGTCGGGCGCTTCCTTTGGTACAAAACCGACATCCTAGGAAGTTTCACCCTGGGTATCCACATCGGCCTTTTGAGTTTGAGGGGGGTCGATCTCACGAGTCTCCCCTTCGGATTCATCCCAATCCCCGGGATAGGTCATCCCGTGGGTTACAAAAATAGATTCATACTCCGGCTCGTCCCTAAGCCGTAGGAGGGAGTCGGAGGCTGGCACTCGGGAATTGGAGCCCCTCCTGGGCTTGCGGAGCACTCGTTTCTCCGCCTCGGAGCTTGGGGAGCCCGAGGGTTTTATTTTCCTCTTCTTTTTTCCCTATGTGGAAGCAATGGAGGGATCAACGGGCGGCGGCACATCTTCATCCCCTTCCGTAGGCATAAGTTCGATTGTCTAAGGCAAACTTATAATAACCAAGAAGGAAGATGAGTTAGTATCATAGAAGGTAAAGACATAGTGTTGGCTACTCGGAAAGAGGCCTAACCATGAGAACGAGCCTCCTATCGGCCCTTCGAGAGTCTACACCATGTGCACTCAAAGTAGGACATATGAGTACAAATGCCCTCGATCCACTCCTTTAATCGGAGACATAAATGAGAAGATATAAATTAAAGGAGAAGGATTTTTTATGTTGAAAGAGGGAGTTGCACTTACAAGACGCATTCCACTTCTCAGGGAATGACATGTATTCCGAGGGGATCAAATCCTCGATCTTACACTCGGACAAAACGACTCTGCCAGCCCCGGTCTCGGTCTTCATCGATACTGGAGAAGGGGGCCTTGTTGGCCCGGTGAGCAAGCTTGATTAGTCCCCCTCGGAACATCCGGGAACTGTATAATCGAAGCAGATGGTTGATCGTGAACTGACGAGAATCGGTCTTATTCACGAAGTAAAGGAGGAGGGTCACGATCCTCCACAATGATAGGTGGATTTTTCCGAGGCACACCTCGTACCACTTGCAAAGATCTAGAACGATAGAATCCATCGGTCCCAACGTGAAGGGATAAGTGTAAATACTTAAGTACCCCTCCACGTGGGTAGTAAAGGCGTCCTCGGACCCGGGGACTACTATGATCTTGCCTTCCCAATTACAGTCCTTACGAACTATGGGAAGAATGTCTTCGGTCACAAAACATATATATATCGAGACTCCCTCGCCCCGGTCCTGTTTGCGTGAAGGCTTGTATTCAACACGAAGTGGAATCATATATATTTATTCATTTACGTTTTTTGGGCTCATGTTTATTCTTTCTTATTGCTTTTACTATCTTCTTGGAATCATGTTGACTGTTTGACCAAAGAGTATAACTTTCGTCAAAAATTATTATATTGATATAATAATGGGTTAAACCTAGTTAATGATAATATCTCTATATACGAGTTTTGAAAGCGTGTGTGAGGTGAAACAGATCCAACAGGGGGTTTCAAGTATTAAATAGTCATAAAATATAAGCAATAATGGCATTTGAGTAAATAAGAGGAGTGATTCACCCAATAAATAATGAGCTAGGTGATTATTCTTCCTGACAATGATGAATGATAGACAGATCTTAGAACATTCAAAATCTTCTCGGATCTGATGGAAAAGTGCAGGATAATGTAAACAAGAATCTTGATAAAAAGGTGTTCTTTGTATCTTTTTAAGAGGGAGAGAATATTTTGTAAAGTCTGCTCTTATCACAATGAATATCACATGCCTCTGTTCATTATTTTTTTTCCTATTTATATGGTACATACCCCAAGTAAACTCTAATAGTACAGGTACAGAGAATATCCAATAGAATATTTTCTTTAATCTCTTACCCTAATAAACTAACTGTTACAGCTCTGTTTATGGCGCTTGACATCGACAATCTTCTGCATCTCGACCACGGGGTTTTATCATCTCCTGGTTGACTTCGGTCGACTCCTTTCTCGATGCTGCTTAATCAAAAGTACTGAGGTGAATTTTGACCCATACAGTTAGTCCCTCCGCTTATTAAGGCCGGCCTCAGGTGACCTTAATGAGCGGATTCCGTTACAGCGATTAGCAAAATTTGGGCGAGCGAGTCGAGCAATGACGTTTCAGATAAGATGACATCGCGACCTTTCATGAACTACAGCTTTTAGGGTTGTGTCACTTCTGTACCAAAATGACGTCATGACATCATACATCATTATGGCGCATTTTCCCGATGCTCCGCGTCCTTTCCCGTGCGACTGTCTGTTGGGGGCTGCCATTTCGACTCCAGTGCTAGGTAATGATGGCATAGTCTTTTGGTTTTGGTGCCTGAATCCTTATAAAGAGAGGTGCAACGACGTTCGTTTGCTCCTTATTT
Source organism: Nicotiana tabacum (assembly GCF_000715075.1). Classification (NCBI taxonomy): domain Eukaryota; kingdom Viridiplantae; phylum Streptophyta; class Magnoliopsida; order Solanales; family Solanaceae; genus Nicotiana; species Nicotiana tabacum. The sequence continues at coordinate 60,802,093 of NC_134083.1, forward strand.
TTCTCATAAAGAACCTTGTGCCTTCTTCTGCTTCCCTTGCTGCATATCTTCCCTACTGGTCTTAGCGATTTTCATTACCTCTCATACTCCTTGCCTGAATATCCTTTTTCAAGAAAAAGAAATATGGTTAATGTATCCTTTAGTTCTAGTGCGAGAATTGACCTTCCCCCTTTGGTAGTGCTTATGCCCCCCTCATGCTGATGGCGTCTCTACCACCGTTGAAGATGAGAATTTTCCCATGGTGAAAGAAATAATTCCCTGTAGTGAGAAAGTAAGGTCTGACTTTTTGAAGGTGCTTGAAGGCGAGCCCGAGGTTTTAGAGTCAGTGATGAAAGAGGTCGATCTGACTAAGCTTAGGGCAAAATTCAACATTCCTGCCTACATCGATCTAGTCCCAGCAGGGCGCGATATGGTACAAATTCACTGCCCCAGGTATTGCGCGTTCTATGCATACCCTTTCCATGTTGGCTATACTCTTCCCCCTCTCCCGTTGGCAGAGGAATTTTGCCGCTACTATGGTGTTTGCCCGGCCCAACTCTCCCCATACATCTACAAGCTTATTAGGATGCTCACAAATTTTGCGAAATTGGCTAGGGTCGAAGTCTCACTCCGCCATCTGATGCATCTATTTGCCCCTAGCTTCTACATGAGGACGATGATGCACCTTCATCATCGAGGAAGTAAATTCCTGGTGGTGAAGATGGACGGCAAGGCAAATCGTCAGTTCTAGCTCAACTACTTTTTTGTCAGAACCGAAGACATGGTGCCCAATGCGAACGACTTCCGTGAGACTTGAAATTACACTCGCAAGTATCTATCGCTATTATTATATTTTTTTTGTTAAAGCACTTGATTTGTTTTGGTCGCCGATTCTGACATTTTGTCCCTTTTTCGTATAGCCAAGACTATGCCCCCTCCTTTGGTTGGGGATATTTCGAACTGGATTGGTCGGGTTCTGCCTCACATTATGGGGATTCGTGAATGGCTGGGCTTTCTCAAGAAGTTCGGGCCTGCTTTTTCCTTGGCCGGTGAGTTCATCTGTACAATTTTTTGCCATCTCGACCTTATGGTCCCTTACTCGTTGCAGTTTATTCTTGGTAGTGATAACCTTCATTTTTTTCAGTTCGAAGATCTTCAAGGAGGCCAAGGGCTCCTCCTCTTACGTTTCGTAAGAGGAAGGCTGATTCTTCTTCGGAATCTATTCCCATTGTGACCGCGGCTAGGCCTGCCCGGTGTCACACCCCAAAACCGAGGAGCGCGACCGGCGCTCAACCGATTGAACCCGACCGAGCAAACCTGTTAGATTTTCTTCTACCCAAACTCATCCACGAATGGAGATAATACATATTTTCATTAATTAGACAAAAGGGTGTTCACATCTACAATACCAATTCATTTCCAATAGTTTCATCATTTTTAAAGTCTCAAATGGACAAGTAATACAAACACAACATAATATATTTTGACTTTGCCAGCACCAATACACAACCCACACTATGTCTACGGAGCCTCTATAGATAAAGAAGAGTACAATGATAATGCCGGCAACAAGACCCCGGCTATACCTCAAACAGAATACACAAAAGTACAAAAGATTTATGACCCCGGGATGAAGTGCGGCTCACCAAGTCAGCTGGGAAGAAGGTATACTGCTATCACTGATCAATATCTCCTGATGTGGAACCACCTGCATCCATTTAAAGATGCAGCGCCCCCGGCAAAAGGGACGTTAGTACTGCCGAAAAGCACTAGTATGTATAACTAAACACCCTCTCAATAGAATGATAAATAACACAAACAAGATTATCATAATGTTAATGGAATCTTTAATCAACATCAAAGCTCAATTTAGGATCAAGACAGTGTTTCAAATCAATTTCCATATCTCACATTAGGAGATTTTTATTATCGATATACCATTATTCACAATACCAGTACCACCGTACTCTCAACACGGAGTCCGATCATGACCCGATCGGCTAGGCTATCTCATTAGAGACATCAACCACAATTTCTTTCAGTATCAGTACCACCGTTTTTAACACGGAGTCCGATCACGATCCAATCGTCTAGGTTATCCTTTAGGGACATCGACCACAATCACAATCTCAATTATAATTTCCAGCACAATTACCACCATGTGTGCAACATGGTGTCCGATCACGACCCGATCGGCTAGGCTGTCTTATTCGAGACATCAACCTTTTTGTATCAATCATCACATTTCGTATTACTTTCACATCTTTTCATTTCATTGGCACTAATGGCCATAATTATAAGATCATTATCGGCACATTGGCCATATTTAGTATTTCATGCTCACCCTTTTCAATTTCAAATATCATCATCATCAACAAGAACAAATACAATTCAAATCAAGGTGTCTGGTACACATGCGAGCAATTTAGAGTCTAAGGCACATAGAGATATTTTACAAATTTTGGCATAATAGACTTCGTTTGAACTTGACTTGAAGTCGAAACATTATTAATGCACATCCCATATTTTTAACACATCCTCAATTGATAACATAACATGAATAAGGCATTTGGGGTACTTTTTGAACATATATCTTTCAACCCAATCTTACTCTGAATAGCCAATTTTATAATGAACCACTCGGGACTTACATAATTCACATGAATATCGTGGGATCCAATTCTAAGAGAAGAGTTTAGCCAGCATACCTCAATCGAGGTTTCATACACTCTAAATGTTCCGAAATTCTTAGCAACTTCAATCTATTGTAGAAATATAACAAACTGAATCAAAATTAGGAAGATGATCATAGTTCAAGCTCATTTGAGCATTTTATCAAACACTAGGTGTGCATAAGGTTTCAAGGTCCTTTTACGAATAATTCCATCATCCCACAACTCAATCTTTACCATGCTTAGTTCAACAATCTTCCTACACCACTTGATATCACATGCATGTAAAATAAATAATTCTCGTGCCCAATAATTATCTTTCTAATTATCCATTTTCAAATAATTTCGAAATTAGGGGTTAGGGTGTAGAATCTTACCTCTAGGATGAAAACCTAGTGAGTTTCCCTTCTTAATCTTTCAAAAGTTGGGCAAGAATTGAAGAACAATTGTTGAAGAACACCTTCTCACTCTAGGGCACTCTCTCTCACTCTAAAATATCGGATTATAGCTCAAAAATGGTCCAAAAAGTGTATTTAACGAAATAGGGTCGGATTTAAAAAATCCAAAAATGGTGCCCCGGAACAGGTTCTGCAGTCGTATATGTGACCGCATAATGGTTATGCGGACCGCATATCGGTCGCATAATTGGTGCCCAAAACGACCAAAGTTCTGCATGTGTCTGCGGTCACTATGTGGTCTGCATAACTGTTATGCGGTCGCATAGTCGACCACATAATTGCTTCCAACTGGCCCAATTAACTGCCTCACTCTGCGGCCAATATGCGGTCCACGGAGTGATTCTGCGGTCGCATAATGGACCGCAGAAATGCGTTTCATTGCTAAATATTTTCCTTTACTTTCCGATGCATTGTTCAATCCAAAAAGTCCGAGCCGCGGCGAATTTATAAAATCCTCAAAAATGTAAGCCCAATTCGGCACCACGAAACATTATTTTCTTTTGCAAATTTTACCGGGCTTTACACTTAAGTACTTCAAAATTTTTTGGGGTGTTACATTCTCCCCGCGTAGGATCATTCGTCCTCGAATGAGGGTAAAAATCCGTCATTAGCATCTTATGCAACTCAGTTTGTTTTATATCATACCCTACCAGCCCCAAATTTTACTAACTCCCTAAATTTCCAAAAATTTCGCCAGAGTTTCCCTTATAATTAGGCCTATCCACCTGTCAAAGAGCCCCAGAATCACATCCTAACAACATATACATATTCCAACGACGTAACATAATACAAAATAACACCAACTGTGGCCTCATAAGCAATATATTTCCAGAAAGGAACATCCTTAACGCCAATTGTTCAAATGATATAAAATTCATAAAAAACTAATATTATAATTTTCCTAGATCACAACTTTATAAATACATGGTCATTCAAACAAATAAGGATACTTTTTCTTTATTTCTTCCTCGGCCTCCCAAGTAGCCTCTTCAACCTGCTGATTTTGCCATAACACTTTCACGGAGGCAATTTCTTTATTTCTCAACTTTGGGACTTGCCGATCAATAATAGAAATCGGAATTTCTTCGTAAGTCAATTTCTCATTTACCTCAATAGTCTCAACCAGAACAATGAGTGTCGAATCTCCAACTACTTTCTTTAACATAGACACGTAAAACACCGGGTGTACTAATGACATCTCAGGTGGTAGCTCAAGCTTGTACGCCACCTCACCGATCTTCTGAATGATTTTGTACGGTCTGACATACCTCGGACCCAATTTACCTTTCTTACCAAATCGCATTACACCTTTCATGGAGGAAACTTTCAATAATACCCAATCATCTTCTTTGAACTCCAAATCCCTATGATGAACATTCGAATAGGATTTATGACGACTCCGAGCAGTCTTAAACCGCTCCTTAATGATTTTTACTTTTTCCATAGCCTGATGCACGAGGTCTGGCCCTATCAACTCTGCTTCCCCAATTTCGAACCACCCAATGGGAGATCTATATCTCTTACCATATAAAGCCTCGAACGGTGTCATCTGAATGCTAGCATGATAGCTATTGTTGAATGCAAATTCTATAAGTGGTAAATGATCATCCCAGCTACCTTTGAAGTCTAGCACACAAGCACGCAACATATCCTCAAGCGTTTGAATAGTCCGTTCTGCCTGCCCGTCAGTCTGCGGGTGAAAGGCTGTACTAAGATTCACCTGAGTACCCAAACCTTGCTGAAATTTCTTCCAAAAATTAGTAGTGAATTATGCTCCCCGATCAAAAATGATGGAAACTGGGCTTCCATGCAACCTGACTATTTATTTGATATACAACTGAGCATACTGCTCCGCTGTGTCGATAGACTTAACTGGCAAAAAGTGTGTTGATTTCGTGAGTCGATCCACAATTACACAAATTGAGTCATACTTGCGCGGAGTGCGCGGTAATCCTACCACAAAGTCCATATTAATCATTTCCTATTTCCACATTGGAATTTCTATGTTCTGTGCCAACCCACCGGGCCTTTGGTGTTCGGTCTTCACTTGCTAACAATACGAACATCTTGCCACAAAGTCCGCCACATTCCTCTTCATATCATTCCACCAATAGACTTCTTTAAGATCATGATACATTTTTGTAGAACCTGGGTGCACGGAATACCTAGAAGTGTGAGCTTCAGTCAAAATTCTTTCACAGAGACCATCCACATTTGGAACACATAGTCGTCCTTGGTACCTTAGTGTACCATCATCCATGTCAATAGAAAAGGCCATGATCTTATGTTTATGAATCCCCTCTTTCAATTGCGCCAACAATGGGTCGTTGTATTGTTTCTCTTTGACTTCCACAACAAGTGATGATTCAGTCCTATTTTACACAATTACCCCTCCTTCACTAGAGCCCGCAAGACGAACTCCCAAACTAGCCAATCGGTGAACTTCTTTAGCCAATAGCCTTTGATATGCCTCCAAGTGTGCTAAGCTACCCATATATTTTTGGCTAAGAGCATCCTCCACAACATTAGCCTTCCCCGGATGGTATAAAATATCAATGTCATAATCTTTGAGTAACTCAAGCCATCTTCTCTGCCTCAAATTCAATTCCTTTTTTTTGAAAATATATTGAAGGCTCTTATGGTCCGTGAATATATCCATATGGACCCCATATAATAATGACGCCAAATTTTCAATGCAAATACCACCGCCGCAAGTTCTACATCATGTGTTGGATAGTTCTTTTCATGATTCTTTAGTTTCCTAGAAGCATAAGCTATCACCTTTCCATGTTGCATTAATACACATTCAAGTCTGATTCTTGAAGTATCACAATATACCACAAATCCATTTATACCCTCTGGTAGAGTCAACATCGGTGCCGTAGTCAATCTTGCTTTCAATTCTTGGAAACTCTTTTCACAAGCATGTGACCATTGGAACTTAATTGCCTTCTGCGTCAATTTAGTCAATGGAGAGGCAAGAGTAGAAAACCCATCCACTAACTTTCTGTAATATCCAGCTAAGCCTAAGAAACTGCGAATCTCTATTGGAGTTGTAGGCCTCGTCCAATTCTTCACAGCTGAAATTTTTCGAGGATCAACCTTAATTCCTTCACTAGAAACTACATAACCTAAGAATATAACTGATTCAAGCCAAAATTTACACTTTGAAAACTTTTTATATAACTGGTGCTGATGTAGGATTTGCAGAACTACCCTGAGATGATCGGCATGGTCTTCTCGACTTTGTGAATATACAAGAATATCGTCAATAAACACTATCACAAAAGAGTCGATGAATGTCTTAAAAACTAGATTCATAAGATCCATGAAGGCTGTTGGGGCATTTGTTAGCCCAAAAGACATCACCAAAAATTCAAAGTGCCCTTATCGGGTTCTAAAAGTTATTTTCGAAATATCCCGCCCCCTGATCTTCAATTGGTGATACCCGGACCTTAAATCGATCTTGGAGAAGTACCTTGCACCTTGCAATTGATCAAACAAGTCATCTATCCTTGGCAGTGGGTACTTATTCTTGATTGTGACCTTATTAAGCTGCCGATAGTCAATACACATTCTCAATTACCCATCTTTCTTTCTTACAAAAAGGACCGGTGTGCCCCAAGGCGACACACTTGGCCGGATAAAACCCTTTTTCTAATAAATCTCTCAATTGTTCCTTTAGCTCTTTCAATTCTGTCGGTGCCATTTTGTAGGGTGGAATAGATATAGGATGTGTGTCTAGCATCACATCAATCCCAAAATCAATCTCCCTATCTGGTGGGATCCCAGGGAGTTCATCCGGAAAGACTCTCGGAAATTCATTCACAACAGGCACAGACTCAAGTGTAGGTGCCTCATCATCGGTGTCCGTAACCCGGACCAAATGGTAAATACATCCCTTGTTGATCATTTTCGTGGCCTTAAGGTAAGAAATAAACCTACCCTTTGGCACTACATTATCACCCTTCCACTCAATAACTGGCTCATTTGAAAATTTGAACCTAACAGTTCTAGTTCGGCAATCAAGCTTGGCAAAACATGAATAAAGCCAATCCATCCCCATTATCACATCAAAACCGACCATTCTCAATTCAATAAGATCGGCCACGGTGTCCCGACCATGCAACATGATAACACAATCCCTATAAACTCGTGCGGCCAAAATAGACTCACCAACCGGAGTAGATACGGAGAATGACTCATAAAGCTGTTCTGGTTCTATCCCAAATTCCATAGCAAAATAAGGTGTGACATATGACAAAGTAGAACGGGGATCAATAAGAGCATATACATCATGAGATTGGATAGTTAATATACCTGTGACAACATCTAGAGAAGCCTCTAAATTCTGGCGACCCCTCATAGCATAGAAATGGCTGGATCCTCCCGAACTCTGTGCTCCACCCCTAGCTGCACCACGCCCTGCGGGTGTTGGAGTACCTCGAGCTGGAGGAGGTGTTACGGGTGTAGTAGTAGTAGAACTGGCTGGTTGTGCCATGCCCCTGCCCGCACCCTGGTGGGACGAACGACAATCCCTCTGAATGTGACCCCTCAATCAGCATCTGTAGCATATGGGTAAGTCCAAGTAGTATATTTCTAGGTGCATCTTTCCACACCTAAGTCATGGGGGCCTCCTCTGCTGCTGGAATCTACCACCATGACGACCCTGTTGATTGGATCCCCTATTGCCCTGACTAGGCCTATAACGGCTCCATTGTTGCTGCTAACTGGGCCCTGATGGCGGTGCACTAGCAGAAGACTGAGCAAAGGACTGTGATGGACCTGACGACCCTCCTCTGAAGGCTGACCTGTCGCCACCAGAAGAACCACCAAAGTTGCCTGTAGACCGGGCCTTATTACTACCCTCTCGCTCCATTATGTTCCTTAATTTGCGGATTTTTGTGGCTTGAGCGAATGCCGCCATCTTTCCATAGTTCATATCAGAATTCAAGGCAGTTGTAGCAGCCTCATTAATTACCAAGGGACTAAGTCCCTGCACAAAGCGGCGCACTCTAGCCTCCATAGTGGGCAACGTGTAAATAGCATACTTAGATAGGTACGCGAATCTCATATGGTAATCCCACACACTCAGGCTACCTTGCCTCAAGTTCTCAAACTCAGCAGTATGGGTTGCCTTAGTCTCGGTAGGCAAGAAATGATCAATGAAGGCATCAGCAAACTCACCCCACCTCGCCGGAGGGCTCCCTTCTTCACGGGACTCCTCCCATAGTTCAAACCAAGAATATGCCACCTCTTTCAGGCGGTAGGAGGCCAATTCCACTGCCTCTGTCTCAGTAGCACGTATAACTCGGAGAGTCTTGTGCATATCATTGGCAATCCTCCTCTGGTCTTCGTCTAGGTTAGTACCCGTGAACACTGGAGGATCCAACTGAAGAAACTTGTTCACCCTGGAACTAGTAGAATCCCCTGGATGACTGGAAGAAGTGGGTGCAACATTTGATCTCTGGACCTGGGATGCCACTATTTGAGCCAACATATGTATGGCTCCCCTACCATCAACATCAGAAACACCAGAATCGGAAGATGGAACTGGAGGTGGAACTGGTATATCAGTTGGAGGAACTGTTGCACCTTCAGTAGGTGTAGGGACAGGTGCGGTCTAATCAGTTGTAGTAGAGTCAGGCAGTGTAGTAACTGGGGGAATATCCTCACCCCTCGGGTGCTCACCCACATCATCAAATATAGGATCAACTGTCACTCCTAGGGTGACATTGGCTCTTTGGCCAGTTCTTGCCTTCTTCTTAGGTACCATGTACTGAAAATTAGAGCAACTCAGGAGTTAAAGGAGGAACAATCTTACAACCAGCTTTATCATACGATCAAGAACATGAAAGAAGGGTATTATTCCTAAATGCCCATATAGCATCCTAATTATAGATGTGGTCGACAACACACCGATAATAAGGACTCTACTAGATACGGCTCCGAGACATCCTAGGACACTTTAAAACCTTAGGCTCTGATACTAAGTTTGTCACGCCCCAAAATCGAGGAGCGCGAACGGCGCTCGACCGAGTGAACCCGACTGAGCAAGCCTGTTAGATTTATTTCTACCCAAACTCATCCACGAATGGAGATAATACTTATTTTCATTAATTAGACAAAAAGGTGTTCACGTCTACAATACCAATTCATTTCTAATAGTTTTATCATTTTTAAAGTCTCAAATGGACAAGTAATACAACCATAACATAATATATTTTGACTTTTCCAGCACCAATACACAACCCACACTATGTCTACGGAGCCTCTATAGATAAAGATGAGTACAATGATAATGCCGACAACAAGGCCCCGGCTATACCTCAAACAAAATACACAAAGTACAAAAGATTCATGACCCCGGGATGAAGTGGGACTCACCAAGTCAGCTGGAAAAAAGGTGTACCACTATCACTGATCAGTATATCCTGCTGTGAAACCACCTGCATCCATTTAAAGATGCAGCGCCCCCAGCAAAAGGGACGTTAGTTTTGTTGAATAGCTCTAGTATGTATAACTAAACACCCTCTCAATAGAAATAATACAAACAAGATTATCATAATGTTAATGGAATTTTTAATCAACATCAAACCTCAATTTAGGATCAAGACAGTATTTCAAATCAATTTCCATATCTCACATTAGGAGATTTTTAGTGTCGATATACCATTGTTCACAATACCATTATTCACAATACCATTATTCACAATATCAGTACTACCGTACTCTCAGCACGGAGTCTGATCACGACTCAATCGGCTAGGCTATCTCATTGGAGACATCAACCACAATTTCTTTCAGTATCTGTACCACCGCTTTTAACACGGAGTCCGATCACGACCCGATCGGCTAGGATATCCTTTAGGGACATCGACCATAATCATAATCTCAATTATAATTTCAAGCACAATCACCACCATGTGTGCAGCATGGTGTCCGATCATGACCCGATCGGCTAGGCTGTATTATTTGAGACATCAACCTTTTTGTATCAATTATCACATTTCGTATTACTTTCATATCTTTTCATTTCATTAGCACTAATGGCCATAATTATAAGATCATTATCGACACATTGGCCATATTTAGTATTTCATGCTCACCCTTTTCAATTTCAAATATCATCATTATCATCATCAACAAATACAATTCAAATCAAGGTGTGTGGTACACATGTGAGCAATTTAGAGTCTAAGGCAAATAGAGAGATTTCACAAAATTTGGCATAATAGCCTTCGTTTGAACTTGACTTGAAGTCGAAACATTATTAATGCACATCCTATATTTTTAACACATCTTCAATTAATAACATAACATGAATAAGGCATTTGGGGTATTTGTTGAACATATATCTTTCAACCCAATCTTACTCGGAATAGCCAATTTTATAATGAACCACTCAGGACTTACATAATTCACATGAATATCGTGGGATCCAATTCTAAGAGAAGAGTTTAGCCAACATACCTCAATCGAGCTTCCTTACACTCTAAATGTTTTGGAATTTTTAGCAACTTCAATCCATTGTAAAAATATAACAAATTGAATCAAAATTAGGAAGATGATCATAGTTCTAGCTCATTTGAGCATTTTATCAAACACTAGGTGTGCATAAGGTTTCAAGGTCCTTTTATGGAGAATTCCATTATCCCACAACCCAATCTTTACTATGCTTAGTTCAACAATCTTCCTACACCCCTTGATATCATATGCATGTAAAATAAACAATTCTCATGCCCAATAATTATCTTGCTAATTACCCATTTTCAAATAATTTTGAAATTAGGGGTTAGGGTGTAGAATCTTACCTCTAGGAAGAAGACTTAGTGAGTTTCCCTTCTTAATCTTCAAAAACTTGGGCAAGAATTGAAGAGCACCTTCTCACTCTAGGGCACTCTCTCTCACTCTAAAATATCATATTATAGCTCAAAAATGGCCCAAAGAATGTATTTAACGAAATAGAGTCGGGTTTTAAAAACCCAAAAATGGAGCCCAGAACAGGTTCTGTGGTCACATATGCGACCGCATAATGGTTATGCGGACCGCATATCGGTCGCATAATTGGTGCCCAAGACGACCAAAGTTCTGCCTGTGTCTGCGGTCGCATAGTCAACCGAATAATCTTCCAACTAGCCCAATTAACTGCCTCACTCTGCGGCCATTATGCGGTCCGCAGAGTGATTCTGCGGTCGCATAATGGACCGCAGAAATGCATTTCATTGCCAAATATTTTCCTTTACTTTTTGGTGCATTGTTCAACCCAAAAAGTCCGAGCCGCAGCGAATTTATAAAATCCTCAAACACGTAAGCCCAAATCGGCACCACGAAATATTATTTTCTTTTGCAAATTTTACCGGGCTTTACACTTAAGTACTTTGAAATTTTTTGGGGTGTTACACCCAGTCATCTACTTCTGTTCCTTCTTCTACCGCTGCCAGGTTTGCTCGGTCATCGCCCTCACCTGCTGCTACCTCAACATCAATTTCTTCTCCGCCTACGGATATATCGACACCAGAGCTTCTGGCTTCCCCTTTGTATCGTCTATTGGATGAGGAGGAAGAGTCATCACCGAGCGGTGGTGATTTAGTTCCCCGTAAGAGAAGGTCGGTTCATGTCGGTGACGGGATCGCCAGGGATGTGGATTCAACAAGGGGTGACTTTGTCATCCGTGAGACGACGACAATAGTGCTTGGAGACGACATCGAGTTGTCATCCGAGATTCCGCCATCGGTTGAGGCTGCAGAGGGCATGTCCCTTCTCGAAGCCACGATGGAAGCTGACGGGCCATCGGCGAGAGTTTCTGATATTTTGCGGCAAGATGAGTCATTGGCCTCACGACCGGCTAAGGGTCCTCCTTCGCTGGCCGACAGGAAAGGAAAGAGCATTGCTGAGGATAGTTACGAGACAAGCTCTGATATTGACGCCGATGAGGTGAGGATGATGGGGGGGATTTACCCGAATCGAAGTAAGATTGGAGGGGCCCACGCGGACCAGTGCGATCCCCATGGATCAAGATTTGTTGGTTAATATAGAGAACGTGGTTCCTTTCCTTGGTCCCCTCTATTCCGACGTGGAGGGTAAAACCCTTAAAAAGCTGGATGACGCTACCTTATCTAGGAGCATAGCCGGCCTTGCTCTCAGGGTAAGCTTTTTGACTTCTTTCGTTTTTGTTTGTCAAGTTCAAAGTTTATCCTTCGTTCTTACTCTATGTTTTCTTTTTCTCTCTTTCAAACTGTGATTTTGGAAATTAAAAGCGCCCGAAGATAGGAGAGGCGTAAGGCTATATTTTTGAAGATGGAGCAAAAATACCGCGAGTACCGTAGCAAGTACCACAAGATTTGTAGGTGGTTTGGTGAGGGTGGAAATTTCCGAGCTCTCCGAGACGAGCTGAAGGAAAAGGATGATGAGCTGGTGAGGGTCATCGAAAAATGCAGTATTCTTGAAGGGATGCTAAGGGATAAGAAGAGGAAATTGAGGTTAGTAGAGGGGTCAAAGCCCAGTGCGGCGATCTCCAAGCCCAAATGGTCTCGCTGCATGCTGAGCTCGAGGAGTGTGAATTCAAAGCGGATGCTTTAAGTGGAGAGGTCGCCAAGAAGACAACGTATCTCGAGATGGCGGAGTTAGCTCGGTTGGGGGCTATGAGGAAAAGGAGGATTTGGAGATCGCAATCTGTGTTCTTCGTTCCGAGTGAGAGAGCACATTGAAGACGGCCAGACTCAAAGAAGAGCGGCTTGACAAATGGATTGGAGAATTAGAGAAAGAGGCTTTTGGCCTGTGTGATCGAGTCGCCGCTCTTGAGGCCGAGAAAGCACAATTACTGGCCCGACCATCCTCTTCCCGCACTCATAATTTCCCAGATGTTCCTTAGGATTTGTACAAGGAGTAGATTCACGTCGAGGCCCAGTTGGATATATTTAGAGATCTGATGAGGGCGGGAACTATTTCAGAAGACGTCTTTGAGGATGCTCATGTTAAGGCACGTGGAGCTCGGGTCACTTGTGGTTATGATCCTGCTACGGCAGAGGCCAGTGATGATGAGGGGTATGCAGGCGTGGATCGGATTGAAGAGGACGCCTGGTATGAGGACGAGTATCCTGAGGGCAATGGTGATGGTGAAGGTGAAGATGTGGATGGCTTAGGTGATCAAGCCGATGGCGTTACTGGGCCTGGTGGCGATTAGAAGTTTTTCTTTTTCTTCTTTTTGTTTTGCCACAAACTCGTGCGTATTTTGTGGGCGTCTTTTTGAGCCTTTGTGAAAAATATTCGGAGTATGAAATACCAGTTTTGTTATTTGTACCTCATTCCTTTTCTTTGGTTCAAACTTGTATGCTTTTGATCTCGTTGCTTGGTTGCCTTGATTTTCTTGTTCGTAATCATTTAGCTCGAGTATAGTTGAACATATTCTTAGTTTAATTATAGTCACAGGTCGACATGTGTTAGTTCGATCGAGGTCGAAACAAAACCTAAGTTTGATCGTGGTCGAGGGCCGGTAGTTGTTAATTCGAACGAGGTCGAATATAACTTATACTTGGTTGTGGTCGAGGACCGTTTAGGTGTTAATTCGAACGAGGTCGAATATAACCTATACTTAGTTATGGTCAAGGACCGTTTAGGTGTTGATTCGAATGAGGTCGAATATAACCTATACTTAGTTATGGCCGAGGGTTGTTTAGGTGTGAATTCGAACGAGGTCGAATATAACCTATACTTAGTTATGGCCAAGGGCCGTTTAGGTGTGAATTCGAATGAGGTCGAATATAACCTATACATAGTTATGGTCGAGGACCGTTTAGGTGTTGATTCGAGCGAGGTAGAATATAACCTATACTTAGTTATGGTCAAGGGCCGTTTAGGTGTGCCTCTAGGCGCGACATTTGTCGGCATTGTAATATTTAAGGCGACGTTACCTTGGTTGTACATTTGGAGAAATAGAAATGAACTTCATGCATTTGTGCTTTGTTAATACACTGGGAGAAATTTACATAATTTTTTCGGACGTTGGCTGGTATTTCAATCCCAGTCCCACTCCTAGCCTATCCAGTCCCTTCAGTGGTCGACTTGGAGAAGTCTCGAGAGGTCGAGCAATGAACTAGTCATCCTGTTCCTTCGTTTGTGCGCACTTCAACCTGAAGCGTCTCCTCCGCCACCTCATTAAAAACCTCCTCGAGAAAACCCAATTGGGACAAAACTCAAGTGAGGGAAAAAGAGTACAACTTTGGGGATGCTTCATGTCTTAAAAGTTGAAGTACTTGAGATGTGCAATGTTCCAGTTATTTGGTAGTAGCTTTCCTTCCATTGTTTCCAGTTGGAATGACCCATTGCTTGTTATTGCCATGATTTTGTACGGGATGCCCAATTGGTTCCTAGTTTACCTTCTCGTGGGTCTTTGCTGGCTTGTGTTTTAGCTTTAAGCACGTAGTGCCCGACTTTGAGTGGCCTGATCTTTGCATTTTTGTTATAATAGCGTTCTGCTTGTTGCTTTTGGGCGATCATACTTATGTAGGCCATATCTCTTCATACATCGACTTCATCGAGCTCCTGCCTTCTACTTTCATCGTTGTTGAGTTCACTTTTGCGGGAGTATCTGAGGATGGGCTCCCCGACTTCGACCGGTATTACTGCATCAGTCCCATAGACTAATGAGTAAGGCGTCTCTCATGTGCTCATCTTCGACGTTGTTCGGTAAGCCCAGAGTACTTCTGGTAATATTTCTGGCCATAAACCTTTGGCGTCTTCGAGTTTATTCTTCATGATGTTCAATATCGATTTGTTAAAGGATTTCACTTGTCCATTGCTCATGGGGTGGTATGGTGTTGAGAGTATTCTTTTGATATGCCATTTCTCAAAAAACTCAACGACTTTCTTTCCTATAAATTGGGGTCCGTTGTTGCAGCTGATATCCTTGGGGAGGCCGAATCGACATATGATGTTTTTCATATGAAACTGATCACCTCTTGTTCACGTATTTGGGCGAATGCTCTTGCTTCTACGCATTTAGAGAAATAGTCACTTCAAACCAAAAGAAATCGTACGTTACCTCGTCCTACCGGAAGGGGGGCCACGATGTCTATTCCCCATTTGATGAACGGCCAAGGGGAAAGTCACTAAGTGTAGGTGTTCGCCTGCTTGGTGAATCATTGGGTCATACTTCTGGCATTGCTCGCATTTTTTCATGAAATATGCGGCCTCTTTCTTCATGGTGGGCCAGTAATATCCTGCCCATACGAGGCATCTAACTAAAGCTTTATTGCCGGAATGAGCTCCACAGCGGCCTTTGTCTACTTCCTCAAGTACGCATCGTACGTCCTCTTGTACAGGTCAATGTGAATGATGATGTACCTTGCTTCTTGCATCCGCAATTTCTTGGCTTTTTTATCAACTGGGAGTATTCCGTTCCGCAAGTATGTAACAATATGGTTGCGCCAGTCCCAAGTCAAGTTTATGGTTCTTACCTCGATTAGGTCTATTAATGAGTTGAAAAGATGGACTACGCTTCTGTCTCCGATTGTAATGTTTTTGGTACCTGCAGCTAATTTGGCGAGGCTATCCGCCTTGGTATTCTATGCTCGGGAGATCTTGTCGAGTTGACACTCGTCGAACTCGGGTAGTGGCTTGCAGATTTCAGTCTAGTACTTTTGTAACCTTTTTTCCTTGATTTGGAAAGTCCATGTGGCTTGGTTGACCACGATTTGAGAATCGCAATGCAGTCTTAGCCGCTTCGCTCCGTATTTGAGTGCTAGTCTTAATCCTGCAATTACGGCCTCATACTCGACCTCGTTGTTAGTCATGTTCAGGCACCTTATGGATTGGCGAATCACTTCGCCTATTGGGACTTCGAGTACGAGTCCTAGCCCGGACCCTGACGCGTTAGACGCCGTCAGTATACAGGACCCAGAGTTCTTGCGATTGGGGAGAAGCGTGGATGGCTTCTTTTTCGACTTCGAGCATTATTTTTGCGCTGAAGTCGGCGACGAAGCCTGCAAGGGCTTGTGACTTTATCGTTATTCGCGGCCAATATGTGATATCGTGCTCGCTCAATTTGATGGCCCATTTGGCCAACCTGCCCGATAGCTCGGGTTTATGCAAAATGCTTCTTAGGGGAAAAGTCGTGAGAACTGAGATAGGGTGGCATTGGAAATATTGTCTAAGCTTTCGTAAAGCTACGACTAAGGCCAGAGCCAGTTTTTCGAGGTGAGGGTATCTCATCTCGGCGTCGACTAGTGTTTTACTAATGTAATAGATGGGAGACTGCGTGCCTTTATTTTCTCGGACCAGGACCGCGCTCATAACTACTTCAAACACGGCGAGATAGACAAGGAGGTGTTGCCCCGATTCTGGTTTTGAAAGCAATGGTGGCGATGACAAGTACACCTTTAACTCCTTTAGGGCTTGGGCGCACTCAGGGGTCCATTGGTGGTCGTTATCCTTTTTGAGTACGCCGAAGAATTTATGGCACATATCAGATGATCGCGAAATGAATCTTGAAAGGGCAGCGATACGGCCAGTCAATCTCAGAACCTGGTTTTTGGTGGTCAGGTGCTATGGTATCCCTTCGATGGCCTTGATTTGGTCTGGATTGACCTCGATACCCCACAGTGACACTAGGAAACCAAAGAATTTTCCTGAGGCCACGCCGAATGCATATTTTTTGGGGTTCAGTTTCATTCTGTATTGCCTGAGTATACCGAAGGCTTCTCTCAAGTGGTCGATGTGATCTTCTTTCCTTTTGGATTTGACTAGCATGTCATCTATATAGACTTCCATCGTTTTTTCGAGTTGGTCTTTGAACATACTCATCACCAACCTTTGATAAGTTGCCCCTGCATTTTTTAGCCCAAAGGGCATCGCCCTGTAGCAGTACGTCCCATGATGAGTGATGAAGGTGGTTTTTTCCTGATCCTCTTCCTCCATGAGGATCTGACTATAGCCCGAGTAGGCATCCAAGAAGCTTAGCAGTTCATGCCCGGCCGTTGCGTCGATGAGTTGGTCGATATGGGGTAATGGAAATAAATCCTTAGGGCATGCTTTGTTTAGGTCAGTGAAATCTACGCACATCTGCCATTTGTCGTTCTTCTTTTTCACCATGACCACGTTGGCGACCCGTTGAGGGTATTTCAACTCCCTGACGGAGCCACTTTCCAACAATTTTTCCACCTCTTCGCGTACTACGTTATTAATTATGGAGTTGAACTTATGCCTAACCTGCCTCACCGGGAGGTGGAATGGATCGACGTTCAATTTGTGTGTGGCGATCTCCTTTGGGATACCTGGCATATCTGCATGGCTGAAAGCAAACAAGTCTGCGTTAGCAGTTAAGAATTGACAAAATTTACCTAGTTCCTGAAGTTTGCAGTCGATATAAGCTTTCCTGCTGTGGTCGTTGTTGTCTAATTAAACGGGGCCGAGGTCCTCTACGGTTGATCTTGCAGCTTCGATCGTATCGGGGTCTCTGATGACGTCCTCGTTGTCATCACATATCGACCTCGACCCTGTTGATTGTTATGCCTTTTTTTCTTCGTCCTTTGTTTGTTGGGTGGCTGCACGGTCTAAGGCGATGCGGTAGCATTCCTGGGATGTGCGTTGTTCCCCTCGTATACTGAATATCCCCCATGAAGTTGGGAATTTGATGACTTGGTACAAGCTGGAAGGGATGGCTCTCATGGTGTGTATCCATGGTCGCCCTATTATGGCATTGTACGTTGTGTCTTGGTCAATGGTATGGAACATGGTTTCCAGCGTGACGCCACCGGCCAGGATGGGGAGTGTGATCTCACCGAATGTTCGCTCGACTGCATTGTTAAAACCCGTTAGTGTGATGCAGCGCGACACTATCTTATCCTCAAGTTTCATTTGTGCAAGCACTCGAGGGTGGATAATGCATGTGTCGCTCCCATTGTCTACAATAATTTGCCTCACATCAGTATCTAAAATACGTAAAGTGATAACAAGAGCATCATAGTGAGGGAGAACCAAACCGTTGGTATCTGACTTATCGAAGATGATACTTTCTTTGAGTTCATCATATCGTTCGTGGGTGATCGACCATTTGAGCTTGTGTGTTGTGGTGAACTTCACACTATTGATGGAAGCATCGTCGCCTCCCCCGATAATCATGTGGATGGTATAGGTCGCGCGAGGGTGGTTTCGGCGGTCCTTGATGTTGTTCACGTCCTCTGGCAAAGTTTATCCCTCCCCGGTCGTTCAACAACTCTTTGAGGTGTCCCTGTTGTAGCATGTTTACGACCTCCTATCTTAGGATGATGCAATCTTCAGTTTTGTGTCCTCGCTATTGATGGAACTCATAGAGGGCATCTAATTTTATGGTATTCGGGTCTGACCCCATCTTTTGCGGCCACTTCACCTTCGATCCGAGCTTCTCCAAGGTTTAGACTATTTCTGTAGGTGACACACAAAAATTGTGAGCGGATAATAAAGGGGGCATATCTCTGTTGTTCTAGTGAGACCCTATTTTTGATAGGGGTGGGCCTTCTTCGTGGCAAGATGAGGACGTAGTGGCGGTTCTAACATATGGTAGATGTCGTTCCCGGTTGGGTCATGAGGCTGCGAGGCCTCTTCTGATATCATTTCTTCTAACTTTCCTGGATTCTGCTTGCATCAAGGTCAATCGATGGTGGGCCCATTGAGGTTATCCTCGTTAGCTCAGACTGCGGTGCAATATGTGTTGTGTATCTCATCCCAACTAGTTGGGGGTACTTCATAAGTCGACTCAGTAGCTTTTTTGTCGCCCTCGAATTTCTGCTCAGTCCGTTTTGAAAAGATGCGATCGTCGTCCCTTCCGATACATTTGGCAAGGTCATTTTCACTCGGTTGAACCGGGCGAGGAATCCCTCAATCCTTCTCCAGGAGACTGTTTAATAGCAAATATGTCGTTTACTCTCGCCTCTGCCTTTTTGGCTCCAGCATGGGCCGTTACGAACTTATCGGCCATTTCTTTGAAGGTTTCAATAGAGCGTGCTGGCAGTTGTGAGTACCAAGTTAACGCTCCACCCGTGATGGTCTCGCCGAACTCCTTTAACAAAATGCAGGATACTTGTTCCTTGGCAAGGTCATTGCCTTTCACGGCGGTCGTGCCATCATGTATTTTCAGATAGGGCAACATCTTAAAGGTCTTTGGTATGGCATGTGGGGCGGCATTATCACTGTACGGCTGCTCGACGAACCGTCCGGTATATCTCTTCGGCAAGATCTTAGGGGTGCCCGGTATCTAATCGACCCCCTCTTTGTTTTCTCTTATTTGATCTCGAAGCGTTTTGTTCTCATTTTCCATTTCCTCAATTCATTTTAAAATGGTTGTGAGAGTGTCGTCACATGCATTATTAATGACATTGTGAGTAATACCTGCCGTTTGAGGAGGAAGGAGTTGACCATGTTGCTCGTTCGCTGGTGGTATAATGCAAGTCCTTGCTTTATTTGTAGTCGCATCTCGAGCGAGCGTATGGAGGACGCTGGTTAGCGTGTCAGTTAGCCTGGCCTCTAGGAGCTTTTTTATTGCTGGTGGCGCCTCCTCCGCCACGGATGTGGAGGTTTCCTTGCCAAGAGACTTTGTGATGATGCCATGGGGATAGTGTGATCCACCTCGCCTGGAAGAGGCATTGGGCGTTGCGCCCTCGTCTACTGCTTCAGAGCTCTCATTAATTATGTTCATAAGGTTAGTTGGGAGATCACTCATTATTCTCATCTTTCTTCTCTGTTACCTGCCATATTAGATCTATGTGTGCAGAGAGAAAAGGATCTTGCTCTTGTTTTTTTTTTTGTTAGTAACGAGTGTCAGTTGTAGATCTAGAAGAAACTAAAAATTTAACTAGAAGATTCTCACAGATGGTGCCAAATTGTTTGACCAAAGAGTATAATTTTCGGCTAAAACTATTATATTTATGTAATAATGGGTTAAACCTAGTTAATGATAATATCTCTAGATACGAGTTTTGAAAGCGTGTGTGAGGTGGAACAGATCCAACAGGGGGTTTCAAGTATTAAATAGTTATAAAATATAAGAAATAATGAAAGAAGGATTGATAATAAATAGTAATAATGGCATTTGAGTAAATAAGAGGAATGATTCATCCAATAAATAATGAGCTAGGTGATTATTCCTCCTGACAATGATGAATGACAGACAGATCTTAGAACATTCGAAATCTTCTCGGATCTGATGGAAAAGTGCAGAATAATGTAAACAAGAATCTTGATTAAAAGGTGTTCTTTGTATCTTTTCAAGAGGGAGAGAATATTTTGTAAAGTCTACTCTTGTCACAATGAATATCACATGCCTCTATTCATTATCTTTTTTATTTATTTATATGGGACATACCCCAAATAAACCCTAATAGTACATGTACAGAGAATATTCAATATATTCTCTTTAATCTCATACCCTAATAAACTAGCCGTTACAGCTCTGTTTACGACGCTTGACATCGACCATCTTCCACATCTCGACCACGGACTTTGTCATCTCCTGGTCGACTAGGTCGACTCCTTTCTCGATACTGCTTAATCCTAAGTATTGAGGCGGATTTCGACCCATACACTGACATAAACGTTGAAATAGACTTCAATTTGCCTGAACAAGAAGGGATCAAGCACCAATGCGCAATGTTAGTGGTGAATGATAGTGTAGAATCATTTAGGGGAGTCACCTTCCAAGGGCAGAATGGTCAGTGAGCCACACAAGAAACTAAGAATCACATGTTAACGTTTAAAATTATAATTTATGTATATCAATTAAGAAATTAAATCGTAATCTAACCAACTATTTGCGTAAAGATCTAAATAAGTTAGGTAACTACTTGCGCTGGCATATCCATTTCAGACACTAACAAGTAGTATATTGGTCTCAAATGGATTAAAAGAAGCATTAAATTTGTTACTTATTGTTAAATTTAAGTCAGATCATTTGCAACAAGACTAAATGTCTAATCCTTTCGTTCGTAAGTAATCAACATTGATGATGAAGATCCAACCCTTGTACTAACATTTATTGCCTTCGCCGACCATCTCTTTCAATGAATTAAAAATTATTAGAAGAGAGGATTAGGACAAAATTGGTAAATTAAAAAAAAAGATCAAAAACTACTTTACACATCACTTGCTTGCCCGAAAATTCCTCCTTGGTCCCTAGTTTCTCAATCAATTATTCTTTATTTTCCTCAATTGGTGTTCCATGTCTGTAATCTGTATTGAAATCCAATTAATTTAAATTTGAATTGATTAGACTCATTAAAAGGATAAATGTCTGGGTTTTAGGCTCGAAATCAAAGCTTCCAACTAAATATGAAGGGAATCTATCAATTTTACCACAAGCGTGGGTGATTTCGATTTCAGTTTGTTTGGCCTCGCTTTTTTTGCTAATTTTTTTTTAAAATTAAGTTGTTTGGTTAAGTTTTTAGAAGAAAGAAAAAGTATGTACTTTTGAATAGAACTAAAAGCAATTTTTGAAAAACTAAAAAATAAATAAATATCTTCTACTACTACTTTTGAGAAAAGAATATATTTAAAAGCCAAATACAAATTGTTGCTTAAAATTAATTAGTCAAATATAAATTATTTTTTATTACAATTTTTTTTTAGAAATACTTTTTTTAAAACCTAATTTTAACAAGTTGTTTGGATGGTTCTTACATATTGTATCGTTAATTTAAATACAATATTTGTTTTGAGTGTTACTTAAATTTTATTGTATCGTATCGTTAAATCCGTCGTTACATAATGACGAAAAATGTCACTTTATGGAACGACGAATTTGGTATGGTGACATTGTTAACTTATTATTTTCTCTGATCTTGTCCTTTCTTATTATTAAATAATCATATTTTATCCTCTATATTACTTTTTATATAATAATTTTATCTTGTATTCTATTTTTTAAATAATATTATAAATTTATTTTTTATATTAATAATATATGACATCATCAAACGATAATAAACGATACTATTTATCTAAATATTATATTTATCAAATTATTCATTACAATACAACACATTCTAAAACCGCACATAAAAACAATCCAAACAAGCTGTAAAAGTTTGGCAAGACAGATCCATTTTCAGTATAGAGTATAGACAAAGAGGCATGGAAGTACCCCAATCGCATCGTCTCCACGTAAGCTCGTAAATGTAAAATTTTATTTAGTAAGAAAGAGTAATAAATCTGGCATTTCAACAAATGGTGGGGTCCAAAGCACAGAGGATTATAAGCATGTAAAGTGGATGCATGTGGAACGCCACGTTGCCATTCTCTCTTCGGTGACAAGCTTCAAACGCCAGGCGTCTCTCTCGAATCTGAGTGAGTTTCTCTCTCTCTCCTCCGCCACTTCACAACAAATACATTCACTCATTTTCACATACGCACACACTACTCTCCTCTCTACGTATTATATATATCATCATATCACTTTTTTTCTGGATTTTTAGGGTTTCCTGATTCTTCCTTTTCAGCTTTCTGGATTGAGAAAGCTTAAAAGAGGCTTCGATTCCTCGCTGTCTTTCCCTCTCTCTTTAATTTATCTTCGGATTTTTTTTTATTTTTTATTTTTATATATTTAATTTAATTTGTGGATCGAGAAAAAAGTTGGAGGTGAATCTGATTCCAGATATACTACGATCTTCTGTGCTTGCCTTTTTTCATCATTCGATTCCGATTTCTGTAGACCTGAACCTGCATGTTTTACACAGATCGATCTGTTAATATTCATTTTTTTTACCTTATCGTGGAATAAAGGCTGATTTATAGGATCTACCGTTCGAGTTATGTATTCGAGATTCACGGAATCTACTCTTTTGATTGTAAGATCAGATCCATCATGATTCTCTTTTTTTCTTTTCGCTTTCTGATTTTCTTAAGAAGGAATTAATTGAAGTAGAGACGGTATATTTTTTTAAAACTGTATTTAATTCACTGAGAATATGGGGAAATTGTTTAATTCTCTCTCTACTTGTAATTTCATTAAATGCTTAAACAATGTTTAGCAGTTAAAGTGATAGAAACGGTAATTAATAGTCTTTGAGCAATTGTTAGGATTTTTTTTTTAATTAAATTTTTTTAAATGAATTATCTGATGATCGTAGGTGCTGGTGTTTTTTCTTCTCAGGTTCAAGTTCCGGCAGTTAATGCGGCAAATTCAAATTTAGATGTTATGCAATAGCTGCGTAAGGTTCGTGGTTTTTCAAGCAGCATATATTGATAGACACATTGAGCAAAGGAAATTTATCAAACTCATTAAAAGTTTGAATGCAACTCGTAGCATAAGTTATTCTTGGAATAGTGTATATACAGCAAGGAGAACGATGATGGTGGATATTGGTGCAACTGCTAAAGGAGGACCTGTCGTTGATGTTTCACCAGAGAAGGATGATAATAATGGTGGTTTCGCAAGCGGAGGATGGAAGAGGTGATTCATTTTAGCAGATGTAATATTGTAATATTATATCCTTGAGATATGTATCGTTGCAAGATAACCAATAATAGTTTTACCTGATGGAGCATTCATGGATCATAGACTTTGTCATGCAAAACACATAGCATTCTTCGTAGATTCCACTTAGCGTTCTTCTGGCTTATTGAGGTAGTAAGGCGCATACTTTGCACTGCACGGTTCTGATAAGCTCCATGAAGCTTTGTGACTGAAATATACTCACAATGTTTGATTTGATCATCCAGATTTCTATGGGGATGAATGTGCAGCCCTTGTCGAAAATTAGTGTCCCTTAACATAACTCGTTTTTTCTGACTTAGATATTAGCCTGCACTTAATGCCAAAAAAATAAAAGAAGTTAGCACAGGGTATGGGTGAGTGTGGAGAGTTGATATTCTGAAGTTTAATATTACTCTTACTTTCAACACTTTTCTCAACTAGATCATTCAAAAAGCTGCTCCCTTGTTTGCCTTGTCTTTGTCGTAGTCGACAGCTTTGTCTCACAACTTACTCCTCCTGAGTACAGATGCATGATACTAATGTTTCACAAACAGGCTTGTAACATCAATATTCTACTTATTGACGGAAGAACAGATGGTTTACGGGTTAATTTTTCAGCCCTATGTTTTTTGAGATGTTCAAAAATTTTAACTTCTAGCAGAATATTCTGACAAAATCAACGAAAAGAGCTTAGGGATATCATATGCAGAAAACCGTTCAAAACTATTACTCCTATAAGATTTTCTTGGTGATAGAGAATTTGTGACCTTCACTTCTAAAAATGACAAGCTTTCGTATGTTCTATTTTAACTCCTAATTTGGTAAAAAAGTAGAGTGTGTAACTGCTTGTTGTATTGGTGATATTGTCTTCGGAGAAACTTTTTCTCATGCATTTGCTTCTTTACCCTTGCCATTCAAAGGGATGATGTCGATAAAGGTTTTGAGATTGACTGGGTAGGTGTTATATGCTATGATGAAATTTTATATGTTGTTCGTTGTGAGTTGACAAGATACATGTTTCATTTTAATCACCATGTTTACTCTACATGTATAATAGATGTTCATTTGTATTTTGCTATGAGTAACTCATACTTGTTGTCAAAATTCGTTTGTAAAAATTGCTCATACTTCTTTTCGTCCATTCCTGCTTCGCAGTGAAGATGGAAGACTGAGTTGTGGTTATTCAAGCTTTAGAGGGAAAAGAGCCACCATGGAGGATTTTTATGACATTAAAACTTCCAAAGTTGATGGACAAACAGTTTGCTTATTTGGGATATTTGATGGTTAGAACTTGCCGATCATCCTTCAGCTTGGAACATGATCTAGGATTTACATAATGACCAATAAGTCAATCATTGTGAATCTTCTGGCTTGAAGCTTGCATTTGCTATGCCTCGTCTTTATATTAGTAGCTTAGTGTTTTGCATGAATACGGGTCGGTGAGCTATTGTTTGCATGAACTGGTGAATCTAAGGGTCTGTTGTTTTACGGAACAAATCGTTATTTTCCTGAAAGCAGTTTTGTTTTTGAAAACCAAAGGCTATTGTTTTTATTGTGCGGGGCAGAGCTGTTTGTTTTCTGAAAAACAAAAAACTAGCCAGAAGGTTGTTTTCCGGAAAACACCTATTTTAACACACAGAACTTATTCTTCCATAACATATGAAAATCCATATTTAAGATCTTATTGTCTTCCAAAATAAAACCATACAAATACTAAACCAACATCTGACTCCGGTTGAAATGCAAAGGCTACCTACAGTTCAAAAGAGAGGGATGCTCTACTGGAATGGAATTGGTAGAACCTCAAACTAGGGAGAGTTTTGTACTCCTTTCTAAAATCACATATCCTTCGATCTAACTGCTTTAATTTTTTTTCCAGTGGGGGCTTTAGAGAGAGGCGGTCCCTAGCGAAAGACTAATAGTGACCTCCAAGTGGGGTTTCTGAAATTTATTTTCCATTTAGTTTCAGCTATTTGATTGCTCTCACTTGGCAGCTAGCTGAACAGTTTTCTAATCTAAAAACTGTATTTCGATATTAGTCTCAAATATTTTATGAGTGTGTGACAACTTTGGTCTTTTCTGAGGGTTGACTGTTAAATTCTTACATTTCTGCAGACTAGGTAGAATAAGCATTGCTCTTTTTTAATCATTATGTCATGTTACTGCAGGCCATGGTGGTTCCCGAGCAGCTGAGTTTCTGAAGAAACATCTCTTTGAGAATCTAATGAAACATCCAGAGTTCCCAACGAACGCCAAGTTGGCCATAAGTGAGTTCATATCTGTTGTCCTATGGATGCATAATATGAATCTCCACTTTTGTACTTTCTCAGTGGGCTCGAAATGTGCGATCTGTCCATTGAAGCTGACATATCTAAGTTTGACATATTTATGCTGTCATAACATCTAAAATGCGTCGCACATGACAATGACAAGGGCAAAGTACTTGAGCAACACGTCAGTTCAAGAATACTGAAACTTAGAAACTTTTCTCTCTCTCTTTCTCTGTGTGTGTGTGGGTGTCTTCTGTCTCTCTCTCTCTTTGTATTCTATTACTTCTGAAGTTGTAGCTGTGTGTCCAATTCATTATTATCTTCACTGGGACAAAGTGGTGTGCGACTCTATTTTGCTCATGACATTAAGTTTGTGGACTACTTTCATCATATTGCAGGTGAAACATATCAACAAACAGACATGGACTTCTTAGATTCTGAAAAAGATACCTTCCGAGATGATGGTTCCACTGCTTCAACAGCAGTTCTAGTTGGTAACCATCTCTATGTTGCCAATGTTGGAGATTCGCGGACTATAATATCGAAGGGCGGAAAAGGTAACATCAGATTGGTAACAGTTTAAAAGTTCTGGAATTTGAGAATAGAAATAGTAGCAGATAGTTTCAGCAGCCACCAGGGGATGATGAATGATCCTTTTTTTATTGTATAGGTATCTCTGCTTCATGTAAAAATGTGATACTGGCGGGCTCGCTAGATCATGTGATTTCTATAAATGTGAAATTTCATTTCCTTTAAAGCAGGCATTACCATGTAAAACCAGATAACAACTAAGCAAGTTAGTACAATTACGTAGGTTTTTCCCGTTTTGCGATATACAGAAGTGGAAGTGATAGTATAGCTGGAAATTGAAGCAATAAATAATTGGTATCCTCCATGGTCCTGAAGTTCTGTTATTTTCTTATGCCTTATGCTGTATTTTATATGGTAATATTTCTCTCATATGTTATAGTTAATAGCTTATCGTCACTCTCTTGTCATTTTGTAGCCTAAAATCTTGAGACAACTAGCATCTTGACTAGACACTTAATTAATTCAGTTTCATGCTTGACAGCAATTGCTCTTTCTGAGGATCATAAGCCCAATCGAACTGATGAGAGGAAGAGAATTGAAAGTGCCGGAGGTGTTGTGATGTGGGCTGGTAAGCAATTTTCTCTGCCTATAAGGCATTGCTCAAATTTGGGTTGTTTGCCTGTTAATTAATAGTTTCAACTTGTGGGTTGTCCTGTCAGAAATGGAACATCGTAGTGAATTTTCTGATGCTTTAAGAGAATGTGTTTTGTCATCAATTAGTCATCTGATACAAAGACACAACTTGTATGTCCTCCATTTGTTTTGCATCGATTTAATTCATTGTGGTACAGACAGTTGTCAAAGGGAAGATTTTTAGGCTACATGGATGTAATTGTAGAGGCTTAAAATGTCTGCAAACCATGGAGAATGGAAGAAAGATGCTAAAGGAAGGAGATTTCACTGTTTTCATAAAGTTTGGCTTAAATTTTTCGGTAGTTCTCCAGTTTCGTCGTACCATTCTTTAGGTGGTAGATTGGGTAGAGTGTTATAGGTCGTCATGGAATCAAGTTACTCTTATAATTTTGTTAAAATGTTGTTGCATGTGTGCATGCTACAACTATGAGATGTTTAGTGCGTGGTAGTGGAGCAGGTGTCCATCTGGAAATAGATGCCTTGCCTATGTGGATGTCCACTTGCATGCATCTAGCTAACTATTTGTTTTATTGGAATAAAGAAGCTAGCGAAAGGAGACTTCATTGTTGTATTGACTTGAATTTTTCGGTAATCCTCCAGTTTATTCTTACCTTTCTGTTAGTGGTAGATTGGGCAGAGTGGTATAGGTCATGTGGGAATCAAGTTACGCTTATACTTGTATTAAAATGTGGTTGCACGTGTGCGTGCTACACTTCCATCTTGAAATTGATGTTTTGCATGTGTGGTAATGTCCACTTGCATCCATCTAACGAACTATTTGTTTTCTTGGAAAACCCTATTTACTGCTGGATTAACCTAATGTTCTCACATTTAATGAACGTCTTCTTTGGTGAGTGGACCCTTGCTGCTGTCATATTTGTTGCATGAACTTTTGTATAATCTCTGTGCTATACATCGTTTATGCTTTCTGTTTCTGTATTATCAGGTACCTGGAGAGTTGGTGGTGTATTAGCAATGTCACGTGCTTTTGGCAACCGTATGTTGAAGCAATTTGTCGTGGCTGAACCTGAGATTCAGGTAGATTTATCTATAATCTATTTTTTTTTTTTGCTTCTTTAGATGTGTAAAAATGAAAGCCATAGTGGCTGGAGGACTTGCGATACTTTGCTCCCCCACCCAACCAAAAAAGAATATACTTGCTGAGCAATTGGATTAGTAGGATGTCGTGTCCCCTCTGACAAGACCTGCAGCCTACCTTCAAGCAGTCA
This sequence comes from Nicotiana tabacum, assembly GCF_000715075.1. NCBI lineage: Eukaryota > Viridiplantae > Streptophyta > Magnoliopsida > Solanales > Solanaceae > Nicotiana > Nicotiana tabacum. Next base: position 60,830,368 of record NC_134083.1, read on the forward strand.
CTGTACTGCAATATTTTTAGGTTTCATGCACTGGCATGGACAGCCTATATGAGGTGCAGGTCAGTGCATGTGCTCTAAGGGATTGTTAGAGTTTAGATAACTGGGAAATGTATGTGACTTATGCCCAACACTTGCACTTCATGAACAATTTATCTAGCGCCGCCGTCTTCGCAAAAGCCCTGTGTGTATGAGTTCTGCATCATAATTTCTTGTCTTAATTGGCTAAAATAGAAAGATGTTTTAATTTTATTATATTTCTATTCAAAGAGGACTCAACTACTTCGCTCTTGCGGAAAATCTTTGTTTTCCTTTTTTGGGGGGGCTACAGAAGCAGCAGCTTCCTAATGATCAGTTAATAAAAATGTCATTTCCACATCTTCGGAATCTTTTGTCAGTTGCCAGGGCTAGAATCCGACACACGCCCTTTTTAACAGTCTAGTCCTAGTGAAGTTGGCCTGTAAAGAATTAGTACCAAGAACGATGTACTTTTAAGGAATAAAACAATTAGACCGATTGGGTTATGGGAGGATAGAGGGGAGAAGGGCTGCTAAGTTGGACGGATTTACTTATGAAACTAAAGAGTTGGAGCCTTGAAGGCATTTGATATTTATCATAGTCATTTATCATCTCTCTATATGTTTCAGGATCAAGAGATTGATGAGGAATTAGAACTACTCGTGCTTGCCAGTGATGGGCTCTGGGATGTTGTACCAAATGAGGTAAATCCTGTGCGTGTAGGCACGCTTGCTTTCTCTTTTCTTCCTTCCATCTCTTTTTTTCAGAGTCGCGCTGTTTCCTGTCTTCCTGGCCTCCTTTCGGTGGTAACTTGAAGATTTTTAGGCTATATCACAGCATTCTGACAGGTTACTGTAATTGTTTTGAGAACTCAAAGCCTGAACTTCTAGACCGGCTTCTCTTTTGTGGGTGATCTCTTTAGATATCGGTGTTTTTTCATTTAGTTGCTGATTTTTGTCATCCTTTAGGATGCTATTTCACTTGCACAAGCAGAAGAAGAACCAGAAGCAGCTGCTAGGAAGCTAACAGAAACTGCATTTACTCGAGGTAGTGCTGACAATATTACCTGCATAGTGGTGAAGTTTCACCACAAGAAGGTTGAACCAGAGGGGAGCCAGCAAGGTTGAAGAATTTGTTGATGCTGCATCTGCCTTTTCCTGGAGGAAGGCTGCTTCAATGCGACGATGCCAGTGCAAGTTGCTGACGATAGCATCAACAGGGGCTGTCATTTTTTCATTCATTTCTTTGCATTGTTTTTCCCCGTCATCCTGTTTAACTGTTGTATTTAAGGTGTCTGCGTTTGTGCGTCTGCTTTCTCCTTTTCTGTAGAGGTATTATCTGGATAAACTTTACTGTGAAACGTAGTTAAAAGTCAAAAAAAACTTGGTAGTTCTACTTTAAGTACTACCTGGCTGCATGGAGCCATTGAAGGATTTCCATGCATCCCTTATGATTTGCCATATAACCTTCAGAAAGATGATTTGATGAATGGCGTACTTACTAGTGTTTCTAAGTGATTGGATGTGTATCGATAACCTCTAGTTTTAAACCAAGTTGGTAAATGACTGCCTTCAGGTGAGTGACATATTGTCTTGCCAGATGAAGGGAGGTGCTGGAAGTGTAGCGTGTGGAGTATGCAGCGTTTACTATCATAGAGTGTAGCTGTGAAGGAAACAAAAGGCTCGTGCAATATATATGCGCAGTGCTCGTGCTAAGATATATATGCACAATCGTGTGCTTTTATGTAGTGAGTTTATGTTAAAAGTTATATTTACAGTTCGAAATCAAGTCAAACCTAGCAGTCATGAAATTAAAGTATTCCGCGTAACTGGGGACGAGTGTTTCTGTTGCAGCGGTATAGTTAAAATACACCATGGGAGTTCATCTTCTTATCTTTTTGATGCTTGAATATGTCCCGGATGAGTGAGAAGTGAAAATCGAGTGAATGGGGAGTTGGAGTGCAGGAATTTGGCTTGCCTTACGACATTGGGTCAAATCAACATAGTTCATAGTGATAAGAGACGATCATAATTGCTCAAAGTCAACCTAGCAACCAATGTGTGCATAAGAGGAGATTTTTATAGTAGTTGAAAATAGATTAGATTCTTCTGTTCCACCTTGAACTCAACGAGCAGCTTATAAATGATGAATTTAATTTTACCACGGTTGCAATATGGACATCTAGGTAAATCATATTTGACACTTGATCTCGTTCATATTTGACACTTGATCTCGTTCATAATTGCTGTAAGTCAACCTTGCTGTCGAATTGAACATATTCTCTATGTTTTATACATGTATTTTGGTTTGAATATTGTTTAAACAAAGATCGCAGTTTCCTTATTTATTTTTTTCGGATATCAGAAGAGCTGTATTTTTCTGATAGACCATGCTTAGAAATTCAACAATGATTGTAAGCTTTGACTAAGAAGCTAGAATTACAAACATATCTAAACTATAACTCCCTGAATATCTAAACTATTTAAAAAAAAAAGAGGACAAATTGTGAACTTCTCAACATAATCTTGCATGTTCAAAACATTTAAAAAATTTAGTCAATAAAATTCATAGTAATTAACATTCTAAAAGTATTCGATTTGATCACAGATTGAAAAGGTAGTTAAATATTTGTAAATTTAAGGGCTCTTAATCAGAGACAAGTTTAGAATTTAAAACCAGATACGTCTCCTAACCTATTCATATTTTTAAAGGTTTTATGTAAAAAATTTAAATATATGTATATATATTTAAATCGCTTATGTGTTGGATTTGCCTCAATTGCCAACCTGGATCACCATGATTCATAAAAGAAATTTCCTATGATTATTAGTTTATTACTTCATATGTTACATTCTATGTAACACATTTTTCTTTTTAGTCTATCATTATTTTTACTTCCAAATCTTTTCAAAATCTTTCCTTACATATTTAAATTATTTTCTTTTTGACTCTTTTCGTAATATGGATTTGTTTATGAAGAATAAGAGTTTCTTCTTGTGAAAATTTCATATTGACGAGACGTTAAGATCGGAAATTTGGGTAGTGCGGAATTTAGCCAAACAACATTATAATGACAATAACAAAGGCAATGCAAGTTGATAATAATGCTAATTGAAGAAGATAAAGAAGGCACAAAATTTAATGTGGTTCGGTTAAAGAGATCTACGCTCACAAGCGAAGAAGAGCAATTTCACTATAACGACTGGTATACAAAAGAGAGCACAAAATTTGAGATGAAACTCTAATTATCCCAAAATATATCCAAGAGAATAACCTCGCTATAATCACTCACAAAGAAGAGGTTCACTCAAAGTGTTTCCCAAACACTAACTCTATGGAATATAACAAAAATTCTCTAAAACAAGAATACTCAAAATTAGTTTCTAATTAAAATATGGGATGATTCAAATGAAGTAAGATGACCCAATGACGGATTTACATGGACCCAAGCGGTGTCACGGGCCACCGCTTTGTCGAAATTTTTTACTATACACACGCATACATATACTAACATATATATATATATATATATATATATATATATATATATATATATATATATACATTTTTAATGATTTTTGTCTTATATATATATATATATAAGACAAAAATCATTAAAAATGATACCGCTTGCTTCGAAACAGCTCATTGTCCGACGGTTGTCTGCTTCAAGTTTGATGTAAGAGGTCATGGGTTCGAACTCCTTAGCTCCACAAAATATTTTTCAGACTTTTTCACTTAATTTGAAAACGTGGCTGCTAATTGCGGGCCTATTTCTAAAAGTATGGGCTGTATTTAAAAATTGTCTGACCACTTTAAAAACTACGTGACCCATTGTACAAGAAATTAGGGATTTTTACCCATGTAGTCGGCAATATTAATTGTTTACTTTTTTTAATTATATACACAAATTATACACAAATTATACACAATTATATATATATAATACATCAATTATGCATATATTATACATTCACCTATTTTTAGCTTAAGTGGTTGAGTGAGAAGCTATTTGGGTTAATTTTTTAAGAAATTATTAAAAGGGAGTTTTTCCTCTATATACTATGATAGGAACTTATTAATTTATTTTCTCTAGGTTTTGTAATTTTCAAAAAGTATCTAGGTTTTTCTTACAAATTGTATATATTCCTCCCCCCATCCCCCCCCCCCCCCCCCCCCAAAAAAAAAAAAAAACTCCCATCCCATGATTAATACCTTCAATTAAGGGATTCAATTATATCCTTTTCTCTTTTCACATTTCTCCTCATTTCATGTCTCCTAATTTTTTTAATACGCATATCTCCTCTTCTCTCTCTTCAATAGTTGCACGTCTTCAGGAAGAAGTTAGTAATTTTGCTTCAGTTGTTGAATAATTTTGGTTGGAACCTTCAAATACGAGATATAATGTCATACTACATATTCTATGTTCCTATTATCCATATAATGTTAGGAAAGTGATACCTGATCTAACAAATCCAATAATACATAACTGATTTCCATAATAGACACCAAAAGATATTTTTTCTTTGCAGTTAGAAATCTATACACACAACATAAAATATCATGAGATGACAAAAAAAATCAGTTGCTAAAAGTTTCTTCAACAATTCAAAAATTATTAAACTCTATAAAATTATTGCTAATAGGATAATGACTCACACACAATCCAAATGTGAAATTGGTCACAAACTTACAATTGCTCATCACCATATACAATTATCATACATTTGTAATACAATTTTTGTAACAATTATGATACAAATACAATTATGATACAATCGTGATACAATTCTGATCTTCATCTTCTTCAAGTTTCAATCACAACTATAAACTTAAATTCTGATACAATGTTGTAATATAATTGTATTAGTATTGTATTAGGTATTAATTTAGATATTGATATATCAAATACAAGTCAAATACAACTTTAATACAATTGTGATACAATTAAAAATAATTATGATACAATTATCATACAATCGTGATACAATTCAGAAACTTTTATTCTTCGAGTTTCAATATGAAATTTTACCTAAAAATAATTCTAAACCTAACCAATCTCCCTCAAAATTGAGATATAAACTTCAAGTTATATTCTCAATCGTTTGCAAGAGCACCCAATCTAAATAAATCACAAATTCGTAAAACCCAAATGTTGAATTCAAAGTTTCGAAGTTTTTTAATGGTTGTCAATGGAGAACTCTTTGCTAGAACAAATCACAAATTCGTAAAACCAAAATGTTGAATTCAAAGTTTCGAAACTTTTTAATGGTTGTCAATGAGGAACTCTTTGCTACTGCAACTTTAGAGAACTTTAGAGATAATGTTGATGAATTTGTGTGAAGAGGATGGGATTTGGATTAATTTGTATGAAAGAGAGAAGTGTTTCAAAATCTTTTTGAAATGATGAAAGAGTGATTTTAGGGTCTTTGTATAACTCATATACATGAGAGTGAGGTGGGGCTGACGCGGGGGAGGGGAGAGGAAAGGGATGTATCGGTTACATTCTAGTTTTAGGGATGCTCTCTTTATTAAGGTTTTGTACATAAATAGTAAATATAGATAAAGAATATAATTTTTAAGGAACCTAAAAAAAAAAAGTTTCTATTATAGTATAACTAGGTAAATTTCCATTATTAAAAACCCCTTTTGAAATAGGATTTAATACTCGTTTTTTGGCCCTCAATTAGAATAAAAGGACTGATTCTTTGCCCTCAATTAGTATAAAAAGGACTGCTGCCCACTTTTCAGTTTTCAAACTCCAAAAAACCTAAATTGCACCACGTTAGTACTAATTTTTTGTCTCTCGAGATGATAATTTTTTATTAAGTGCTTGTACTTTTACCTTTTTATTTCTTTATGACTAGAACTGTAAATCTATGATGGTAATTTTGAATTTATAATTATTTTTTTTGGAAATGATTTTGGGGGTTATGAAATTGTTAATTATAAGTTGTTGTCGTGCTGGTCATGTGAACATAGTTTGACTTATTCGTGTGATTGTAAATACCGAAATTAGAGTATACGAGTATGTAGTAGGGATTTGCTCCTAGTTTATTTTTTTTTTCCTTTTTCTAGTTATAATGAACTTATTTAGGATTTATCTAAAGAATAAAGTGGTTACTTAAATTTTTAATTCAGATTAAATTGCAATGAAGAGATACTATCCAACAACTTCCAAAATTCCAAAATCAAATTCAACAACTCAAGATTTATCTAACTTGGAAGAAATAGCTAACGAGTCGGAACAACATCAACAAAATGAAAGTGTTAATTTAGACTCTTTAGAGGTTGATCCTGAGGAAAGATTAACAATTCGAAAATATCATTCAAATGGCCATGATGCAATACGAAGAACATATCTTCAAAGAGGTGTTTTACAACCTCGATAGCACAAATTTCCTCAAAGAAATTTTTATGATAAATTGCATCGCTTTAATCCTCAATGATTTTCTTAACATGATTGGTTGGAGTATAGCATAAAAAAAGATGGAACTTTTTGCTTCTATTGTTATTTGTTTCAAGATGAGTGCATCAATCAAAGGGGAGGAGATGTATTTTCAAGTGTAGGATTTACAAGTTTGAACAAGAAGGATAGATTTGATATGCATATTAGTGGACCGAATAGTATTCATAATCAGTCAAGCAAGAAAAGTGAAGATTTGATGTGACAAAAATAATCCATTCAAAGTGTACTTGCTAAACAATCAATCAACAAAAGCTAGAATATCAGATTCATTTAGAGGTTGCGATTGATGTGATAAGATATATTTTACACCAAGGATTATTATCTCGGGGACATCGTGAAAATGAATCATCTCTCAATAGAGGTAACTATATTGAGCTTCTTAGATAGTATACTAAAAGATGTGATCATGTTGCCGATGCATTTAAAAAGGCTCCAAAGAATAATCAATTGACTTCTCCATATATTCAAAAGGATACTATTACTGCATGTAAGATGAAAATAGTTAAATGCATCATTGAGGATTTAAATAATGATCACTTTTCCATATTAGTTGATTAATCTCGTGTCGTGTCTTGTAAGGAGCAAATGACTATTGGTTTGCGGTATGTTAATAGAAGGGGAGGTGTGATAGAGCGATTTATTGGTATTGTTCATGTTCGTAAAACTATAGCTTTTTCTCTAAAGAATGAAATTGTTGGTTTACTTGTTCAACATTCTTTAAGTCCATCTTACATACGTGGACAATGTTACGATGGAGCAAGCAATATGCAAAGTGATATAAATGGGCTTAAAATCTTGATCTAAAAAGAAAGTAAATGTGCTCATTCTATTCATTGTTTTTCTCATCAACTTTAACTAACTCTTCCTGCGGTTTCTAAAATATATGATGAAGTGCAAGAACTTTTATTGGTTGTTTCTGATATATTAAATATGGTGGGATCTTCTTTCAAGTATAGAGATGAACTTCCTGAATCTCAAGCGGAAGAAATTGAAGAAGTATTACGTAATGGTGAGCTTGAAAATGGGAGGGGCTTAAATCAAGAATTAGGTCTTGCTAAAGTTGGTGATATTCGATGGGGCTCTCACTACAAATTCTTTAATAATTTTATTCTTATTTTTGGCCTTATCACATAAAATACAACATGAAGACAACCTTAAATGCTAAACATGCTTTAAGGTATCCCTTTGCCTTACAATCGAATTGAAGGGTGATATAAAATCGGTCTATTTCCGGCATAATATCCATAGTTAGCTCATTCATCCTAATTAGCAGTACTTGATGCTATTGTTGTTAATGCATGTTTTGAAGAAAGGTGTAGGGCAAAGGGATACCTTAAAGTCTGTTTAACATTTGAGGTTGTCTTCATGTTGCATTTTATGCGCACTATTTTATCAATCATAAATGAGCTTAATGTTGCCTTTCAAAAGAAGGAGCAAGATATTGCAAATGCTATGATACTTGTTAGAGTGACAAAAGACATTAAGCCACTGAGATGACATTAAGACATTAAGACATTAAGACAACTGAGATGACATTAATTCACTATTTACTACTATTTAAATAATGACAACGCTTATGAAAAATCTTGCGTACGCCACTGAGATGACTCATATTTATAGGGCAAAGTTCTTGTCCCCGAGTAAAGAAAAAAAAGAATAAAAGAAAATACTTTTATTCTTTGGTTCCAAGTTAGAATGCTTTGGCTCAAAGTTTGAATACGTTGACTCCAAGTTTGGTTTGGCTCAAAGATTAGCCATGGACAAATTTAGGTCATGTCTTACAAATCTTCACATTGGCCTAAATTGGATGATATAATTATTTTATTCCACCTCCATAAAAGCATCAATGTACTTATGTCAAAATTTAATTTCGTTAAAATCAGATAAGTTGTCTGATATCAAAATTGTAGTAGTGCCTGTAAAATAGATTCCAATAAAGTATACAACGAATCAGATGTGTGTGTTTTCATGATCACTACAACACCTTGAAATTTTTTTAGAATTTCACCTTCACTAGTGAATTTGCACCCAAGAGATTCTAAAGTGCTCAAACAGCTGAGATTTTTCTTCAAGTGAATAACATATCTAACATCGATGAGAGTTCTCACCATACCATCGTGCAGGACAACTCCACCTTTAACTGAATCATATGAAGAAAATAAGTCTTTGTTGGGATATATATGATACGAACTACCGGAATCTAAAATTCACTCATTATCAGATCTGAAACTAGGTTCAGTTGCTAAAAATATAATTCCCTCAATCTCATCAGTTACTACATTAGCTTCGGTGGTGTCAATATCTTTGTGCTCATTTTTTCTTTCCTTATGCTTTTCTTTATTTTTCAGCTTACAACACTCGGAGATAATGTGACCTTTCTTATGACAATAACGACGCTACAAATAATTGTATCTGGATGTTGAGTCGGATTTACCCCTAACTAACAAGCCAACATCTGCTTGAGTTTCACTAGCTTCCCCAGTAATATTACTGTCTATCCGTTCTTTTGATTTTAAGACAGATTTAATATCCATATAAGAGATATTATCTTTAGCATAAATTATACTATCTCTTATATGCTAAAAAGATTGGGAGGGGGGAGGGGAGGGCAGTAGAGAACAAAGCAGTAGCACGACTTGGTCCTCATCTTTAATTTCAACATCCATATTATTCAAATCCATAAGAAAAGAATCAAAGGTGTCAAGATGAGAGAGAATAAATGTACCTTTACCCATACGAATTGTGTAAAGCTTCTGCTATAAGTAAAGTCTATTTTCCACCGTCCTCTTCATATACAAGGTTTTTAATTTTTCTCACATGCCTTTGGATGTGATTTCTACAGAAAATTTACGTAAAACCTCATATGAGAGATTTAAGATGTTACATGATTTTGCCTTTTTGTGCAAATTCCTCGCACGTTATTTTATCTGGCTTCGTCTCCTTTCCTTACAATGCCAAGTCTAAGCCATCCTGAATTAGGATAGCTTCCATCTTTAATTGTCACATCCCGAAGTTTGCACTTCGATTAAATTTCTCAACATAAGTCTTTATTAGAGTCATATTGGCTATTGAAACTAACCTGGTTAGATCCGACTCTGCTACCAATTTATTAGGATCGGGAACTCGTGTAGTGCGAAATTTAGCCAAACAAATATAATGACAATAACAAAGGCAACACAAGTTAGTAATAACGGTAATCAAAGAAGATAAAGAAAGCACAAAATTTAACGTGGTTCGGTTAAGACGATCTACGCCCACAAGTGGAGAAGAGCAATTTTATTTAACAATCGGTATACAAAAGAGAGTACAAAATTAGAGAATAACCTCACTACAATCACTCCCAAAGAAGAGGTTCACTCAAAGTGTTTCATAACACCAACTCCATGGAATATACCAAAACTCTCTATTACAAGAATACTCAAAATGAGTTTCTAATCAAAATATGGGATGATTCAAATGAAGTAAGATGACCCATACTTTTATTCTTTGGTTCCAAGCTAGAATGCTTTGGCTCCAAGTTTGAATATACTGTCTCCAAGTTTGCTTTGGCTTCAAGATTAGCCATGTGCAAATTTAGGCCATGTCTTACACGAGAGGTTTCTGATTATAAATTAGGCACAGATTTTCAACCTTCTTGCTGCTCGTATTTTTTAGAAAATTTCAACAGTGGTATCAGAGCAATACTGATCTTATGAAATATATGAGTTCATTCTAAAGAACATAACCAAAATCAAGTTTTACACATATTTTTCAAACATAATAAGCAATAATCTCTGTTTAAATGCTCCATAAATTTTTATTAGTGAAAACTATCAAATTCGATTAATGAAAATAAAATTTTATGTTGAAACTTATGGTTTATTGGTTGTAATGGAGAAAGATCATAATGTTAATATTCTCACTTGACATATACTTGTCGGGAGCAACCTAATATAAAGGCCATTCATTTAAGAAAATAAAAAATAAAAGATATGTATATCTGTTACCATCACTTATTTAAAAGAATAAATTTGGTACTTTAAGTATATAATATTTGACTTATATATTAATTTTTTTTAAATTTTTTAAATTACGTGCTTAATCAAATATCATCACGTAAAACGAGACAATGGTAATAAGTTGAAAAAAAAGATGGAAGGTTCTATTTAAAAAGTAACTATGGTTAAGAGTCATGGTTTGTTAACTCTGGTTAAGGATTGGTGTTTAAAAAATAACTATAGTTAAGATCCATGATTTGATTTGTTAACTCTGGTTACACCCCCATACCCCCTCCCCCAAAAAAGGTGATGTAAAACAAGCCCATGCCTGGCTGTTCTTTTCCCAAATTAAGAGATTATGTGGGCATTTTAGGGTTGTTCTTGGGCTCAGAGGGGGTTTTGACGAAAAAAAGAATTTCAGTTTCTTCAAAGGGTCCGTCTTTTTCTACTCCAATTTGGTGGGAAAACTGAAGGTCAACAGCAGCAGCAGAACGCTTCCTTTTTTGATTCAAATACTCATTTGCACATTTGGGTTAGTTTTTTCTTTTTTCATTCCGATTGCGCCAAAAAAGAGGTTCTTATCTTGGTAATGAATTTTAGGGTTTCTCTTTAAAAATGTAAAATTGGACCAGTACAAACCGCCAATGTTTCAGATCCATTTGGCATCTCGTCATTCGAAATTGTGATTTGGGATCGTTCTGTTACCGTTCCATTTTGTTTCCCTTTTTTGGTTTTTTGCTTTTGTTGGTTCAATCGTTTAGTAATAAAATTGGAGGAGTTGATTTTTGGTACTAACACTATATAGTAGTTCAATTTGAGTTCTCGTGGCTTAAATAGTTTGAAAATTTTCAGCTGGACAAAGAAAGGTGGCCACTGGGTCACATTGCAGTTATTTCCTCGTTGTGTGCTTTAGTTAAAAATTCTTATTATATAGGGGTGAGTTGAGCTTAAATGGAGAAACATGGTCAGTGGGGATTCATATAGCAGATCCCAACTTGTTTGGGACTGAGGCCTAGTAGTAGTAGTAGTTGTTGTTGTAGGTGGACTGCTATTGTTACGAATGCTGAATGATTAGTGCTTAGCTTGAGACTTGGACGCTCTTAAGAGCATCCTGCTCTGCAATTTTAAAGTACTTGATACTTTTGGGAGCAATCAATTCATTATCCAGATTTATTTCATGATCATCCCCTAGTTGAGTTTCCCTCCACCTCAGAGGATTTTTTTTTTGGGGGGGGTGGGGGGTGGGGGGGTGTAGAGGGTTTGGGAAGAACTATATATGATCGCCTCATGTTTTTATTTCTCTCTTTCATTTCAGAGTAGATTTTTCAGGGGGTGGGGGGTGGCCCGCAGAAGATAAAACTGTGTGGAACTGTGGATGAGTAGATGACAGGGTAATCTGTGTTGAGTCTTTGGAATGCGGAAGTGAGTTGGTTACTGAATTTAGCGAAGAGACTAGACTTTCAGAGAGAGGGAGAGATCAAGTGAGAAATTTTACCATTGCAAGTTTCTAAAGTAAGTTTACGAAATATGGAATTTTCAATGGCATGTTGCAACTTAAAAGTTTAGAATGGGAAAATGTGGAGTAGAGAGAAATAGAAGTTCTTACTCTTGTATAGGGTAGAGGCATTCATTACTAATCATCTTCTTTGTTTTATGTCTATCGTGCTGGTCAGTGGAGTTATGTTGACATCTATTACTTGAAAGACTGGAAGTTGAATTAATCCTCTTGCAGTTGGAAGCAAAGCTCAAAACGAAGATTTCCTTTTCTTGGTAGAAAAGTAAACTTGGCCCTTAAATTTTGACTCTAGATTTGACTGATGTGAGGAATTCACGATTTAGTATAAAAGACAATGTACTCTAACTAGACGTAATAGTAGCTGTTAACTTTATCCAACTTTTCCTGCATGGTAAAACTACCAGTAATGTCGCTGTTGTTTGAACAAGATATTGTGAATTAGAAACTACAGGAGCTCAATTTTTTGCTAACGAATCCCATTACTTAAACCTGGATAGTAAAAGTTGCTAAAAAACTAACACAAGCAAATTTCTGGAGTTTTCCTCTCCTGTTGCATACCTTTCTTGGCCTTCCGGCTAAGATCAGGTGTACTATGTGTTCCCTATCCTGTCACATATAATTTTGCATCATTGGATTTCCAGAGAGGTGGATGTCGGTCTTAGTTGATTAATCACTTGTTTTGTCTGATGGATGCAGTGTGTCTATCTTGACTACCAGTTACCAGCTTCAAAAGTCTATTGTTGTCAGCAACAATTATCGGCCACTAAGCCTTGAGGCACTAGACTATGTACATGTCTATATGCGTCTGCATACATGTGCATGTTTCTTTTTGGTATCTAAATTCTAATATTTTTCTCTGATAAGTTGTTTTTTAAGTAAATTATACTACGGAACCAAGACCAAGACATGTTACACTTTTTTTTGTTGGTTCTGGTTCTGTAATGACGTGTTTCTAACAGCCTTTGATCTTTCCCTTGATGTGAATCAGGTATTGGATGATTTGAAGGATACTGTCTTCAAGAAGGGGAAGAGATTGAGTCATCAGTATCTGATATTCACATGAAAATGCTTTATATATTTTGGTGGTCTCAGTATTACTGAATGGCGTACTGATTGGAGATTACTAAAGGAACTTTCTAATCACACCCACAAACTATGGAGTGCAATAAAGATGAGGCCGTTCGGGCAAAAGCAATTGCAGAGCGGAAGTTCGAGCAGAAGGATTTTGCTGGGGCAAAGAAATTTGTCTTAAAAGCTCAGGCCTTGTATCCGGGGCTTGACGGTGTAACCCAGATGTTAACAACACTTGATGTCTATATCTCTGCCGAAAATAAAATAAGCGGGGAAGTGGATTGGTATGGGGTACTTGGTGTGGGCCCCTCAGCTGATGATGAAACGGTGAGGAAGCAGTACAGGAAGCTAGCTCTCATCCTCCACCCGGATAAGAACAAATCTGTTGGTGCTGAAGGTGCATTTAAACTTCTGTCTGAGGCCTGGAGCTTATTATCTGATAAATCCAAGAGGTTGGCATATAACCAGAGGAGGAGTTCAAGAGGATTCCAGCAGAAAGTTCCAGTGCACTCAGGTGGTGCATCAGCACCTCCACGGAATGGATTTCATAATTTTCCTAGTAGGCCAAATTCAGGTCCAAAGACTCATAAAAATGCTTCTCGAACGTCCTCTTCGTCAGTTAATTCTTCATCCAATCAAAGAAGTGATACTTTCTGGACCATTTGCCACCGATGCAAGATGCATTATGAATATTTGAAGATATATCTCAACCACACTCTTCTTTGCCCCAACTGTCATGAAGCTTTTTTGGCTACAGAAACATCTCCTCCGTTCAATTATAACAAGTCATCCAATTCTACTCGCCAGTGGCATCAGAATCTAGGGAATCATGCACCTAATGGGAATCAGTTCCCTATAGGAGGAAATGCTAGTGCTGGTAAAACGGCAGGATCAGCAGCAGCAAGTTCTAATACTGCAAATTACTCGAACTTTCGACATGATTCATATTCCAAAACGGCTGGTGTTGGTAGCTTGGATCCTTCCATTGCAGCAAAAGCAGCAAATGTTGTCCAGCAGGCACATGAGAAAATGAAGAGAGAACGTGATTCACAGACTAGTTCTGGATGGGGGAGAGCTCATCCTTTTACCGACAGAGAGGCACCTCTTAAACAGAGAAGACTGGATGAGGATGGGATCCGTCATGGATCCAATGCGCCTCAATATGCAGAAAGGACTTATGGTTTTTCTTCTAGCAAGTTTAACAGTACCAGGGAGCTGACGCCACTTGAAAATCGAAATATGCTGATGGAGAAAGCTCGGAAAGAGATACTCAAGAAGTTGAATGAATGGAGATCGCAGCCGCAAGATACGCAAAAACATAAGGTAAAAGAGAGCAAAAAAGAAAAACAGAGGAATGCTAGTGTTCTTGGTCATAATGTAAACGGGAATGTTGAGTCATCAGCTATGAAGGGAGTGAAGAAAGCTGTCAATGCTTCAGCTAATGATGCATATCAAGAGGATCCAGTGCCGGAGTCAATGAATGTACCAGATCCTGATTTTCACAATTTTGACCAGGATAGGACTGAAAATTGTTTCGGAGACAATGAAGTCTGGGCTGCATATGATGCTGATGATGGCATGCCCCGTTTCTACGCTCTGATTAACAAAGTCCTCTCAAGAGAGCCATTTAAAGTGAGGCTCAGTTGGCTTAATTCAAAAACCAATAGTGAATTTGGTCCAATGGAGTGGGTAGCTTCAGGGTTCTACAAAACATGTGGTGAATTTAGGATTGGCAGATACGAGACAGGTAAGTCTGTGAATTCCTTCTCCCACAAGGTTCAGTGGTCAAAAGGCCCTCGTGGATCTGTTCAAATATTTCCCAAAAAGGGGGATGTTTGGGCCCTCTACAGAAATTGGTCTCCTGACTGGAATGAGAATACACCTGATGATGTCATACACAAGTATGACATGGTCCTAGTTCTTGATGACTACAATGAGGAGCAGGGAATTTCAGTTGTTCCTCTAATCAAAGTTGCTGGTTTTAAGACAGTCTTTCGTCCGGACTTGAATTCAGAGAAGGTGATAAGAATAACCAGAGAAGAGATGTTTCGTTTCTCTCATCAGGTCCCAAGCCACTTGCTTACAGGTGAAGAAGCTCAAAATGCTCCAAAGGGTTACCAGGAGCTTGATCCAGCTGCTACTCCATTGGAGCTTCTTCAGACATTAACTGAAACTACTGAGGTGCCAGCTATGCAGAACGATGGAGAGGTTAACCGAGGTTCGTCACAGAATGTTCAAGGAACTAAAACTAGTGAGACTGCTGATCCTATTCTCAAATCCAGGGAAGAGGGCATAGTAGAAAGTTAAGAAGCTCCATGAAAGTGCTTGCCACAATAGCCAAAAACTGCAGATTTGAATTTTGCCAGAATATTAGTGGAATGAGGAGATATTTTGAAGATACATCTAGTTGAAGACTTTTTGCCAGACTTTTGACTTCAACTGAAGGAGATTAATCGTGGTTCAGAACAAAGCATAAGTTTGAGCTTATATTCATGGATCAAGGCCTATTAGCTGAACTGGAGTTCGTGTTGGAGATTTTTTGAGAAGGTTACTACGCAGGCCCATGTTTGGTACCTTGATAAAAGGCAAATGGTTGATCAGAGATATTAACACAGGTTAATGCTTGTTGTCATAGTGTCAAAGGAATCCCCATTGCCCAGACATGTTGTTCCCTAACCTTTTTCCCCCTTTGGATGCCGTATATTCCCATGAGTGTACTTGGACCTTTCCTTTTGTTATTAAATCCTGTAGAGGCATCCTCAAAGTTTTTATTTTGCTACAAACTAGAAAGACTTCTATTCTTGGATCTGGTGGAGTAAAAATATATCTTGTTTACCTTATATAAATTTCTTAAGAGATCGATTTTCTGTTAAATACTGATCATAGAATGTTAATCTCAAGAGATGTATCTAGTCATGTCACCTCATTCTAGTGATATTGTTTGAGGAAGCATTTTCCCTGTGATTTAAAAAGTTTAATGTTCTTTGGTGGAAGTTGACCTTTGTCCTAATTGCTTCTTTGAGCTCTCTGGATAATTGAGACTTTCAAAAGTTATGTTAAACCTCCTGCTGCAGTTGGGAGGCGGTCTTACCTGATTTCCTACTTATTAGGCAAATTCAGTCAATCTCATTTGCAGTGCCAAGCTTAGCAAAGGAATTTATTTGTCCGACACACAAGGTTGGCAGTAAGTCTTCTCCACTTTGTTAATGACTCTGTTAACTCTTCCAATAGATTACCTCCCATGGTCCCTTTTTGCTGTAAACACTTTTTTTTTCTCTCGGTAGAGTCCTATTTGCTCTCTCCCTCTCCTATATATATATATATATATATATATATATATATATATATATATATATATATATATATATATATATATATATATATATATAGTGAATGTATAAAAATTGATTCATAAGTTGTGCTAACTTATGACTTTTTTAACTTCCCTCCCTCTATCCAATTTAGGGCTTGATACTTGCAAGGCATTGGATCTGTTTTAAGAAACTGTATGTTAAGATTGAGGAAGTGTTAGGTGGGGGTGTTGACTTACTTTCAGATCTCTTCTTTAATACTAGTGAGTTTGCCTGGGGTTGTTCTTCTGCAAAAGAAGTACCCAACCATTTTCTTGATCATCTAAGCTTTCTGGTTTAAGTTAATTCTGATTCACGACGCTTAGGCCAAAGGAGGAAGCACTATTCCACCACATCCTTTAATGATGACAGTTAACTTTGAGATAAATGTAAGATTTAGCATTACATCATATACATGATTTACTTTCTTCAAAAGCGGATTCAGAATATTTAGTTGTGTATAAAGTGACATTGCACTCACTATGCTGTGCGATTGCATCCACTGTTGAAGTCTATACTTCTCTTCTTTTACTAATACAGTCAAATCTTTGTTCTTATATCTTTTGGCTACTACAGAGAAGTGCTATTATAGAGGACATATATATATATTATAACTTAACATAAAAATTGGCTCCGAGAAAAGTTTGGCTTTTATAGTGAATGATTGTTATATATGTATTTTATTATATAAAGGTCTGATTGTATATCATAATGAAAATATGAGTTTATTAAAAAAACACAGGTCACATGTTAACACATGAAACACTACGTTATTCGGAAATTCCTTGGGCACGATTAAACTCCAAGCGTACAACTTTTAATCTCAAAAGCCCAGCTTTGATCAGTATACTAAATATCTCGGGTTCACCGAAGAGGGATTAAAATATTTTGAGCTTCATATTCGACGTTTGCAATAGTTTGGCAGTTACTACGTAGGTGGTCAGATAATATTTGGTTGGACCTGGAAAAAATAGCATTTGGAGTTGGAGTACAAAAAACATATGTAAAGTTATATCTGGACATGAATTTCGCTAGCGACGCACACTAATATTTTAATATTTTACAAGTTAATAATATGGTCAAATCTAACAAGTTAATAATAATATGGTCAAGGTACTTGTAAATACTGAAGTTCATCTAAAAGATGGGCCTTAAATTAGTTGAGTCCTTTGAACTGAATTTGAGCCCACTTCTTATAATGAAGAGAGAAAAAGGGAAGAAATTGGTTAATAGCTGCTTTTTGGAGGGAGGATTGCACATTTAGCCACTAATTAGAGATGTCTTTACTCTTTAGCTACTATTTAAAATGTATTTACTCTTTAGCCAGTGCTTAATAAATTTTTATCCGTCCGGACGAAAATACCCATGTGCAAGACATGGGGTGCTGTATAAATATTAAGGACATGGTGTCCTTAACTTCATGAATGCTATGTAAATATTAAGGACAAAGTGTCCTGTATTTGCACCTTCCGTTGTTAAACTTTAGGATATCATGTCCTTAACTTCATATGTGCAGTGTAAATGTTAAGAACAATAATAACCCAGAATAATCCCACTAGTGGGGTCTGAATAATCCCACTAGTGGGGTCTGGGGAGGGTAGTGTGTACGCACACCTTGCCCCTACCCTGAGGTAGAGAGGTTGTTTCCGATAGACCCTCGGCTCCCTCCCTCCAAGAACTCCCCTCCTTGCTCTTGGGTTGACTGAACTCACAACATCTTGGTTGGAAGTGGAGGGTGCTCACCACTAGAGCAACCCACTCTTATCTGTAAATGTTAAGGACATCACGTCCTTAATATTTACACAGCGCTCATGAAGAAAGGAAAATATCTTTTCATATTAATTTTAATAGAGTAGTGGCTATATTTGCTTAGCATTAAAAATACTGAATAAAAACTAAATATCATATTAAAAAATGGCTATCCCACGCCATTATCAAGCTCCACCCAGAGTTCCAAAATTATTTAATATTTATTCATTTTTAATGCTACCATGAAATTTGAATAAAAAACTACCCTAACTAAAATGTAAAAATTTCAACTAAGAGAACTGATAAAAGTTCAAACTCGAGGAATTTCTCCTTAAATTTTCATGGAGTTTTGAGCTACCACAGTTCAAACTCCATGAAGAATGTTGGAGTTTTAACAAATGCAATTAGTTTCAGCCCCATTCAGTGTTATATTTTGCTCAAGAAAGGAAGGCAACCGTTGGCCCAATTATGGATGACATGAACTTAGGGGCGGCAAAACTTACCCAAATCCATTTGACCGGCCCAAATTTTAATGGGTTTGGGCTGAAATAATTTTGAAGATGGGATGTTTTGGGGTAGTCCAAGTTAACCCATCAAAAATTATCAGCCCAAATGGACCCATGATAATGTCCAACTTTGACCCATGGAAGTGCTCAATCATAAAGTTCTATCTTGACCCATGTTCTGGAAAAATATTTTCTAATTTTCTCATGTTTAGTTGGTTCAAGTGTTTGAAAAATATTTTTTTTATTAATTCATTTTTGTTCAATTGGTGGAATATATTTTTCGCATCAAGAGAAGAAAAATATTTTCCAAATTTTTTTTTTCAATCTTCCTCATCTCCACCAACCCCCACTATCCCTACCCCTGACCCCACCCTAAATATATAAAAATATTATTTAGAGTACTTTCTTTTCATGATATAGAAAAAGTAGTTTCTTTCATATCAACAAAATAATTATTTTTTCATGACATAGAAAAAGTATTTTCTTTCATTTTTCAACAAAATAAGTACTTTCTTTTTATGATGCCGAATGATTTATTTAACTAAGTGTTATTGAAAAAAATAATCATCAAACATGAAATTTTTTTGGAAATTAAGAGAAACATATTATCACAAAAGAAAAAAATAACAAATAAAATATATATCAATAAAATAACAGACGACTGAGCTTTTTTTAGTATCACAATAAAATAAAAGAAAGTACTCATTTTATTAAAATTAAAAAAAATACTTTTTTCTACAACATGAAAAGAAAATATTCTTTTTGTTGAAATAAAAGAAAATACTTTTTGTACAACAGGAAAAGAAAGTACCCATTTTGTGAAAAAGAAAATTATTTTTCTACATCATTAGAAGAAAGTACTCTTTTTGTTGAAATGAAAGAAAATATTTTTTCTACATCATAAAAAGAAAATATTCATTTTGTTGAAATGAAAAAGAAAATATTCTATCTACAACATTAAAATAAAGTACTCTAAATAATTTTTTTTATTTTAGGATGGGGGGATGGTGTTTTGGGGGTAGGGTGGTGGGAGGTGGGTGAAAAGTTTTAATTTTGCTATTTTTTTTTATTATTTTGATCTTTGTTATTATTATAAAATGAAGAACTATCAAGTAAAATTCAAAATCCAAAGGAAAGAAATCATTTGGCATGAATTGACATTCATTCCAAAACATGATATAATTTTTTACATATGCTTGTTTAAAAGATTAGAATATTACAAAGATTTGGGTCAATTTGAGCGGGTTGGGTTACAAGCCATTGTTTAGCGATGAATTTTTAGAAACCATTATTGTTTAATGGCTATTAATGTCACGACCCAATTTCACCTATAGGTCGTGATGACGCCCAATACTACAGCTAGGTAAGCCAACTAATAAGTTAAGCATACATTGATAGAATTTAAAACCAAAAAAATATAAACCCAAACTCTACCAATGTGTGTGCCAAGACCTGGTGTCACAAGTGAATGAGTATCTAGTAGATTATACAAAACTCCAAATACTGTCTGAAATAAAATAGACAGAATATAAATATCAGAAGAGACACTGGTAGCTGCAGAACGGCTCAGAAAGGCAGCTCACCACTATGCCTCGGGATGACGTGGGTATGTGATGATAGGTCCTCCACTAGTACCTGTCTCAGATCCTGCACAAAAAGTGTAGCAAGTGTAGTATGAGTACGTAAACAACGTGTACCCAGTAAGTATCAAGCCTAATATCGAAGTGGTAAAGACGAGATGGTCGACTTTGACACTCACTATAGGTCAATAATAATAACTGGAATAAAACTAGAATTTTTAAATCAGCATGATTTACAGAATTTACAAAAAAATTTTTAATCAGCGAAAATAATCAAATTCCTTCAAATGTAACAATTCTCAATATATTAATTAATTTCCTTCAATTCAAATAATTTCCAATTTATCAATTAAATCTCATTTACAGGAGTAACAATTAATTCCTTAACAAGCAAGAATAATAATTCATTAAATTTCAAGGATTTTTCAATTTATTAATTAGCTTCACAAGCTAAAATAAATTATTAAAGTATCATGTAATTATTATTATTAAGCACGATTTCTGCCGAGGACGTACGACCCGATCCATAGTATCGTGTACACTGCCGAGGGACATGCAGCGCGATCCATAGATGCATCTATCCTGCCGAGGCATTCGACCCGCTCCACAAGAAAAGAGGATATTTTCTTATGTGCCTCCGGAAGGAGAGTATATTTATTATAAGATAAATTTGGGAGGAGAACAATTTCTTTTAACAATTAATTGATTTTAAACAAAAATTAAGCATATGAAAATTTCATATTTTTCTACTTTTCATAACAATTCACAATATATACATCAATTATTTTAATTAATAAAGAATACAATTTACACAAGTAATTCATGCTTTGAGTCCTAAACTATCCGGACTTTAGCATTAATTGTAGTTACGCACGGACTCTCGTCACCTCGTGCATACGTAGCCCCCGAAATTTAGCAAAAATATATTTAATTTAATTACCTATGGGGTAAATTTTTTCCTCACAAAATTAGGCAAGAAACTTACCTCGTTTTGCTTCAATTTAATCCACTATAAGGCCTTTTCCACGATTATCCAACTCTGTCTGGCTCGAATCTATCCAAAATAATTTGATACAATCACTAAAAATTATAGGAATCAATTCTATAAGAAAATACTATATTTTTTAAAATAAAAATCCCGAAATTAATTAAAAATTTGTCAGTGGGGCCCACGTCTCGGAATCCGGCAAAAGTTACGAAATCCGACAACCCATTTAATTACGAGTCTAACCATACTAGTTTCACTCAAATCCGACTCCGAATCGATACCGAAATCTCAAAAATTCGTTTCTATGAGATTTCTAAAACTTTCCCAAATTTAAATCTCAAACACTAATTTATGGTGAAAATAATGATATACTTGTATATGTAGACCAAATCCGAGTTAGAATCACTTACCCCAATATTTTTCCCTTGAAAATCTGACAAAAGTCGCCTCTTCTCAAGCTCAAGTTCGTCAAAAATGGCAAATGGGACGAATGTCCTCTATTTTTATAACTTACAGCTCTGTCCAGTTCGATCAAGGAGCTCGATCTCGGGAGCTCGATCTCAGGGAGCTCGATCTTGGGAGCTCGATCTTGGGAGCTGGTCATAGCCTCGATCAGGCCTCGAGCCTGGGACATGGTCATGGCCTCGATCAAGTTCGATCTTGGGTCTTGATCCTGGCCCTCGAGCCTTGCCTTCGATCATGGCCCTCGAGCCTTGCCTTCGATCGTGGCTTCGATACTGAGCCTCGTCCCTGACTTCGACTCAGGCCTCGATCGTGGGCTCGATATCTGGGTTCGATCTGGGGCTCGATCATAGCCCAGAATATACAGCAGAAGGTAAAATTGCAGCAGCTTTTTAAGTCCAACTTTTGATCCGTTAACCATCCGAAACTCACCCGAGGCCCTCAGGACCTCAACCAAATATACCACCGAGTCCTAAAATATCATACGAACTTAGTCGAACCTCTAAATCACATCAAATAACGCTAAAACCATGAATCATACCCCAATTCAAGTTTAATGAAACTAAGAGTTTTCAACTTCTACATTCGATGTCGGAACCTATCAAATCAACTCCGATTGACCTTAAATTTTACACACAAGTCATAAATTACATAACGGAGCTATAAAATTTTTTGGAACTGGATTCCGACTCCGGTATCAAAAAGTCAACTCATCGGTCAAACTTCCAAACTTAAATTCTTGTTTTTAGCCATTTCAAGCCTAATTTAACTACGGACTTCCAAATAAAATTTCGAACACGTTCCTAAGTCCAAAATCATCATACGGAACTGTTGGAATCATCAAAATTCTATTCCGGGGTCGTTTTCTCAAAATGTTGACCAAAGTCAAACTTAGCACTTTAAGGCCAACTTAAGGAACCAAGTGTTCCGGTTTCACCCCAAACACTTTCAAATCCCGAACCAACCATCCTCGCAAGTCATAAATTATTACAAGCACCTACAGAAAGTTTTATTTTAGGAAACGGGATTTTAAAAGTCAAAATGACCGATTGGGTCATTACAATTAACTTCATATAGCTATCATATACATAATTACTTCCCGTAGCTACTTTTCTATTGTTATGGTAACGTATTCGATGTATTCACGCTATTGTATTCATGAATGCAGTAGCAAAAATCGGCTAAAAAATAGGGCAATCCAGTTGTCAACCGTTATATTCACATGTATTCGTGTCATGTATTCATGAATACAGTAACGACAATCAACGTAATATTAGGTCTGTCCAGTTGTTTAATAACGGAAAGATGCTAATTTAACGTGATACACTCCTAATATAACTCAACTAAATTAATTATAATATGCAACATTATCAATCCAATTAATGAGAAGATTTTTTCTGATACAGTTCAAGTTTTTTTTGATATTGTTCGAGGTTCTTCTCGGAATTGATACAAGTATCTACATCAATATTTTGAAATTCAATTTTCTAGATGACAAGTTTAAAGGTGCTAATTCATCATTCTAGCAAGTGAAACATTGAAAATTATTTTGTCGATTATTCGATTGATCAGATATTGATAAAGGAGTATGCGTTGTACAATGATTTGGTTGATTCAACTTCAAAGCAACTTGGCATAAATTTGAGCTCCATGCCTATGGAAATACACAACGACATGGGTTACAGGGTGTATGTAGAGTTGATAAAGGAGAACAGAGAATTCAGGATGTATCCATTGTGTATAACTACATTGGATAAAAAAAATTGTAGAAGGAAGTTTATTTCAAAGAGACCTAATGCAACTTGACACAACCAATGGGGTGAATAAAATTGATGCAGTTGATACACTTGCACTTGCGTTTTTAAACTCAAGTGAACCAATTGAGGTTTTCGAACCGGAAAGGGATTTGATTATTTCAAATACTAATCAAAAAGAGGTGATGGTTGGACAAGTACTTAAGGATAAGGCCCCATTGAAGGCAGTGATGGAGCAATATGCAATTGCTGAAAAGTTTCAATTTCGTGTTGATATGTCAAATGCTATCAGGTTTGAGTGTTATTACTTACAACCTCTTCACCAATATGTTGTATTCAACTGCATGTATATGTATTCATGATAGTTTTATAGTGTATTCCTGGCAACATATTATTATATAGCATATATTATGTTATATTCATAATATAAGTTTTATTTCATGATATGTTCCTGTAATATGCAATATATGAATACATCATGTATTTATGCCGGATACAATCTGTAATAGTTACCTACTGCATGCATATTTCATAATAAATCTAGTACTTGTATTATGTTATATCTAACAGTTGTATTCAATGTATTTAACTTTATTTTGTATTCACAATATTTTATTTATTCCTAATACATGGTATTACTGCTATATTGAGTATATTTCATTAGTTGTATTCATTGATTTTATATTTGTATTGAAAGTATATTATTGTATTTCACTATATTTCACAAATTTTGTTATTCATTTTTTATATTTTGTTCAATAAATACCTATTTGAATTCAATGTATTTCATTTTTTTTTTCTTGTATTCATGTATAATGTATGTAATCCTTGTATTCATTGACAGATACATGTTTTGTACAAATGTCCAAAACTAATATTTCTCCGTTTAATGTAGGTTGTACTATCGACTAAACACTTGCACAAGGTGAATGATGAAGTAAGGCATTACACCGTTTGCCTCCTAAAGAAAAATTGCAGTTATGGCAGGTTCCAAGTTGACGAGTTACCATGCCCACATCCTTGGGCTGTCTTGAAAAGCAAGTTCTTCATGCCGGAAGATTATTGCTCGGATTATTACAAACCAAAGTCTGTTGTAATGACATACAAAGTGCCCGTGTATCCTCTGCCTGACCGAAGTGAATGGAATATACCAGCACATATATCTGAGGAAGTTGTCTTACCATCCAAATGGAAAAGACCTCCTGGAAGTCCAAAGAAGAAGCGTGATAAACCGTTAAGTGAATTGCTTTAGAAGACAAATCAACATTCGTGTAGTACATGTGGGCAAGGTGGACATAATAAGCGTACTTGTAGAAATAATCCACGTAGGAATTAGTTGGTGTTCTGATTTTAAATCGTGCAATCACTATTTTTTGATTTGTTCAAGTTATACATTCAATATTGATTTCTTGGTGTGTTGGATTATTATTAGATGAATTTTTTAAGTTTAGATTACTAAATTGAATACTGCTATGATTAGTGGTATGTTAAAAAATGATGTGTGTGTGTGTGTGTGTGTGTGTGTGTGTGTGTGTGTGTGTGTGTGTGTGTGTGTGTGTGTGTGTGTGTGTGTGTGTGTGTGTGTGTGTGTGTGTGTGTGTGTGTGTTATAATTCTATTCAAAATGAGGTATAGCAGGACATGTATAAAATGAGGTATAGCCGGACATGTACACATATAATACGGAAGTGCATAAAAAAATTGAATACATATGTAATTCAATTCAAAATACTTTTGAATAAATAATACAACTATATACATGATTATACTAATACATAAATACATCAGAATACAAATATAGAAAATAAAACAGAATATAATAATTGAATCTAGTTAAGTTTGAAATATAGTAAATACAGTAAAATACGATGAATACAACCAGAAAAATAGTGAAAACAACCACTAAATTAAACTCAATATGGCAGTAATATGTATTAGCAACATAATACATAATACAACTATGTACATGATCATACATATACATAAATACAATATAATACATGTATTAACAACATAACTTACATACTATTAATATAACTTTTGAATACATAATACAACCATGTACATGATTATACTAATACATCAATACATCAGAATACATACGTAAGAAATAAAAAAGAATATAATAATTGAATCTAGATAAGTTTGAAATATAGTAAACACAGTAAAATACGGTGAATAATGCCAGAAAACAGTGAAAACAACCACTGAATTAAACTCAATATAGCAGTAATATGTATTAAAGGCAGAATACATAATACAACTATGTACATGATCATGCTAATACATAAATATAGCAGAATATATGTTTTAACAGCATAACTTACATACTATTAATATAACTTTTGAATACATAATACAACGATGTACATGATTATACCAATACATATTACTGCTATATTGAGTTTAATTCAATGGTTGTTTTCATTATTTTTTCTGGCTGTATTCCGAATACATGTATTAACAACATAACTTACATACTATTAATATAATTGCGTTTTATTACATTATTAGCAGAACTTTTGAAAAAACATTAAAGTTAAAAATGAGTATTGAATCATGAGAATTTAAATACAGAGGCATATAAAAATAAATTGAATGTATTCCGAGTGACAGTTGCATTAAGACAAGAAGACATTCATGTATTCAAAACCAAAAAGGTTGCGTAAAACCATGATCAATTCAGCCATAAGCTGAAAATACAATCCGTATAACAGAAAACTATTCTAAAACTATCTTTATAGAAGTATCCGATTTTGTGATTTGCCTAACAATCTTTGCGGTTGCTTCATTGTAGATTATCGAATCAGCTCTAACTTCCGCATAGCGTAGTCCCAACGGAGAACACCATATCTTTGACGGAGTAAATTAGCATCAAAGGTTGTTTGTGGAACCAATCCATAAGTACTCAAATACTCTGCATATGATGCGACATACAAACCACAATCTTGCTAATAGATTTGAGAAGGGCATTGAATGCCTCTTTACCCCATGGGTAATCAAAATATCTCCGCTCTTGACCAAATCAAAATGTAGTCTTGGGATGGTTTTGCAGTTCTTCTCAGTGGATAATTGTAGCATCCCGAAATTTTTTGAAATACTTAAGCGCTATTAAGAAAGTTTATGTGCGCTAATTATATTATTTTATGTGCAGACGAGGATAATTAATATGATGGATATCAATTGAATATGATAATAAGTGTACGAATCATATTATAAGTGATGTGGGGTCTAAGGATAGCCCTAAGTCCAAGTCAAGTTGGAAATTACATGATAGACTAAAGTTCCAAATGAGTACGCACAAGACCAAACTTTGGACGAGCATATCTACATATATATAAATAGTTATGTGATGCATGACCTATAAATATATATATATATATATATATCTTAAGATGTATATATATCTAACGCTTCAAACTGTTTGTCATTTGGACATCCCTACAAGAGGTTATGACCAAATTACCAAAAGTTGCAGAGGAGTCTACGGATGTGAAGCATCTGAGGCCGCGTCCGAAAGAAAGGCTGGCAGTGAAGTGCTGCCATAACATCCAAGTATGCATCCGAGATTCAAAGAGGAGTGATTTCACGACCCAATTTCCCCTCCGTATGACGTCGTGACAGCACCTAGTCTCTACAATTAGGTAAGCCTAACATTTTGCGGAATAATAAAATAAAAATAAAAATTTAACCAAATATTCAAAAATACACAACAAATCCCAAAACCCGAAACATCGTGAATCACAAACTACAGAAGGAAAAATCTAGTGTCTCTATACATCAGAGTCTAACAAGGAAAAATATAGAAGATAATAGACATGAGAAAGAGTAGAAGGAGACTCTGAGGTCTGCGGACGCGGCAGATATACCTTGAAGTCTCCAAAGCTGTCCCGGCTCACTGATAGTGCGGCTGATAAGATGCACCTGGATCTGTACACGAAAAACATATGCATAGAATAGCATGAGTACACCACAATCGATACCCAGTAAGTACCAAGCCTAACCTCGGTCGAGTAGTGACGAGGTCAGGTCAGGGCCCTACTGGTAAACATATAATAAAATAATATAGAGTGTAATACCGCAATAAAATAAGGGCTGAAATTTAACAACAATGAAATCATAGAAGGTAACAACTCTGTACACAGAAACACAACATGAGATCTCCCGAGATACCGTCTCGTAGTCCTAAACGTAAATATGCAGAGGGATCTCCCGAAATACCGTTCCATAGTCCCAAAGTAAATGTGCACGGGGATCTCCCGGAATACCATTCCATAGTCCCAAAGTAAATATACAGTACATGGGGATCTCTTGGAATAATGTTCTGTAGTCCCAAAGTAAATATGCAGTGCAAACAATAGAAATGCAACTACATCACGAAAGCTTACGATTTAGACTAAGTACCAGTCAAGGAAGAAGTAGGAAATTCATTAAGCATGTTGCACAGAGTTCACATAGGCAATTAAGACACGTAGACATGCTGTATTAGACTAAACAGGATAGCTACGCAAATGGGAATAACTCAATTAATAATGAAAATAGATTAATACTCATAAAAATGGTATAACTCAAAATAAAAGGAAAACAGGATTGCTGCTCAGTAAGAAAATCGGGTTTTTCCACAACTAGCATGTGTACTTACTCGTCACCTCACGTACACGGTGCTCACATATCACAATAGTTCCAAATCTTAAGGGGATTTTCCCCACACAAAGTTAGGCAAGCCACTTATCTTGAGTCAAGCTCAATCAATCCGTAAGAACACCCTTTCCTCGATTATCCGACTCCGAATGGCCCAAATCTAGCCAAACACAATTACATATCATAAATACAACAATAATAGACTCATCTAATTAGCGAAATCAACACTTTAACAAAAATTCTGAAATTAACTCAAAAATTTCTCGTGGGGCCCACTTCTCGGAATCGGGTAAAATTCATAAAATACGAAAACCCGTTTACTCACGAGTCTAACCATATCAAATTTCCTAAAATCCGACAACAAATGGTCCTCCAAATCCACAAATCAAACTTCAAAATTCCTAGCCTCAAATTCCAAATTTTCACCTTAAATACACACTAACTAGGTGGGAAAATACATGAGGAAGCAAGATTATTGATCAAAAATAAGCACAAGGGACTTACCTCAAGAGACCCCTCAAAAATGTTCTCAAGAAATCGCCAAACCCGAGCTCAAAATGTTGAAAATGAGCAAAAATCGCGAACACTTACATTTAAGTGTTCTGTCCAGACATCTCGCACCTGCGAGCCTTCAACCGCACCTGCGGAAATTCCATCGCAGGTGCGGAAATCACTTAAGGGGCAAGGGCTGCTTCTGCGAGCCCGCATTTGCGCTTCTCTTCCACTTCTGCGCGTCCGCTTCTGCGGATCTATGGCCGCACCTGCGGTCCCAGCTGGATAGGGTCAAAACCGCTTCTGCGGCTCCATGGCCGCTTCTACGGCTCCGCACCTATGACCCAAGTGTGCAGGTGCGATTACATCAGGTGCAGCAACTCCAGCAATTGCATAAGTCCCAAACTCAATCCGTTAAGCACTCGAAACTTACCCGAGGCCCCTGGGACCTCGACCAAATATAATAACCAATCCCAAAACACTATACGAACTTAGTCGAGCTCTCAAACCGCATCAAACAACGCTAAAATCATGAATCATCCTCTGATTCAAACTTAAAGAATTTGAAACTTCCAAATTCGACAACCGATGCCGAAACTAATCAAACCACGTCCGATTGACCCCAAATTTTGCACACAAGTCTATTTCGACATTACGGACCTACTCCAACTTCCGAAATCAGAATCCGACCCCGATATCAAAATTTCTACTACAGGTCCAAATTTTCAAAAATTCGACTTTCGCCATTTCAAGCCTAAATAAGCTACGGACCTCCAAAACAAAATTCAAACACGATCCTAAGTCCAAAATCACCCAACGGGGCTAACGGAACCGACAAAATTCCATTCCGGAGTCGTGTTTACACAGTTTCGACTACGGTCAAAATTCTAAGACTTAAGCTTTCGTTTAGGGACTAAGTGTCCCAAATCACCCCAAAAATCAAAAAGAAACCTCCGGGAAAGTCACAATAGCAGAAAAAGATATGGGATAAGCAGTAAATAAGGGATCGGGGCTATTACTCTCAAAACGACCGGCCGAGTCGTTACATCCTTCCCCTCTAAAAATAATCGTTCATCCTCGAACGAGCATAAAGACATACCTGAAGTGGTGAAAAGGTGGGGGTAATGGCTACGCATAACATGCTCGGTCTCCCAAGTCGCCTCCTCGACCGGTTGTCCCCTCCACTGAACCTTTATAGAAGAAATATTCTTTGACCTTAGCTTTCTTACCTGCCTGCCTAAAATAGCCACTAGCTCCTCAACATAAGATAGATCCTTGTCCAACTGGACTGAGCTGAAATCCAACACATGAGACAGATCGCCGTGATACTTTCGGAGCATAGAAACATGGAATACCGGATGAACTCCTGCTAGACTGGGAGGCAGGGCAAGCTCATAAGCAACCTCCCCAACTCGTTGCAACACCTCAAATGGACCAATGAACCTTAGGCTCAGCTTGCCCTTCTTTCCAAACCTCATAACGCCCTACATAGGCGAAACCCAGAGCAAAACTCACTCTCCAATCATGAATGCTACATCGCAAACCTTCCGATCCGCATAACTCTTCTGTCTGGACTGGGCTGTGCGAAGTCTATCCCGAATCACCTTCACCTTTTCCAAGGCATTCCGAACCAAGTCCGTACCCAATAATCTGGCCTCACCGGGCTCGAACCAACCCACTGGGGACCCACACCGCCTATCGTACAGAGTCTCATACGGTACCATCTGAATGCTGGACTGATAACTGTTGTTGTAAGAAAACTCCGCAAGTGGCAAGAACTGGTCCGAAGCACCCCCAAAATCTATCATACATGCACAGAGCATATTCTCTAATATCTGAATAGTGCGCTCGGACTGCCCGTCCGTCTGAGGGTGAAAAGCTGTGCTCAACTCAACCCGAGTATCCAACTCATGCTGTACATCTCTCCAGAACCGTGATGTAAACTGCGTACCCCGGTCAGAGATAATCTGGTATGCGATGAAGACTGACAATCTCACGGATGTAGATTTGAACTAGCTGCTCGGAAGAATATATAGTCATCACAGGAATGAAATGAGCCGACTTGGTCAGCCTATCCACAATCACCCAAACTGCATCAAACCTCCGCTGAGTCCGTGGGAGTCCAACAACGAAATCCATAGTGATCCGCTCCCATTTCCACTCCAGAATCTCTAACTTCTGAAGCAATCCACCTAGTCGATGATGCTCATATTTTACCTGCTTGCAATTCAGACATTGAGCCACATACTCTACTATGTTCTTCTTCATTATCCTCTACCAGTAATGCTATTTCAAATCCTGATACATCTTTGCGGCACCCGGATGAATAGAGTACCGCGAACTGTGAGCCTCCTAGAGAATCAACTCACGCAAACACACTACATTGGGCACACATAGCCTGCCCTGCATTCTCAATGCACCATCATCTCCAATAGTGACCTCCTTAGCATCACCGTGCTTGACCATGTCCTTAAGGACAAGCATATGGGGGTCATCATACTGACGCTCCCTAATACGATCATAAAGAGAAGACCGAGAGACCACACAAGCTAATACTCGACTCGGCTCAGAAATATCCAATCTCACAAACTGGCTGGCTAAGGCCTGAACAACCAATGCCAATGACCTCTCTGTTGTTGGTAGATATGCTAAACTCCCCAAACTCTCTACCCGGCGACTCAAAGAATCGACCACCACATTGGCCTTCCCATGGTGGTACAAAATAGTGATATCATAATCCTTAAGTAGCTCCAACCACCTCCGTTGACGTAAGTTAAGATCTTTCTACTTAAACAGATGCTGCAAACTTCGATGATCGGTGTAAATCTCACAAGGAACACCGTACAAATAATGCCGCCATATCTTCAAGGCATGAACAATAGCTGCTAACTCAAGGTCATGGACAAGATAGTTCTTTTAGTGCACCTTCAGCTGTCTGGACGCGTAGGCAATCACCCTACCATCCTGCATCAATACCGCACCGAGACCAATTCGCGATGCATCACAATATACAATATAAGACCCCAAACCTGTAGGTAATACCAATACTAAGGCTGTAGTCAAAGCTGTCTTGAGCTTCTGAAAGCTCTCCTCACATTACTCTGTCCACCTGAACGGAGCACTCTTCTGGGTCAGCCTGGTCATAAGTGCTGCAATAGATGAGAATCCCTCTACAAAGTGACGGTAATACCCCGCCAAACCAAGAAAACTCCAGATCTCTGTAGCTGAGGATGGCCTGGGCCAACTCTGCACTACTTCAGTCTTCTTCGGATCCACCTGGATCCCCTCACTCGATACTATATGACCCAAGAATGCCACTGAGTCTACCCAAAACTCACACTTTGAAAATTTTGCATATAACTTCTTTTCTCTCAGGGTCTGAAGTGCAGTCCTCAGGTGCTGCTCATGATCCTCACAACTCCGGGAGTATACCAGAATGTCATCAATAAATACAATGACAAATGAGTCAAGATAATGTCGGAACACAATGTGCATCAAGTGCATAAAAGCTGCTGGGGCATTGGTCAGCCCAAAATACATCACAAAGAACTCGTAATGACCATACCGAGTCCTGAAAGCAGTCTTCGGGACATCTGGCTCCCGAATCTTCAACTGATGATAGCCTGAACGTAATTCAATCTTGGAAAACACTCTGGCACCCTGTAACTGATCAAATAAGTCATCAATATGAGGCAATGGATACCTGTTCTTCACTGTGACTTTGTTCAACTGGCGGTAATCAATACACATCTGCATAGAACCATCCTTCTTCTTCACAAATAAGACAGGAGCACCCGAAGATGACACACTGGGCCGAATGAAGCCCTTATCAAGCAATTCCTGTAACTGCTCCTTCAACTCCTTTAACTCAGGAGGAGCCATACGATATGGAGCAATAGAGATAGACTGAGTGCCCGGCAACAAATCAATGCCAAAATTAATATCTCTGTCGGGCGGCATGCCCGAAAGATCAGCTGGAAACACATCTGGAAAGTCTCTCACTACTGTAACTGACTCAACTGCAGGGGTATCAATACTGACATCTCTCACATAAGCTAGATATGCGTCACACCCTTTCTCAACCATTCGTTGAGCTTTAAGAAATAAAATAACTCTGCTGGGAGTGTACTCTAAGGTACCTCTCCACTCTAACCGCGATAAACCTGACATAGCCAGTGTCACGGTCTTAGCGTGACAATCAAGACTAGAATAATGGGGTGACAACCAGTCCATGCCCAAAATAATATCAAAATCCACTATGCTGAGTAATAATAAATCGACACTGGTCTCAAAACCACTAAGAGCAATCAAACACGACCGATACACGCGGTCCATAACAAGAGAATCTCCCACAGGAGTAGATACATAAATAAGGGAACTCAAAAAATCCCGAGATACGCCCAAATACAGGGCAGAATAAGAGGACACATAAGAATATATAGAGCATGGGTCAAATAATACCGACGCATCTCTATGACAAACCAGAACAATACTTGTAATGACAGAATCATAAGCAATAGCCTCTGTACGAGCAGGAAGTGCATAATATCTGGCATGGCCTCCCCCTCTAGGGCGACCTCTACCTCCTCCACCTCTACCTCGAGCTGGTTGAGCAGGTGGGGTGGCAACTGGTGCTGTAATCATAGCCTGAGGACCCGATGGAGCACGCTGTGGTTGAAACGTCTATGGAGGTGCACCCCTCCTAATCCTGGGGCAATCCCTCACCATGTGGCGATTGTCGCCACATTCAAAACAAGCTCTGGGAAGGCGTGGCTTCTGTGACTGGCTCGGGCCAGGTATGCTGGACTGGCCGCTAGGAACACCCCGTGCAGGAGGCACACTAGATACTGGCGGAGCATAATAAGGCTCCTTGGGTCTAAAAGGAGCTGGAACACCACTGGCCGCTGGAAGAGCTGAATGAATGGGGCGGCTCACATAACCCCTACCATGGCGAGCTGCTGGGACATGAGCTCCAGAATAATAACCAGTCTCTCGATACCTCTTGGCCTCCCTCTCCTCTCTATCCCGGACATACATGCCCTCAAACCTCCTGGCAATACTCACAACCTACTGATAAGAAGTATCCATCTCCAACTCCCTGGCCATACTACTCTGGATGCTGGGATGGAGTCCCTCAATAAACCGTCGAACCCTCTCTCGCACTGTGGCAACTAAGGCCGGTGCATGTCAGGCCAAATCACTGAAGCGAACTGCATACTCTGCTCCCTGGCGCAACTGCTCAAACTCCGCATGCCATGAGTCCCTGAGGCTCTGAGGGACATACTCTCTCAAAAACATGTCCGAGAACTGAGTCTATGTAAGTGAAGTTGCATCAGCTGGACTACTCAACTCATAAGCACGCCACCACTGATAGGCTGCTCCTCAAAGCTGGAATGTAGTAAAAGAAACCCCGTTCGTCTCCGCTACGCCCATAGTACGGAGAATACGATGACACTCCTCCAGAAAACCCTGAGCATCATCTGTAGCCAATCCGCTGAAAGTAGGTGGGTGGTACTTTTTGTACCTCTCAAGTCTGAGATGCTCCGCTTCAGAAGCTGCTTCCCTAACCACGAGCTGAGCTGGAGCTACCAGCTATATGGGTACAATCTCTGGAACCTGTTTGACTTGAACCTGCTGCTCTAGAGTACCAACGACGGGAGTCTCTGCTCCTTCCCCTGCCTGAGATGTGGCAGGGGCAAGTGGAATCAATCCAGCCTGAGCTAAGGTGCTGAACATGCTCAGAAACTGGGCTAGAGTCTCCTGGAGGGCTGGTGCAGAAATAGGTACCTCAGGTGTCTGCCCTCCAGCTGGAGCTACTGAGGGCTCCTCTGTAGCAGCTCGTGCAGGTGCTTTGGATGCACCACGTGGACATCCTCGGTCTCTACCCCGACCCCGACTTCTCGTGGCTCTAGTAGGTGGAGCGGGTGCCTGCTCATCAGATCCGCTTGTACGTGTCCTCACCATCTGTGATAGATTAGAAAATTAGAATCTCTGAAGTCAACAATTTTCGCACGACAAGGAATCAAATTAGTCAAATTTTCCTAATAGTTCCATAGCCTCCCGAAGATAAGTACAAACGTCTCCGTACCGATCTGCGAGACTCTAATAAACCGGCTTGTGACTCATGACACCTACGGACCTAGGGCTACCAACTTGTCACAACCCAATTTCCCCTTTGTGTGACGTCGTGACGGCACCTAGTCTCAACAACTAGGTAGGCCTAACATTTTGCGGAATAATGAAATAATAATATAAATTTTGTGAATCACAAACTACAGAAGGAAAAAATCTAGTGTCTCTATACATCAGAGTCTAACAAGGAAAAATACAGAAGATAATGGACATGAAAAAGAGTAGAAGGGGACTCCGAGGTCTGCGGACGCGGCATATATACCTTGAAGTCTCCAAAGCTATCCCAGCTCACTGATAGTGCGGCTGATAAGGTGCACCTGGACCTGCACACGAAAAACATGTGCAGAGAGTAGCATGAGTACATCACATTCGGTATCCAGTAAGTGCCAAGCCTAGCCTCAGTCGAGTAGTGACAAAGTCAGGTCAGGGACCTACAGGTAAACATATAATAAAATAATATAGAGTGTAATACCGCAATAAAATAAGGGCTGAAATTTAACAACAATGAAATCACAGTGCCTACAAGCCCAACATAGTGCACTAACTGACACGATATGTCTACAAGCCTCTACTGATGGATATATTGTGATTGGAACAGGGCCCCGACCACCCATAACATATATACATACATACAGAAGATGTACACAAAAGCCTAGACCCGATAACTCCGAAGGACGTGGAGCTTACCGATCAGGCTGAACTCTGGAAACACCTATTAAGGAGGTCTACCCGTCTGTCTATCTGAACCTGCATGCATGAAATGCAGCGTCCCCAGAAAAGGGACGTCAGTACAAAATAATGTACCGAGTATATAAGGCAATAACATAACTGAAAGTTGAAACTGAACTGATAATATAATAACTGAAAGTAATTGGGAGTCAAAGATGATCTGGAGATATACTTAGCTGTTGATACTGACTCAACTCCTTCAATATAGTAAGTAAAATAATTGTCCGGCCTTATAAGGCTCGGTATATATAACTGCTCTGCCATAGTAGGCTCGCTCATAGGTGCTCGGCCATACTAGGCTATGTATCTCGACCATGCTGGGCTCGCTCATAGGCGCTCGGCCACAGTAGGCTCGGTATATAACTTTCCATCTGATCAGAGGTTGCCTAATAGGGGCCTGCCCATCGATTATAGCTCGATGGTAATGAAAATACTGTAATACTATATATATAGGCTTGCTGCTCTCTTGACTGGAAGAAGACAATACTAAATTGAATATAGAGTCTCGATAAGGAATAATATTGTAACTTATGATACTAGAATAATGTGAATAAATTCATGAATACGAACTTCTCTTTATGTCTCATTACTAACACATGTAGCTACGAGATCATGCTAAAATAAAGGAAAGCTTAGCCTTAACATACCTTATCACACTCTTTCCAATCACCAAGTTGAACTCGCCTCTTCTCACCTTAATCTACAACAATGATAATAATACTATCATTAAGTTATGAAATGTATAACTATCTCACAACGAACGACATGCTTATTTTGTATTAAAACGGACAATATCTCCCCTATAATCCTTACTTCCTCCAAATTCAAGATAACACCAACAACACCAAAAACAACAATAACAACATATATACATTATTTTCCAAACTTATGTACACCACACAATACTACAAAATAGCCCAACACACCCCAATCTCTTCATACACAAAACGACCACCGTAGTAGTGTCAACAACCCCGAAAATGTTACGACGAACGACCAGCCCAACATCCTGCATTTATGTGGTGTTTATCCACACCCTTCCTCCTCCAAAACTCCACAAAACAGTAGTAAATCACGAAGCCCAATAGAAACACCAAACAGTCCACAAAACAATCCATAAAACAGTCCGCTACAAGTGAATAACTCGAACTCACGGCTTCCGATCACCGTCCCGTGAGTTCTTACATATATAGAACAATTTACCATGAATCTACAACTGTAAAGAATGGATGAAGGAGCGTAGTAAACTTACCTTATTTGTGGGATAACTCAGCTCCTATCTTGGTTCTTCAAACTCTAGGCTTTACCTCCAATTAGAACTTGAAAGGGAGAGAAAATCAATTGGGGTTTGTGGAAAATTTTTGGGAGGATTTTTGCAGAGATTAAGTCTGGTTATTTTGACCTATTATCTTCCTTATATATGAAGGGGATAGGCCTTTAAAAAGGCCTCTTTTAACGACCCGAAATGGCCCAATTTTGGACGACCCGAATTGGCCCAGTTTTGGATTCTCGTTTAAGCAAGTAGGTGACAGTCTGCGCAGTCTCGCAAAAATGCCAATATCTCTCTACTCCGATATCGTATTGACAAACGGTTTAATGCGTTTGTAAATAGACTCATAGATCTTTAATTTGATGGGTATAAAACACCATAACTCTAAGTATATTGGGAGAAAATCACAGTTACATTTGACCCAAAGTTTCAGTAAAACGTATGAACGTAACTTGTGATGACTTTCATCGACTTTTGTTCCACCACTCGCTTGACTTCAAAATATAACACACGACTATCATACAAATAACATAACTCATAACATAACCTCCTTATCATGTTAAACAGCCTGGTCTCACCCCAAAAGTACATGCTATATCATTCCCAACTTGTCGGCTTTCGACGAAACATTATTTTCTTCAATTCCTTTAGCTTCTGAACCTTCCAACCCTCTTTGTACTTGTTGTTCATGATCTTCAATATTTGTAAATTCCAAGGTAACATGATTAACTTGATTTATATATTTTCAAAGATGATCTCAATTTTTTGTTGGGTCCTACATTAGTTTGCTCACGACGCAGTTTTATGTACGAAAATATAGGGTGTAACATCATTCCCCCCTTGAGAACATTCGTCCTCGAATGTTTACTTTTAGAGACTTTGAAAAACTTTTGCCAGAGTTTCCTCCATACACTAGACTATAACCAACCTGCATGCAGCCAGAAAACATACTATACATGCCACACATGGCCAATGTCTATAAATAACAACATTTTGCCTCAAAGAGTCGTAAATCATAAATACTGAAAGTCAGAAAATAAGAGCTTACCTGATGACCTACTAGCCTGAATAGAGTTGTGCTGTAGTATCCCATCTCGAGCCATATCTTCAGTTTGAAATAGGTGGGGGTATTATACTTCATTTCTTCCTCCGCTTCCCATGTCACCTCTTCCACATTATTGCTTCTCCATAAAAACTTCACGGAGGCTACCTCCTTATTTCGTAGCTTGCGAATTTGTCGGTCTAAGATGGCAACTGGAATTTCCTTGTATGACAAGTCCTCCATAATCTGTACATCATCTGTGGACACCACTCTGGTAGGATCGCCAATGCACTTCCGTAGCATAGATACGTGAAAAACCGGATGGACTGACTCCAATTCTGAGGGCAATTCTAACTCATAAGCTACTTGGCCCACTCTCCGAATAATCTTGTAAGGCCCAATATACCGTGGGCTAAGCTTGCCATTCTTTCCAAACCTCATCACGCCCTTCATAGGGGATACCTTTAAGAATACCCAGTCATTAACCTCGAACTCTAAGTCTCATCACCGCACGTCAAAATATGACTTCTGGCGACTCTGAGCTGTCAACAGTCGCTCCCGGATAAGCTTTACTTTCTCTATGGCCTGCTGAACTAGGTCTGGCCTATGTAACTCAGATTCTCTAACATCAAACCACCCTATAGGAGATATGCACTTACGCCCATACAAAGCCTCGTATGGAGCCATCTGTATACTGGAGAGGTAACTGTTATTATATGCAAACTCAACAAGAGGTAGATGTTCATCCCAACTTCTTTTAAAATCCAACACACATGCTCGTAACATATCCTCGAACGTCTAAATTGTGCACTCGACTTGTCCATCGGTCTGTGGATGAAAAGCTGTGATGAGATTCACCTGAGTCCCTAGACCTATCTGAAATGACCTCCAAAAATGTGCTGTAAACTGAGCCCCACGGTCAGATATAATAGATACTGGTACTCCGTGTAGCCGCACTATCTCCTTAATATATAACTTTGCATAATCTTCTCCTGTATATGTAGATCTGACCGGTAGAAAATGAGCTGATTTAGTGAGCCTATCGACTATCACCCCAATAGAATCGAACTTACGATGAGAACGAGGTAAACCCATAACAAAGTCCATGTTTATCGCCTCCCATTTCCATGTCGGGATCTCTATAGTCTGTATTAGCCCTCCGGGCTTCTGATGCTCTATTTTTACCTGCTGGCAACTAGGACACTGGGCGACAAACTCAGCAATGTTCTTCTTCATATCGTTCCACCAGTACACATCCTTAATGTCATGATACATCTTCGTCGACCCAGGATGAATGGAGTACCACGAATAATGTGCCTCTGACATAATCCTTTCTCGTAGCCCTGCTACATCTGGAACACACAAACGACCCCTGTATCTAAGAACCCCATATCCCTTGAGCTCTAACAATGGATTCTTTTGCTGCGGAACTCGCTCTCTCAACTCGACCAACTCTGGGTCCTCGCACTGCCTTTCCTTGACTTCAGCTATGAGAGATGATTTTGCAGTGTTTTGGAGTACAACTCCACCATCGTCAGAATCTACTAACTGAACCCCCAAACAAGCCAGTTGATGAATCTCTCTAGTTAATTGTCTTTTCTCGGCCTTTACATATGCTAAGCTACCCATAGATCGGCAGCTTAAGGCGTCTGCTACAACATTAGCTTTCCCTGGATGGTAGAGAATGTTAACATCATAATCTTTCAATAACTCAAGCCATCGCCTCTGTCGCAAATTCAACTCTTTTTGCTTGAATATATATTGCAGACTTTTATGATCTGTAAATACATCAACATGAACACCATATAAATAATGCCGCCATATCTTAAGTGCATGGACAACCGCAGCTAACTCGAGATCGTGGGTTGGATAATTCTTCTCGTGCTTCCTTAACTGCCTTGAAGCATACGCAATTACCTTTCCATGTTGCATCAGGACACATCCTAACTTGATATCTGAGGCATCATAATACACGGCATAACCCTCTGGACCCTCTGGAAGTGTTAGAACTGGCGCTGAGATCAACCTCTTCTTAAGCTCTTGGAAACTCCGCTCGCCAGCCTCCGTCCACTGAAACTTAGTTGATTTCTGCGTCAACTTCGTCAATGGTGCCGAAAGGGAAGAAAAATCCTCTACGAACCTCGGGTAGTATCCTGCTAAGCCTAGAAAGCTACGAACCTCTGTCGGAGTGGTAGGTCTAGGCCAAGATTTCACGGCCTCAATCTTCTGAGTGTCTACCTTTATACCTTCATCGGATACAATATGCCCCAAGAATGCTACAGACTTCAACCAGAACTCACATTTAGAAAACTTAGCATACAACTTATGATCACGGAGGGTTTGGAGTACCGCTCGCAAGTGGTCCACATGCTCATCCTCTGAACTTGAATAGACCAGAATATCATCAATAAATACTATCACGAACAGATCTAAAAATGGCCGGAATAGGCTATTCATCAAGTCCATAAATACGGCAGGTGCATTCGTCAACCCAAAGGACATGACAAGGAACTCGAAGTGGCCATATCGGGTCCTGAAGGCTGTTTTCGGAATATCTTTCTCTCGAACTCTGACCTGGTGGTATCCCGATCTCAAATCTATCTTTGAAAAGAATCTAGCCCCCTGCAACTGATCAAACAAGTCATCGATCCTTGGAAGTGGATACTTATTCTTAATAGTTACCTTGTTCAGCTTCCTATAATCGATACACATCCTCAACGAGCCGTCTTTCTTCCGCACAAAGAGTAACGGTGCACCCCAAGGTGAGGTACTAGGCCTGATGAAACCTTTCTCCAGCAAATCTTTTAACTGCTCCTTCAACTCCTTTAATTCAGCAGGTGCCATTCTATACGGAGGGATGGATATTGGTTGAGTTTCTGGAAGAAAATCGATGTTAAAATCAATCTCTCGCTCTGGAGGAATACTTGGAAGCTCATCTGGAAACACATCTGCATACTCATTGACTACGGGAATAGACTGAAGTATAGATATCTCAGCATTTGCATCTCTAACTCGCACAATATGATAAATGCACCCTTTTGCAATCATTTTCCTCGCCTTCAGATAGGAAATAAACCTACCTCTGGGTGCCGCTATATTACCTACCCATTCAAGGATTGCCTCACCTAGAAAATGAAATCTGGCTGCCTTTGCTCGGCAATCAACTGTGGCATAGCAAGCTGACAACCAGTCCATGCCCATGATAGCATCAAAATCAATCATCTCTAGCTCAATTAGGTCGGCTGAGGTCTGATGACTACAAACTGTCACCGTACAACCTCAGTAAACCCGTCTAGCAATAATCGATTCTCCGACCAGTGTAGATACTGCAAAAGGATCACTTAGTATTTCAGGCACTATACCAAATTTCCCCACGACAAAAGGGGTAATATATGATAAAGTAGATCCTGGGTCTATCAAGAGCATCGTGAGAGCAAATGGTCAATATACCTGTCACAACGTCTGGTGAAGACTCCTAGTCCTGTCGACCCGCTAAAGCATAAATACGGTTCTGATTAACACCTGAACTGGAACCTCTACCTCTGCCTCGATCTCTACAGCTGAAGATTGAGACTCGCCCCCAGAAGGATGCACAAACATAGATGATCCTGTCGCTGAACTTGTTGGTTGTGCCATACCCCCAGAATCTCTATTTGGGCAATCTCGCATCAAATGCCCCGGACGCCCATATGTATAACAAGCATCAGAACCTGCTTGGCATTGGCCCAAGTGTCCTCTACCATAAATGTCACACCGCGGCAAAAATGACCATGTCTGCCTTGAACCTCGTTGTCGTTGCAAAACGACGCCCGTGAGCTCTCACCTGGTCCTGACTGAGTATAGCGGTCATACTTGTAACCCTGTAACTGAGGTGGCGGAGGCCTAGGTGGCCGTCCGAAGTACTGGGGCCTATAAATACCCTGAGACTGCTCCTGAGACCTAGGAAATCTCATCCTTTTACGCTGCCCTTGCTCAGTCCTCTCTGTACCCTGCTGTCGACGCCTACCCCTTTCTATATTCTGAGCGAATGCCTGAATCCGGGAGATATCCATATTATCATGCAATGCAGCGGTGGCACATGCCTCAGTCAACTCTGGGGCTAACCCTACTATAAACCTGTGGATCCTATCACGCATAGTAGCAACTATGGATGGTGCATATCTAGCTAATGAGTCAAAATGGAGACTATACTCTCAAACACTCATATTGCCCTGCTTAAGGGCCAGAAACTGATCGACCCGAGCCTGTCGGATCTCCCGCAGTAAGTACTGGTCAAGGAAAGCATCTAAAAAATTCTCCCAACTAGATGGAGGTGCATCACGTGCCCTGGACCTCTCCCATCCCTCGTACTAAAGGATGGCTATATCTCGGAGTCGAAAAGCTGCTAGCTCCATTGCTTCTTTCTCTGTGGCATGCATAACCCGAAAGATTCTGTGAAGTTGATCTAAGAAATTCTGCAGGTCCTCCCTCTGATCTGACCCCGTAAACTCTAGGGGACTCAAAGCAATAAACTCTCGGACCCTTGAACTCCCAGACCTCTCAGAAAATCCTCCACTAGCTGATGCCCTAGCTTGTTGCTGGGTAGCTACCAATTGTGTCAACAAATGCACCGCACTCCTCAAATCCTGATCTGGTGGAAGTGGAGGGGGAACTGGATGTGCGGTATCCCTAGGAATCTCCTCAGGTGGTGGAGGAGCCAGTAATGGCTGAGTAGGGGTCTCGCCTTGGGCCTCAGACTGGGACCCATCTACTGGGGGTACCCTGTTGGTCCCCTCACCTGTTGTTGTATCTCCCCTCTGGCTAGCCGTAGTCTTCCTAGTCACCGTCATCTATGTATGAAAACACCAACACGTAAGTTTAACTCAAATTTCCTATAACTCAGTTCTACAACACGATTTAGATTTGAAAGAAGGGTAACCAACTCCTAAATGCCCTGTAGCTCCCTGCTTATATAATGTAGTGCACAACACATCTATAAACAAGATCCTACTAGACACGGCTTGTAGACTCCCTAGGACAAAACTGCTCTGATACCAAGTTTGTCATGCCCCGACCTGGGAGCGAGACTGGTACCCGGTGCCTCAACTAACCTGGTGTACCAAATTACGAGTAAGGGACTCTGAACATATAATATCATAATTTGGCCATGGGGCCACGTTGCAAGACAATTTGCGAAGCAAAATATAAAACTGAATGGAAACTAGCGCTGACTAAACATCAATATAAAGTTGGGCCGACAAGGCCGTCATAACTACTACAACTGACAAACCACCAAAATATACATACCAGGCCTACAAGCCCAACATAGTGCACTAACTGATAGGATATGTCAACAAGCCTCTACTGATGGATATATTGTGATCGGAACAGGGCCCCGACCTACCTATAACATACATACATACATACAGAAGATGTACACGAAAAACTAGACCCGATAACTCCGTAGGACGTGGAACTTACCGATCAGGCTGAACTCTGGAAACACCTACTGAGGAGGTCTACCCATCTGTCTATCTGAACCTGCATGCATGAAATGCAACGTCCCCAGAAAAAGGACGTCAGTACAAAATAATGTACCGAGTATATAAGGCAATAACATAACTGAAAGTTGAAACTGAACTGATAATATAATAACTGAAAGTAATTGGGAGTCAAAGATGATCTGGAGATATACTTACCTGTTGATACTGACTCAACTCCTTCAATATAGTAAGTAAGATAATTGTCCGGCCTTATAAAGCTCGGTATATATAACTGCTCTACCGTAGTAGGCTCGCTCATAGGTGCTCGGCCATACTAGGCTATGTATCTCGACCATGCTGGGCTCGCTCATAGGCGCTCGGCCACAGTAGGCTCGGTATATTACTTTCCATCTAATCAGAGGTTGCCCAATAGGGGCCTGCCCATCGATTATAGCTCGATGGTAATGAAAATACTGTAATACTGTATATATAGGCTTGCTTCTCTCTTGACTGGAAGAAGACAATACTAAATTGAATATAGAGTCTCGATAAGGAATAATATTGTAACTTATGAGACTAGAATAATGAGAATAAATTCATGAATACGAACTTCTCTTTATGTCTCATTACTAACACATGTAGCTACGAGATCATGCCAAAATGAAGGAAAGCTTAGCCTTAACATACCTTATCACACTCTTTCCAATCACCAAGTTGAACTCACCTCTTCTCACCTTAATCTACAACAACGATAATAATACTATCATTAAGTTATGAAACGTATAACTATCGCACATCGAACGACATGCTTATTTTGTATTAAAACGAACAGCATCTCCCCTATAATCCTTACTTCCTCCAAATTCAAGATAACACCAACAACACCAAAAACAACAATAAAAACATATATACATTATTTTCCAAACTTATGTACACCACACAATACTACAAAATAGCCCAACACACCCCAATCTCTTCATACACAAAACGACCACCGTAGTAGTGTCAACAACCCCGAAAATGTTACGACGAACGACCAGCCCAACATCCTGAATTTATGTGGTGTTTCTCCACACTCTTCCTCCTCCAAAACTCCACAAAACAGTAGTAAATCATGCAGACCAACAGCAACACCAAACAATCCATAAAACAGTCCGCTACAAGTGAATAACTCGAACTCACAGCTTCCGATCACTGTCCCGTGAGTTCTTACAAATATAGAACAACTTACCATGCATCTACAACTGTAAAGAATGGATGAAAGAGAGCAGTAAACTTACCTTATTTGTGGGATAACTCAGCTCCTATCTTGGTTCTTCAAACTCTAGGCTTTACCTCAAATTAGAACTTGAAAGGGAGAGAAAATCAATTGGGGTTTGTGGGAAATTTTTGGGAGGATTTTTGCAGAGATTAAGTCTGGTTATTTTGACCTATTATCATCCTTATATATGAAGGGGATAGGCCTTTAAAAAGGCCTCTTTTAACGGCCCGAAATGGCCCAATTTTGGACGACCCGAATTGGCCCAGTTTTGGATTCTCGTTTAAGCAAGTAGGTGACAGTCTGCGTAGTCTCGCAAAAATGCCCAT
Organism: Nicotiana tabacum; assembly: GCF_000715075.1. Classification (NCBI taxonomy): domain Eukaryota; kingdom Viridiplantae; phylum Streptophyta; class Magnoliopsida; order Solanales; family Solanaceae; genus Nicotiana; species Nicotiana tabacum. The sequence goes on from NC_134083.1 coordinate 60,875,159, forward strand.
ATCTCTCTACTCCGATATCATATTGACAAACGGTTTAATGCGTTTGTAAATAGACTCATAGATCTTTAATTTGATGGGTATAACACACCATAACTCTAAGTATATTGGGAGAAAATCGCAGTTACATTTGACCTAAAGTTTCAGTAAAACGTATGAACGTAACTTGTGATGACTTTCATCGATTTTTGTTCCACCACTCGCTTGACTTCAAAATATAACACACGAGTATCATACGAATAACATAACTCATAACATAACCTCCTTATCATGTTAAACAGCCTGGTCTCACCCCAAAAGTACATGCTATAACATTCCCAACTTGTCGGCTTTCGACGAAACATTATTTTCTTCAATTCCTTTAGCTTCTGAACCTTCCAACCCTCTTTGTACTTGTTGTTCATGATCTTCAATATTTGTAACTTTCAAGGTAGCATGATTAACTTGCTTTATATATTTTCAAAGATAATCTCAATTTTTTTTGGGTCCTACATTAGTTAGCTCACGACGCAATTTTATGTACGAAAATATATGGTGTAACAAGGATCTCCCGGAATACCGTTCCGTAGTCCCAAAGTAAATGTGTAGGGAATCTCCCAGAATACCGTTCCGTAGTCCCAAATTAAATATGTAGGGGGATTTCCCGAAATACCGTTCCGTAGTCCCAAAGTAAATATGCAGTACATAGGGATCTCCTGGAATACCGTTCCATAGTCCCACAGTAAATATGCAGCGCAAACAATAGAAATGCAACTACATCACGAAATCTTATGATTTAGACTAAGTACCAGTCAAGGAAGAAGCAGGAAATTCACTAAGCATGTTGCACAGAGTTCACATAGGCAATTAAGACACGTAGACATGTTGTATTAGACTAAACATGATAGCTACGCAAATGGGAATAACTCAATTAAGAATGAAAATAGATTAATACTCATAAAAATGGTATAACTCAAAATAAAAGGAAAACAGGATTGCTGCTCAGTAAGAAAATCGGGTTTTTCCACAACTAGCATGTGTACTTACTCGTCACCTCACGTACACGGTGCTCACATATCACAATAGTTCCAAATCTTAAGGGGATTTTCCCCACACAAAGTTAGGCAAGCCACTTATCTTGAGTCAAGCTCAATCAATCCGTAAGAACACCCTTTCCTCGATTATCCGACTCCGAATGGCCCAAATCTAGCCAAACACAATTACATATCATAAATACAACAATAATAGACTCATCTAATTAATGAAATCAACACTTTAACGAAAATTCCGAAATTAACTCAAAAATCGCCCGTGGGGCCCACTTCTCGGAATCAGGTAAAATTCATAAAATACGAAAACCCGTTCACTCACGAGTCTAACCATATCAAATTTACTAAAATCCGACAACAAATGGTCCTCCAAATCTACAAATCAAACATCAAAATCCCTAGCCTCAAATTCCAAATTTTCACCTTAAATATACACTAACTAGGTGGAAAAATACATGAGAAAGCCAGATTATTGATCAAAAATAAGCACAAGAAACTTACCTCAAGAGACCCTTCAAAAATGCTCTCAAGAAATCGCCAAATCCGAGCTCAAAAGGTTGAAAATGAGCAAAAATCGCAAACACTTACATTTAAGTGTTCTGTCCAGACATCTCGCACCTGCGGAAATTCCATCGCAGGTGCGAAAATCACTTAAGGGGGACTAAGTCCCCATCTGTGAACAAGGGACGCTTCTGCGAGCCCGCATCTGCGCTTCTCTTCCGCTTCTGTGCGTCCGCTTCTGCGAATCTATGGCCGCACCTACAATCCCAGCTGGATAGGGTCAAAACCGCTTCTGCGGATCCATGGCCGCACCTGCGGCCCAAAGTGTGCATGTGCGATTACTCCAGTTGCAGCAGCTCCAGCAATTGCATAAGTCCCAAACTCAATCCGTTAAGCACTCGAAATTCACCCGAGGCCCCTGGGACCTCGACCAAACATACCAACCAATCCTAAAACACTATACGAACTTAGTCGAGCCCTCAAACCGCATCAAACAACGCTAAAATCATGAATCATCCGCCGATTCAAACTTAAAGAATTTACAACTTCCAAATTCGACAACCGATGCCGAAACCAATCAAACCACGTCCGATTGACCCCAAATTTTGCACACAAGTCTTATTCGACATTACAGACCTACTCCAATTTTCGGAATCGGAATCTGACCCTGATATCAAAATTTCCACTACCGGTCCAAATCTCCAAAAATTTGACTTTCGCCATTTCAAGCCTAAATAAGCTACGGACCTCCAAAACATAATCCAGACACGCTCCTAAATCCAAAACCACCCAACGGAGCTAACGGAACCGAAGAAATTCTATTCTGGAGTCGTCTTTATATAGTTCTGACTACGGTCAAAATTCTAAGACTTAAGCTTTTGTTTAAGAACTAAGTGTCCCAAATCACTCCAAAAATCAAAACGAAACCTCCCGGCAACTCACAATAGCAAAAAAAGATATGGGAGAAGCGGAAATAGGGGATCAGGGCTATTACTCTCAAAACGACCGGCCGGATCATTACAAGTGAATTTGGGATGCGAAGCATCCATGGCCGCATCCGAAACCCAGAAATCTGGGCTTATAAATACAAAATCGGGGGAAGAGAGTATTTTGTGTATTGAGGGGTTGGGTTCTTGAGGTGAAGAGACGATTTTGAGCTCAAATCAAGTCCAATCAACTAAGGTAAGTTGTTAATGATATTTTGGGTTGATTCTTACTCAATATACATGACTTCTAATATCATTCTTACATCTAAATACTAGATTTCATCATCAAATCCTCAAGAACACAAAAATTATCATAGTTGTGATTTTTCAAGATTGGTCTACTAAAGGTAATTAGAATACTTCAAACTCGTTTATTATGAGTAGTTAGAAGTATTTGAAGCATTTGTTACAAGTTTTAATGGTTGAAAGATTGGATTATAAAACTATAGTTCATGACATGATTAATACTTTTAAGAAAATAAGAGAGAAGATGAGTAGTAATCTTGGCGATGAAATTGATGAATACAATGAACCTATGGAGTTATTTGTTAGCAAAAGTTGGAAGTAATCAACTAAGTAATCACCCGAATTGTATATTTTGCAAGTGTTGATTATGGAAGACGATGAATGGTAACTTGGTGGCAATGAACAATTGATGTAGTATCATTAATGACTTCGAATGAGTATTAAAACATAAGAATGAAGTTGAATGGTCTAGCATGTAAAACTATTTGGCGATTTGAGTTGTTTTAGGCTTGTAGCCAACTTATGAGCCATATATGGATGTTGATCAATACCTTAGTTCATATTTTGATATAATTAGGATATCTAATTATACATATCGACTTGTTGGTGATGTTGAGCATTTTAATCAACATTGGAATGATGGAGGAGGATTGAAAGCTTGTGAATATTAATAAAGCGAAAGCGAGTTAAGTTGATTAAAACTTGCTCATCTTGAGGGATTTTCTCTAAAAGTATGTTTCAAGTTAATACTTAAATTATTTGCAAATGTGCTTTCGTGCTTGTGGGGACAAACAAGTACGAATGTCTCCATGTACTAGAATATTATGTTGCATATGTAGTGTCATGCTGTTTTATAAAATTTTATTTTAAACCTTGTTGGCAGACACTACAAGAAAACAGTCTTATTGCGGTGACCAAGGTACAAAATATCTAAAAGTCGTTGCTATATATTATCAGTGGCGATATTTTTTTTTTGCTACAAGCAAAACCGAAACTGAAAGGTATTTGTGGCGACACCAAAGGTCGCCGCTAAAAGCGTATATTTTGCGGCCATATAGTTGCCGCAAAAGGTGAAAAAACTCTCTACAAAAATGGTTCCACAAGAATAAAAATTCAGTTGGGTCGCCACTGCTATTCATCTTTAGCGCTGACTACTATCGCTGCTAAAACATTTTTGTAGTGGCAAGTTAATGTCGCTGCTAAAATATTTTTGTAGTGGCAAGTTAATGTCGCCACTATAAATGACTCTTAGTAGCGACTCGTGTCGCTACAATATAATAAGCCATGAAAGACACAATAACTTTCTGTAGCGACTAAAGTCGCTGCAAAAGAAATAAACCAACAGTGAAAAATTTTGATATTGCAACAATTAGTAATATTTTGTGACAAAATAATGTGGCCACTAAAACCTATCTTCTCAAAAACTATATAATGATCAAAATTATATATATTTCTGATAGGAACCGAATTCTCTAAATTTAATGACTATATATTCAAATCAATTGACTACCAATATTAAAAGCAACCAATAATATTTAAAAAAATATCAAAAGAATTTTTCAAACTGAATATTATAAATATTTTTATTACTAAAAAGTCAATTACATAATACTACACGACACTTCATTGTGCATTGTAATCGTATGCATATACATATCCCAAAAAAGACAAAATATTAAGTGCCTTGTAATTGCTCCAAAGACAAAATATTAAATGCCTTGTAATTGCTCCTTGGTCGACCCCATCCTTGAACGATACCATTGTTTAAGTGCCTTGTCCCTGCTAAAAAGATTATATATATATATATATATATATATATATATATATATATATATAATGAGAGAAATCTTTATGCATAGAAAAACTTCAAGGATAACAAAAGGGGGTCTACTAAAAATGATGTGGGTTTATATCAAAAAACATGCCCAAAGAACATATGGAAGCTGGTATTTAACTAGAACTTGCCAATTTGGTTTTAAGATGTTAAAAGGATAAATATGCCCAAAAAATATGCCCTTAAGGAACTGATCATTGCCACTATCATGCCGGTTCCACCATTGTTAACCAACCCGTCTTTTTTCCCCTCAATTTATTCTCAACTTGTCTTAGAAATAATAATAGCTCCATTCATTATATCACGAACTCAAATCCGCACTCATCCCAAGTGACCTTATTTCACGAAATCACGCTGTTTCAAAACCCACGAATTATCTCATAACCCTTATTGTACGCACTTTTTACATCTTCAACTGGTACACCCATTCTGATACTTCTTTTATGAATCCGAAGTTATTTTCTTCCGTTTCTCTAATGCTACACCACAACCTGAAGATAACGCAGAGTACTCCAAGCCCCGTTTCATAATCTGCTGCAAAAGCTCGATACTCAACCATACTACAGACTCGAGATCCTTAGGCACCACACTTAAAATTTTTGAACCCTCTAAGACCGTTATCGAGAGTCACTTGCTCTGATTTGTTCCCAAACATGATCAACTCCAAGGCTTTGCTAGCAGATGGACACTTTCTCAAGGAAACACCTGACTGTATCACTTTCCCTGTGCATTACATCTACACGAAGCATAAACTCTGAGTCTTCCAAAAACCTGAATATGAATCGATAAGGCGAAATATGGCACACATTCCCCAAATCCTTTGGTCAAATTACCACTGATGTTTTCTTCACTTAGTTATAATGACCCACCAATACACCGATAACTAGGAACCTCACAAATAGACAACCATGAAATTCAATTGTAGATGGTGGGGCTCTCCCACTTATCTTGAAGCTACAATTACATAACTCTGGAATCCACCGAGATTCTTTCTTCATCGTTGACATGATCCTGCACACGCAACTTGCCAAATTTCTCGAAATCCTTCTATTAACCTTTAATAAACACTCCAAACCACTAGCCACATTTACATATTATATCTCTTACCGGGTAGCCAGTAGAATTCTTCGCAGAAGCTTTGTCAACACCACGCAACCGCTAACCTGCTCACAGGAGATAAACCACCTGTGAAAATTACATGCCGACATATTCGTACATCGCTGCACTGGGTGCAATTACTACGAAATCAGTAGATCATCCTGAGTCCGAGCTCATTCACCAGCTGCACCAGTCCGTTCACTCCTCATGGAAGTCAACTAGAGGTGCGACAATACATTCCAATCCAAAGTCATGTTGTATCCTTCTTCATATCAAGCAACTCCCTCCTGTCACACCCAATCGTCCTCAATATAGCATCCAATATTCCAAATTAAGCCCGTAGACCTAGTCACTGTCCACCATGAATCCCAAATCACTTCAAACTTTTCTCAAGCCATGTAGTTATCCTACCACGTAACCTATATACTATCTTGCCACTCTCCCACTTTGGTCAACTATCTCCTTTAAGGAACTACTCGACTTATGTTTTCTTACACTTGGCCTGTTCGGAACCTAACTGTCACGACCAAAACCGATGGGCCGCGACGGGCACCCAGTAGCTTACTCAACCGAGTACCAACGTAACGTATCTTTCTTATTACATCATCATATACACGTGACATACGAGCCTAATAGGCCAACATCATCATTTATAAACTCAAAACGTAGGGTGACAAGGCCGTACAATCTTTCACGTACACGACATATGTCTACAAGCCTCTAAAAGTACATAAATATCATAAAGGTCGGGACAGGGCCCCGCCATACTAATCAGTACATGTCCTAATCATACTGACCATATAAGCAACTCCAGAACAAATGGAGTGTACCAACATCTTCCACTGAGCTGATCGCCTACTTGGAGGACTCTCGACCTATCTATCGAGACACGCAGGCATGAAACACAGCGTCTCTAGGCAGAAGGGACGTCCGTACAAATAATATACTGAGTATGTAAGGAATGAAAATCAGTAAATAATAGACATGAGAGAAACATAGAGTAAAAGACTCGACATGTACGTCTGCATAGCTCTATGAATTATTTCATTTTTATAACATCATGCATATGCGTATAAATGTCATACCATGCATAGGTATATGTGTTCATAACATCATCAAGCCTCTGAGGGCATCCCATCATATCATTTCGGCCACTGTGGGAAAATCATCAACGTATACCAGCTGATCAGGTGGTGGGGCGTATATAACGCCATAACTTTTTTCCATATCCCATATACATATAATATACGCGTATATAATTCCATCTGGTCATGGGTCAATCTACATGTATTAATTCATGAAATGCATAAGAAATACGTTAATAAGATTTTCTCGGAATATCATAAAAATAATATGCCTGTCGGATAAATTTTATCAAATACGTATTTTTCTGAGACCCATGAACAGAAGATATAATAATAATTCACATGGGAAATCAAGAATATAGACACCCCTAATATTTCTATGAATAGAGTCATTTATGAAAATTGTGCATTTGCTCGTTTCGTTTGTATCGTATTGATCATGCCAAAAATAAAGAAGGGATAGCCTTAACATACCTGGAGTAGGAAAAACATCCGTATGATGTTCTTGGAAAAGGTTGCACCGTACTCCTTTAGAACCGCAAAATCCCGTTGCTATTACGCAGTATAATTTCGTATGAAAAATTTGTTGAAGATCGTACTTGGCAGATGTAGAACAAGTCCATTTTGGTGAACTTGATCAAAATTTCCTTACTGAAGATACAACGTTTCCATTCCATGATGAATTAAACTCCATTCCTAGCACATATACCTCCATTCTTCCATAATAATAATGTAGTAAATAATGATGTAGGAAGATTCGCTTAAGGCTTTTAGTTGTGGGCCCCATTTTAGGGGATGACTATGCCATAACTATTCTCTTAAAATGCCACTTTGCAACATACTTTAAGAGTCATTTGATTGACTTCAAGTTGCTTCCACGTTAGTTGTTCAATTCTTATCCAATATTGTCTTAATTAATTTCTTAATTAATTTGCTAATCTCTCATTAACCAATAATTACTCAATTATCCACATAATTATGAATTATCTCAAATTACTTAAAATACTAATTACTTTTAACACACTTTATACCCCTTACTATCATAGTCGTGTGGTACCTTGTATGACACTAGTCCATAAATACGGGGTATTATAGCTTGGACCACATTTTACCTCAAAATGTCAACTTTGACAAAACTCATTTTCTTTGATTTGCTTACCCTCGCACCTTCACGAATTTACTTGTCACTTGTTTGAAATAACATAATACTTATAACCTCAAAAATAATCTTATCCCCGAGCTTATATCAATTTACTCATGGTATACTTTCATGTACGAAAATATGGGGTGTAACATCATTCCCCTCTTTGGAACATTCATCATCGAATGTTGACTGGTGCACTTATCATTTTCATAACCTATGACTTCCGAATACTTTAGTACTCCTCTTGCCATCTAGGCAACTGTTCTGTGAATGAATCCCAAAGGCCAAGGCATTCCCCCCTTTAGGCCTCTTTCTCATACCATGACTCGTGGTCGGAATCCTTCCAATATTGTAACTGTTGTTACCTTTTATCATGCAGCCTGTACGACTCTGACTTTGTAAGTTCGCCTACGCGACTCTTCTCTCCTTTTTCCTCCAGCTTTTAGCCAACCTCTAGGCCTCACTTGGTAAACATATACAGAGCTTAATAAGATGTCCCTCTGGGCATCTATGTGTATATCGAAATTCTTCGTTCGGTACTTTGTTGAACTCACAAATATTGCTATACCTTATTTCGTTTATCCATCCGTATGACTTTACTGCACCTAGGTAGGTCATACTATGCCATAACCATTACCTCGATTTATCGTTACTGAGGGCTACTACCGAACTCCAGGTTACTTTCGTTGCTTATCCCGCATGTATAAATCTAAGTCATTTAATGCTTCCTCATTATTGTTTATCTTAATAATGGTGGCCTAATCTCATCTCAAAATTAATTTACAATATACCATTGCTAACTTGAAACTTCTTACGTCATACCTTGCCATTAGGGCTTACGTTTCATCGAGGAATATTTGAAGTGATTTTCCTGATCCACTTAGGGGTGATACTGTACTTCAATGACCGTATTTTATAGCATCCCAATGTGGTTCACTTACGTGGTATTTTAATCTTATACCATCCATGAAATCCTCTTTAAATCTTTACTCACTCTAAGGCCTAAACGTCATCCTTTATCCATCATAATTACACCCTCATTGTACTATCAGGGAAACATTCCATCTCTTTCAAATGCTATTAGTCTTAGACTCCCTTGAGTTTATTCAGCTATACTGAACTTGCTATAACTTAGAGAGATCATTAGCTCTCTTATTTTCACGGCTTTAATCCTGAGAACTTAGATACCCCCTTTCTTGTCCTTATTCCTGTCTTTCTAAAACCTTGTTGCTTTACCATACTTTACCTTGCATCCTACGCATATCTATTTATACTACTCGCAACCTTCCTTCAACTTGCTTGCGTCATAGATTTCCTTGTGTCATTCTGGAACACATCGTCTCTAACTCTTCTTTACTCTCTTAATTAGCCTCCTCGATACCTGGAAATCATAGGCTGGAAGACATGCCACTGACGACGCCACTATCATTCTTGGATACTAAATCCCCGCGCTTTTAGCCTTCTATCCCAAGTATGGACTATTCACAACCTCCTGCATTTGAGTATCGCGTGCATTGTTCACCATTACCTTACTTGCCTTAAAATCTTGCATCACATCTTGTATCTCTTTCATGACCTTCCTTCCACATAGGTATAATTCACATCTATAACTTGAGGCTTTATTATAATACTTGCACCTTTGGTGTATACATAATCTGGTGAGATCTTCATACTGACTTTTTATGAGGTTGGTACTTTTCTAACCGGCCTTATCGTAGGGCCGTTATAGAGTATGGTTGTTGTACTATCTCTCTTGCACCTCTGATATTAAGCGTGATTCTGCAATGTTCTTAATCACGATGTCCATAATTTCCTGGGTCCAAAAATCAAACTCTTGATTTACTTGGGTGATGTAGTTCTTTAGTTTCCTCTTTTCTCTGATCAACCTTTATGTAGGCTTAAGCTATCTTCTGATCTGCGGCTCATGGTGTTAGTTATTATACTTTTAGCCTTTCGTGAGTGCTATGGAATATCCATGATACAATCTTTTAACAACTCAATCCTTTGTCTATGACCTGGGCTCAGTTCTTTCATTTAACTTAAACCAGAATCTTCTACGGCTGTATGATTGTCGACAGATATGCTGCATGGAAAATAATCCGAAAGCTTAAGTGCGTTCATAACATAACCAACTCTGGATCATTGATCGAATAAGTCCTTTCATTCCTTCTCAGCTTTCTTTAAACGTAAGCTATTACCTTTCCTGGTCTTTCTGCCACTTTTTCCATGAATACTTGGTTTATCTTAGTGGCCACACATATTGGAATTCCATACAACCCATATGATCTTGAATCCTTTCTCGCCTATAATTATCCGTAGTTAGTTATCTCCACGCCCTTGTGCTTGTAGGGTTGCTTTTGAACTTAAATTTTGACTGTTTTCAGTGGCATCCTCTTTTATTTCCGTAAAACTTATACGTCACCTTTAACTACCCCAACTTCTATCTGAATATTTCTCAAGGGTTCTGAGGTCATATCTGCGAGACTGAATTCCCCATGTTGGGTTCACTATATTTATCTTGCACGATCTATTGATTTGTATGTATCCCCTTGTCTAGCCATAACTAGGCTCTTCCTGAATTAACTACTAACTACTCGCTGGTCCATTCTCATATCCATATTTCGCATAATCTTTCTTGGGTTATTTCTTTTGTCTTAACTTATTATTTATCAAAAACATCCCGGGCAGGGACCCTTACTTCCTTTCCCTGACGTCGTGTTTGCATAATGTTCTGGATTCGTAGCATATTTGTAGGCTTTAAATAAGTGCAATCTCATCCCTTCTTCGTTGTTTTTTCGGTTCTTCCTTTATAATTACATAGTTACTAGAACTACTTGTCTCTGACTTAATGCCACATCACTCCATATTCCCCATTTTAGGGGATTACTAAGGCCGGTGCTATGATAATCTACGTATAGATGTTTTACCTCTTCATCTTTGGCGTCTTTTCACATCATCGATGGCCTTTACTTGCCTTGCCGAAATCCTTCTGTACCAAGGATAGCAAATTTCCTTACTCGCGAGGGTGACACTTAGTATAACTGGCACATATGGTCCCTTAAGCTTAAGTTTTCTCACATTGCTTGCTTTAGGGAGCGTATTCCTGAATGTCCATTCTTTGAATTTCTCATGAATCTTCTTCTGCTATCCATTCTATTGTCGCCGGAACGTAATATGAAATTCTCATGATGTTGACTATTATCCAGTCACTCAATCCTTAACTCACATTTAGTTTATCTTGTTCACCAGCCCATACTGATTTCTATTATTCTGGGGTCTAACTTTTTCTTCTAATAATCACGTTAGAGTCACGAACTTATTCCTCGAAATGAGGGTATGACTGTATGGCCTTTTCTCTTTTGTGGTCTCAAGGCCTGTCATCTTTCGTCTTTTCCTTCACTTAACTATAGACTCTGTAATACAATCATTTTTTTGTCCTACCGTTGTCATCCATGTATCACATTAACTCTCTTCTTATTTTCCTGCTAACATTTCTGTCTATCACTTTATTCTGAAAACCTCAACAAGACATTCTTTTGCTTTTAGCTCCCCTTTGCTCCATCCACTGGCACTTCCGGTTGCCTAAAATTTTCTGTCTACTAGGGACGGGAGCCACACTAAGGTAATATTTATCTCTTCCAGGATTCCAGGGCCTATCCTTGTAGTACTCATATCTAGCTATATTATTTTAGAGTGAACCATCTATTAGCATGTTTGCAATATCCTTCAGAAATGTCAACTAACGCAAACAATCCATCCATCATTTTGGGTCACTCTAGCCCCAGCCGGATCCTGATACCCGTCCTTCTCTTATACTACTTGTGTTAGTCCCCATAGGGCATAAATGAAATGGGTGTGGCCAATTATACATACCTCTGTTATTGTTGTAGGTAACTCAAAAGGTTTATATTCCTCCGCCTGAATTGTAAATACTAATAATCTTCATTAACTAGGTGCCCCGTACCCTTCTTCATCTTGTTTCTGTTACTTGTTAAAACTTTCTGAATCACTCGTTGCCTTTCACCATAGGGGTGGATAAATATTCCCGCCTAAAGGCTCCTTATGAAAAGGCTTACATGTCTTAGCATTATGAAAAATCGAGTTCCTCCGGCTCAACTCTTCCATAGCCACATTCAATCTCTTACCAACTGTCTTTCTAGATGTAGGTATCGTCGTATTATGAATAAGATAGAGTTTAGAAATTGAGTTCTTACAACTGAGCTCTACCACACGATCTAGAGTAAGAAGAAAGAGTGATAGTCCTAAATGCCCTGTAGCCTCCTGCTTATAAGTGTGGTGCACAACACACCCATAAACAAGACTCTACTAGACACGGCTTATAGACTCCCTAGGACAGAATTACTCTGATACCACTTTTGTCACGACCCAAACCGATGGGCCGCGACGGGCACCCGGTACCTTACTCAACCGAGTACCAACGTAATGTATCTTTCTTATTACATCATCATATACACGTGACATACAGGCCTAATAGGCCAACATCATCATTTATAAACTCAAAACATAGGCCGACAAAGTCGTCCAATATTTCACGTACACGACATATGTCTACAAGCCTCTAAGAGTACATAAATGTCATAAAGGTCGGGACAGGGCCCCACCATACTAATCAGTACATGTCCTAATCATACTGACCATATAAGCAACTCCAGAACAAATGGAGTGTACCAACATCTTTCACTGAGCTGATCGCCTACTTGGAGGACTCTCGACCTATCTATCGAGACACACGGGCATGAAACGCAGCATCTCTAGGCAGAAGGGACGTCAGTACAAATAATATACCGAGTATGTAAGGAATGAGAATCAGTAAATAATAGACATGAGAGAAACATGGAGTAAAAGACTCGACATGTACGTGTGCTTAGCTCTATAAATCATTTCATTTCTTATAACGTCATGCATATGCGTATAAATGTCATACCATGCATAGGTATATGTGTTCATAACATCATCAAGCCTCTGAGGGCATCCCATCATATCATTTCGGCCACTGTGGGAAAATCATCAACGTATACCAGCTGATCAGGTGGTGGGGCATATATAACGCCATAACTTTTTTCCATATCCCATATACATATAATATACGCGTATATAACGCCATCTGGTCATGGGTCAATATACATGTATAAATGCATGAAATGCATAAGAAATACGTTAATAAGATTTTCTCGGAATGTCATAAAAATAATATGCCTGTCGGATAAATTTTATCAAATACGTATTTTTCTGAGACCCATGAACAGAAGATATAATAATAATTCACATGGGAAATCAAGAATATAGACACCCCTAATATTTCTATGAATAGAGTCATTTATAAAAATTGTGCATTTGCTCGTTTCGTTTGTATCGTATTGATCATGCCAAAAATAAAGAAGGGATAGCCTTAACATACCTGGAGTAGGAAAAAAATCCGTATGATGTTCTTGGAAAAGGTTGCACCGTACTCCTTTAGAACCGCAAAATCCTATTGCTATTACGCAGTATAATTTCGTATGAAAAATTTGCTGAAGATCGTACTTAGCAGATGTAGAACAAGTCCATTTTGGTGAATTTGATCAAACTTTCCTTACTGAAGATACAACGTTTCCATTCCATGATGAATTAAACTCCATTCCTAGCACATATACCTCCATTCTTCCATAATAATAATGTAGTAAATAATGATGTAGGAAGATTCGCTTAAGGCTTTTGGTTGTGGGCCCCATTTTAGGGGATGACTATGCCATAACTATTCTCTTAAAATGCCACTTTGCAACATACTTTAAGAGTCATTTGATTGACTTCAAGTTGCTTCCACGTTAGTTGTTCAATTCTTATCCAATATTGTCTTAATTAATTTCTTAATTAATTTGCTAATCTCTCATTAACCAATAATTACTCAATTATCCACATAATTATGAATTATCTCAAATTACTTAAAATACTAATTACTTTTAACACACTTTATACCCCTTACTATCATAGTCGTGTGGTACCTTGTATGACACTAGTCCATAAATACGGGGTATTATAGCTTGGACCACATTTTACCTCAAAATGTCAACTTTGACAAAACTCATTTTCTTTGATTTGCTTACCCTCGCACCTTCACGAATTTACTTGTCACTTGTTTGAAATAACATAATATTTATAACCTCAAAAATAATCTTATCCCCGAGCTTATAATAATTTATTCATGGTGTACTTTCATGTACGAAAATATGGGGTGTAACACTAACCACCGCAAGACACCTTTCACATGTCCTTCCTCATCCTTCGCTGCCCAGTTGTTGCCTTAACTCAAAATCCGTCTCTGTAGCACTTGAACAAATAGGTCGTTACCAGCTTTAAACCTTTTCGAGGATCATTCTTCTCGAGCCATCAATACTAGGAACACTACTTCGACCCTGAACCACTGTACCCCGCGATCTATAACAACTGCTTCCCCTATACCAATTCCTAACACCCCACCGTGAAGGCGAGTTGAAAAAAATTATAACACCGATAAACCTTAATGCATTTAACAAGGCGATGACACCACATCAAAATTGAGAACTCTACCACGCTCGAAGATATCAGGGTTCGTTACTCCATCAACCCCAAACCTAAACATTCATAGTCCGATTGCCTTTTTTCCGCTGAAAATAAAACATGGAACCTCTGAATCTTGTACTTAGAAAAACCTTCTTTCAAGTCATTTACTACCCTGACACATAGGCAGGCATTTTACCATTACATAAACACTATGCGATAACAACGCACAAATCGTCATAAAAATCAATGTCAAATTTTAAAACCTTAGGTAGTAGATATACTTAACTTGAAATGATAGAGTGGCTTTTCGCAAGGCGACGACAATAGCCCAACTAATTACACAGGGAGAAGCATCCTGCACTACATCTGTAGTACCATTAAACATTTCCTCGATCCCCAATTTATAACAAGCGCTTCACGTCGAATAAGATTAAATATGAAGGAAATGAAGACATAAGTTTCAAAGGAATCGAATAGCACGATGAGGAATCAAAACGGGAAGTATTCCTAACAGCCGTGTAGCCTCTCGAAGATAAGCATAGACGTCTCTGTACCGATCCGCAAGACTATACTAGACTTGCTCATGACTCATGACACCTAAGTGAACCTAGTGCTCTGATACCATGTTGTCACGACCCAAAATCCATTAAAGGTCGTGATGGAGTCGGACACCATTGTCAGGCAAGCCAACAATACATACTTAGCTTAATTACCCATTTTAGTATTTTTGAAATCAAAAATTTCATCAATGAAATAATAAAGATAAAACTCATAGAGTAAATGATAAATACTTTTAGCAACTAAATTTCTAAACAATTCACAACCATTCCCAAAACCCGGTGTCACAAGTGCATGAGCATTTACTAGGGAATTAAAAATAAAATACAGCATCTGTCCAGAATACAAATTAGACAGGAAAATATAATAACTCTGAAGGAGACTCTGTTAGCTGCAGATCGTAATATAGAATGCAGCTCACCTATATCCCCACAATTATTAACCACACCTCTGCGCCCACAAGGCCGCTATACATATATGTACCTGCACAATAAATATGCAGCATGTGCAGCATGAGTACGAAAATAATATGTACCCAGTAAGTAGCAAGCCTAATCTCGAAGAGGTAGAGACGAGATGACCGACTTTGACACTCACTATGGGTCAATAATATTAAATAATCATAAAAATAGAAATATTTATATCAACGTGATTCACAGAATTAACAATAATTTTATTGAACTAGTAGAATTAATTAAATTCTTTCAATTCCAATAAATTTCCAATTTATCAATTAGCTTCATTCACAGGAATAACCATAATTTCCTTAAAAAGAAAAGATAATTAATTCTTTTAATTTCCAATAATTTTTAATTTATCAATTAAATTCCTTCAAATGCAACAATTTCCAATCTATTAATTAAATCCTTCAATTTCAATCAAAAAATTCCAATTTATCAAATAGCTTTACAAGCTGCAATAAACTGTCCAAGTACCGTGTAATTATTATTATTATTATTATTATTAAGCACGATTTCTGCCGAGGTCGTATGGCCCGATCCAGAGTTTCGTGTACACTGCCGAGGGACGTGCGGCACGATCCATAGATGCATCTATCCTGCAGAGACGTTCGGCCCGCTCCACAAGAAAAGAGGACATTTTCTTATGTACCTCCGGAATAAGAGTATTTATTGTAAGATAAATTCGAGAGGATGAACAATTTCTCTTAGCAATTAGAGAGGATGAATAATTTCTCTTAATAATTAATTAATTTAAACAAAAATCAAGCATATGAGGTTTTCATAATATTAATTAAACAAAGAATACAATCAAATAATATTAATTAAACAAAGAATACAATTTACACAAGTAATTCATGCTTTAAGTCCTAAACTACCCGGACTTTAGCATTAATAGTAGCTACGCACGGACTCTCGTCACCTCGTGCGTACGTATCCCCCGCAATTAGCAACAATTATTCAATTTAATCTCTATGGGGTAATTTTCTCCTCCTAAGATTAGACAAGAGACTTACCTCAACTTGCTCCAATTTAATCAACCGGTAGGCGTTTTCCTCGATTATCCAACTCTGTATGGCTTGAATCTAACCAAAATAATTCGATACAATCACTAAAAATTATAGGAATCAATTTCATAATAAAATACTATATTTTTCAATAAAAATCCGAAATTGATTCAAAAATCGTCTGTGGAACCCACGCATCGGAATCCGGCAAAAGTTACGAAATATGAATGCCCACGCAACCACGAGTCTACCCATACCAAAATCACTAAATTCCGATAACAATTCAGCCCTCAAATCTATCCAAGAGGGTTTTCAAACTTTTTTCAATTTAATTCACCAATTAAATGATAAAAACAGTGACAGATTCAGGTAATTTAACCAATATTGAGTTAACAACACTTACCCCGCTGTTTTCTCTGAAAATCTCTCAAAAATTATCCAAATCCGAGCTCCAAATCGTTAAAAATGGAAAATGGGATGAAATCCCATTTTCAGAACTTAAACTCTCTGTCCAGTGATTTCTTCTACGCGATCGCGTAGCACAAATTTTACTGCCTAGAAGATAACCCTATGCGATCGCATAAAGTCCCACGCGATCGCGAAGCACTAACTCCGCAAACATACGCGATCGCGAACCTCTTCACGCGATCGCGAAGCTTTAAGCGCGTGGCCCAGCTCCTCCCCAGTTTCCCCTACACGATCGCAAACAACGACACGCGATCGCGATGTACAAGCTGGCCTAACCTACGCGATCGCGGACATGCCCACGTGATCGCAGAGAACAAATTCCAGCTGCCCAAATTACTGTATGCGATCGCAGACCAACTTACGCGATCGCGTATAAGAAAATCAGAAGAAAATTTCTAGCAGCTATCACCAGTCTTTCAAAGGCCAAAAGTGATCCGTTAGTCGTCCGAAAATTATCCGAGCCCCTCGGGACCTCAACAAAATATATCAACAAGTCCCAATATATTATACGAACTTAGTCAAACCTCAAATCACATCAAACAACGCTAAAACCACGAATTATCCTCCATTTCAAGCTTAATGAAACTTAAGAATTCCAACTTTTACATTCGATAGCGAAACCTATCAAATCAAGTCCGATTGACCTCAAATTTTGCATACAAGTCATAAATGAAATAATGGAGCTATGAAAATTTTTGGAACTAGATTCTGACCCCGATATCAAAAAGTCAACTCCCCGGTCAAACTTCCAAATTTAAATTCTTGTTTTAGCCATTTCAAGCCTAATTTAACTACGAACTTTCAAATAAAATTCTGAACACGTTCCTAAGTCCAAAATTACCATACACAGCTATTGGAACTGTCAAATCCCGATTCTGGGGTCATTTTCTCAAAAATATTGACCGAAGTTAAATTTGCCCTTTTAAGGCTAACTTAAGGAACCAAGTATTCCGATTCCAACCCGAATACTTCCAAATCCCGAACCAACCATCCTCGCAAGTCATAAATCATTAAAATCACATACGGGAAGTCTTATTTAGGGAAATGGGGTTCTAACAGTCAAAACGACCGGTTGGGTCGTTACACTACTCAAACTGTCAACCAAACATATCAAATACAAAGAAGAAGTTAAAATAAACAACTTTTGTATTATTGAAACACTGGAATAGACTCTTTATTTTATATTAATGGACTACTCAAACAAACCTATAAAATCAAATTAATTCAAGTATATCACTAGAAGAACATGTCAAGACATTAAAAAATAATGAGATTTGAATAAATGAACCAAATTGGCCATTGAAGCAAGTTAAGCATAAATGAGCCCAATTACGATCCCATAGTTAGAGTAAGATCACATCAAATCTCTAAGAACCAAATCTGAACATGCAGATTGCTACATACAAAAATTTTGCTCAAAAAAGCAAACTTCAGCAGTAAGCAAAGCACAGAACCCACAACTATTCCACCTTAACACGATACTTGTCTCCAGTCAACTATACTGCTTTCATTAAGTCCAACTATTATCAGATTTCATATAATGACTTCAAAAGAAAGTTCGGTAATACTGTTTTCATTATGTCCAACTTTTATCAGATTTTATATAATGACTTCAAAAGAAAGTTCGGTAATACTATTTTCATTATGTCCAACTATTATCAGATTTCATATTGCAAAAATATTGTCCTAGTAAGATTACTACACAACTAGTTCAGATTTCATATTGCAAAAATTCAGATTCCACACAGCAGTAGCAACAACAACAGTCCATTACCACACAACTAGTTCAGATTTCATATTGCAAAAATTCAGATTCCACACAGCAGCAATAACAATAAAAAATAGCAACAATAGTCTATTACCAAACAACTAGTTCAGATTTCATATTGCAAAAATTCAGATTGCAAAAATTCAGATTCCACACAGCAGCAACAGTAGTAAAAGAATTCTGGTTATAGCATGAAGTGTTAAGAAACAACGGAGAAGGAAAGAAGCAACAAAAGAATTGTCCAGTATGAAGGAAGAAGAAATGCCGAGAAGGAAGAAGAAGTATTAAGAAGCAGCGGAGCAAGTACCTGTTGTAGCATTCTGGTCATCAAACTAGCAAATTGTTCATGCATCCTCTTGTCCACTTCTAGATGGATCCTCTTGTCTACTTCTGTTTTTCCGTGTTCACGCTCCTCTTCCAACTTCCTTTGCAACTCAAGTTCCATATTTCTTTGCAACTGAGCAGCCATTTGTTCACGTTCTTATTGCAACTTCCTATCCATCTCGGCTTGCATCTCTTGACGCATAATTTCTATAGCGGAAGAACGCTGGACTCTATGTTTGCGTGCTGCATGTTACTCTTTTTAGGAAGCTTCTTTCCGCATCTTTTTCCGCGAACATAGCATGTTCTCTCACCAAGAACGGTGGATAAAATCTCATCTCTAGTCATTGGATGCTCGATCTCTTCAGATTGTTGAGTGACAACTTTTTGGAGTTGACCCTGCATTTATGCATAATCATGCTACAACCAGAATTCTGCCGTAGATTCCTCTACTTCTGCAAAAGACCTTGTACCACAAGTATACTTAGTTATTTTCTTTTCTCTGTTTCTTTTGTTCCTCTCACTTACAACCAGTAAGTAAACAGATTAGTAAACAGATTAATAAGTAACCTTTCAAATATATGAATGGTACCCTTTGGTTGGCAAAAGGATATGTTTACTCCATCTGCCACCAAATTAATTATCCATTGACTTTAGTAATTTGGAATAGGTTGTAGTATCTAGATAAGAACTGAGATCTTTAGCCTGCCTTTAGTGGGCAATTAAAAGCTGGTAAAAGAGGGAAACCTATTTTAAAATAGAGAGGAAGAAACAGGAAAACTCTCACAAGAATCAAAACCAAGCTTTTCAATAATATAATATGCAGAAGCATTAAATCCTAAATTACACACAAGATAAAAGAGTATTTATTCTTATAACTTTGAAGAACAGATCAAATATTATCTTCAACATTCATGTATCATCTAGAAAAATAGAAAGCAGAAACCTTTCCTTTTAAGAAAGAACATAACATAATCAAAAAAGGGTTTCAAAAACCAAACTTCAAGATAATAGAATTGTTACATCATGAATCAGATAGTTCATACAACACATAGATGAATCAGCAGGTAGAGTGAAATCAAACTCTAGGTATCAAATTTGCAGATAACTGGGTAATCAACATTTAAGGAATACAAGGTAATCAATCTGGGTATTTTTTGAATCTTCAGGTATTAAGTTAGTACCTTAAAATCCTGACTTCTAAAATATTATATTAAGTATTTCCAGTCCTCAAGCTCAACATCTTCAGGTCGATGAGACAATCTTTCTTCATTAGTATTGTACTTAGAGTACATCTTGCTGAGTCGAGCTTTCCATGATCTAAAAAGCCTTTGCATAGTGCTAATCGCAAAGGCTTGAAACCTATGCTCTTGCATCCCGCTGTAAACTTTAAATTTATCTTGACAATAAATGTAATATTTTATTCGATATCCTAACCACATAAATAAACAACAAAGAGGAGCATGATTCTGCTACTAATCAGAAGATGGAGGATCATATTGCGTTCGCAAAGTAATGAGCTTAGGAAACAAAGGTCATTCATATCAAACTGATATTGAGTAAAGTGGCATTAATGCCTATAGTGCTGATATAGCAAAATTCTTGTGATAGTGGATCCAACAACCTGCATTTCAATCCCCATTTTTTTTGTTGAATTCCCTTGGGAAGACAGGAAGAAGATGAAGGATATATGAAACCTTCTTGACTAGGATTTAGGTCTAATGCTTCCAATAATCTTAAGAACAAATTCAAGGAGATTAGGAATCAACCTGGTCAAATCTGTTTGATCATTTCACTAATCATGCAATGGAAGTATCTAAATTATCTGCTATTAGTTATATCTGCTTCTCCTCTAGTTTAAGGAGAATCATTTCAATGATTTTTTGAGCTATTTTCTGGATAAAACTTAACCTGACATCAGATTTAGACAATGCTGCAGGATTCTTTCTAGATGCTGAAAGTCATAGGCATAACCTGTTAAATTTGGACTCCATTCAGGTATTGGCATAACCTGTTAAATTTGGACTCCATTCAGGTATTTGAATTATAGTCCTACTGCACAGTTTATGGCAATATTACATTAAAATGGTATAACCTAGATACACATAATGAACAAATTAAACGATCATGCTTTATTATACGAAAGGAAGGAGGCAATTTGTGCAAACAATGGAGATTCTCATCCTGAAAGATTTCCATATGCAGGAAAGTCATTGATAGTCCACATAATAGCCACACGCATCAGAAAATTAGATTTTGTGTGCGCATCATAAATCTTCACCCCGTCCCATAATTCTTTCAACTCTTCAATCATTGGTTGTAATATACATCGATATCATTGTCTGGACACTTGGGGCATGGAATAAGAAGTGTCATCATGAAATACGGATTTTTCATGCAATCCCATGGTGGAAAATTATACGTAGATAGTACGAATGGCCAAATACTATGATTAGAACTCATGTTCCCATAAGGTTGGAACCCATCACTCGCCAAGCTTAGTAGAACATTGCTTAACTCAGCTGAAAAGGTGGGATGTTGTGCATCAAAGGATTTTCATGCTATTGAGTCAGACGGATGTCGCAAGACACCATCATCAATATTTCCCTCCCTGTGCCACCTCATCTTTTTAGCTGTCTCTCTTGCCATGTACAATCTTTGAAGCCTTGGTTTGATTGGAAAATGCCGCAAGATTTTATGAGCTACTTTCTTGCCTTCGTGTTCTTCGGACTTCCATCTAGACTTACCGCACTTAGGACATGCTTGGATATCAGCATAATCATGCCAATATAAAATACAATCATTCTGACAAGCATCTATTTTGGTGTACCCCAAGCCGAGGTTACAAAGAGTTTTCTTTGCTTCATAGAAAGAATTTGACACAAATAACCCCTCGGGAAGAACTTCTTTAAAAATGCTCAATAGTGAATCCATAGATTTGTTGATCCAATGGTTAAGACACTTCAAGTGAAGTAGTTTAACGACAAAAGACAACTTTGAGACTTTTTTACAACCAGGATAAAGTTCTTGTCTCAGCATCCTCTAATAATTCGTAGAACTTTGTTGCATGTATATTTGGCTCTTCGTTGTCCTCTGAATTATTATTATTATTATCCTCCACATTCGTATATCCACAAGCATCTTGAATCATTTTACTAATATTGTCCACTTCAATGTTATCATCTTCTGCTTCATCATCACTAACTACAATACTGGAAGTTTTAACTCTAACTGACACTTCTCCATGCAAGTCCCACACTTTATAAGAATCCCACAAACCCTTTCTCAATAAATCTCCTCTTACACCAACCCGTAGCTTGAACTCGGTATTCATACACCTTTTACAAGGATACCGAGTCATAGTGCTCACTGTTGGTTGACTGAATGCCCAATTAAGAAAGTTGTCTACTCCATCTTTATACCTTCGGTCGACTCTATTCCTAATATTCAACCAACTTTTATCCATACTTTCTATTTAAAAAAAGAAAGTTAATTAAATAAAAGTGCAGCGGTGATAATAATCAAAACATTTATAATAACAAACATACAAGAGAAATGAACAAATCAAATCACCTCTAAATAAAATGAGAAATATTGCAGCAAGTTTCTACTCTTACACATCTTTTGGTTACAAGGAAAATAACCAGTTTCATAAAAAAATATACACTGCCACATCTATAAACACCTTATTGATAAATAGGAAGATTGGTAAAGGCAGTAATCAATTCCAAACATATGATCAAGAATAAGTAATCAGCTACTTTCGGTGCATGATCTTATTACAATCAATTTCTAATTTGAAACTATCAATAAGGAAGTTGGCTTAGGAAACACTTATTATAGACACTCCTAATTAGAAGCTGTAATTCTCTTAAAGCTTCAATTGATACTAAAAATGTCACCACAATAAAGTTTGCTTCTTCACTGTTGTATGTGCTTCAAGACAATAACAGAACATATGACTAATGTGTAAGAATGATTTTCCGAGTAGAGGACATAAACTGGCATTTCATTTAGGAAGAAACAGGTACACAGAAGAGCAAAAAGCGTTGTTTAATGTAGAAGCAAAGATATAGCAGTGGCATCACAGCATCTGAAGGATAATTCTATAGAATTTATTAAAGAATTACTTAGTTGTGAAAGATCCAGGTAAATAAATTAGGAAGTAGGTGTTTATGGGATTGGTTGGAAATGATATTTAATAAAGTTTGCTAAAATCGCGTGTGTATATAATCGCGCATAAGTTTCATGTCTTATAATAGTTTAGATAAGATAAATATCAACAATCAAGTCGATCCATTAAAATTCTGGATTCTTTATTTATAATACAAAAGAAGATTGGTGCTAGATAAGCAGAACTTGTCTTGAAAGCAAAGATATTAGTTCTGAAAAAATAAACATGCGTCTAATAAGAGAAGTAAAGCATCAAATTAAATATATCAGCACTTGAAGATATAGAGCTTCATCTTCACCTCATTTATAGTTACGAATCAGTTCCATATATAGTATCAAAAGGCTTAAACTGCAGAGGATGAAACAATGAGCTCTTTTATCTACTGATTTAGGCATATAGCCATAAAAGAAAAAAAAATATTTTCTTATAACCTTACTATAACATATATATGCCTTATAAAATTTAAAAGTGTCTATCTACTGATTTAGGCATATAGCCATAAAAGAAAAAAATAAGAATGAAATACCAATATGCAATAGGTCTCTGAACAAGAAGCTTTTAGCTTACCCAAACTAAGATAGTCGATGTCACGATCCAAAATTCCAACCTGTCATGATGGCGCATATCTCAATACTAGGCAAGCCGATAATCTCAATAAACCAAAACTTCTCTTTAAGGTTGAAAATATAATATTTAAATACAATACAAACACTCCCCAAAACCTGTTGTCACTGAGTACATGAGCATCTAATATGAATACAAGTCTGGAAAATATAGTCTATAATAGTCTAAGACCAAATATATTGAACAAAGAGATAGAGAAGGAGAAACAAGGTCTGCGGAACACGGCAGCTACCTCAAAATCTCCTAAAAATCAACCGCGCGAAAGGATCAACACCCGCTATGTACGGGAACACCCGGATCTGCACACGAAATGCAGGGTGTAGTATGAGTACAACCAACTCACCAAGTAACAATAATAAATAAGAAACTGAAGATAGTAACGAGCTACACAATTATGGTTCATTTCCAGTAATTCTAGCAAAGAATAGACATGCTATCAAATCTGGCAGTTTAATGTCAAATCAATTTTTATACAGTTCTTGTTCATGTAATCCGTATATCAACAATCTTTCAGAGATTTCACAACAATGACAGATAGCAACTAAGTGCAACAACAAATGAAAATCAAGTACAACCTCTTAGGACAACAATCACTCACTAGGCTCCCAGCCCTTATCACTCCCTAGGCTCTCAGCCCTCATCACTCACTCTCAATGGGTACCCGCGCTCACTGGGAGTGTACAGACTCCGGAGAGGCTCCTACAGCCCAAGCGCTATAATCTGCACGGATAACTCACGTGCCATAATATAACTATCTGGATCCGCACGGCCAACTCACGTGCTATAGTATAATATAAGGATCCGCACGGCCAACTCACGTGCTATAGTATAATATAAGAATCTGCACGGCCAACTCACGTGCTGCACGGACAACATACGTGCTATAGTATCAATATCTCACAATCAGTCCCTTGGCCTTACTCAGTCATAAATTCTTCCAATCTCTCGGGCTCTTAATAATCATTAAATCAACCCAAACAATAATGATATGATGTATCAATAATAATAATAGAGACTGAGATAAAATATGCAAGTAAAAATTGAGAATGAGTACATATAGCATTTAGCAGGCAATTCAACAAGTACGCGACCTCTGTGGGTCCTAACAATACTATCGCATAGCCTAAGCATGATTTCTAACATGATTTACAGTCAAATTTTATCAACACATAGAGAACATATAGCTAACAACAAATTATTCAACTTTACAGTTTTCCGAGACAAACCAAGTCACAATCCGCTCAGTGCACGCCCACATGCCCGTCACCTAGCATGTGCGTCACCTCCAAAATAATCGCATGATACCAAGATCCGGGGTTTCATACCCTCAGGACCAGATTTAAAACTGTTACTTACCTCAGAGCATGAAATTCTTTACTCTGCTATGCCTTTGCCTCGCAAATCAGCCTCCGAATACCTCGAATCTAGTCACAAATAATTAATTTCAGTCAATAAAATTTATTGGAATTAACTCCATAAGAAAATACTAATTTTTCATAAAAATCTAAAATTTAGCTCAAAAATTGCCCGTGAGGTCCACATCTCGGAACCCGACAAAAGTTACAAAATCCGAAAGCCCATTCAACCACGAGTCTAACCATATAAATTTTACCAAAATCCAACCTCAACTCGAACCCCCAAAGCTTTAAATCATATTTTCAAATCCCTAAGTTCCAACCCCCGATTTACACCTCAAAAATATGTAATCTAGTCGGATTATTCGATGTTAATTCAATATTATGGAGTAGAAATGATCACAAGGGACTTACCTCAAGTTTTCCCGTGAAAACCATGCTCAAAATCGCCCAACCCGAGCTTGAAATGCCCAAAAATGGCAAAAGCTTGGAACCCCTCTATTTTTGTACTGTCCAGGGATTTTTGCATCTGCGGCAACTAGGCCACTTCTGTGCCAACCGCATGTGCGAAAAAAGTCCCGTATCTGCGCCTTTGCCCGCATCTGCACGCCTGTTTGCGCTCTTGCGCAGGCCGCTTCTACGCGCGTCCCTCTGCATCTGCGCTCACGCAGGTACGGAATTTCCCTCGCACCTGCGACCACTGCCCCATTGTCCATTTGCGCTAGCCAGGCTTGCTTCTGCGAGCTTGCACCTGCGATAGAATTTCCGTAGGTGCGATTGCAGCAGAGGGCAGAAACTTCACCTATTTCTTCTAAGTCCGAATTTGATCTGTTAACCATCCGAAACTCACCCGAGGCCCCCGGGACCTCAATCAAATGTACCAACAAGTCCTAAAACATCATACGAACTTAGTCGAGCCTTCAAATCACATCCAACAACACTAAAACACGAATCACACATAGATTCAAACCTAATGAACTTTGAAATTTTTAATTTCTACAAATAATTCCGGAACCTATCAAATCACGTCCGATTGACCACAATGACATAACGGAGGTACTCAAATTTTCAGAATGACATTTCGACCCCGTTATCAAAAAGTCAGCCCCCCGGTCAAATTTTTCAAAAATTTAACTTTCGCCATTTCAAGCCGAATTCCACAACGGACCTCCAAATAATATTTCGGACACGCTCCTAAGCCCAAAATCACCATACGGAGCTATTGGAATCATAAAAATTCTAATCTAAGGTCGTTTACACATAGGTCCATATCCGGTCCACTTTTCTAACTTAAATTTTCAATTCTGAGACTAAGTGTCTCATTTCTTTCCGAATTCCTTCCGAACCCGAACCAACTAACCCGGTAAGTCATAAAATAACTTTATAGCATAAATTGAGCAGTAAATAGGGGAACGGGGTTATAATACTCAAAACGACCGATTGGGTCATTACATTCTCCCCCTCTTAAACAAACGTTCGTCCTCGAACGGGTTCAGAACAATACTTGGGGTCTCAAATAAGTGTGGATATTTGCTCCACATCTCCTGCTCAATCTCCCAAGTAGCTTCTCCGACTGGCTGGCCTCTCCACTACACCTTCACTGATACTATGTTCTTTGACCTCAACTTTCGAACCTGCCGGTCTAAAATAGCCACCGGCTCTACATCATAAGTCAAATTACCGTCCAACTGTACTGTACTGAAATCCAGAATGTGAGACAGATCCCCGACATACTTTCGGAGCATGAATACATGGAACACTGGATGAACACCTAATAGACTAGGTGGCAAAGTAAGTTCATAAGCCACCTCCCCAATTTTCTTAAGTATCTCAAAAGGCCCAATATACCGAGGGCTTAACTTGCCCTTTTTCCCGAATCTCAACACACCCTTCATGGG
The DNA here is from genome assembly GCF_000715075.1 of Nicotiana tabacum. Lineage (NCBI taxonomy): Eukaryota > Viridiplantae > Streptophyta > Magnoliopsida > Solanales > Solanaceae > Nicotiana > Nicotiana tabacum. The sequence continues at coordinate 60,902,249 of NC_134083.1, forward strand.
TGAAATCTTGAGCAGAACCTTCTCCCCAACCATGTGAACAACATCACGAACTTTCCTATCAGCATAACTCTTCTGTATAGACCGAGCCGTGCGAAGCCGTTCCTAAATTACTTTGACCTTCTCTAAAGCATCCTGAACCAAGTCAGTACCCAATAGTCTAACCTCACCAGGCTCAAACCAACCCACCGGAGATCGACACTGTCTCCCATATAAAGATTCATACAGAGCCATCTGAATGCTTGACTGGTAGCTATTATTGTAAGCAAACTCTGCGAGTGGCAGAAATTGATCCCAAGAACCCCCAAAATCAATGACACAAGATCGTAGCATATCCTCCAATATTTGAATAGTATGCTCAGACTGTCCGTCCGTTTGAGGGTGAAATGATGTACTCAACTGAACCTGTGTGCCCAATTCTCACTGCACTGCTCTCCAAAACTGTGAGGTAAAATGCGTACCTCGATCTGAAATAATAGACACCGGCACACCGTGTAGGTGAAAAATCTCGCGAATATAAATCCTAGCCAACCACTCCGAAGAATAATTAGTATCGACCGGAATAAAATGCGCAGATTTGGTCAACCGATCTACTATCACCCAAACAACATCAAACTTTTTCAAAATCCGTGGGAGTCCAACTATGAAGTCCATGGTAATACGCTCCCACTTCCACTCCGGAATTTAAAGTCTCTGTAGCAATCTGCCCGGTCTTTGGTGCTCGTACTTTACCTATTGACAATTTAAACACCGAGATACAAATCCAACTATATCTTTCTTCATCGCCTCCACCAATAGTGCTGTCTCAAATCCTTATACATCTTCGCGGCGCCTGGATGAATAGAGTACCGTGGACTGTGAGCTTCCTGGAGAATCAGCTCACGCAAACCATCTACATTAGGTACACATAGCCTATCCTACATCCGTAATACACCATCATCTCCAATAGTGACTTCCTTAGCATCACCGTGCTGAACCATGTCCTTAAGGACAAGCAGATGTGGATCATCATACTGGCGCTCTCTGATGCGATCATATAAAAAAGACCGAGAAACCACACAGGCCAAAACTTGATTCGGCTCGGAAACATCCAATCTAACAATTGATTAGCCAAGGCCTGAACCTCCAAGGCTAAAGGCATCTCTTCTACGGTTAAGTATGTTAAGCTGCCCAAACTCTCTGCCTTACGACTCAAGGCGTCGGCCACCACATTGGCCTTTCCGGGATGATAGAGAATGGTGATATCATAATCCTTAAGCAACTCCAACCACCTTCGTTGCCGCAAGTTAAGATCCTTCTGTTTAAATAAATGTTGTAGACTCCATGATCGGTATATACCTCACACTGGACACCGTACAAATAATGCCGCCAAATTTTCAAGGCATGAACAATAGTTGCTAACTCAAGATCGTGGACTAGACAATTCTTCTCATGTACCTTTAACTGTCTGGACGCATTGGCAATCACCCTACCGTCTTGCATAAGTACTGCGCCGAGACCAATCCACGACACGTCACAATACACAGTATAAGACTCTGAACCTGTAGGCAACACCAATATTGGAGCTGTAGTCAAAGCTGGTTTGAGCTTCTGAAAGCTCTCTTCACATTTATCCAACCACCTGAACGGAGCACCTTTTTGGGTCAATTTAGTCATAGGCGATGCAATAGACAAGAGACCCTCCACGAAACTATGATAATAACCGGTCAAGCCGAGAAAACTCCAAATCTCAGTAACTGAGGATGGTCTGTGCCAATTCTGAACTGCCTCTATTTTCTTCGGATCCACCTTAATACCTTCACTCGACACTATATGTCCGAAGAATGCCACCAAACTAAGCCAGAACTCACACTTAGAGAATTTGGCATAAAGTTTCTCGTCTCTCAGCCTCTATAATACAATACCCAAGTGTTGTGCATGCTCCTCCTGGCTACGTGAGTAAACCAGAATATCATCAATGAATACCAAGACAAATAAATCAAGATATGGCTGAAATACACAATTCATCAAATGCATAAATGCTGCTGGGGCATTGGTTAGCCCAAAAGACATCACAAGAAATTCATAGTGGCCATAATGAGTCCTGAATGCCATCTTTAGAATATCCAAATCCCGAATTTTTAATTGGTGATACCCAGACCTCAAATTAATTTTGGAGAACACCCTCGCTCCCTGAAGCTGGTCAAATAAATCATCAATACGTGGCAATAGATATTTATTCTTGATTGTAACTTTATTCAACTGCCTATAATCAATGCACATTCGCATAGTACCGTCTTTCTTTTTCACAAACAGAACCGGTGTACCCCAAGCTGACACACTAGGCCTAATAAACCCCTTTTCAAGGAGTTCCTGAAGTTGCTCTTTCAATTTTTTTAACTCAATTGGTGCCATACGATATGGAGGAATAGAAATGGGCTGAGTGCCCTACACCAAGTCAATACCGAAATCAATATCCCTGTCGGGTGGCATACCCGGCAGGTCTGTAGGAAATACATCCGAAAACTCTCACACGACCGGTACTGAATCAATAATAGGAGCATCTGCATCAACATCTCTCACAAAGGCCAAATATGACAAGCATCCCTTTCCAACCATACGTTAGGCCTTCAAATAAGAAATTACCCTGCTAGGAACAAGATCTAGAAAAAACCCTCCATTCAACCTTTGGCAACCCCGGCATCGTCAACGTCACAATTTTTGCGTGACAGTCCAGAATAGCATGACATGGAGACAACCAATCCATACCCTGGATTACATCGAAATCAACCATACCGAGTAATAAGAGATCAACTCTAGTCTCCAGTTCCCCAATAGTTACCACACACGACCGATACACACGATCTACAGTAATAATATCGCCCACCGGTGTAGATACACAAACAGGTGAAACTAAGGACTCACAGGGCATATCCAGATAATGAGCAAAATATGATGATACAAATGAATAAGTGGAACCGGGGTCAAATAATAAAGAAGCCTCCCTATAGCACACTGAAACAATACCTGTGATCACTGCATCTGAGGCAACAACATCTGGCCTAGCAGGAAAAGCATAGAATCGAGCATGTCCGCCTCCTGATCGGCCTCTCCCTCTTGGGAGACCCCTAGCTGCCTGACCCCCATCCTGAGATGGCAGGGCGGGTGGTGTAACTACTGGTGCTGGTGCTATCGGTCAAGAACTCTGTTATGAAACCCCACTCAACAGCCTAGGACACTCTCTCTTGAAATGACCAAATTCTCCGCACTCAAAACAACCCCTCCTCTCACAGAACTACTGCTCTTGATAACTCGAGGAATGACCTGTAGAAGCCTGTACGGATGAGGCATGATGAGAACTCTGCACTAGTAATGCACTGAATGAAGACTGGCTTGAGTGAGCACTGTAAGAACCATGGCTAGCTGATGTACCATGATGAGCTGGACGACCCGTCTGAGCGTGTCTGTAAGAACGACCCCTACCACGGTGAAACTAGCCCCCTGAAGGAACACCGCTGTAATCACCCGGACCACGAGGCCTCTTAGACTCTCTCTCTCTCTCTCTCTCTCTCTCTCTCTCTCTCTCTCTCTCTCCATGTTCGTGGGCCATCTCTATCTGCCAAGCAATGTCCACTACTCTCTCCCTAGTCATAAGTAACCGCAGCTGATATGTGAGGCCATCAATGAACCTCCTAATCCTCTCCCTATCAGTGGGGACCAACCAAACTGCGTGACGAGCCAACTCAGAAAATCTCATCTCGTACCACGTCATGAACATATCACCCTGGCAAAGCTGCTCAAACTGTTTGCGCAGCTCTTCTTTGCGGGACTGAGGTACGAACTTCTCCAAAAAGACCACAGAGAATTAATGCCAAGTAAGGGGTGTTACGCCAACAGGAATGCGTCTCTCGTAAATCTCCCACCGTCTGAGTGCAGACCAAGAAAACTGAAAAGTAGTGAATAAGACCCCACTGGTCTCCAGAATACCCGTTGTCTGAAGCATCCGTTGACACCTATCCAAAAAATCCTGAGCATCCTCTGACTTAGTACCGCTAAATGGTGCAGGTCAAAGCCTCTCAAATCTCTCAAGTCTCCTCTTCTCATCATCTGCCATAACAGGAACTACCGGGGCCTGAGCAGCTGCAACTGGCTGGGCTGGTAATGCCCCCGATATCTGAAGTCCCTGTACTACCTAATCTGGAGTACGGGCAATGGGGGTATGAGTACCTCCCCCAGCCTGAGAAGTAGCAGGTGCGACCTGAGCCGAAACCACCTGAGCAAGACCAGTACAGGCTGCCAATATTTGGGCCAAAGTCTCCTGAATGCCTGCAATCTCAATAGGCACAGCTGGTGCCTGAGGTGATCCTGTAGGCTCAACTATATCTGGAATCTGCTCCTGAGCTGGAATAACTGGTGGTACTACATGTGCTATTCTAACTGTGGTACGAGCTACACCTCGACCTCTACCTCGGCCCATGCCTCTACTACGGCCCCGGCCTCTCGCGGCCCTAACTGGTGGTACTGGTGGCTGACCGTTCGATCCGGTAGTACGTGTCCTCACCATCTGTGAGAGAATATAATAGCAGAAAATTAGTTTCCAGAATCAACAAATTCGCACGACAGAATACAAGAAAGTGAAATTTTCCAAAGGGTTCTGCAGCCTCTCGAATATAAGTACAGATGTCTCCGTACCGATTCGCAAGACTCTACTAAACCTGCTCATGACTCGTGAGACCTATGTAACCTAGGCTCTGATACCAACTTATCACAACCCAAAATTCCAACCTGTCGTGATGGCGCCTATCTCGATACTAGGCAAGCCGATAATCTTAATAAACCAAATCTTCTCTTTAAGGTTGAAAATATAATATTTAAATACAATACAAACATTTCCCAAAACCTGGTGTCACTGAGTACATGAACATCTAATATGAATACAAGTTTGGAAAATATAGTCTATAATAGTCTGAGACCAAATACAGTGAATAAAGAGATAGAGAAGGAGAGACAAGGTCTGCGGAACATGGCAGCTACCTCAAAATCTCCTGAAAATCAACCGCGCGAAAGGATGAACACCTGCTATGTCCGGGAACACTTGGATTTGCACACGAAGTGTAGGGTGTAGTATGAGTACAACCAACTCACCAAGTAACAATAATAAATAAGAAACTGAAGATAGTAACGAGCTACACAATTATGGTTCATTTCCAGTAATTCTAGCAAAGAATAGACATGCTATCAAATCTGGCAGTTTAATATCAAATTAATTTTTATACAGTTTCTGTTCATGTAATCCGTATATCAACAATCTTTCAAAGATTTCACAACAATGACAGATAACAACTAAGTGCAACAACAAATGGAAATCAAGTACAACTTCTTAGGACAACAATCACTCACTAGGCTCCAAGCCCTCATCACTCCCTGGGCTCCCAGCCCTCATCACTCATTCTCTATGGGTACCCGCGCTCACTGGGGGTGTACAGACTCCGGAGGGGCTCCTACAGCCCAAGCGCTATAATCTGCACGGACAATTCACGTGCTACACGGACAACTCATATGCCATAATATAACTATCTGGATCTGTACGATCAACTCACGTGTTGCACGACCAACTCACGTGCTATAGTATAATATAAGGATCCGCACGGCCAACTCACATGCTGCACGGCCAACTCACGTGCTGCACGGCCAACTCACGTGCTGAACGGACAACTCACGTGCTATACTATCAATATCTCACAATCAGGCCCTCGGTCTCACTGAGTCATAAATCCCTCCAGTCTCTCGGGCTCTTAATAATCATGAAATCAACCCAAATAACAATGATATTATGTATCAATAATAATAATAATAAAGACTGAGATAAAATGTGCAAGTAAAAACTGAGACTGAGTATATATAGCATTTAGCAGGCAATTCAACAAGTACGCGACCTCTGTGGGTTCCAACAGTACTATCACATAGCCTAAGCATGATTTCTAACATGATATATAGTCAAATTTTATCAACACATAGAGAGCATATAGCTAACAACAAATTATTCAACTTTACAGTTTCTCGGGACGGACCAAGTCACAATCCCCTCAGTGCATGCCCACACGCCCATCACCTAGCATGTGTGTCACTTCCAAAATAATCGCATGATACCAAAATCCGGGGTTACATACCCTCAGGGCCAGATTTAAAACTGTTACTTACCTCAGAGCGTGAAATTCTTAACTCTGCTATGTCTTTGCCTCGCAAATCGGCCTCCAAATGCCTCGCAAATCTAGTCAATAAAATTTATTGGAATTAACTCCATAAGAAAATACTAATTTTTCATAAAAATCCGAAATTTAGCACAAAAATTGCCCGTGGGGCCCACATCTCGGAACCCAACAAAAGATACAAAATACGAAAGCCTATTCAACCACGAGTCTAACCATATAAATTTTACCAAAATTCAACCTCAACTCGACCCCCAAAGCTTCAAATCTTATTTTCAAATCCCTAAGTTCCAACCCTCGATTTACACCTCAAAAACATGTAATCTAGTTGGATTATTCGATGATAATTCAATATTATGGAGTAGAAATGATCACAAGGGACTTACCTCAAGTTTTCCCGTGAAAACCTTGCTCAAATTCGCCCAACCCGAGCTTGAAATGCCCAAAAATGGCAAAAGCTCGGAACCCCTCTATTTTTGTACTGTCCAGGGATTTTCGCATCTGCGGCAACTTGGCCGCTTCTGCGCCAACCGCATGTGCGGAAAAGGTCCCGCATCTGCGCCTTTACCCGCATCTGCATGCCTGTGTGCGCTCCTGCGCAGGCCACTTCTGCGCGTATCCCTTCGCATCTGCGCTCATGCAGGTGCGGAATTTCCCTCGCACGTGCGACCACTGCCCCATAGTCCATTTGCACATCTGCGCTTGCTAGGCTCGCTTCTGCGAGCTCGCACCTACGATAGAATTTCCGTAGGTGCGATTGCAGCAGAGGGCAGAAACTTCAGCTATTTCTTCTAAGTCCGAATTTGATCCGTTAACCATCCGAAACTCACCCGAGGCCCCCGGGACCTCAACCAAATATACCAACAAGTCCTAAAATATCATACGAACTTAGTCGAGCCTTCAAATCACATCCAACAGTACTAAAATATGAATCACACATAGATTCAAGCCTAATAAATTTTAAAATTTCTAATTTCTACAAATGACTCCGGAACCTATCAAATCACGTCCGATTGACCACAAATTTTGCACACAAGTCATAAATGACATAACGGAGGTACTCAAATTTTTCGAATCGGATTTCGACCCCGTTATCAAAAAGTTAACCCCCCGATCAAACTTCCCAAAAATTCAACTTTCGGCATTTCAAGCCGAATTCTACTACGGACCTCCAAATAATATTTCGGACATGTTCCTAAGCCCAAAATCACCATATGGAGCTATTGGAATCATCAAAATTCAAATCCGAGATCGTTTACATATAGGTCCATATCCGGTCTACTTTTCTAACTTAAATTTTTAATTATGAGACTAAGTGTCTCATTTCATTCTGAATTCCTTCCCGACCCGAACCAACTAACCTGGTAAGTCATAAAATAACTATATAGCATAAATTGAGTAGTAAATAGGGTAATGGGGTTATAATACTCAAAATGACCTGTCGGGTCGTTACAGTCGAGTTCTGTCAAGACTGAAAATCAACAACAACATCAAATAGGCCTCAAATGAGTCTTTCTGTGCAGGTTTTTTTGTATTCCTGTAGATTATCAAATGGTTCAGAGAAATTCGAGATGAAATCTAAGAATAAAAATGTAAAATCATCGAAATAACAATAATCCCTAACTGCATGTTGAAAATTTTGCCATATTCTTTCTTTTTTGATGTTTTTTTCCCCTGTACACAGTAGTGACCTAAGTCGGAAATTAAGTTCCCAAATCGTTGCAATATTTTACTCGAAAACTATTTTTTTCCTTTTGGCGAAGCAGTTGAGGCATTCCGAGAAGTTCATGTTCAATTTACCGCGGCCAAAAACCCACAATCGATATGGATTTGAACAACAACTTTATGAGATTTTCGTTCCTAAAAGAAAAAGGAAAAGATTAGGGATTTGAACACTTATAGAAGAGGGGAAAAAATCTGTCAAGCTTCGATCTGTTATATGAATGGTTAAGTAATTCTATGAATGGTTAGGATGGATGAAGCTTGTTATCTCCTCCATTAAGCAGCGAAATCGTTATTGGGCAAGAAGTAGAAACCGATTGAGATTCACATTTTGGGAAAATTTTAGCAGAGAGAGAGGAGAGATTTCTAGAGAGGGGGGTTTGGATGTCTTCTGATTTCAGTTCCTTAAATTAATTAGTATATGTGAGGATTTTTTAATTTTATTTTTTATTTTAAATTAAAATTTCTAGGGTATAGTAGTGGCCCAGTCGCTCCAAATTATCTTTAGCGGCGACAAGTTAAAAGTCGCCACAAATAATATGGAGCCAAATTTTTTTTTAGCGAGACCGAAAATTTCAACAACATCAGAGGCGACCTCAAAAAAGTCGCTGCTAAATATTTATCTTCTGTAGAGACCTTTAATATTGCTGTTAATGCTATAAATGTTGTAGCAACCTATAGGGTCGTCGTTATATGTTGCCACTAAAAATCTAAATTCTTGTAGTGAGAATGGCACTCAAGGTAAATGTTATAAGTTTTTATCAAAACTTACGTATTGACAAGAGTATACATATTTGAGTGCTAAAGATAAGTTTTCATGGAAAGTATTTCTTTTGAAAATTGACATACAGAATAGCATTTGTGGTATCTTTCAAAGATTGATGTTAAATTCCTAAAGGCTTTAGCATGTAAAATGTTATTTATTTAAGGATGGTATAGTACTCCCAGTGAAAGGTAAGGATAATTTTCTTATGTTTAGGCCTAAGGAGCCGAAAGTGATTTCGATGACTTAAAGCAAATGGAATAATTTTATATGATTTTATCCAAAATCTTGGATTTATGTAAATGCTTTAAAAGTTTATATTGTGGGTTATATTACACTTGGTTTTTATTTAAAATAAAAGGGTCGTGCATTGATAAAAAATTTTATCGTTTATATTAATTATTGGTGCATTATTTTTATAAAGTTTGTCCCAAGAACTTAAGTTAGAGAGAGTCTATGACACTTATTGAGTACCGCTGTGGTGTACTCAGCCCTTAGGGGGGGCCCTCCAGGGCCCTGCTTATTTTACATGTTACAGGATGATGTATGATATGTGACATGCGGTCAGGCAAGAATGACTCTCTTTCCGAGGTATTATGAAGCACCATTTTTATTTCGTGGTAGCTATCATGTTCTTCCTTATTTTTAATTTGTTGGAATTACTCTAACTGTTGGTTCTATTATTTGGTCTGGAGGCACTATAGATAGTTGTGAAGATAGTTGTGAAAGGTTATTATAGTACACGACATACATGAAAGTATATTTACTTTACTTAGTCTCATTGTCATTATCATGAAAGGCGTCATGTGTGATTTTGAATTGGAAAATATTTTATCATTTAACTTGAAAATGTATATGATTTTCAAGGAGATTCCGCAGTTAAATTGATTTTCATGCATATGATTTGGGTGCATCACAGGGTTTGGTTCGCTCGGATCGGGTAGTGTATCGGGTGCCGATCACGTGATTTTGGGTCGTGAAAATAATATGAATGTATCTATGAAATACAACACAACTATTTTAATGGCATCTCCATTGTTGTCAAAACCCCAATTCTTGTCATCAAAGCATTTCAACAAATCTTTCTTCTTGACATTCTTTGCACCGGCAAAGTATGAATCCACAATCTTGTTAGGCATCTTTGTGTTAAACTCAAAATAATCAGGGTCACTAACACAATTGAGACCAGTAACTACCGCAAACTCCCTGATTGAAAAACATAATGTTGTACCATTCACATGTATTAAAAACGAATAAATAGCACTTTCTTCTAGTTGCAGAACCATGAAATACCTGAACAACTGATGTTGAACCTCACAGTGCTTCATATCGAGGAATCCTCTAAAACAAGTAGTACCAAATAGTTTGTACTGATCTGGAGTAAGTTTTTCTTTGAGGTCGGAGATTATGTCGGTGTTAGTATAGGAACCGATATGCGGCGATAAAATAGGCAGGTATTTAAAAAAGAGTTTTATTTACTGCATACTAAAAACAACTAAAAAGATAAAAAAAAATATGGTTGAAAATACATATGAGTACAGTTAGGTTGAATACATAACTCATTCATGAATACAACATAGTACACTGATAATTACAACAAAAACTGTGAGTTATGGCAAAAATTATTGTTTTAAATACAGATGGATACAATTAGGTTGAAAATACATAGGGATACGGTTAGATTGAATGCATAACTAATTGATGAATAACATCAAAATGATAGAACTAACAATGTATTTAAAAATGTTGTTGTATGAACTCAAATACATATAAATACATCTAAATACAACATTCAAAAATCATTGTACAAAATAAAAATCAGTGTATGCCCTTATCGAATACATATGAATACATCTAAATACAAGAAGAGAAAATCATTATACAAACTAAAAATCAATATAAGCGGACTCGAATACATATAAATACATCTACAATTACCTTGTCGTTCTGTGTTTCCGAGCTACTTGATGTTTGGCATATTTCGATATGTGTTGATGTTACTTTACTCATGTTTTAACTGCTTTTTGATGTTATTTGATCTTTAAAATGCCCAACATGATTTAATTATTGGTTTTACGACTAAATGAGTTGTGTGTGGTGAATTAGGGTGTTTGGAGTGCAAAAATATGAAGAAAAGGTGCTCTAGGTAGAGGAAGAGAGATTGGATGCGTTACATCCAATCTAGAAAAAATCAGATTTCATGCACCCTTAGCAGTGAAGTCGGCCCATAGCATCCACACCTGCGCAAAGCTGAGATGGAGGAACAAGGGTTGGATGCGTCGCATCCACCCTCGCATGCAAAGCTGAGAAGTAGAGGACGAGGTGGATGCATCGCATCCACCCTCACATGTGAAGCTGAGAAATGGAGGAAGAGGTGGATGCGTCGCATCCACCTTAGCATCAATCCTTGAAGCCGATTTGGACTAGGAATAGGACAACTTTGGCCCACGACTTTTGTACGCAATATATAAGCCAAAAACGCCTCCTTTAGGTCATCGAACATATTGGAAAGGGGGGAAAGCCACGACAAAGCTGTGGAGGCCAGAATTCATCAAGTTCCATCTTTCTCCCACCAAACTTAGTAATTTTTATGTTTCTTTGTATGATTTGTTGTTTGGCTACCATGTCTATATAGAGTTAAACTTCACGTTCTAGGGTTGTGGTTCTTTCATGACTATTGTTATTCGGATATTGATTTTGACTTCTTGATTTATCATATTAGTTTATTTATTCAATCTTGCGCTTAATTATTTAATTGCTTGATCACCAATTGAATATAATCTACGAATCTAGAATTGAACTCGAAAGTGGGAATTCTATATTGCATATAGGATTGAGTAGGGCAAGTTCTTGAACTCGGGCATCGGGGAACGGATTCGTGGTTAGGATAGACATATACCTAATTGCCTTGCTTGGTTGATTTACAGGAATTATAAATGCGTTCTTGTTGATTCTAACTCCATAGACATATAGGTGTTAGGTTAGCTTGAATAGGCGAGTAAGAACTCGACAGATTCTTATGAGCAATATTAACCATGTCAACCAATAAGCTAGATAAATTAGTCGGTCAATTCAATTGAAGAATACAATAGGATTGTTAGATAGCCCATAACCCTAGATCGTTTTCATTACATTGATATCATAAAAATCCGATCTTTCTCTGTTCAAAGTTCATTATTTATATTTTTTTTATTTAATTAGTTTAAAATCAAATATTTTTAGGTTTAATTCTTGTTTAGATAATTAGGATAGTCTAATTTAGTTAATAGTTAATCATAAGTACTCGTGGGTTCGACATCCGACTTTTAGTTACTTTATTACTTGACGACCGCGTATACTTGCGTGAGTGTGTTTGGTCGCAACACTACTTCCTTTAGCGACCTCTTTTCCCTTGCTCCAACAAGCATGGGGAGAATTGTGGTTCAACAATGGGTAAGACAAACTTGATGTGAGAGAGAGATCGTGGAGAGAGAAATTAGATATATTATGCGGTGATTTTGGGAGAGAATAACTGAAAGAATGAGAGAGAAAAACAGTATACATCGTATTTAATGCCTTAACAGTAATGTATACCATAAATACATATTTTACTATAAAAAATAAAAAATAACTATAGAAAATAATATTTTAAAAGAGTTTTTATTTATAATAAATAAGGTGTAAATCTTTGTTGTATGATATAAAATTTTCTTGTTTAACCAATCTTGACTCATCTATCATAGACCAAGTGAACTTTAGGAAGGGATTGTAAACGACACATTTAATGTGTCAGCCCGTCATCTCCCCAAAATACAGCCTAACAGCGTGTTTGCCACCCCTACCTGACAACTGACTTCCTAATTCTTCACTTCCTTTTTCTGAAGGGAAGCTGAACTGGTCTTTCCTAACCGTGCACGTTACAAGTTTTACTATGTTGCCGTCAGTCTCTTTATAGTAATACTTTCTTCTCTTTTTTTATTCGTCTAACAATTTGGTATCTAAAGTTCAGAGAGCCGATTTATCCAACTTTTTGTTAGTAAACTGTAAACCCACTAAGAATTTGTTTGATAGGATGAATAAGCAAAATTAATTCTAAGATAAAAATTTAGTTATGTCTTATGTCTTATTTGGTTACTAATTATGGGAAGTTTAAAAATAGTTTTATCCCAAAAACTAGGCCTTAATCCCGAAAAAACGTACTGTAGTACTAAAATAACAAAATAAAAAACCGAGGGAGAAACAGTATTGCTCTCATTTAGTCAAATAGGACCAAAAGACTTCTAGAACTGTAATTCTATTGGTTATCGAGATGTTCATGATCTGATGTCTTTCTGCATAAATGCAGGGAAATCTGTGGTTTCAAAGAGTATACTGTTCACCCCCATTTACTTTCCAATCCTAGGCCTTTTGAGTTTTGACAAAGTACTCACTTCTTCTTGTGGGTTCCCACTGAGACTACACGTACATAAAGTCCGTTGAAATAAATAATAATATACATTAGTAAGATGATTTCAAGACTTGTTAATTATAACTTTATTATGCTACATTTTGACAATACTTTACTACTATGTAACATATGACCATCTCAAATAGGAAGAAGCATTATAGCTGGTTTAATTCAAAATTATTCATTACGGTGAATTGACAATCTTGGGAAACTTCCATGCAAATATCAACATGGTTCTAGCTAAGGAATCTTCAAAAGTCCGAAAGTGATATTATAGAATATTCATTCCTTCAGACCTGAAATATGGCATAATTAGAAAACACACCCAAGCGATTAATTCGAGGCTGTTATGATTGTTTAATAGATTTAACTTACATATGGGGCAGATTTAGAGCTTCGTCGAAAAATTATACTGTATATCTAAGGCAAAATCAATTTTTTACCTCTATAGATTATGTTTTGAATCTCCTTGACACAACCCAAAAGCAAAACTTAGTGGTCAAGGTCAAAACATTTGTAAGGTTTTGACCCTTAGCAGAAATCCTGCCTCCGCTACTGCGTACATATATTGACATACGAAGAGAAAGTTTTTTTTTTATTATTATTATTATTATTATTATTATTATTATTATTATTATTATTATTATTATTATTATTTAACATGCTAAAGTAGGTTATTTACCTTAGTTTTTAGTTTACTAATTTCATGTCATGAATGGTTACCAATAGGATAAGATCTATCCTTAAGCTTATGAGTTTTTGTTAATCCATTAACTTTTGTCCAAATCCTATATTTTTATTAAGAAATTTAATAAATATCTATAAACATTTGACTGTGAACCATTTATATTATTGTATATATAACTCACAGTTGTTGTAAAAATTCATAAATTTCAAATTTTGGATCTATCTCAAATTACCAATATATTAGGTGATTTGAAATGTAAAAAAATATTTTTGTACGGCATGAAAATTAAACTCTTGTTTAATAATGTAGGTCATACTGGCAAGAGCGGAACTAGGTGCTACATGAGTTCAAACGAATCCCTTATTAAAAAACATTATACTATGCAAATAAGGCAAATAATATTTTTTTGTTTGTTTGTATATAAATTGTTGGTTCTTGTCAAAAGCCATCAGCCGCCACGAGCGATGTCGCCTCCCGATGTTGCCCACAACAATCAATGGCAATCGGAACGTACTGAGCTTAGCCCCATGCGCACGGCACCTTGCGGCGCTACTTGCACGAGGCCTCGCCGTTCCGTTGCCAAAAGTCATCAGCCGCCACGAGCGATGCCAGACACAACTCACAACAACCGATGGCAATCGGAACGTACTGAGTTTAGCCCCATGCGCACGGCACCTTGCGGCGCTACTTGCACGAGGCTTCGCCGTTCCGTTGCCAAAAGCCATCAGCCGCCACGAGCGATGTCACCTCCCGATGTTGCTCACAACAACTGATGGCAATCGGAACGTACTAAGTTTAGCCCCATGCGCACGGCACCTTGCAGCGCTACTTGCACGAGGCCTCGCCGTTCCGTTGCCAAAAGCCATCAGCCGCCACGAGCGATGTCGCCTCCCGATGTTGCCCACAACAACCGATGGCAATCGGAACGTACTGAGTTTAGCCCCATGCGCACGGCACCTTGCGGCGCTACTTGCACGAGGCCTCGCCGTTCCGTTGCCAAAAGCCATCGGCCGCCACGAGCGATGTCGCCTCCCGATGTTGCCCGCAACAATCGATGGCAATCGGAACGTACTGAGCTTAGCCCCATGCGCACGGCACCTTGCGGCGCTACTTGCACGAGGCCTCGCCGTTCCGTTGCCAAAAGCCATCAGCCACCACGAGCGATGCCAGACACAACTCACAACAACCGATGGCAATCGAAACGTACTGAGTTTAGCCCCATGCGCACGGCACAACATGAGGAAAGATTATATGAGTGCAATAGCAAAAGGAAGTTCAAAATTTACGTCCGTTGGTAATAGGTCAAATCTAAGTGTGACGTTCTCGTATTCTCTTGGATCCCCTTATTTGTAATCAGGCTCAGACACTACATACAACTATTAAGTAGAGATAACCATCTTGAAAAGGTCAAAGACTTGTTAGAAAGGGTAGAGAACAATTAAAATGTACGGTGGTAACAAATGTTGAGTTGGGACAAAAGCAAGTTACTACTTGTTTGAATTGTCAGGCTTTGGAACTCTTAATCAAACTCGTTGCAGGTTGAATATTATTTATTCAAAACTTAGTGTTCAGAAACCCTTCGACAGGTCTAGAGATCATTAATTGAAGGAACTCAGATGAAGCAGGCTACATGAGAAGCAACGAAACAGTAAATAATTATCTACAAAAAAAAGTTGTACTGCTCATTAGAATTTAGAATAAGAACCAAACATAGATAGATAAGAAAAGAAATAAGAAGATAGTCATGGAATAAATGCTTTTATACGACTTGGTGTTTGTCTCTTGTAAGATTCATGAATCTGCTCGTCAGTTTATTCATTCACATGCTTACTGAGTACCTTTTCTTTTTTCTATATTTAGATAGACCAAACCAAGTTCTTGATTCCCCAATCCTCTCTATCTCTCTTATCATCTTGCTTAGTAAATGAGAGATTTGCAAAATCTGATTTACTTTTTCCTCACAAAATCACTCTAGCTATATTTACTTTTTCCTCACAAAATCTCTCTATAGATTACATTATAATGTATACGTTATATTTCTTTTCTTTTTTTATTTGGTCAGAGATATACGTCATATTTCTGCTGCTGCAATAGAGCAAAAAGAGGAAGAAAAAAATAGAACGTTTAAGAATGCATGAAAACATGTTGAATAGAGAATGGAAGAGACACAAGATGCATAATTGAGGGGCAAAAACGTCATTTTGAGGCTCTTTAAAGTGCAAATTATTTTACGGAATAATATGATGGCCAATTTGTAACTGCATATCAGTTACTCTTAGCCCGGAATTTCTGTTGGATTTTGATATTGTGATATAGAACTTACGTAAAGTACTTCTTTATGAACTTGTTGAGCAATTAACTATCAATGTTTTGCTTTGTGTTTGTGTACGGTCAAAACCGATTCTCAGTCATAAAGACCGGTCGAGACAATGACGTTTCAATCGAAGGATATCCACATGATAAGCTCGGACGAATTCCGAAGTAGGGACGTCGAGTTTCGAGCTATAAACGGCAAAACTCGATATCATTATCGAGCCCGTGTCCGAATCGGACTACGGGGCAACACCGATCGATACAGGCCCCGAATATCGATGTCCCAAGGCAGAACCGAGCTCGAACCAAGACTGGGGGTTCGATCTAACACCGAGCTCGAGCCAGTGCCAAGCTCGCAGACAAGAGCCGTTACAACCGCACCGAGGGAGAGAATCTTAGCGAGAATCAAGGAAGAGACAAACCATCATGGGTCCTCCACTATATGTATTATTTTATTATGTTGTTATAGATAAAGCAGTGATCTTTTACTATAAAAAGGGGGATAGACTACAATAGAGACAGGTCCTCCAAGATACATTAAGATTTCATTGTGTTTGTTTTTCTAACTCATTTCAGTCTTCCCGTCCATCATTCCCATTTTATAGCAAAAATACATGTATTGTCATTTTGTATCAAAGGAATTCGCATATCTTTAGAACCAAATCTAAATTTAACGTTATCCGATTTTTCGGGTAAACAGTTTGGCGCCCACCGTAGGGCTAAGGGTAACAGTGATTGTTTGATATAAATCTACAGTACACTCCAGCTTACAACTTCAAAATGGCTCTACCTATCGACCTCGAAGCCGGCCTTCAAGATGAAACCAACTACTTGGCGCTCGAGGCCGGAAGGCTACCTGACGATGGCAACGAGGCTCGAATCGAAGAACCCGAAATTCGAGCCGAAGTACCATTGGATATCAATTCACAAATAGCTCTAGAAACGAATCAGCGTTCTGAACCAGAAGGAAGTGTTCAGGGCGGTGCTCGACCTATAGCCCGAGACACCTAAAGCACGGGGGAAATCGGGGTCAGCTTGCGTATGATTTTCGAAATGTTACAAGCCCAACAAACAGCGATAGCTCAGCTGCAGAGCCGAACTCATATGCAAAGCGGGCCGAACTCCAATCCGCTTCTTTGAGAAGTCACCCCCAGAACGGAGCCCGCCGTAGTGAAATCAAACGAGCAGGAATCGGGGAGCGCTCCTGAAATTGCTAAATTGCTCGAGGAACTCACAAAACGAGTCGAAGCCAACGACAAAAAAGTGAAAACGTATAACTCTAGAGTCGATCAAATCCCAGGGGCTCCGCCAATGATAAAATGGCTCGATTCGAAAAATGTCATATAAAAGCCTTTTCCCTCGAACGCACTAAAACATTGATTGTGAGGGAAAAGCGATCTCGAACTCAAGATTATAGACCCATAGGGACTTTGTCCTTCAGTGATAAAGATACAGAGGGAATCATCCAACCCCATAACGATGCACTGGTAATATCCGTACTCATGAATAAAACTAAGATTAAGCGTATGTTAATTGATCCAGGTAGCTCAGCCAATATCATTAGATCGAGAGTCGTAGAATAGCTCGGCCTGCAAGATCAGGTCGTACCCGCAACTCTGGTTCTAAACGGATTCAATATGGCATGTGAAACCACCAAAGTTGAGATTACCCTACCAATAAACGTGGCCGGAACCGTCCAGGAAACAAAGTTTCACGTGATCGAAGGTGATATGAGATATAACGCCCTTTTCGGAAGGCCATGGATCCACAGCATGAGAGCCGTACCCTCGACCCTACACCAGGTCCTCAAATTCCCATCATCGGGAGGTGTCAAAATAGTGTACGGAGATCAACCGGACGCAAAGGAAATGTTCTCCGTCGAAGAAACAAAATCAATATCCTCGTCTTCGCCGATAAAAGGATCAGGTTTAGAAGGAGACACAATCGGAGAGCAGAGCGCCAAATAGCAATCACAGACATCGGCTTCGACCCAGCCAGGTAAGTAGAACATTGAAGAAGAAGATGATGACCGATGGATCCCTCGATCCTTCGTAACCCCCGATGATTTCGATGCCACCAAATCAACAATTGAGGAACTGGAGCAAATCATACTGATCGAACACTGGCCCGAACGAAAGGTATACCTGGGAATGGGTTTGAGCCTCGAACTCAGGAAAAAACTCATTCAATTTCTTATCAATAACATCGACTGTTTTTCCTGGTCCCATTTAGATATAACAGGGATCCCGCCGGACATAACGGCGCACAGCTAAGCTTGAACCCTAGGTTCAACCGGTGAAGCAAAAAAGAAGGCCCCAGTCTGAGGAAAAGCACGCATTCATAAAGGACGAGCCCCTACACGCAGAAGACCATTTGGCCCATTTGCAGGAAACGTTCGAGATTCTGAGGAAATACAACATGAAGCTCAACCCCAAAAAATATTCTTTCGGGGTCAGTTCGGGCAAGTTCCTCGGCTTCATGGTGTCAAATCAGGGAATTGAGATCAACCCCGACAAAATCAAGGCCATCGAAGACATCACCATCGTAGACAGCGTGAAAGTTGTACAAAGGTTAACGGGAAGAATTGCAGCCTTAGGCCGGTTCATTTCAAGATCATCATATCGAAGTCACAAATTTTTCTCCCTACTCAAAAAGAAGAATGACTTCGCCTGGACACCGGAATACTAACAAGCGTTACAGGATTTGAAACGATATTTATCGAGCCCACCACTGCTTCACACTCCAAAAACCGACAAAAAACTATACGTGTACTTGGCGGTATCGGAAGTCGCCGGCAAAACTCGATATCATTATCGAGCACGTGTCTTTTCCGTTTATTACGTAAGTCGGACCTTAGGAGAAGCGAAAACTAGGTATCCGCACTTAGAAAAATTGGCACTTACGCTGGTAAGCGCATCTAGAAAGTTAAGGTCGTACTTTCAATATCACCCCATAAGCGTATTAACCACCTGCCCACTCCGTAATATTTTACATAGGCCCGAAGTATCAGGCCGATTGGCCAAATGGGACATCGAACTCAGTGGGTACGATATCGAATATCAACCCCGTACATCCATCAAGTCTCAAATTTAGCAGACTTCGTGGCCGACTTCACGCCAACCCTCATACCCGAAGTCGAA
Organism: Nicotiana tabacum; assembly: GCF_000715075.1. Classification (NCBI taxonomy): domain Eukaryota; kingdom Viridiplantae; phylum Streptophyta; class Magnoliopsida; order Solanales; family Solanaceae; genus Nicotiana; species Nicotiana tabacum. The sequence continues at coordinate 60,921,486 of NC_134083.1, forward strand.
AAGGAACTCCTTTTGAAATCGGGTATATCGTCTGGGGTATGGATCCTTTTTACGGACGCTGCTTCGAATATAAAGGGGTCCGGGTTAGGCATAGTTTTAAAACCCCCCACGGGTAACATTATTAGGCAAGCTATTAAAACTATCAGATTAACTAACAACGAGGCCGAGTATGAAGCCATGATTGCAGGTCTCGAACTAGCTAGAAACTTGGGAGCAGAAGTCATTGAGGCGCATTGTGACTCTTTGATGGTGGTGAGTCAAGTAAATAAAACCTTTGCAGTCCGAGAAGGTAGGATGCAAAGGTATTTGGACAAACTTCTTATCACTTTACACCATTTCAAACAATGGACCCTACGGCATGTTCCACGAGAACGGAATAATGAGGCCGATGCTCTTGCAAATTTGGGATCGTCGGTCGAGGTAGATGATTTGAGCTCGGGGACTGTCGTTCAACTTTCAAGATCGGTAATCGAAGATGGGCACGCCGAAATAAATTCTACTAGCTTAACCTGGGATTGGAGAAACAAGTATATTGAATACTTAAGAAAAGGAAAGCTCCCTTCAGACCCTAAAGATTCCAAGGCCCTACGGACTAAAGCTGCTCGATTCATGTTGGCTGCGGACGGAACACTATATCGAAGAACATTCGATGGACCGATGGCGGTATGCGTTGGTCCGGGAGATACCAATTACATCCTCCGGGAAGTACACGAGGGCACTTGTGGCAATCACTCCGGTGCCGACATATTAGTTCGAAAAGTGATCAGAGCGGGGTATTATTGGATCGATATGGGCAAGGATGCGAAAGAATTTATTCGTAAATGTGACAAATATCAAAGGTTTGCGCCAATGATCCATCAACCCGGAGAGCAACTTCACTCGGTCCCATCCCCATGGCCATTCATGAAATGGGGAATGGACATCGTCGGCCCTCTGCCATCGACCCCAGGTAAAGCCAAATTTATTTTATTTATGACTAACTATTTTTCTAAATGGGTTGAAGTGCAGGCATTCGAGAAAATAAGAGAGAAAGAAGTTATAGGCTTTATTTGGGATCATATCATATGCCGATTCGGGATACCCGCCGAAATAGTGTGTGACAATAGGAAGCAATTTATTGGCAGCAAAATCACAAAATTCTTCGAAGATCACAAAATAAGGAGGATATTATCAACACCATATCACCCCAGTGGGAACGGTCAGGCCGAATCAACGAACAAGACTATTCTTCAAAACCTCAAGAAGAGATTGAACGACGCGAAGGGAAAATGGAGAGAAATCCTGCCCGAAGTCCTTTGGGCATACCGAACAACGTCAAAATCCAGTACGGGGGCGACCACATTCTCCTTAGTATATGGTTCTGAAGCATTAATACCAGTCAAAGTCGATGAACCTAGTCCCAGATTTCGATTCATGATGGAAGAATCAAATAACGAGGCTATGAACACCAGCCTTGAATTATCGGACGAAGGACGAGAAACTGCCCTCATCTGATTGGCTGCCCAAAAGCAACGAATCGAAAGGTATTATAATCAAAGAACTAAACTTCGCCATTTCAAGCCCGGGGACTTAGTGTTAAGAAAAGTCACCATCAATACTCGAAATCCAAATGAAGGAAAATTAGGACCAAATTGGGAAGGACCACAGCAGGTGCTCGAGAACGTTGGAAAAAGATCATACAGGCTCGACATCATAAACGGCAAATAGCTATCAAGCAGTTGGAATGTATCACATCTAAAACGGTACTACTGCTAAGGTACGACCTTTCCATATTCAGCTAACTGACCCATGCAGAAGTCCGAACAAGAGCTGAAGAAGATCTATCGCTTAAAAGCACGTGTTACACTCTTTTTCCCTTAGACCGATTTTCTCCCAAATGGATTTTTTGGCAAGGTTTTTAATGAGGCAACCATCGATCGTGCTGCACTTTTGACAATATCCGAGGCCTCTTTCCAACTGACCTCGAATACCGGGGGGCATCAGGGCCCTCAAATACATCGAGTTCAGATGCAAGAAAGTCATCTCACAACAATAGGGTTCCAACAGGAAAAATTGTAAGAGCCAAATGGTCAAAATAAACCATGCTTATATAGATTGGCCCAAACATAAACACATGTGAAATGACTTGAGATTTATTGTGCAACGAAAATTAAGCCTACGGGCTACTTACATTACTTCGAGTTCGAATCATTCACTCGACTAAGCCTACGGGCTATCTTTATTTTGAGTTCGAGCAAACATTCACTCGACCATTGCGCCTACGGGCTACATTATCTCGAGTTTGAAACATTCACTCGACTATTAAGCCTATGGGCTACTGTTATTTCGAGTTCGAGCAAACACTCACTCGACCATTGCGTCTACGGGCCATATTATCTCGAGTTCGAAACATTCACTCGACCATTACGCCTACGGGTTATGACATTTCGAGTTTGAAACATTCACTCGACTATTGAGCTTACGGGCTACTGTTATTCCGAGTTCGAGCAAGCACTCACTCAACCATTAAACCTACGGGCCACATTATCTCGAGTTCTTCATTCGACTATTAAGCCTACGGGCCTCCCTTATTTCGAGTTCGAGCAAACATGCACTCGACCATTGCACCTACGGGCCACATTATCTCGAGTTCGAAACATTCGCTCGACTATTAAGCCTACGGGCTACTGTTATTCCGAGTTTGAACAAGCACTCACTCGACTATTACGCCTACGGGCTACAATATTTCAAGTTCAAAACATTCACTCAACGGCTAATAAGCTACTTTTACTCTGAGTTTACATTAACTCAACCAGTACATTACACCTACGGATTATGTTCCTTCAAAGTTTGAATCATTGACTCAACAAGCAAAACCCAGGGGCTACAAATCTAATCGATCAGAGAGACTACAAGGTTAACATTCAATCAAAAGTCTTCACAAAACAAAAAAGAGTCGACCTCGTTATACATATATATACAAAAATTGCCTACGTGATTAAATTGCAAACATGAAGAATTAGAAATTAAGCTTCCTGGTCGAGCTCTTCCCCGTCCTCGGATCCGCTTTTGCTACCATCATCATCATCATCATCAGAAGCCAAGGCTTCAGCTTCCGCTTCGAGCTCTTTTGCCTTTTTTACATCTTCGGTAAGGTAGAAACCTCGAGCGTGTATCTCCTCGAGGGTCTCCCTCCGAGACCTACAATTGGCAAGTTCGGCAACCCAATGAGTTCGAGTATCGGCGGTCTTCGCCGCTTCCCGGGACTCCATCTGAGCAGCCTCAGCATCAGCCCGATATACAGCAATGGACTTATCCGCCAAGACTTTCGATGACTCAACCTCCGCCTTAGCCTCAGCAAGTTGTGTTTCAAGCTCCTCGATCTTCTTAGCTTGAACCGACCCCTTTTGCTTGGCACTTCAAAGTTGAACGTCTACCGATAATAATTTTTTTAAGATGGTTTCTTTTTCCGCTGCCAGGCAGTCGAGGGTCTCCTTCCACCAATTGCATTCAGCTCGGATTTGATCGACTTCTTCTCGAAGTAACCCGATCTTTTCGATCCTTTGCTGCAACTAACACAATGAAGGGTTAACTTCCACGGTTGAGTCAGACCCATACTTTAATAGAATGAGGCTCACCTGCTTATCGAGCTCGACCCCTTCTTCACGGACCTTAGCCAAATCCGCTTGGAGGTCCTTTATAGCCTCGTCCTTTTGGCTGCAAAGAAGCCGCATGGCATCTCTCTCACCTGAGACCTTCCGGAGCTCGGCCTCACACTGGATAAGATCGACTCAAAACCTGCTAATGGCCTGCACAGTAAGAAACACGAGTCAAGTATGGAAAAGAACAAAGAAACCAAGTATGGAAGAATCATTACCTGAGTAATGAAACGCTGAGCCTCCTCTAATAAAAAAGAAGCGTCACCAATATCGGAACCATCGCCGAATCCAGTAAAACAATCCCTAAAAGGATCCCCTGTACCAGAGCCTTCACCGATATCGGGAGCCTTCAACTCTCGAGCTTCCTTCAATGCCTCCTCAGAAAAAGATGGAAGAGAAGGCAAATGACCCATTGTCATAGCCCCGAGCAAATCACTCGGAGTACTCCGGTCGAGACTCAGGTCTTCGGAAACAACCATGGCAGTCACAGCCGCCATCGGCTCGGGAGCTCTTGCAACCTCGATGGCCTCCGTAGATCGGACTACCAAAGCCGAGGAGCTATTTTCTTCTTCTTCTTCTCTCAGTCGTTGGACCGAGTCAATCGAAAGGGAAATTACTTTTCTCCTCACCCTTCGAATTTTGGGCTTGGGGTCCTCTGACCGAGAGGAAGCTCTTCGCTTCTTATCTTCCCCCTGTTTAGGGACTTGGGACTTGTTTCCTTCTTCACTGCTCGAAGGCCTCAAAGAGGCATCCCTGGTTACGCCTGCACAAAAGGAAATTGATAACGAATAGAACGCAAAGAATACTTCGAAGGAAACAAGAAGCAAACCTCACCATGGTTCTTGGCCTCCCATCTGTCTTTTGCCAAATCACGCCAAGCGCGCTCGGTGTAAGAGGAGGTCGAGGCTAACTTCCGAACCCAGTTCTCGAGGTCAGGCACCGCTTGTGGCATCCAAGGGGCAGCTCAACATCAGGGAAGGACATCAGAAAAAATCGGAAAAGGACATGAAAAGTGAATAAAAATCACTTACGGTCAAAATTCCATTCTTCAAGGAACGGCATCTTCTCCTCCGGAATGAGATCATGGGTCCTCACTCGAATATAATGACCCATCCAACCCCGATCCTTATTTTCATCGATGCTCGACATCAAAGCCTTCGATACCCGACGATGAAGTCTGATTAGTCCTCGAAAGATCTGAGGCCGATACAGTCGTATGAGGTGATTCAGAGAAAAATCCAACCCCCCGGCTTTGATAGAGAAGAAATGCAACAAGATCACTATACGCCATAGAGAGGGATGAATTTGGCCAAGGGTGACTTCATAACCTTTTGCAGAAATCAATAATCACCGGGTCGACGGGTCCCAGTGTGAAGGGATAAGTATAAACACTTAAAAAACCCTCCACGTAAGTGGTAACACTCTCATCGGAAGATGGAATTTGCAACACGACCTCGGAACCCCAGTTGCAGTCTTTTCGGATGGCCTCGAGGTGATCCTCCGTTATAGAGCATGTATACATCGATATGTGTTCACATCGACCCAGAACGGAGGAAGGATTCTCCACCTTAAAATCGGTCTTCAAAGTGCATGGGCCAGGAACATAGTCATGAACTGACGGCTCCACCGGCGCCTTATCATCAGATGGCCGTGAGGAAGAAGCTTTCTCCTTCTGAGGTACGGTTTTTGGAAGTTTTTGCCATTGATATGAAAGGAAAGAGTGCAAAGGAAGGTGAATAAAAAGACAGCACCAAAATTCTGGTATGGGCGGCCCCGTAGCAGCGAAATAGAGAGGATAAATAAGAAAGTTTGGAAGAAGAGAAGGCACAAAAGTGGTGAAGGTTGTATGGAAAGACTATTTATAGACTAAGGCATGACGGTTCGGTATCAGCGGTGGCCGACCACCATCTGACACACATTAAATACTTTGGTAAAACCGAGTCAATGGGAAAGCTATCACATACGTCAAGATCGGGTTCGATAGAGACGTCAGCATAAATTTGATCGAGCCGCAGGAAAATCATATCGTTCCTCGCCACATCCTTTCCGAGAAACGAGGGGACTATCTGTGTGCGGTCAAAACCGATTCTCAGTCATAAAGACCGGTCGAGACAATGACGTTTCAATCGAAGGGTATCCACATGACAAGCTCGGACGAATTCCGAAGTAGGGACGTCGAGCTTTGAGCTATAAACGGCAAAACTCGATATCATTATCGAGCACGTGTCTTTTCCGTTTATTACGTAAGTCGGACCTTAGGAGAAGCGAAAACTAGGTATCCGCACTTAGAAAAATTGGCACTTACGCTGGTAAGCGCATCTAGAAAGTTAAGGTCGTACTTTCAATATCACCCCATAAGCGTATTAACCACCTGCCCACTCCGTAATATTTTACATAGGCCCGAAGTATCAGGCCGATTGGCCAAATGGGACATCGAACTCAGTGGGTACGATATCGAATATCAACCCCGTACATCCATCAAGTCTCAAATTTAGCAGACTTCGTGGCCGACTTCACGCCAACCCTCATA